>NC_137164.1:8922974-10122974 GCF_951394435.1 Stenella coeruleoalba | reverse complement strand
GATGAATGGAACACAGATACTGTCTGTACTAGTGTTGCAACTTTCATTAAATCTAAAATTATTTCAAAATAAAAGTATTTAAAATTTTAAAATATTTCAAAGCACTTCAGCAAGGAAGTTTGGGGAAGGGCTGTATGGCAGAGCCCTGAGCCTAAAAACATTTGGTCCATGTGAATACCACAGCAGAAGACGTTCTTAATCAGACAGGATGACCTACTTTGTAGATAGCACCGTACGGCTGACAGGGTCTTCGTGCTCCAGCCGAGTGTCAGGCCCGAGCCTCTGAGGTTGGGAGAGCCGAGTTCAGGACATTGGACCACCAGAGACCTCCTGGCTCCACATAATATCAATCGGCGAGAGCTCACCCAGAGATCTCCGTCTCAACGCTAAGACCCAGTTCCACTCAACAACCAGCAAGCTCCAGTGCTGGACACCCCATGCCAAACAACTAGCAAGCCAGGAAAAAAACCCCACCCATTAGGTGAGAGGCTGTTTTAAATCATAATAAGTTCACAGACACCCCAAAACACACCACCAGACGAGGTCCTGCCCCCCATAAAGACAAGATCCAGCCCCACCCACCAGAACACAGGCACCAATCCCCTACACCAGGAAGCCTACACAACCCACTGAACCAACCTTACTCACTGGGGGCAGACACCAAACACAATGGGAACTACAGACCAGCAGCCAGCGAAAAGGAGACCCCAAACACAGTAAGATAAGCAAAATGAGAAGACAGAAAAACACACAGCAGATGAAGGAGCAAGGCAAAAACCCATCAGACTTAACAAATGAAGAGGAAATAGGCAGTCTACCTGAAAAAGAATTCAGAGTAATGACAGTAAAGATGATACAAAATCTTGGAAATAGAATAGAGAAAATGCAAGAAACATTTAACAAGGAACTAGAAGAACTAAAGAGGAAACAAGCAACAATGAACAGAACAATAAATGAAATTAAAAATACTCTAGAAGGGATCAATAGCAGAATAACTGAGGCAGAAGAATGGATAAGTGACCTGGAAGATAAAATAGTGGAAGTAACTACTGCAGAGCAGAATAAAGAAAAAAGAATGAAAAGCACTGAGGACAGTCTCAGAGACCTCTGAGACAACATTAAACGCACCAATATTCGAATTATAGGGGTCCCAGAAGACGAAGAGAAACAGAAAGGGACTGAGAAAATATTTGAAGAGATTATAGTTGTAAACTTCCCTAATATGGGAAAAGAAATAGTTAATCAAGTCCAGGAAGTGCAGAGAGTCCCATACAGGATAAATCCAAGGAGAAATACGCCAAGACACATATTAATCAAACTATCAAAAATTAAATACAAAGAAAAAAACATTAAAAGCAGCAAGGGAAAAGCAACAAATAACACACAAGGGAATCCCCATAAGGTTAACAGCTGATCTTTCAGCAGAAACTCTGCAAGCCAGAAGGGAGTGGCAGTACATATTTAAAGTGATAAAAGGGAAAAACCTAAAACCAAGATTATTCTACACAGCAATGATCTCATTCAGATTTGAAGGAGAAATTAAAACCTTTACAGATAAACAAAAGCTAAGAGAATTCAGCACCACCAAGCCAGCTTTACAACAAATGCTAAAGGAACTTCTCTAGGAAGGAAACAGAAGGGAAAGACCTACAATAACAAACTTAAAACAATTAAGAAAATGGGAATAGGAGCATACATATCGATAATTACATTAAATGTAAATGGATTAAATGTAAACGGATTAAATGCTCCAACCAAAAGACATAGACTGGCTGGATGGATACAAAAATAAGACCCATATATGTGTTGTGTACAAGAGACCCACTTCAGACCTAAGGACACATACAGACTGAAAGTGAGGGGATGGAAAAGATATTCCATGCAAACAGAAATCAAAAGAAAGCTAGGGTAGCAATTCTCATATAAGACAAAATAGACTTTAAAATAAAGACTATTACAAGAGACGAAGAAGGACACTACATAATGATCAAGGGACCAATCCAAGAAGAAGATAGAACTATTGTAAATATTTATGCACCCAGCATAAAGGCACCTCAATACATAAAGCAAATGCTAATAGCCATAAAAGGGGAAATCAACAGTAACACAATAATAGTAGGGGACTTTAACACCCCACTTTCAACAATGGACACACTTTCCAAAATGAAAGTAAATAAGGAAACACAAGCTTTAAATGACACATAAAACAAGATGGACTTAATTGATATTTATAGGACATTTCATCCAAAAACAACAAAATGCACTTTCTTCTCAACTGCTCCTGGAACATTCTCCAGGACAGACCATATCTTGGGTCAAAAATCAAACCTTGATAAATTTAAGAAAATTGAATTGCATCAAGTATCATTTCCGACCACAATGCTATGAGAATAAATATCAGTTACATGAAAAAAAAATACAAACTCGTGGAGGCTAAACAGTATGCTATAAATAACCAAGAGATCACTGAAGAAATCGAAGAGGAAATTAAAAAAATACCTAGAAACAAATGACAATGAAAACATGATGGCCCAAAATCTATGGGATGCAGCAAACGCAGTTCTAAGAGGGAAGTTTATAGCAATATAATCTTACCTCAAGAAATAAGAAACATCTCAAATAAATAACCTAACCTTACACCTAAAGTAATTAGAGAAAGAAGAAGAAGAACAACAAAAAAAATCAAAGTTAGCAGAAGGAAAGAAATCATAAAGATCAGATCAGAAATAAATGAAAAAGAAATGAAGGAAACAAAAACAAAGATCAATAAAACTAAAAGCTGGTTCTTTGAGAAGATAAACAAAATTGATAAACCATTAGCCAGACTCAACAAGAAAAAAAGAGAGAAGACAAATCAACAGAATTAGAAATGAAAAAGGAGAAGTAACAACTGACATTGCAGAAATACAAAGGATCATGAGAGGCAACTATATGCCAATAAAATGGACAACCTGGAAGAAATGGACAAATTCTTAGAAAAGCACAACCTTCTGAGACTCAACCAGGAAGAAATAGAAAATATAAACAGACCAATCACAAGCACTGAAATTGAGACTGTGATTAAATATCTCCCAACAAACAAAAGCCCAGGACCAGGTGGCTTAACAGGAGAATTCTATCAAACATTTAGAGAAGAGATAACACCTATCCTCAAACTCTTCCAAAATATAGCAGATGGAGGAACACTCCCAAACTCATTCTACAAGGACACCATCACCCTGATAACAAAACCAGACAAAAGATGTCACACACACACACATAAAAAATACAGGCCAATATCACTGTTGAACATAGATGCAAAAATCCTAAACAAAATACTAGCAAACAGAATCCAACAGCACATTAAACAGTACATGATCAAGTGGGGTTTAACCCAGGGACGCAAGGATTCTTCAATATATGTAAATCAATCAATGTGATACACCATATTAACAAATTGAAGGAGAAAAACCATATGATCATCTCAATAGATGCAGAAAAAGCTTTTGACAAAATTCAATACCCATTTATGATAAAAACTCTCTAGAAGGGAGGCATAGAGGGAACTTACCTCAACATAATAAAGGCCATATATGACAAACCCACAGCCAACATCATTCTCAATGGTGAAAAACTGAAATCATTTCCTCTAAGATCAGGAACAATACAAGGATGTCCACCCTCACCACTGTTATTCAACATAGTTTTGGAAGTTTTAGCCATAGCAATCAGAGAAGAAAAAGAAATAAAAGGAATCCAAATAAGAAAAGAAGAAGTAAAACTGTCATTGTTTGCAGATGACAAGATACTATACACAGAGAATCCTAAAGATGCTATTAGAAAACTACTAGAGCTAATCAATGAATTTGGTAAAGTAGCAGGATACAAAATTAATGCACATAAATCTCTTGCATTCCTATACATTAACAATTAAAGAGCAGAAAGAGAAATTAAGGCAACACTCCCATTTACCACTGCAACAAGAAGAATAAAATACCCAGGAATAAACTTACCTAAAGAGAAAAAAGACCTGTATGCAGAAAACTATAACACACTGATGAAAGAAATTAAAGATGATACAAACAGATGGAGAGATATACCTTGTTCTTTGATAGGAAGCATCAGCATTCTGAAAATGACTATACTACCCAAAGCAACCTACAAATTCAATGCAATCCCTATCAAACTATCAATTGCATTTTTCACAGAACTAGAACAAAAAATTTCACAATTTGTATGGAAACACAAAAGACACTGAATAGCCAAAGCAAACTTGAGAAAGAAAAACGGAGCTGTAGGAATCAGGCTCCCTGATTTCAGACTATACTACAAAGCTACAGTAATCAAGACAATATGGTACTGGCACAAATATAGAAATATAGATCAATGGAACAGGACAGAAAGCCCAGAGATTAACCCACACACATATGGTCACCTTATATTTGATACAGGAGGCAAGCATATACAATGGAGAAAAGACAGCCTCTTCAATAAGTGGTACTGGGAAAACTGGACAGCTGCATGTAAAAGAATGAAATCAGAACACTTCCTGACACCGTATACAAAAATAAACTCAAAATGGATTAAAGACCTAAATGTAAGGCCAGACACTATAAAACACTTAGAGGAAAACATAGGCAGAACACTCTATGACATAAATCACAGCAAGATCCTTTTTGACCCACCTCCTAGAGAAATGGAAATAAAAACAAAAATAAACAAATGGGACCTAATGGAACTTAAAAACTTTTCCACAGCAAAAGAACCCATAAACGAGACAAAAAGACAACCCTCAGAATGGGAGAAAATATTTGCAAACAAATCAACTGAGAAAGGATTAACCTCCAAAGTATACAAGCAGCGCATGCAGCTCAATATCAAAAAAACAAACAACCCAATCCAAAAATGGGCTGAAGACCTAAATAGACAGTTCTCCAAAGAAGATATACAGATTGCCAACAGGCACATGAAAGGATGTTCAACATCACTAATCATTACTGAAATGCAAATCAAAACTACAATGAGGTATCACCTCACATTGGTCAGAACGGCAATCATCAAAAAATGTGCAAACAATAAATGCCGGAGAGGGTGTGGAGAAAAGGGAACCCTCTTGCACTGTTGTTGGGAATGTAAATTGATACAGCCACTATGGAGAACAGTATGGAGGCTCCTTAAAAAACTAAAAATAGAATTACCATATGACCCAGCAATCCCACTACTGGGCATATACCAGACATATACCTTGAGAAAACCATAATTCAAAAAGAGTCATGTACCACAATGTTCATTGCAGCACTATTTACAATAGCCAGGACATGGAAGCATTCTAAGTGTCCGTCAACAGATGAATGGATAAAGAAGATGTGGCACATATATATAATAGAATATTTATTACTCAGCCATAAAAAGAAACGAAATTGAGTTATTTGTAGCGAGGTGGATGGACCTAGAGTCTGTCATACAGAGTGAAGTAAGTCAGAAAGAGAAAAACAAATACCGTATGCTAACGCATATGTATGGAATCTAAAAATAAAAGTAGTTCTGAGGAACCTAGGGGCAGGGCAGGAATAAAGATGCGGACATAGACAGTGGACTTGAGGACATGGGGAAGGGGAAGGGTAAACTGGGACGAAGGGAGAGAGTGGCATGGACATATATACACTACCAAATGTAAAATAGATAGCTAGGGGGAAGCAGCTGCATGGCACCGGGAGAGCAGCTGGGTGCTTTGTGACCACCTAGATGGGTGGGATGGGGAGGGTGGGAGGGAGATGCAAGAGAGAAGGTATATGGTGATATATGTGTATGTATGGCTGATTCACTTTGTTATACAGCAGAAACTAACACAACATTGTGGGGCAATTTTACTCCAATAAAGATGTTAAAGAAAAACAAATAATAAAGTTTACAGAACCAAAAAAGTAAAAAAAAAAAAAATTTAAGGGACAAAAAAGTACATTACTGACTGATGGGAAGGGAGGACTATAGAGAATCATTTCAAATGCACTATTAAGCAACTACAATATGCTGAATGTCTTTGAAAATGCTGGCAATATCAAATAAAATTGTATTACCACACTTAAGGGTCTGACTTATGGTCTCATAGAGAGATGTACGCTATATTTTACTGCTTCTATGATTGACATCTAGACAAGAAAAAGCAGAAGCACAAAGAAGAGAGTTCAATTACAAGGGCATGTTGAGTAAAAGGCAGGGGGGTCAGTGTCTGGAAAGCCTTCTTAGAGAAAGTGATTCTTAAGCTGAGTTATAAGAGATGAGTTTTAGAGTTTTGGAAAGGCCCGGAGGACATTCTTGAAGCCTACAGTCAGGCAAGTGAGTACAGAATATCTCTGTTGTAGCAGTGTCCTCCACCAAACTACCCTGATTTCCCTAAAGATATTTTGTCCAGTGTTTGATGTCTAACTTTTAAGTTGATTCTTTATCCTTTATTAATTTTAGGAAATATACCTGAATCTCATCTTTAAACAGAGATATATCTCTGAAAGAATGCCAGTTACCCTTAAACTTTGAAGTGTTCTGTTCATAATTTAAAATTAGCCTATAATCTCAAACCTTACTGTGTTTAGATATTGAATTTCCTTGAATGAAATTACAAAGGGTGGTTTAGGAACCTTTCCAATGTCAAGGGGAAGAAATGGTACATCTTCTCGAGAGGAATTTTTGAATGTATGGAGTGACTACTAGTTTCCCTGCTTTGGAGTCCCTTTGCCTGCTGAGATATGGTCGGGAGATCATTTATGAATCTCAAAGGGATGAAGACAACATTTTTGCCAACTGAGTTGTTTAGTTCTGTTCATTGTTTTTGATCGCTATGGAATGCCAACTGCAATGTTGGTGAAACATTGAGAAGTCAATCCACATGTTTGGAAATACAGCAAAGGATATATAAGAAAGATTTTATCCACCCATCCATCCATTTATCCATCCATCCATCCATTTAGCAATATTTATTGAGTACCTACTGCATATGTAACACTGTGCTAAGGACACAACAGTGTGGAAAGTAAACTTGGTCCCTCCTCCGGGCAAGCATACCTCATGGAGAATGAAGACAAGAGAATACGTATTTATACCCAATGTGAAAAGAACTCTCAGAGGGGTGAGCAGAGGGGTTGAGTTAACCCCAGCCTGGTTTGAAGCAGGCCAGTCAATCTATAGCCTCTGTCTAACAGGAGAGTGGAATGCCGGCCACAAGGTGTATAGGTGTTTTCTGGGCTTGGGTAGGAAAATGGGGGGAAGGAGAAACATTTGTGCAAAGTGTCAGAGAAGCCCTTCCCCCCTTGCTGCCTCATGGATATGAAGTACCCCATCAGTGTGTGCACAAAAATCCCCTAATGGTGTCAGAACTTCCTGCTTTGTTAGGCTAGAGCCATTGGGGCACTAAGGAACAATTCTGGTGACAAGAATGGAAAGCTACAGAAACTTCTGCTTCTTTTGCACGGTGACTTATTTGCTTTATTTTCCCCCCTAATCTTTGAGCCATCTGGCCTCTGAGGATTAGAAAGGATATGAGGAGGTTTTAACCTGTACCCATCTGCATCCCTTCATCCCACATTGATTTATTTCCTTGTGCTGCAATGATGTGTATAAATGACTAAGAAGGCAAAACTAGTCCCTGCTGAACTAGAACCTTCCTAGGGTCTCCAGCTCCATTACTCTAAACTACCCATCTTTCCATCCCTGGCCTTGAGCCCTGATATCTTACTGCGAACTGACCCCAGCTATAAAACGGCCTTCAAATTATTTTGTATTGGCTTCTCAGGTCTAAAAAATCTTCCAGGGTATTAGTTGCAATTCACGACCTATCAACTGCCACCCTCACCCAAAATAATGCTTCCTCCATCACAGGAACCCCAATGAACAGTATCTTTCTCTCTGGCTAGACGAGTTCTGAAATCCAATCTAGCACAGCCCTTGATGCATTTGGAAACAGAAGACAGGATTGAGAGACAAGCACCCAGTGAGTTTAAGTCCCTGATTAGTGGAAATTGTTTATTAAAATATCAGTGGTCTATTGTATTTGTTTAGCAGTGGCAACCTAGCATATTATTTTTTACAGATTTCTGAGGTATAATCAACACGCAAAGTGCACACATTTAAAGTGTACAATTTGATAAGTTTTGACATACATACACACCTGTGAAACCATCACATAGTTAAGATAATGAACATATCATTCCCAAGTTTCCTTATTCTTCTTTGTTTCTCATAAAATTTGCTAAAATATAGATTTCTTTGGCTGTGAAAGAAAAAAACGCTAGTTTCATAAATAGATGTAACTCTAACTGTATATTATCATCAAAGTAAGAAGCAGCATCCCACAGTGGAGTCCATTTAGCATCATTCTAGCTAGATCAAGTTGCTGAACAGGTTGATAGAAGACTATGTGACCCGGCCACAGACCGGACATCTAACCTAGCTAGGTAGGTAGGTCAGCGAGGTATTCTAATGTGTGTTGTCTTGATGAATGCTTCCCATTCCAGTGCTTCCCAAGGCTGGATTAGGTGTTCCACTGTGTACTCCCATAGCATCTTACCCTTACTCTTGAAATAAAATTATACCATTGCATTGCAAAAGCTATTTATTTTTTCTTTCCCCACTATGATGTCAAGAACAATCTTCATTCATAGCTGTATCCCTGATGCAATGCCTAACACAAAACAGAGTTCAATGCATTCTTGCTGAGGAGAAAAATTAATGAGTCTTGCTTTTCCTGAAAGCATCTAGGCAGATGCCTAGGAAGGGACTCAAAGTGCACGACTGACTAGTGGCATGATATAGTAACATCATCTCTGAGTCTAAAAGCAGCATATTTCACCAATCAGGAGGGCTTGAATCACATCCTATCAAACACTGCCATCACTGGGAAATGTTTCTTTAAGGTGATATCCTTATTGAACCATGTCCAGTTTTATGAAGAAAAACATATTGGAGGAAGAACAGATAGAAGGTGAGCTCTCTTTTTCTTTTATAATTAATTGTAGAGAGATTCATTTGTTTGCCCACACTTTCTATGCACTGCCTACATGGTTTTTGGAATATTTGATTTTTCCTTTGAAATTATCTTAAAAGAGAAAACATTGCTTCTGAGAGTTATGAAATCTCAAAGGCAGTTAGAAATTCATTTATCACTTTAATGCAGAGAGATAAACAAGGGTATTAGCGAAGACACTCCATTATGCTGCAGCAACGTTCCATTTTAGCCTTGGCTTTGGCTCTACTTGAGGATTCTGTACTGATGGAAACATTGATCTTACTTCCAACATTGCATTCCAGCATCCTCCTAAAATTCAAATTTGTCTTCAGCATTTGCATTTGTTTCTAAGCACGGTGAATTAAATCCTCCCTGCGGTTATGCTTAATATCACAGTCTATTGCATGTTGTCCTGAACACCACACCACCTACACTCTACAACAAATTGCTATATAGTGATCTTCAAGGCTCCCCAAATACGCAATACAAAGATTATAACAGATCTTATCAGAGTCTGCTGCAATCATTTATATGTCTGAATAAGTGGACTGGGAGACCTGTGAGCTTTTATCAACTTATGTAGAATTTTCACAAATTTGTCTAGCTAGGATGAGCTTAGAAGAATATAAATTACAGGGACCTTCCTGGTGGCAGAATAGTTAAGAATCCACTTGCCAAGGCAGGGGACACAGGTTCAATCCCTGGTCTGGGAAGATCCCACATGCCGTGAAGCAACTAAGCCTGTGCACCACAACTACTGAACCCACATGCCACAACTACTGAAGTCTGTGCACCTAGAGCCCATGCTCCACAACAAGAGAAGCCACTGCAATAAGAAGCATGCACAGAGATTGGATCAAGATGGCGGAGTAGAAGGATGTGCGCTCATTCCCTCTTGCAAGAGCACAGGAATCACAACTAACTGCTGAACAATCACCAATAGGAAGACACTGGAACTCACCAAAAAAGATACCCCACATCCAAAGACAAAGGAGAAGCTGCAATGAGACGGTAGAAGGGGCACAATCACAATAAAATCAAATCCCATAACAGCTGGGTGGGTGACTCACAAACTGGAGAACAATTATACCACGGAAGTCCACCCACTGGAGTGAAGGTTCTGAGCCCCACGTCAGGCTTCCCAACCTGGGGGTCCAGCAACGGGAGGAGGAATTCCCAGATAATCAGTCTTTGCAACCTAGCAGGATTTGATTGCAGGACTTCGACAGAACTGGGGGAAACAGAGACTCCAATCTTGGAGGGCACACACAAAGTAGTGTGCACATCAGGACCCAGGGGGAAGGAGCAATGATCCCATAGGAGACTGAACCAGACCTACCTGCTAGTGTTAGAGGGTCTCCTGCAAAGGCAGGGGTGGCTGTGGCTCACCACGGGGACAGGGACACTAGCAGCAGAAGTTCTGGGCAGTACTCCTTGGTGTGAGCCCTCCCAGAGTCTGCCATTAGCCCCACCAAAGAGCCTGTAGGCTCCAGTGCTGGGTCACCTCAGGCCAAACAACCAACAAGGAGGGAACTCAGCCCCACCCATCAGGAGATAAGAAGATTAGTTTTACTGAGCTCTACCCACCAGAGCAACAAGCAAGAAGAACTACAATTTTGCAGCCTGTGGAATGAAAACCACATTCACAGAAACACAGACAAAATGAAAAGGCAGAGGACTATGTACCAGATGAAGGAACAAGATAAAACCCCAGAAAATCAACTAAATGAAGTGGAGATAGGCAACCTTCCAGAAAAAGAATTCAGAATAATGATAGTGAAGATGATCCAGGACCTCGGAAAGAGAATGGAGGCAAAGATGAGAAGATGCAAGAAATGTTTAACAAAGACCTAGAAGAATTAAAGAACAAATAAACAGAGATGAACAATACAATAACTGAAATGCAAAATACACTAGAAGGAATTGATAGCAAAATAACTGAGGCAGAAGAACAGATAAGTGACCTGGAAGACAGAACAGTGGAATTCACTGCCATGGAACAGAACAAAGAAAAAAGAATGAAAAGAAATGAAGACAGCCTAAGAAACCTCTGGGACAACATTAAACACACCAACATTCACATTAGAGGGGTCCCAGAAAAAGAAGAGAGAGAGAAAGGACCTGAGAAAAGAGTTGGAGAAATTATAGTCGAAAACTTCCCTAACATGGGAAAGGAAATAGCCACTCAAGTCCAGGAAACACAGAGAGTCCCAGGCAGGATAAACCCAAGGAAAAACATGCCAAGACACATCATAATCAAACTGACAAAAATTAAAGACAAAGAGCAACTTCCCTGGTGGTGCAGGGGTTAAGAATCCGCCTGTCAATGCAGGGGACAAAGGTTCGAGCCCTGGTCCGGGAAGATCCCACATGCCACGGAGCAACTAAGCCCACGCTCCACAACTACTGAGCCCACGTGCTGTAACTACTGAAGCCTGCGTGCCTAGAGCCCGTGCTCTGCCACAAGAGAAGCCACCACGATGAGAAGCCCGCACACCACAATGAAGAGTAGCCCCCGCTTGCCACAACTAGAGAAAGCCCGCACGCAGCAATGAGGACCCAATGCAGCCATAAATAAATAAATAAATAAATAAATAAAAATAAAGGCAAAGAAAAATTATTAAAAGCAACAAGGGAAAACCAACAAATACATACATACAAGGGAACTCCCATAAGGTTAACAGCTGATTTCTCAGCAGAAACTCTACAAGCCAGAAGGGAGTGGCACCATATATTTAAAGTGATGAAAGGGAAGAACCTATAACCAAGATTACTCTACCTGGCAAGGATCTCATTCAGACTTTTTTTTTTTTTTGCGGTATGCGGGCTTCTCACCGTTGTGGCCTCTCCCGCTGCGGAGCACAGGCTCCGGACGCGCAGGCTCAGCGGCCATGGCTCACGGGCCCAGCCGCTCCGTGGCGTGTGGGATCTTCCCGGACCAGGGCACGAACCCGTGTTTCCTTCATCGGCAGGCAGACTCTCAACCACTGCACCACCAGGGAAGCCCCTCATTCAGATTTGACGGAGAAATCAAAAGCTTTACAGACTAGCAAAAGTTAAGAGAATTCAGCACCACCACACCAGCTCTACAACAAATGCTAAGGGAACTTCTCTATGTGGGAAACACAAGAGAAGAAAAGGAACTACAAAAACAAACCCAAAACAATTAAGAAAATGGGCATAGGAGCATACATATAGATAATTACCTTAAATGTGAATGGATTAAATACTCCAACCAAAAGACACAGGCTCACTGAATGGATACAGAAACAAGAGCTGTATATATGCTGTCTACAAGAGACCCATTTCAGACCTAGCAACACATACAGACTGAAAGTGAGGGAATGGAAAAAGATATTCCATGCAAATGGAAATCAAAAGAAAGCCGGAGTAGCAATACTCATATCAGATAAAATAGACTCTGAAATAAAGAATGTTAGAAGAGTCAAGGAAGGACACTACATAATGATCAAGGGATCACTCCAAGAAGAAGATATAACAATTAAAAATATGTATGCACCAACACAGGAGTGCCTGAATACATAAGGCAAATGCATAAGGCATATGGTCGTTCTAAAAATAGAACGACCATATGACCCAGCAATCCCACTACTGGGAATATACCCTGAGAAAACCATAATTCAAAAAGACACATGCACCCCAATGTTCATTGCAGCACTGTTTACAATAGCCAGGTCATGGAAGCAATCTAAATGCCCATCAACAGATGAATGGATAAAGAAGATGTGGTAAATATATACAATGGAATATTACTCAGCTATACAAAGGAACAAAATTGGGTCATTTGTAGAGATGTGGACTGACCTAGAGACTGTTGTACAGAGTGAAGTAAGTCAGAAAGAGAAAAACAAATATCATATATTAATGCATATATGTGGAATCTAAAAAATGATACACATGAACTGGTTTGCAAGGCAGAAACAGAGACACAGATGTAGAGAACAAACGTTTGGATACCAAGGGGGGAAAACGGGGTGGAGGCAGTGGTGGTGGGATGAATTGGGAGATTGGGATTGGCATATATACACTAATATGTATAAAATAGATAACTAATAAGAACCTGTTGTATAAAAAAATAAATAAAATTAAATTAAAAAAAAAAAAAAAGAAGCACGCACACCACAATGAAGAGTAGCCCCTGCTCACTGCAACTAGAGAAAGCCCACACACGGCAACGAAGACCCAGCGTAGCCAAAAATAAATAAATAAAATAAATTAATTTAAAAAAAAGAATATAAATTACAGCCCTAAAGCAGGAAATAAAACCAAGAGCACAAAAAATAAAAATAAAGATAGTTTCTACATTCTCCTTCCCAAGGAGAATTCAAGAGAATTTAATCTAACTCTCTTTTGGAAATTCCACTTACCATTACAATTATGTATTTGACAATTTCCTCATATATTAATTGTTCTTTTAACAAACTTCACTAAAGTCTTACTTTAATCCACTTTTAAAAGATACAAATACACCTGCCGTCAAGAAGTTTGAATCATAGTGGAAAAAATAGGCACAAAAACCAACTGCAACACAACACAAACTGTCTATACAAGTAGAAACTTATACACAGGGTGTCCCAGAAGCCTGGAGAACACACACAGAAAGCTTGTTGATTATGGGACAAATGTGAGTGATGGCCAAGGAACTCTCCCACAGAGAGGCCGTGCTTGAGCTGGATCTAAAGGCTGTATAGGAATTTTCTCTCAGGATATGAAAGGAAGGGGAATCCACACAAAGAGCACAGCAGAGGAGGTATTAGAGGGCAGAGCATACTTTGAAAACAGGCGAAGTATGTCAGGGAGTGTTTGGAAATGAGCTCAGGAGGTAAGCAGGAAAGAGTCTTGTATCCCTGCTGGGTAGTTTTGAACTTGACCCTATGGGAAATGGATAACCAATGCAACATTTAAGCTCAATTGTAACAGAGTCATATTTATATCTCAGAATCATCACAAACGAAAATGTAGTGCAATATTTTGCAAAGAATCTTCCTAGGAACATTGGCATATTAAGAGTTGTGACTTAAAATGATTTCTGGTCAAGTAAATTTGGGGAAATGATGGGTTAAGCATACTTAAACTATTTAAGCATACTTAAACTTTTCAAACTCTTTAACGTGTTCATCTTTGTTTTGTTTCTCCAAGAAAAGAGCTATGCAACTTTTCCCACTTATTTCACTATGGAAACCTTTTGTTTTTCTCTTCACCAAATATCTTGTAGGATTAGGGTTCCCAAGAATACACTTGGTGTGATAGTCTCCTGGCTGTTCTCTCTGCTCTGAGTTTTTTGATAGCTTTCGATTTTCCCTGACAAAAAGGTTGCTTTGCACAGGATGTGCTGAGCAAGATTTACCTTCATTCATCACTGTGCTACTCATTCATCAGTGGCAGTTTCTGAAGGTGTTAATTGGAATACTAACCACTCTTCTTGACTGTTAAAAATTACTGAAGGTCAAAGATGAGCAACTTGCTCTATTCTCATGCATTTTCCATCCTGGTGAAAATGTTTGTAACTTGCCTTCCCTCAACAGTACTATTACTGAGACACACCTGTTCCACTCAAGGAGTTGCAATCCTCAAAATAAGGGACCACATTTGCTTTTTAGTTGAAAGAAAGAAAGGAAGGAAAAAAAGGAGATACTGTGCATAAATTCTGAAAAAGATTGGGATAATTCTATACCAACTAATCAAAAGAAATAAAAGAATTAAAAAGCAAGAATTAAGTTTCTTAAGCTCTAGGAAACAACTGTTATACACTAAGACAGACATTTTATAATGTTGCTATTCCATAAATCTTGAGTCAATTATTTTCAGTCATCATATTATTAAAATGAATATCTTTCCTCCTGAGGAAAAAAAATGCTTTTTTTTAAAAAGCAACTATTACGATTTTCTGTCAAGAAAGACAAAAATTTTTAGTCATTCTGAAATGTTTTACTTTGTTTTCTAGATGATCATGACTATACCTAAAAAAGAAACTGAAGCAAACAAGTAAAATTTTCAAAATTTAGCTATAATTAAATGAATGCATTAGGAATACCACTCAGCCTCCATATGTTAAACCTATTCAGGGGTCACTAACAAACAGTGTACATTTATGACTTTGAACATTATTCAAGACCTGGATCAAGTACAGCCTATGAAAATTTCCCCCAATTTCTCAATATACATAGGCAAAATTGTACATCTTCTATTTTGTGTCTACCTGAGCATGCCATACATAATTAATGAACATATAAATAATAACACTAATTATGTTTGTTTCAATACATGGAATCACAGTCTACTGTGAGATGTTCCACGATGGCAGGAATGAATTATTCCTACTTCTGTCCCGCTAAAACAGAGCCTAGTACATGGTAGGTATTATATATGATAGGTCATTTGCTTTTTAAACATCCAGTGATGTTTAAAATGATTAAATATATTCAGTGTGACAATAACTATGAAGTTATCCCTTAAATCCATTAGTATGGAAAAATGGAATCATATTTCAGCTCCTAAAATACAGCACTCACAAATATTCTGAAGTATTTTGCTCTCCCATTTTACCATAATGGATACAAATTCTAAGCATACCAAATGCCCGCTTCTTTTTATTCCAAAGCTTTAAACTCCAAAAGTGAAACATCACCTCTATTCCTGGTTTGCAGTAGCCTTTAACAATGAAACATATTTTGACTATATCAAGGTCTTATATGAATTAAAGTTGTTAAGCCCAAGAAGGTCTGAAAATTTTCTCTCCTTACATATAGAGAAAATGAGAATTATTATTTATTTTCATAATTATTATTATTTTCTAAAGGCAAAGATGATATCAGGAAAAGACTTGAGGGACTAAGTATATATAGAGAAAAGCTAGATAGATATAATAAAAACATGGTAAAGATACCATATATGACACTATCTAGTATTATAGCCACTATGACACTGAGCACTTGAAATGTGACTAGTCCAAATTGAACTGTGCCATAAGTGTAAAGAATACACACCTTTTGAAGAATTAGTGCAAAAACATGTAAACTATTTCATTAATAACTTTCATATTGATTATGTTGAAATAGTAATATTTTGGATATTACCAGGTCAAATTAGATCTATTTTAAAAATTAACTTCACCTGTTTCTTTCCCATTTTTTTAACTTAGCTACCAGAAAATTGAAAATTACATATGTGGCTCACATTGTAGTTCTACTGGACAGCACTGCTATACAGAATCATTTTTCTTTTCTAATTTTACTCTCAGTTTAAATTTGTCTTTCAATGGACTTCAGCTCCTAAGCGTATGCAGGCTAGATATTTTTAAAAGCTGTCTTCGCATAATGTCCTCTGGATAAATTATAACAAAAGCACATTTTAAAATTCATTGATGAGCTTGAAGGACAGTATGTAAAATACCTACCAGGAAGTAAATGAGTTGAAAGCAAATGATTGAGAAGCAAACTCTTAACCCAGAATCTGTCTGTCCTGGGGGCAAAAGGAGAGCTTCCGGGATGACTTGGAATTGAACAAAGCCCTGGGACCACTCAAAGTGGCAAAGCTGAAGGTGGGATGTGACATTAGGTCAGGAGTGTGAAGAGGATTATAGTATTGTAAAAAAAAAAATGGGCCAGAAAAAAAAAAAAAAACACCTGCCAGAAAAGGGATCCTTTAAAGAATCTTTGCTCTCTCCACTATGGTTTCAAATGGAAAACAGACATATAATAGAGAAGATTAACACATTCAGTATCTGGTTCTTAAAACACACACCCTGTAAAAATTATAAATCTCTGACAAACTTGCATCAGAAAAATTGGTATGAATAAGCTATACTAGGAATTTTAAAAAGAGAACATAATTACAGATAAAGCAGAGATTACAAACTTCAAAGAGAATGCTATGAATAACTTTGTGCCATTAAATTTTTTTTTTTTTTTCCGGTATGCGGGCCTCTCACTGTTGTGGCCTCTCCCGTTGCGGAGCACAGGCTCTGGACACGCAGGCTCAGCGGCCATGGCTCACGGGCCCAGCCGCTCCGCAGCATGTGGGATCTTCCTGGACCGGGGCACGAACCCGCGTCCCCTGCATCGGCAGGTGGACTCTCAACCACTGCGCCACCAGGGAAGCCCTGTGCCATTAAATCTTGAAGCTCCATTAAATGGTCAGAGGCCTAGAATGAAATAATTGACCTATTCTGACTGAAAAAGAAATGGAAAGCCTCAAGAGTCTTATAATAATTGAACAAATTGAATCAGTAGTCTAAAATATTCTCACAAGGAAGACACCAGGCCCAGACAGGTGAGTTCTATGTACCTTTCAAGGAATGAATCATTCCTATATCTTATACATTCTTTTGGAAAATTATAAAAAGGGATACTTCCCAAATAACTTTATGAGGCCACAGTAAATTGATCCCCAAACTTGGCAAGGACAGAATGAGAAAGAAAATTTAAATACAATCTCATTCATGAACTTGCATATAAAATTCCTAAACAAAATGTTAGCAAATCTAGCAATGGATATTTTTAAAAAATCTTTACCAACTTGGAATCAAGTTTATTTCACTTACTTGAACTTCTATAAAAAGGCAACATATTAGTGGTTGCTAGGAATTGGAGCTGGTGGGAAGGAATCAGCTACAATGGGCACAAAAGTGTTTTAGGATAAGTGAACTGTTCTAATCTTGATTGTGGTGACGAATAACCTGTATAAATTAAATGGGAGAATTTTATTGCATATTACATGAATTCATTAATAAAAAGAGAAACGAGAGATTTAAGGGGCTCCACTGGCCAAATCTGGGAAATGGTGGCAAATTACAATCCAGTGAATAAAATAAGAACCCATGAGATGGTACTGATAATGAATGAATTAATTAATGAGAGAGAGAAGGGAAAGCTCTTTCTTATAGTGCTGACTAATACATATTGGAGAAATGATAGAATTTTAAACATATCAATACTTTGCAAACATCATAGTTAAAATTGACTGAGGTAAGAATTCTCAATGGATTCTAAATCTAGGGGAAAAATACAGTGCCAAATATCTCCCCACAAAGTACTTAATAATCACAAAAGGAAAATTAATAACTGTACAGTGGGCACGAACCCGCGTCCCCTGCATCGGCAGACGGACTCTCAACCACTGCGCCACCAGGGAAGCCCTTAAGATAGTTTTAATGTAAGAGTTTGTTATGTACTCACATGAAACAATCTTCATCATTTATCATTGAATAGAATAACCAAGGTGCAGAGGAGTGTGTATGATATGCTACTGTTTATGTAAGAAAAAGGTGAATATATATACACACACATTTCCTTGGATATGCATAGATCATATCTCAAAAGGTAAACTACAAATTAGTCATATTCTTTGCCACTGGAAAGAGGAATTAAAAATGAGAAGGAGATTTTTCACTTTACACTCTTTTGTCCCTCTTGAATTTTAAACCATTATTTAGTCCAAATGATAAATCAATGTGAAAAGATTTAAATATCTGCCAGAGCTATACACTGGGGGAAATGTGGAACAATGGAAGCTCTCATATATCACCGAGGGAAAATTAAATTAGCGCAACAAGTTGA
The DNA here is from genome assembly GCF_951394435.1 of Stenella coeruleoalba. Lineage (NCBI taxonomy): Eukaryota > Metazoa > Chordata > Mammalia > Artiodactyla > Delphinidae > Stenella > Stenella coeruleoalba. Next base: position 10,104,419 of record NC_137164.1, on the reverse strand, counting down.
AAAATAGTTTGGCCTTATCTTACAAATGTGAACATATCCAAAGCCTGAGAACCCTTTGATCAGAAATTCTACTCCTAACTATACGTGATTCTGGCAAATGTGCACAAAAGTCACATTTAAGAATGTCCACGGCAGCCTTGTTCACAGTAGAAAAACACTGGGCACAACTCAAATCTGGTTGGGCAGAGAATAGATGAATTTGTGATACACTGAAATAGTATACAGCAGTGGAAATGAATGAATTTTAGTTGCCTATAAAAAATCATGAACTGTAATGTTGAGTAAAAAGTGAAGTCACATGCAAAATAATACCATTTTATAAATACCCACTAATGTAAAGTTTAATCATATATTTGTTATACTGTAAATGTAGTAAAGCTACAATGAAAACTAAAGGAACTATAATTACACAGCTCCTAATACTGACTCCCTCTAACAAAGGGAGGAGGATATTAGGGGGAAGGAAAACATAAAAGAATTCAACGACCTGTATGGTTTGGGAATATTCTATTTCTTAAAACATTTCTAAAAAACATAAAAACAAAACTCTAAGAATGCTTTTCAAGGAGAGAGTTAGAAAATACACAGTGGATAGGAAGAATATAAATTGGAGTGATAGAATAACGCAGGTAGAATGCATCCCCCCCAATCAGTGTATGTGGATGAAGAAAGCTGATTATCAGATGGTGGAGTTCCTCCTACTGGGGTCATCTTCTCTCTGTCTCTCTGACAGAGAAATGACAGAGGAAACGTCTTGGCTAACAGGGAAAGGTGACAGCTTGAGCTACGAAAAAAGTCAAACCAAGCCTTAGTAAAATGTTCCTCTACTTCCGATGAGTGTCTTCTCCCGCCTTCAAGCTGGGGAGATGGCTGACAATATTCACTTATTTATTCAACAAACACTATTGTGTGTCTAGGTGCAGGAAAGCACAGTGAACAACAGGTGCAAGACCTTCTTCCTTCCTCCTCCTCTGTGAACTCTTCTGCATCTCTTCTGTGAGCATATCATGGTCTGTCCCTGTCCTCAGGGATCTAACCCCACTCTCCTTTTCTTTACACTCTAGGGATAATTTCTGACACTTTACAAGTTAATAATATCACATTTGTGTAATCAAATGTTTTCTGGGTATCTCCACTTACATTTTTCATGGCTACCTGTTGGAGAAATAAAACGATCCTACCAACACAAGACCCCTCCATACCAATACAGAAGTGAGAGAGAAAACAATTAAAATTGAGTGTTATCAGATTTACATACATGTAAGGGTAGCTGGAATATGTCTACAAGTCTGGACAGAATTTCACATAACTTCATTTATAAAAGTAAAAGAAAAGCAGTAACAATTTTTCTCATCTCCACTGGAGACAAGAGGACACACCTGTGGTGCGTGACTGTCTCACCTACACCTTCTGAGGGACTTCCAAGTTCATCTTGGAGGTTGTGTTTACAGTTCCAAGGTCCGAAGGCTCATGACCTTGCCTTGTGAAATCCAAGGTCAGATGCTGAATGAGAATGCCTGTATTTTCAAGGAGATACCCTAAGGAAGGGAGAGAAGGGAGGAAGCCACTTCCCTCCTCTTTAGTAAACAAAGCGAGCTTGATCATCTCACCTTTACATTTGAAACTTGATCAATTTACCCTTATACACCACATATGTATTATTTTCTAAGCTGAACTTCAGCTTCAGCGTACTCCTTCCTCTGAGTCCCTTACCTAGTATCACAGGGAATTGTACCACCAAGCCACCATGTCTCTGTCCAAACCAGAAATTAAGACATTATATTTGCCTTCTGTCTCCTTTCCAGATTCCCTTCCCACGTGATCATTAGAAACTCCTGGCCATTCTACCTCATAAACGTCTATTCGTCCATCTCTTTGCTCTACCCTCACTGCCCTAATCCAGGTCACCCTCCTCTGGGGGTCAGCAGAAGCTCCTCATCAGGTCTCCCCACTTCCCAGGATGGGCTCCGTGCAGGGCAGTGGGATTACGGGAATGGATAGAGAAGGCTGAACAATTTGTGTTTACCTCTTTTTTGTCAAAAGGAGAATTTAATAGAAAATTGAGACATAAAAAACTGTTCTTCAGCACCCTCCTCACACCTTTTTACCCCAGTTTCTGTGCTTCTTCATTTTAGAAATAAAGCTTGCTTTTTCCCTTTTCACACTTTCCAAAATAGTTCTTCTCCTCTCTTAGTTTTCTTTTCCATTTAGCAGTCATCCACCCCCAAATATTAATGAGAAGGTAAGAATACCAAAAAATAGAAAACAGCAACGTGTAGATTTTATTTGGCCAAGTGCCACTGGCTGCTTCTTTAGACCGAAAGGCTTGTCCTCATTCTGCAAAGTCCCCAGAATGGATGCAGGCAGTGGGTACTCGGTATGTATTGCACTGATGATGAAGAATAGATGAGGAAGGCTGTCAAATGAGAAAGCCTTGGGGTTTAAGATGTAATATTGGTCTGTTTGTGGTACACTTGTTGCAAAGCCCTTAAGGGAGCAGTTATTTCTTTCCTGGAAAATAATTCCTCACAGGCTTGTCCATCCGGGAAGGCATTGAGGCATAGTTGGGAGGGGGTTCGGGGGTAGGTTGAGGGAGGGTGAACAGTTATGGAGACAAAGGGCTACAGTGCCAGGCAAACAACTGCGGAAAACATGAGATGTTGACGTGGGCAAATGGCTTGAGCCCAGTGATTGAAGTGATTGTGTTCACTTCCGGCTGTGTAAGTAGATCACTATGGCAGGCAGGGATTTTGTCTTTGTTGTTGTTGTCTTCGTTAATCACTTATGATAGTGGCAGTCCACTTATTTTCTGAATTTCAAGCCCTGGTGGGAATTTCCTCAGCACTCCAAGTAAAGAAAGGAAAGTGGTTGTTGTTTTGGTTTTCTTCTTTTAATTGAAACCCTTAAATCTTATGAGAAGAAAACATGTCGTATAGTTGTAATCTTTGTGGTGTCATTTGCACTGCTATTCTGAAAGCTTGTCAGTGTTTCCTTTGGAAATCAGTCCTTTTATAGGTTTATAGCTGTCATAAAATACCCCAGGGATGGAAATGTGCCACCTACAGAATTTCTGGTTCACGTGCTGCACAGCATAATGGATACAGGTACTTTTGCTTTTACCCGATCTTTATCATCAAAAAATAAGAATACAAAACAAATACTTTTAGCCTGGTACCTGGCACTCTACTGCATTTTATGGAAACAGGAAAGACAAGTTCAAGTATAGTGTGTACACCTATTGTCCATAGAAAAGGCAAACAAGATCCTCCCCCTCAAAGGTGACAGACTCGCAAAATGCTGTGTGAAAACCACCAGATCTTTCTCTTCAGGATTCCATGCACTGGAACCACAGCCAGGCTATTTATCAAGAACAATTATTATTCCATGGGCATGTGTGATGATGCAATTTCATTTTCTCTTCATCAGGCTGAGAGAACAGTCTCATGAATCCTAAGCTCTCCTAATGTCCTAGAAAGACCTCAGGACTTCGTGTTGCTATTTGTTATCTAAAATATATATGTTTCCTTGATGGTCCAGACCTTTGATAGGAATGATTTATTATTTTGATGCCTGAAAGTATAGCAGGGGCTCTGGAAGATGATCTATCTAATGTGGTTTTATAACTAAGCCCCAAACTACTTAGAGCTCCAGTTTCCTCATTTATAAAATGTGAATAACAATAAGACTTTTATTTTTCTCTATTTTATTTAATTTTAAGGTAACGCCTGCACATGGTAAAGTGGGAAAAAATAAAAAATCCTTATGCTTTGTATAAGGATACACAAAAGATGTGTCTCTCCTACTTTTCTACTTTCACTGTTTCCCACCTTCCCAACTCCAGCTGCCATTGTGTCTCCTGCGAGTCCTTCCAGAGTGATTCTTTGCTCATGTGTATGTACACATGTATGAAGATGGATATGCTCATGTGCATATATGCTTTCTGTTTATTCCAGATAATATTTACATAATATTATAGCATTTTAATTAATAATTAAATTTTACTAGTTACAATGATTCCTTTTCTTCTTTATAATGTCTTCTCTTCAGCCCCTATATGCTAACAAGTCCTGATTTACTTCTTCATAAGTATATGGCAGTGATCTTGTATGTGAGATAGGGTTTCTTTCATGAAATAAATAAGTTTCTGGGACCACACCTCTCAAAAATCAAAAAATATGCTGTGCTCTGTGCTCACAAGTGACCTTGATGAAGTCTGTATAATGACTGCAAAAACGAGCACACGATAGTTTGATTGTGACATTCTGAAGGAGCTCTTTTTATGAGACCTGTCTCAACTCCCAATTTTTTATTTTTGCATGCCTATAAGCATGCTCAATTTTTTATACATGTCAATTTAACATTTCTTTCCTCTATAATTACTGACGACTTTTTGTTAACCGTTATTGTCTTTCCAACAACAACCAATTCTCCAATTCTCTGAACACCAATTGAGTGTCCTACAATTCATTTCAATTCTGACACTAACTACCTGGAGTTAGCACACATCCCATAGATCAAGGGCTCAGTTCCATAAGACTGGCCCTACTTCAGACACCACTGCAAATGGGGTCTCCAGGCTACCCACACTTCTGCCCAGCTGACTGCATTTTCAGGGGCTCCTACAACTACCCCCTCCAGGTTTGATAATTCACTAGAATGACTCCCAGAATTCAGGAAAGCACTATACTTCTGATTATATTTTTATTATAAAGGATATAATTCTGGAATAGGCAAATGGAAGAGATGCATAGGGCAGGGTAAGGAAGGAGATGCAGAGCTTCCACGTCCTCTCTGTTCACCAGTCCAGGAACTCTCTAATCTCATTGTTCAAGTTGTTCAAGGGTTTTTACTAAAGTTTCATTACACATCACATAAGCATGACTGATGACTCATTATTCATTGGTGTATCTGGCCACCTTGCTAAACATAGTTTTAAGATGTTGCTAGTTGATTTTATTCCTTTTCTAGGTAAACTGCATATCCCATTCAATGAGTTTTTCTCCTTGCCAATATTTATACACATACATTCTTTATTTTATTGCACCAGCTAGGACTTTCCACACAACATTGAATACTGGCAACTGTAGCAAGCTTCCTTATCTTACTTTTGAACCTAATGAGAACACACCTACCATTTCACCATTAAGTCCTGGATTTCTGGCACATATTTTTTCTGGAATTAAACAAATTTTCTTCTATACTACTATGAGAAGATTTTTTTTGTTTGTTTTTTGAAATCATGAATAGGTATTAAATTTTGTCAAATTCCTTTTTAGCATCTATTAAAATGATTAGATTTATTTTTCCTCTTTTCATCTGTTAATATAACGAATTACAATATATTTCTCACGTTACTGTTTCTTGCAATGCTTGACTAAACACTCTTTGGTCTTTTAATACATAGTTAATATTTTATGTTGAATTTTTACATTCTCTCATAAATGAATGGCATAGAGCTCTCTTTTCTGGTGTTGAACCACCTGAAATATATGAATAACTAGTTAAAATCTCCTTCAGATATCAGGTTTATACTAATTGTTTTCTCAATTATATGCGTTTAGAAATACAAAGTCACAGTTTAACAATTAAACCCAGGGCTGCAAACTCAAATCTGTACACAGACCAGGAAGATATCATACATAAATGCAGCAACCTATGTAAATGCTTTTATGTACAGTGAACAAGTGGCAGGTCTTCTGGCCAAGAAGCTCACGAGCCTTCTAAGGGATCAGCTTCTACTCGGGTCCAATTACTGCAGGCAGAAAAGTAAGCATGGTGCTGCCAGATCTACTTAATTACTCTTAGATACCTAGCTCAAATAGAAAAAGAAACGAACACTCTCTCAGCCTTGTTTTTGACTTTTCAATTAGACAATAAATCTTAGGATTAACACACACATGTGCACATGAGAAAGCCTCACTCATTTCTTTAGCCAACCAGAAGAAAAGAAAAAAATGTTCCTGGGAACTTCCCATCAACAGACCAGCAGAGAGCTTTAAAGAGGCCTGAAAACAAGGCAGGCTGCTTTAAAAATTACAGCATAATTTCAAATGTAAGAAAGCAGAGGTGATCCTGAAAGACAATGAGATCATTGAAAAGTACTTGCTAATCAGATTTTTATGTATAGTGATAAAAATGAAAATCTTGAATTGCCTCTAGATCCCATAACTAGCCAAATAAACCTAGACATGACAGTAACTCATTATTTTTGGCCTCGAATGAAAACTATAATTCTCTAGTTTAAAAGCACAAAGTTAGAAAGCAGAAAACTTCAGACACTTTTGGAAAATACAAGCAAATGCACTAAATAAGTCTTAGTTGATGCAAATTCTACATCCTCCACAACAACAACAACAAATAACTGCACATAATCTCTCAGGTCCTACCTTCTGCTTTTACTGGATGTAGTTAATATGCAACCCTTGCTTCCCTTAGGCATACCTACTTGGGGGAAAGCCATCACAGAGGGCTGGTATCAAAAGCAGTGGTAATAAAAGATAAGGGAAAGAAGGCTAAGGCTTTGAAAATCCATATACATACACTCACACACTGACACATATACACACAGAAGTGTCATTAGTGCTCTGAGCTTCCCAAATCATTTCCCATTCCCTGCAGAATCCCAAATAGCTCATATATTCATTCAGGAGCCATTTTGTTCTTCTCACTGAAGTCTAGAGTGTTGCTTTTTCCAACCATCATCATTAACTTGGCAGTGGGTCTTTGGCAGATTCTATGGACCACTGAGCCTGTTCTGGATGCCTGTTGAATAGTACTTTGAGAAATGCTGAAGTAAAGGCAGAACATTTATTTTTTTAAATTAATTTTTATGGGAGTATAGTTGATTTACAATATTGTGTTAGTTTTTGCTGTACAGCAAAGCGAATCAGTTATACATATAGCCACTCTTTTTTAGATTCTATCCCCATTTAGGTCATTACAGAGAATTGAGTAGAGTTTCCTATGCCATACAGTAGGTTCTTATTAGTTATCTAGGGCAGAACCTTTAGTATCACATCAGCACTGTCTGATCTGTCTCTCTGAATAATGTGCCCTACCAATGTTGCTGAGAGTCCTGTTCCAATGAGCTCTCAGTTTTCAGCTAGATGAAGCATTTATCCTGACCCAACAGTTGTAAGTGTATTAGAGTATGTGAAACTGCAGTAACAAATAGGCCCAACATGTAAGGCCTCCAAATAACAGAGTCTTCTCATTTATGTGATAGGTCAGGTGGCTCAGGGTGGTTCATGTCAGTGGGGGCCGTTTGTTCCACAGTCATTCAGGGCACCAGGCTAGTAATGCCTGTCATCTCTGACAGATGTCTTTCAAAGTCAGCAAAAATGGGAAGAATATGGAAGAACATGTGTGGTAGACTTTTATGCCAGGCCTAGATAGGACAAACATCACTTCTCCTCATATTCCATTCACTATAAATATAATTTGGCCACACCAAACTGTAAGGGCAACTGGAAAATGAGTTCTAGCTGAGCGCTGGGAAGGAGAGGAAACAGATTCTTGTAAATAGCTAGCAATCTCACCACAGATGGGAAGAAATATCTTCTAGATCAACTGCCTCTGGGGATCCCATAGAAAAAAATAGACCCTCTTTCTCTACAGTATTTTTTTTTCCATTTCCTGTTTCAAAAACCTTACATAGTACTCATCCTGTATGTTGAAGTGCCAAATAGCTGTGTTTCAATGTAAGCCACATATTTTTGTATTTTATATATTAGAGGCTTTCTGGCTTAGAATCCCTCTGCCTTTCTCCCATCTCCTACATGTGAGATACATTCCTGTTACAATCAAAGCAGGGGGAATATGGAAGACACCAAACACGTGATCTCTGCCCTCTAGAACTGTGCAACTGAGTTTCCAGAAAAGAGGAGACAAAATCATAAACACAATGAGTGATATAACAATACACTGTTAAATATCCTTTCATTATAAGAACAGGAGAAACAACACGCTATCACTGGGAAGTTCCTGATTCATTGCCTTATGCACACAGCATGCATGAGTGTCTCAGGGATAAAGAGGAGAAATCGTTTTGAAGGTTGGTTATATTTTAATCAGAAAACCAATTTATTAATTTTATAACCAGTAATTTTAGATCTTAAAAAACCTCATGCCTAGAAAGCTTGGCAGTGTGCCAGCTTATTTTTTGTACATCCTCTAGGTTTCTCTTTTTGCATATTGGATGAGTAAAAACCTTGTTAAATTGTATTTCATTTTGCCTTCTGTCTTCCTTCATAAAATAATGAAGTCAAAGGTGAGAATTACCGCTGTTAGAGAAAAGCCCTTGATGAGTGCAAGGAAATGTGACTCATTAACAACTATTTAATCAAAGTGTTACACAATCCAACTGTTGCTTTAAAAAAGCTTTCTTCCAAGTTTTGCTGTATTCAATTGCAGTATGAAACTCTGCATTAAACCACAGATTCTCCAAATTCAATAAAAGGAAATGTTAAAAGATATTTTTTTCAAATGCCTCCAGCTGGCCATATGCCCTAATCACATACAGGCTTCAAAATGGTTTTCTACTGACAATAATAGGATCTATAAAGAGTATTGCTGTGGAGTGATTTGAGAGCGCGGGAGCATCCTGATCCTCGCCTCTGGCAAGCTGCGCGCGCCTGGACAGGAATACAGATGGGCAGACGGAGGCCTAGCACCGAGTGCGGGCGGCTCCGAGCTGCAGCGGCAGGTTGCTCAAATCTCTCCGAGGGGAAGAGGACGGCTGATTAGCTGCTGACCTTCTGCCCTCGGAGGGCAACCTCACACAGCATAGATGGCGATGCAATTATTGCAATAATTCAGCAAAGTGGGAGTTTTTAAAAAGAGGTTGGTGGAGCTGCTCGCTGAGTCCCTGACCTTTACTGGGCTGTCCCACGTGACCGTGAGCAGCGCCTGTGGGAGATGAGCACCAGGGTCAGCCCCAGCTAGACTAGGGAAACAGGTGGCAGGGAATGAGGGGCTCAGGGAGGCTCCCCCATTCAGTCACACGGTGGGTCTAGACTCCTGCCTGGCTGAGGAAAGTGCTCCGGAGCAGACCAGCCCCGTGTGCGGTCCACGTTGAGTGGACTCTGAGTGCTGGGTAGGTAAACACTTACAAGAGGCAGCCCCGAAGGTGGGGAGAACATGGACTATGGAATGGAAAGGTCTAGGTTCATAACATAGATCTGCCTCTTACACATCTCCCTCCCTCCTCCCTTCTCGGGATGCCGAAAAAGTCACCTTAAGCTCCAGTTCCTTCATCTGTGAAGGGAGAGTTACAACACATACCATTCAAGGGTTGCCGCATGGAGCGACTGAGATATCTCTGAAAGGGCTTTGAAAACAGCCAAATGTTACAAACATTGTCGAATAATGTTAAAGAATACAAAAGAAATTCTAAACAGAGATCCTGACATGAGAGCCCTATTTCTTTAGGGAGAATTGCACATTCATCAAGCAATTTGAGGAAAATCAGCAAGCAGACAAAACCCACAAAATTACTCGATAATGACATGAATGCTTCTCATTTACCTAAGCACATATGTACGTTACATACCCACTTAAGGTTCTCAGAATGCATTCTTTCAGTTGAGTGATCCTCACAACAACTGGGGGATGGAGCAACGTTAGCCCTCATCTCCCTGTTATGACACATTTGTTGTGCCATGCCCTGGTCAACGTGCTTTACGTGTTGTGAGGATCATGACATTCTTACAGATAAACAATGAGGTAGATACTAGTATCCTTTTAATTTTAGAAACAGGGAAACAGAGGCACAGAAAAAGCTAAGAAACATGCCCAAGGTCAGACAGGTAGTTTAGTGCTTAGAGGCAAGTTAAGAACCCAAAGACATGGCCTCCACTGTGCTACACCACTATCTCAGGTGTGGGAGCTGAGGTTCAGAGACCAAAGGACCTTCTATAAAGCAAGGGAAGATTCAGTACGAAATCGTGGGTCTTTTGGTCCAGTGATCAGAAACCAAACGTTAGAGTAAAGAAGCTTAACCTATTAGCTCTATTTTCTCCTTGATTATATATTTTTAAATAAAATCAATTCATTAGAAGAATTAAACATTTTCAGAGTTATACATATTAACTTGGATAATTTAGGACCTAAGTTTGAAAATCATAGGAAGATCTAAGTTATTTCAAAAACTCCATCGACTAACATTTACATTTGTAGTCACTCCCTAATCTTCCACATTCCTCCTCATTCTCGATCTTTCTCTTGCCCTGGAATCTGCTTGTTTCAAGCATTTGTGTCTCCTGACCCATTTTGCTGTGAGCCCAAATTCCTGTAGCCTTTTGTCATTTGCTGCCTTTCCCCCTGGCTAGTCTGTTCTCATCTTCTTGATCAAATTCCTAAACAAATGCACAGCTCAGCTCGGTGTCCCTTGGACTTAAGGATTCTGTTTCCCTCAGAGGAGAAGATTTTAGCTAATCCCAGAGAAGGCCTCGATCCCACCATGGATTAGCTTTCTGAGTACTCCGGGCTGTCACATCATCTTGTCTGCCAAAGGCAGGGAAGGGAGAACACAACAGCCAACTATCCCCTTGTCACAGAATGTAAGTGCCCTTCCCTGCCTCTCTCCTGTAAGAAACAAAATAAATCAGTCACTCTTCCCATGAGGGTCCCCAAACTGGGAAAGGTTCCTTCTTCGGCATGAGGGAGAACCAGATTTGTGAACTGGGAGGCAGTGTGCCCCAGAGCACAAACCCAGGCTTGGTAATCCATCAGTCATGGTCCTCCTCACAGAGGTGCTGAGAGAAGCAAGAGAAACGTTCTGTGGGAGGGGTTCTTGACAGTTTGGGCCTGAATAGATGGTTCCTAAATAAGGGACCAGGATTGGTTTGAATTTTGACCCACTATTTAATGGCTTTGAGGTCTGGGTGTATCACTTAACTTTTCTGATCCTCAGTTTCGAGTACTATAGTTCAGTTCAACAGTTAACAAACATCCACTGAGGGTCAGAGTTAACTCATCAAACATTCATTAAGTACTTATCGTAAGCAAGACCTGTGCTTTCTCCTGGAAATACAGATGTGAATAAATTGGATACCATCTCTGCACCAATAGAAATATGGTCTAGAGTTAGGCATCTACAAAAACATGAGGAAAATGCCTGACCGTAAGATTCCTTTCAAAATTCAGTGAAATAAGTAGAGCATGTGGCACATAGTAGGCACTCAATATACATTATAGTCACTGTATCAGATCTTTAGAAATTTGCACATATAACAACTGAATCAATATCAATAGCTTCAATGGGATCTTACCTGAAAGTTTAGCCTGCTCTCCTTAGGGAGAACCCTTCTATTTAAGGGGATCAAGGACCCTCGTTATAGAAAACATAACATGAAAAACACATCTGAACTGAGCATATTCAAGTTTGTAAATAGGGGGCAGCTAATTTTTTCATCATGCTCCCCATTTTCCATTTGGCATATATTGAATCCTTTTGAAATTGACAAGTAGCTTGGGCTTTTCAGTGAGAAGAAACTTAAGAAAGTTCAAAGCCATAATATTCCAGCAACTAAACTAGGCAACAATGACTACAAAATGGCATTTTAGAAATGGCCCTGCAGAAGTCACCCAGTAATGGCCTAGGTGGGTTAGACCCTCTCAGCTAAAGGTCAGGCCTGCTGTAGCAAAAATGAAAAAGGAAATTTAGGCAATTTTCCAAGTAATTTAGGGGAAAAACCCTTTCATCTCCGTTCTCTCAAGGTACAATGATTGGCACAAATCTCTACCCTGGCACTGGAGACCAGGCCATTGTGGAACCAAGGCTGAGTCAGCCATCCAGGAAACGTGGAGTGAGGGCTGTGAGCAGAAGGGACTCAGGAGGAAAGCACATTCTTACTGAGCGTTAGCTGGATGGCTGCTCTGTCCACCACATCGATTTGTTCGCCTTTCATTTGCAAGTCACCAACTCAACACTCCAGCTTTGCTGATAGAAGGTGTTCACTTATATTAATTCATATGGAATTTTTCTGGTAGTCATTCTCCTCACTTTAAATGCAGCAGAGTGATTACTTCTGAACCCAGAGAGCAGGGAGCATTCGGAGTTAGAGAGGTGGGCAAACAATTGCACAGCAATCAGAATCAGAACTCGACAGGAAAAGAGCTTCCTCACTGGGCTGCCAACCAAAATCACATCAAACAATTTTAAAGGAACTAAGAACTTGTTTTCACTGCTTCTCCCTATCTGCATCTCTCTCCGGCAGGATGTTTACTTACTGCTCAGTCTGATCAATTGCACCAGTTCACTAAAGATAAATAAATAAACCCCACCTGGTGACTGTTTTATCATCCTGAAGTCCAACCTCTAGGAATAATTTTGCCAAGTTGAGCTTTGGCAGGAAAGGGAACTTCTGGATGCAGTGCCCACCATCTTGGCTCTACCTTTTCTGGGCTATACACACTCAGTTACTTCAGATAAATCACAATGGATTATACCTTAACCAAGGAGGAAAATATTGTATGGGGGGAAAACAAGACTTTAGAAACAAAAAGCATTCTAAGAAATGATTCCATCACTTAGTGCCTGATTTTTGGTAAGTTACCCAACCTCTCTGAACTTGGTTCTTCATCTATACAATGAATATTAGTGGGTATTAACTTGTTAACATAAGTAAAGCCCTATCACAGGGCTTGGATAAAAACAAGTACGTAGTAAAAGTACCTTGGCTCATATCTAGTGACTATGCCTCTCTGCTTCTTCTTTTCTAGGGTTCAGTGGGTGGACCAGAACCCAATGTGCAGATTCAACACTCTCTGATGCTGAAGGAGAATTTGTTACAAGGCAGCTCTAACTCTGACTTCATCCTAATTGTATTAAACTACTAAAGTTGATTTATCTTAGCAGGTGGTCTCTTGAGAGAGATGAAATAGACCAAATAATATAGACTGAAGCTCCAAATGCTGTATTAGATGTAATTTCCCTTAGTTCCTATGCACCTCCACTCCACTTCCAAATAGTTGAACAGAATAGAAGCAGAAGTCTGAAACAGCTGTTACACTTTAGTTTCTCAACTTAATTTTAGATGTCCCAGCCAAGTCACCATTAAGCAGTAGGAATAACGTTGTGCCCAGTGATGACATGTTTTGTTTATTTATTTTGATATTATGTTTACTATAAAGTCAATCTATGCACATGAAGAAATGAAAACAATATAGAAAAGTGTGAAGTAGAAAGTGAGCACTTTCTATAATCCCATGTGTTTCCCCATCTCCCCAAACTCGACTACACATGCACAATGAATTTGGAGGCTGACTTCCGGATGGAGCAGGTGACACTGAATTGAGTGAATTCCATTCTTCTGGAAGACAATTTCACCATTCACAATGCTCAGGGTTGTGACGTTCGTCAGGAGATAGTTCTAATGGAAAGGCAATTCTGATCTTTGTGTTGGCTGTGGCATCCTTGAAGGGCTTGGACAGCCACTCTATAACTGCTATACAATCACTTGCAAATGAGCCCCTTAGTACTGTTGAAGTCAAATTTAATACCATGTAGAAAATACCAAAGTATTTTGATTGCCATATATAAGTGGAAAAGATCTTTCAAATTCCTAAATTTCTTACCAGTTTTTTTGAGAATTGCCACCAAAAATAATAGCAATGACTTTTTCAACCCACAGGATATTCCTCAATTCACTGAAACAATAAACCAAACAGGCTCCATGTCCTTTATAGGTGCCCAGCACATAACTGAGGTATTAATATAAACTGCTTCAATTCTGTATTTATTATACACATAATGCATACAAAGAAATTTCTGCAATAGTCTTTTTATGGATTTTTCTATCTCCCTTTTCCCACTTGGCCACACTGGTTGACTCCATTCTACTCATGCAATATCTCCCTAAAGCAAAACGGTAAAGATGGAAAAGTTTCTACTGAAAAACTGTCTGGCTTGAGTGATCATTGATTTTGTGAGGGATAGTGATCACTCACAAAGAAAAGTCCAAATGCTTTTCATCCAGGGTTCTCCTTACCGTGATCCAGTGTACCTTTCCAGACTCTTCTCCCCTGATCACCTCCAGGCCATGGGCTCCTAAGCACAAGTTGGATTGCTTCTACAGAATTATTCCAGCATCCTTGCCTCCATGTCTGGACTATGGCAACTTATTCTAACCACCTGAAATGCTTTTCGCCAATTCTTCTGTATCTGAGGTGTCATATTTATCTGTATGAGAAATAAAAATGTTTTTCAAAACAGCAATGAAAACAAAATGACTGTAGCCACTCCTGCTGTGAACGTTGGTGTGGCGGAGATGAGTGGCTATTGGTAGCATTGACAATGTCCATATTCAAAGAAGACAGTCCTAAAGCATTTGAGCTGATCAAGATTAAGGAAACACTGCCTTAAAGGCTTTGTGCTGCTTAAACGGCACAAATAGTTGTAGAAGAGAAACCTCTGATATAGTAAAGTACTGTATTGTCCGTGTGTACCTAAAGTCACTTGGAATTTGGTTTAGGAAGGGACTATAGACAATTGTTCAATGTAATAGCCTGGGAGCCTTTTGTTGTCTTTTGAGAGTCAGCCAAGGTACACCACAGAGAGGAGCTTCATGAGATAACCAGGGGATGAAGTGGAAATATTCTCCATGAGAAAGACCTGGTCACAGAGCACGGCTGCAGGCCTTTTAATTATAGGGCTTTCCCTCCAACTTCCAAGCATTTTGGCAAAGTTTACTTAACCCCCCAGCCTTGTGTCTGTGGAAATTCAGGGAGTAGAGGAGAATACAGGGGTGGGGGGTGCCCAGCAAGTCAACACGGTGTGAATAGGAAAGCACGTCCTAGAGGTGGGGCGCTCACAGAGATGGAGGACTCAACAGCAGTGGAGACCCAAAGCCAGGGTGGCTGGGAGGAAATTAAGACCCCATGAATCCCTGGACTTCACGGACATGATGCTAGGTTCCCCCAACATGTTATGGATATAAACCAGTTTGAGTTCAATCTTAAAGGGTACAATAACCCCAGAAAGCTAAGGGACTTAGGTAATATATGAGAAGGTGATATGTGAGCGAAATATCCATTCATGAAAGCCCAAATGAAATGCCATATTACCAACCAAGTAAGTAAAAATTAAGAGAAGATGGAAGAAAACAGGACAGCACTAAGGAACTGCAGAGCTGGAACAAGAAGAGGGGGCAGGTGGTAGACAGTTGTTTTCAGCCCTCCCTGTCACTGCAGCCTTGTGAAGCAATGCCTGTCAATCACTTCCCTCAAAAACCCTGTCTGTGGCTTCCCCCCATTGCTTCTGTATCCCCACACATCAGAAACATCCCCAGAAGAGACAGATAGTCCTTGCTGTAAAGGAGAGGACTTAGGAGAAGGAAGGAGTACAGAGATGTAAAAAGACTCATATTGAGGTTGCCCAAATGTATTTTCTCAGGGTTGTGCTGTTTGAAGTAAAGCTCAAAAGGTCTACCCACATTTGTTAAAAGAGAACTTCTGAACAGTTGGGCTTTATAATAATGATATTCCATCCATGTTTTCCTCTATATAAAGAGGATATTAAATATGTATTAGACACAGGTGACTCAAAAGTCTTAGCTGTGATTATTCTGTGAGGAGTACAATTCAATTTTTCTAATCAAAATGGAATTTTAGCATATTTTTGGAATTCTTGAAACTTACAGTATTGAAAATTTTCCTAAGTGTTTCTCTGTTAATTTGTTATAGCATATACATTAGAGCAGAAATTTCATTTGACTATGTATTTGTTTATAACTTAAAGCAATAGGATGAGGGAGAATAATAGAAACCTAGAATCATGGAGTTAGAAGGGACCACAGAGGTTGCCAAACCTTATGTTTTACAGGTAAGGATATGAAATCAAAGCCCAAGTGCAGAGAATTAGATTTTACTATTCTCGTTCTATTAACATTGGGTTTAACTAAAAGTAACAATCTCTCTAATAGAAGCTGTAAATTCAGGACCTACTCAGTGCTTATGCAGTGGTGATTCATGATGATGATGAGGGTGGGGATGACTCCATTATTAGCCCAGCTCTTCAACCCTCCTTAACTTCATACCCTTTACCATGTGACCTTTAATCTTCTCCCAGGAAGAGGGTGGACTGTATTTCCCTGCCCCTTGGCTTTGAGTTTAGCTGAGTGACGGGCTTTGTCCAATAGACTAAAGTGTAAGTGACAGTGTGAGAGCCAGATCTGATCCTGTACCTTAAGAGGGCTGTGGGTTTCTGCTCACTGTCTTGAGCCACACACATTATAATGAGAAGAACATTTCTTGTCTAAACCACTGGTTCAAGGGGGACGAGAAACACATGGAGCAGAGCCATCCCACCCCAGCCCACAGATGCACAGTAAGAAGCAGAGCTGTCCTGCGGCCTCAGTGAAGCAGAACCAGCCAGCCAAGCCAAGCCTGGATCAGCCACCTCCCTGCCAACCTACAGATGTGTAAGCAGTAATAAATGACCTTTGTTTTAAGCAACTGAATTTTTAAATGCCAAACGGCTTATTTTCACATTATCATATACATTCTCGGCTGTATTTTACCCCAAATCAGTTAAAGTATGCCATGTTGTGCAACTTCCTTGCTCAAAGGAAATGTTCCAGAAGCTCTGGATTGCCTGAAAATAAATTTAAGTTCTTACCCTGGCTATGATTCTTTGCAGATTAGCCTCCCACGGTTTCCAACATGTTGCCTAGCTTCAGCTGGACTACTGTAATTTGTATGTGTGCCTAGAATACGGGCTTTGGAGTTATGAATATGGATTCAAATCTTGGGTCTGCCCATTTATTTGTTATTTGACTTGGGGCAAGTTCCTTTACATTAATCCCTGAGTCTCAGTTTATTTATCCGTATAATGGAGCCAACTATACCTACATCACTGGGTTATTATGGAGAGTCAGTTACGTGGTACGTGGAAAGAACCTGCCATAGTGTTTGGCTTTTGGCAGGCCTGAGGGGAGGGAGGGAGTATCTGCTCTCTTTTTCTTTTGTTTCTACTTCCACCCGTTAAGGACAACAGCCAAAATCTCTGCTTTCCATCTAGGAGAATATCTAAGGTAAAACACAGCATCTCTGATGCCCATACACCTCACAAAAGCAAGGACAGTGGTGAATTTTGTTAGAAATTGGAATCCATTGAACTATATTTATTGGTGATCATGCTGCTGGTGCCAAAAGCCAGGGAAGATTCCACATTTCCTTTTTCGGTTTCTGCATTTTGTCAAACATAAACTACCTCTTCACTTGAGGTAACTACTCCACTTTATTTTCTGTCTCCAAATGGATGTTTACAGCAATCTTGAGGTCCTCATTTATCTACCTGGTTGGGTATGGAGGTTTTGAGTCTGTATTTCAGGCCCAGTGGGATCTCTGTGGGTATTAGTGTCGAGATTCAGAGTAGAGGGTATGAAGCCTGTTTTCAGTCTTGACTCTGAGACATGGTGTCCAATCCAATCTCCCATGCCATCAGCAATCTCCTTTATGTATGTGCTCCATTGGTCGGTACCCAGAGGAGAAGAGGGATTCCTTTCCCTCTTCTTTGCATCTCTCTACATTCAGCCTGCTTCCCTCTTCTTTGCATCTCTCTACATTCAGCCTGCTCTTCAAAAGCTAGTTCTAATCTTGCTCTGTGATCCCCCACAGTGAAAGGAAACTCCACCACCTCCAAACTGCAGTAAAGCTGATCTATCTATGCAGCTCGTGGGGCTTTTGTATAATTAGCTACTTTCTATGTGTTTACATAAAATTGTCTCTTTCAGTTTATTCAGTCTTTATATTACTTTTCTGTTTATCTCCTTCAAGGCTAACCTGATGCCTTGCCCAGGTAGATGTTCAAAAAGCATCTACCTTATATATAAATGATCTATTCTTGTGTATTCACGCCTTCTGTTCCATCCCAAAGCAGGCTATGTTGACAAATTTATGCGACACTTGACTTTGGGGATTTTACACTTTGACCAATAATATTGGTTTGTTGTTTTAACATATATTAGAACTATAATTGCTCATCTATTGCACAACTTCCTACGTCTGCTGCTGCCTTTCCTCCTTGCATACTTCTCTTCTATTTCCCCTTCAAGTCCCCCTCTCCCACCTCCTACCACCACTATACAAGCAATATATATTCAGAACTTAGGCTAAAAATGGTTCTCTGATCTCACCTCTCTTTATCCTCCCTAAACTGCCTGGTCTTTAAAGCAATTTTCTTTAATTGTTGATTTATTTAATTCCTTTGAGCCTATAGATTGACTCTCCGGTTCTATTTACCTTATTTCTTCTACTGCACCTTCCTTAAGTTGAAAATAATTAGGCCTCTGATTTTTGTTTGCTTGTGTACAAAACAACAGAAAAGTTGCCAGCTCCTAACATTTTACAAACAGAATTAATAGAAAAACAGCCACTGTAGGTTGGTAGCCTGGTGAATGTAATGCTAGGTGAATGTTGACTGGGTTGGATTTTGGATCGAATAGGGTTAAAATAGACAGTGGTTCTCTTTCAAAAAAAAAAAAAAAAAAAGACATGGAAATTGGAAGACTGAACTTTAGCACTTGCCAAATCGAGGGTCTCAGAATTGGAAATGCCCTCTTCCTGACTCTGACAGGAAGCTCATGTTGATAGAAGCACCAAAAAATGAAAATCTCTGTCAAATGTGGTACTTGATCTTGTAGACTAGCTTCTGCTTGACCTGAAGTGGTCAGTGGAGCATGGTGCTGTAAATGGAGGGGAGAGAGAGTGACTGTTTACCCAAAACCTGAAACAAAGGCTGTGTTTGGGAAATACAAGATAAAAAAATATCGCCATGGTAACAAATTACTTTTATACTCACATAAAGCAAAAATAGATCTCTCTCTCTCTTCCCCTCTGAAAAGCACATATTTTAAATTACATGGAAGATTAAAGGTGATATGCAGAAACAGCTGCATGAATATATTTTCATTTTTCTTCATTTGGTTTATACTAATGTCAGTATAAATCTGAAAGGCAGAAATAATTTTGAATTGGAAGCATCTCAGTTCCAGAGAGCAGGAGCAACTTAGAAAAGAAATGTATAATTCAGTCAAAAACTCTATTTTGACTGTAATATAATGATGGAAGAATTGAACTTATCAAAACAAAATGTTCCTGGCATCAGTCACCAAGGAAAATATCGTTTCTCCATGTATGTTTTTCCTTGTATTTGAAAAGTCCAAAAATGTTTTACTCTTCCCTTTGGCTTACAAAGTAGAATTCTTCAGTTTAACTTACATGAAAGATAAATGATATTTTCAGGAGTCCTTAGGTCTTTCTTTAAAATTCCAAGAGATGCTGCTCCATGTAGGAAATGCTGTAGAACACTGGTGTGGGGCCTGGAGAGAAAGGAGGAGGATACAATCCAGTTTCTCCAGCAGAGCTCTTGGAAGTAGAGTCCTAATAAGCACCCCCGACACTACCACTCACCTCCCAGGTCAGAGCTCTCTACTGGCTTACCTGGGCATCATTGACCTGTCCTATGAGACATGAAAGTTAAGTAATAAAAAGTAGATATTTTGGCTTGATAAATTTTCTGTGACCAGTTTTATTTCCCTTGGAAGATTGTTTTCAACACTTAACAATAATCTTTATTTCCTTAGTGAAATCTAAGGAAGATCCTTTATACTGTCTTTCCCAAAGCCAGAAAACTATCTGATGGACCATATGAAACTTCCATTTTACACAGGTCAAAAACAACCAAATATTAGCAATTTCATAGGGTTTAACCTAGAAAATATTTTATCTACTCTAATGGTCATAGGACTTCCCTCTAAAGCACTAAAACTGTTGATAATTTTCTTCAAATCCATCACAACTTTTTTTTTTTCTTTCTTAGATAAGAGGTGAAAGGCCTTCATCCTTAGTGATGGGTTGTATTTCTACATGTCTGACTCAATAAGCCCAAACCTGAACTTATCATCACCAACAACAACCGAGCCAGCCTACTTCTCTATTTCAGCAGTTGGCTCTCTCACACACCTAATCAGAAGTCTGGGAGGAATCCTCAATGTCTCTCGCCTTCAGTTCTAAGTATCAATATTTATAGGCACTGAGTTTCATCAATTGAAATCTTTCATCCTCAAACTCAGTGATGCTTACTTATCACTACTGTAGTTCAGGATCTTAACACACCTGCATTTGTGCAATAGTCACATGAATAGTATCCCTATTTGCATCTCCTCATTCAAAGTCAAGTTCCACTGCTGCCAGAGTAGTTTCTCCAATATTACAAATCTAAAATATCCTTCTCCTTGTCAAAAACCTCACAGTTCCCCATTGCCTAGGGATAAACTCAAAATTCCTAAATTGTAGCCACCTTGAACTACCAGGTCCTTTTATGCTTGTTTTCATTTGCTTCTCTGGCTGCTGTTCCTTGAATAGCCAACCCTACCCACCCACCCCCACAACTGTTGGCCAGCTTGGAAACCCCTAATCAGCATTTAGGGCCAAACTCAGAGGCCGGGGAAAACTCCTTCATCTATTCTCTTTAATGTCCTGACATCCAGGAAAAGAATCTCTCTCTTCTGCCTGAGCCCTCTGTCCATACCCAACATACATCATAGGTAGTATGGTTACTTGTATAAGTAACTCCACCCTGTCCACAGATTGTGAGTTTCTTGAGTATACATAGTTTTAGTCAACTTCCTTTTCCAAAAATCCAGCCTAGGTCTTCACCATTATTCATTATCGAAATGCATCAAATGAATCACTGCATATACCTTCCAAACACTCTAATCACTTGGAAATAAGAATTTGGTTTATTTACAAGTTCACTCATTACCTAAGAATATAGTATCTTTCATTTTTTTTATTTTTGGGAATATTAGTTCTTCCTTTTAATATTGTTGTACATGTAGACTAGACTTCACTCTCAAACACCTGTTGTTATTGTTGTGTTTGGTTTTGGTTTTGGTTCCTTATTTTCAATTCTGAGCAAGAATCCCTTGAAGCCATGTGCACCCAAACTGCCTCTGAAGATCTCATATGCCTACATCCATTTTCATGTTGCTGCCATAATCTTTCATTAATCCAGATTTCCTGGGTAATGTAGAAGATGCTATTGATTTGATGCTCCCCTCCACATCGTATTCACCGACCTCTAAGTTCATTTTGTTGGGTTGGACAGTATCTCATCTGCTGACAACCAACTGCCCAGCTCACGCACCCACCTGTTGCAACCACCCTGTTCCTGTTTCTCTGCCGGTAGGCTTTCCCAGTTCTATAGAAGTTTGAACGCAAACCAGGAACAGAGTGGTTGCAACATGCTATACATTTTATTCCCCAGGGGGCAGTTTTCAGAAAATGATAGACAGGACTGGGTGGATAAATACCCCAGCTTCCCAATCCATGAGGGGGACAACTCTGAGATGCGTTCTACCCCATTCCTCAGGGTTCCCCAGTGGAATAGTGCCTCAGGTGCCCACAGAGGTAACACACTAAGTAACAACTTTTAGTGGTGCTCCTTCCTTCTCAATTTCTCTTTCCTTTCTGTTTTCCATTTCCTTTCCTGTGCTTCCTTTGACCACTTCCTAAATAAATGACTCACACCAAGTCCTTGTCTTAGAATTGCTTTGGGGGAAACTAAAATTAAAGTGGGGAATATTTGGGGGACGTAGTGTCCAGGCAGTTCAGAACATCTATAAAACCAGGGTGTGTAATAAGAAAGTCACAACATTTTAGAACAAATAGCACCATAAAGATCATGTTGTCTTGCTTACTCTCTCTTGCTCTATTACCTCTGATCCCCCTGGCTATCCTGCTTTATGTTTGCACAATTCTTTGTTCCCTTATCACTTGGCTTAAGTGAAATGGTGAATTTTTCCAAAGTAACTAATATACAGGCAAAAGAAAAATGCAAACCAAATATAAGACATCATAGGGCTTCCCTGGTGGCACAGTGGATGGGAGTCCACCTGACGATGCAGGGGACACGGGTTCGTGCCCCGGTCCGGGAAGATCCCACATGCCGCGGAGCGGCTGGGCCTGTGAGCCATGGCCACTGAGCCTGCGCATCCGGAGCCTGTGCTCCGTGAGGGGAGAGGCCACTGCAGTGAGAAGCCCGTGTACCGCCAAAAAAAAAAAAAAAAAAAGACATCATAGAAGCACAAAACTTGACAAAGGTACTTTATGAGTTTGCTAGAGGTGCTGTAACAGTATCCCACACTGGGTGGCTTAAACAAGAGAAATGTCTCACAGTTCTGGAGGCTGGGAGTCTGAGGTCGAGATGTGGCAGAGTTGTTTTCTTCTGAGGGCTATGATGGAAAATCTGTTCCAGGCCTCTGTGTTTGGCCTGTAGATGGCCCTCTTCTCCCTGTCTTCTATGCGTGCCTGTCTGTATCCAAATTTCCCTTTTTATAAGGACTCCAGTCATATTGAATTAGAGCCCACCTTAGTGACCTCATTTTAAATTGATAACTCTGTAATGACCCTATCTCAAAATTAGGTCACCGTCTGAGGTACTGGGAGTTTGGACTCCTGCATATCTTTTTTGAGGGGACACAATTCAATCATAATGGTTGACAACACAGATCCCTTGTGAAACTGAAGTGGGAAGCTGCCTCTACTTTTCTTATACAAATACGGACATCCAGAGGCAAGTTCCCTTCTTCATTTCAGCCCAATCCAGTTTACTAAAGGGCTAATCCTACACCTGAGGTAAAGATCAAGCAGTTGGTTGCTGCTGTTAGATTTACAAGGGTTGTAAAGTTTAGTCTTTTTGCAGCAGGTTGAACATTCTTAGAAAATGTTCAGATCCTTATTTGAGCATTATTTTTCATGTAAATAAAATGTAGTTCTAATTAATGCATACTATGAAATACAATATCCTCCTTTGATAAACGTGCTTGCATACCACTGCACAAATTGTACAAGGATTGAATGGACACCTTTACATATATAGTTTGTTTTTGCACATTTGTAAATGTTTTTTCTGAGATGTTCAGAATTAAAACCATTCGGTTAGAAGTGTATATCATTCAGAAGGTCCAGATTTCTTTCCAAAAAAGCTGTACCAGTTTTTCTTCTAAGAGCAATGTGTGAGTGAATTGTTCTCCCACATTCTCATTAACAACAGATATTATCAGTTTCTTTGTCTAACTTTTGCAAATTTGATGAAAAATTGATATGTTACCTCTATTTTAATTGGCATCCTGTAATTAAAGGGAGTAAGATGAGCTTATTTCATTTATTTATTGTCTATTTCTCCTGTCAGCTGCCTGGTTATAACATTTGCTCATTTTATGGTAAGTCTCTGGACATTTTCTTATGTATTTGCAAGAGCTTATTAGATATATATTTGTGAGTTAATTCTTAGCTGGTTTTTCATTTACATTAAGCTATTTATTGAATATATTTTTACGTGTAGTATGAGTTAGGAATCAACTTTTTCCCCCAAGTGGAGGGATAACTGTCCCCAAACTATCTTTTGTTTACTGACTTGATCAAAAACATATAATTTTAATGTCAAAATTCTCTATCTTTTCCATTGATTTTCTCTTCCTACACAAATCAAACTACTTATATCAATTATTAATGCTTTAAAATGTTCTTGCTATCTGGTAGAAAAAAATCTTACTATTTGTCCTTGCCTGTTTAGAACCAGCTTATCAAATTCCATTTGTGTTTTTCTTTGTTGCGGTACATGGGCCTCTCACTGCTGTGGCCTCTCCCATTGCGGAGCACAGGCTACGGACGCGCAGGCTCAGCGGCCATGGCTCACGGGCCCAGCCGCTCCACGGCATGTGGGACCTTCTCAGACCGGGACACGAACCCGTATCCCCTAGCATCAGCAGGCGGACTCTCAACCACTGCACCACCCGGGAGGCCATCCATTTGTGTTTTGACTAGAATTGCTTTCTATGTATAGATTAACTTGTTCAAAAGAATTCTTTCCCCCATTGAATTTTCTTCTCAAAATCCAACTGACCATAAAGTGTTGATTTATTTCTGTATCCTGTTATCATACTGTCTTGGTAACTGTAGCTTTATAATAGTTTGAAATCTGATAGCATAAGACTTCCAACTTTGTACTTCTTTTTCAGGAATGTTTTAATTCTTCTAGGTAATTTGCACTTCCATGTAAATTTTAGAACCAGCTTTTTAATTGCTTCAAAAAGCCTTATTAGGATTTTGATTGAGAGTGCACTGAATCTATCAATCAGTATGGAGAGAATTGATATCTCAATAATATTGAGTCTTCCAATCCACAAATGTTTCCATTAATTTCAGTCTCCTTCAATCACTCCCAGTAATGTTTTGTAATTTTCAGTGTAGAAATCTTGCAGTTGTTAAATTTATTGATGTTGTTCCCCTAACAACCCTAAATATTTTTATATTACTATACATGATACTATTAAATTTTAGTCCCATTTTTTTTGGTGAAGTTTATAGAAATCCAATTGATTTTTTTTTATATGATGGACCTTGTAAATCCTGTGTTCTTGTGGAGTCACTTACTAGCCTTAATATCTCTTTTGCAAGTCCCTTAGGATTTTCTAGGAATATGACTGTGATCTGTGAATAAAGACATGCAAATGTGTGTTTTACACACATATATATAGATATACTTTATTTATTTATTTGTTTATACTTTATTTGTTTATTTATTTCCTTACTTCATTAGCAGTGACTTAATGACTTCCAGGGCAATGCTGAATAGAAATGGTGAGAATGGAACCCTAGTCTTGTTCCTGATTTTAAGATAAAATTGTTAAATGTTTCTCCTTTATATATAATATTAGCTGTAGCATTTTTGTATGCATACTTTATGAGACTGAGGGCCTTTCCTTCTATTCTTAATTTTCAGAGAGTTTTTTTTTTTTTCTACCATAAATGGGTGTTAAATGTTTTCATGTTTTTCCCTATATCTTTCAAGACAATAATATAATTTTCTCTTTATGTGTTTTGCAGTGATTGGCTCTTGAATACCAAACAAATTTTGCATTCTTGGATAAACTCCATCTAATTTGCTATATTTTGAGTTTTAAAAAGTATTTTACATGTTATATTTATTATTAAATATTTAAATATAATATAAATTTTAATATTAAAAATACTTTAAGTATAATTTATTTATTAAATGGTATACTATAATTAAATTATCTTTAAAATTTATTAAATATATTGCTTATTTTTATTTAAAACATATTTTATATATATTTATACTTTCCTGGATGTGATTTGCATTTATTATTAAGTATTTTACATCTATATCCATGAGACATACTGGTCTGTAATTTTCTTTTTTTGAAATGTCCTTGGTGGCCTCATAAGATAAGTAAAAAAAATATTCCTGCCTCTTCCATTATCTGGTAGAGTTTTCATAAGATTGGTATTATTTCTCCCTTGAATGTTCCTTAGAATTTATCAGTAAAGCACTCTGTTGAAGATTATTTTTAATTATAAATTCAATCCCTTCAATAGATATGAGGGTATTCAGATTTTGTTTCTCTTTATGTGTCCATTTTGTGTGAGTTGATAAATTGTGTTTTCCAGTTTCATCTAAGTTGTTTAAATGTATTGCCATAAAATAGTTCATAATATTTCCTTATTATCATTTCAATGTCTGTAGGATCTCTGGTGAAGTCCACTATTTCACTCCTGATGTTGGTAATTTGTGTCTTCTCTCTCCTTTTTTCCTCTTAATTTTGCTAGGTGTTTATTATTGTTATTAATATTTATGAAAAACCTACGTTGGCTTTGTGATTTTCACTATTATTTGTTTTTTTCTACTTTAAATATATTAAATTTGGACCATTTCAATTATCTCCAGTTAGCTTCCTAACTGTCACCCTACTTCCACTTGACTCTCCCTTCTATTATCAACACAGAAGTCCTGGCGACTTTCATAACACAAAAGCCCTATAATTTTCCTCCCATTCTCTTTCCTTCTCTGCCATATCTTCTCCAGCTCCCGCTAGCTCTCCAACTTCTCTCTAATCACAATGGCTTCCTTTCTGTTCCTCAAACACTTCAGTTATGCTACCATTTCAGGGTCAAGCTTTTATTCAAAAATAACCCCCTCGAACAAACTAGGAGGAGAAGGCTACTTCCTTAATCAGAAAAGATATCTGCTCAAAACTTTCAGCAAACATCATACATAATGGTAAAATATTAAATGCTTTTCATTTCAGATTGGGTTTGAGATGAAGATGTCTGCTAACACCGCTTTAATTCAATATTTTACTAGAAGTCCTAATAATGGCAGTAAGGCAAGAAAAATTATAAAATTTCTAAAGATCGAAAGGGAGGAGATAAAACTGTTATTACTCACAAATTACATATGCATATAGAAAATTCAACAGATAAAATATTAGACTTAAAAACTGAAGGTACCAAGGTCACTATATCAATACACATAATTATTTACATTTCTATAAATCATCAGAAACAAATCTGAATCTTAATATAATAGCAAAACTACTATAAGAATAATCTTAATGACTGCAAAATCTCTACACTAAAAATCATAAAACATTGTGATAAATTAAAGAATATCAAAGCAGAGGTATATACTATGCTCATGGATTGAAAGTGCCAGGATTGTAGAGATGTCCCCAAGTTAACTAACAGATTCATTGCAACACTAATAAAAATCCCATGAGGATTTTAGAGTGGAAATTTCAAGATTATCCTAAAATTTACAGGAAAATGTAAAGAATGGTCAAGATAATCATAAAGACCTATGTTGAAGCACTTTCATTACCAGATATCAAGCCTTATTACAAAGCTGTGGTTATTAACAGAGCATAGTAACTGTGCAAAGACAGACAATTAGAACAAGCCAGAAGACAGTGCCCAGGAATAGACCCACATATTCAGCCATTCGATTTATTGCAAGGATGTCTCTGCAGATTTGTAAGGAAAGAATGGTCTTTCCAATAAATGGTATTAGATAACCATAAGAAAAATATATATATATATACAATTATATATAATATATATGATATATAAGATATATCATAACTCCTACTTTACACCATCCCCCAAAATCAGTTCTTGGTGGATTTAAGTCTAATTATGAAAGATAAAACAATAAGGCTGATGCAAGATTACATAAGAGAATATCTCCATGAGCATGGAATATATGAAGATTTCTTAAACAAGACAAAAAACAGAAACCATTAAGGCAAAAATTGCCTTTAAGGCATTAAAATAAGGATGACTTTCATCAAAAGATACTATCAAAGACTGAAGAAATACTCATATCCATAATATATAAAGATCTCCTAATAATCAACAAAAATAATGGCAAAAGAGTTGAACAAACATTCCATAAAATAGAATATCCAATAGACTAACAATTAAAAACTTGATCAGGGGCTTCCCTGGTGGCGCAGTGGTTGAGAATCTGCCTGCCAGTGCAGGGGACACGGGTTCGAGCCCTGGTCTGGGATAATCCCATATGCCACGGAGCAGCTAGGCCCGTGAGCCACAATTACTGAGCCTGCACGTCTGGAGCCTGTGCTCCGCAACAAGAGAGGTCGCAATAGTGAGAGGCCCGCGCACCACAATGAAGAGTGGCCCCCACTTGCCACAACTAGAGAAAGCCCTCACACAGAAACGAAGACCCAACACAGCCATAAATAAATAAAATTAAAAAAAAAAAAAGAATGATCCATGCTTTAAAAAAACGAAAACAAAAACAACAACTTGATCAACCTCCTCAGTCATCAGAGAAATACAAATTAAAATCAAAATGAAATACCTGTATACGATCATCAACATGACTAAAATGAAAAAAGATGAAAAATATCAAATGTTGATTAGAATGAAAAGCAACTGGAACTCTTACGGACTACTGATGGGAGTGCAATTTGGTACTTTGAAATTTGGTAGTTTGAAAACTGTTTATTCCACTACAACTGAATGTAGGCATAGCCAATGACCTGGTAGTTCTGATCCTAGGTATTTAACTAACAGTACTACATAAATGTATACACAGAATTTTACATACAAGAAGTTTCATTGCAGTGCTATTCATGGTAGTCAAACACCAGAAACAACCCAAATGTTCATCAACAGTAGAATAGACAAATAAATTGTGGTGTAGTCATACAATGAAAATGAACAAACTTCTACATGCAACATCTTAAGTGCACCTCACAAACATAATGTTGAGCAAAAGAAACCAGATATAAGAGTATAGATTATATATTCCTAGTTACATTGTTCAAATACAGGAAAACTTATTAATGGTATAGAAATCAGGATCATGGTTATTTTTAAGAAAAGGGACATAGTGATAAGTGGGCAAGAAGAAGATGCTGAAATATAATATTTCTTGATCCAGAATACTGGTAATGTCTTATTTCTTCATCTTCATTTAAAGATGTTTTCATTTTATGAAAATTAATGGAGCTTATGATTCATGTGATTTCCTGTATGAATGTTGTACTTCAATAAAAATGTTAATATTTTAAAAGTTGACTTCTCCATGAGACTTTTCCTAACCACCCCATTGAAAGTTACATCCTCCTCCATACTCCATGTTTCCCTTCCCTGCTTGAGTTTTTCCTTAACCTATAACCTTCTGATTTATTTGGTTTCCCCTAGGAGACTCTAAGACAAAGATTCCAGTGTGAGCAGTTTGTTTGGAAGCTGATACAAAGAAACACATGCAGAAAGGGGTAGGGGAGGTGAGACTGGAAGGGAAAGAAGGAAGTAAAGTTACCCTGTCAAGTGAACTACTCTGTGGAACAACTGGGGCTCAATCTGCTAGGAAAACTCTTGGAAAACCTTGGAAGAACACATCCTTCAGAGTTATCGCACCTGAGAGTCGAGATTGCTAGGATATTTTACAAGTAATTTTCTGTCAGTTGGTTGAGGGCTGCTCCCAGAAATGCCTGGCCTCCCACCTGTCCAGACGGACCGGGCTCTGGGGCAAGCCCTCAGACCCAGAGCTTCAAGGGCTGGCAGTGGGGTGTTGGGATGTCTGCACCAAGGGGAGAAGGGCTGCTGGGATATGGACTGGACGTGTTTCACGTATTTCATCTTCCTTATTTCCTGAACCCCCCTCCACCCTAATTAGAGTACGTGCTCCAAAAGGACAGGGATTTAGGGTTTGGGGGTCTGTTTTTATCTGGCATGTGGAATATACTCAATATACATTTGTTGAATAAACAAATGAAGAACAAGAGTGCCATTTCAGTCTATTTCATGGTCATTTAAATTACTTTCAGATGTACATTAAAAGAATTAAAAGGGTTAACCTTTATTTTTTGAATTCATTGACAATAGTCTCCTGTGCGGCAAATATGAAAGCTTTTCTCTAAGCTGCATAATTCATGGTCTTTTCTGTTTGTTGATGTGATTGACCTCTTTGCTAGAGGTGGAAAATGAGATGGCTGACACAAAATATTCTCTAAGGAAGCAAAGTATTTGTTATGCCATATATATATATATGGCAGCTGCAATCCAGTACCATTAACTCTTCTAGGTCCTGATAAATTATTTGATGTGTATCTTTTAATGGATTTTTTTTCTCCTTGATAGACTATGGTGTTCAGGGTGGCTTTTAATTTTTTTCCAGTTGTATTGTAAAATAATTAACATACATACTATAACTTGAAGGTATATATAGCATGATGGTTTGACAAATATATTGTGAAATGATGACTACAATAGGTTTACTTAACATCCATTATCTCTGTTGCATCTTTAATACAAGAAAAAAAAGAAAAAAATTCTCCTTGTGTTGAGAACTCTTAGGATCTACTCTCTTAACAACATTCATATATATCATACAGCAGTGTTAGTCATGTTGTACATTACATCCGTAGTCCTTATTTGTCTTATAACTGGCCTTTCACTTTTAATAACACTAATAGTCATAATGACTATTATGGCATTAAAGACTGTGTTTTCACAGTCTTTAAATTATTTGTTTGTAAGTAAATTATTAAAAATTATGAATAACGGCATGTATACAACCCTGATACCTTAACCAGTTCTAAGTGACACCTTCAACTCTTGAAATTTTCTTTAGCCAAGTCATTCCCTCTTACAGTCTCCTCTCCTTGTCAATCATAAGCAGCACATACTCTGTTTGGAAAGGCCACAGGTGATCTTTTTAATAAATAAAGATCATTAAAATTAAAGGCTTCTGACTTTGAAAAAAGAACCATCTTTTCTCCGAGATTTTGACCTCTTTCCACCTTTCATTACTCCCAGACAGCTGCTGCTTGTTGGCCTGTTCTGAACCTGGGCCCTTTATCCTTGCACAGCTTTAATACAGAAGGCAAAATCACCCTTTTCCTTTGCCTCTACTTATACAATTTGATTAAAATTCTGGAAATTGGCTAAGAAATTATATTAATGACCAGCCATAATATCAACCTCTCTATTGGTTGCAGTGTGAATTTATTTCTTTTTCCTTTCACTATTATTGGTTTGCTGACTGAATAAAAACTCTTTAGTTGAAAATGATTCCCTATAGAAAAAGAAAATCAAGACTTGCTGAAGTAGCTAAGTAGAGGTGATAAAACGTATCTCATGTGATATGTTTTTAAAGGAATAAGGTGCCCATTTGTGTCATCCAATCAGCAAAGATTTTTTTTTTTTTTTTTTTTGCGGTACGTGGGCCTCTCACTGTTGTGGCCTCTCCCATTGCGGAGCACAGGCTCCGGACACGCAGGCTCAGTGGCCATGGCTCACGGGCCCAGCCACTCCGCGGCATGTGGGATCTTCCCGGACCGGGGCACGAACCCGTGTCCCCTGCATCGGCAGGCGGACTCTCAACCACTGCGCCACCAGGGAAGCCCAACAAAGATTTTTAAATGCTGACTGTATATCAGGCACTGAGCTAAGTAATTGGACTATAAAGTCAAATAAAATACCTTCCTGACCTCAAGTCTAATGAAGGTTGAAATAAGTGCATGGGTGATTATATTTTACCTTAGTAAAAGCTATGATAGAGGTATGCAGAAAATGCTATGGTATTATAGAGCAGGGATAAATAAATAAGATGTGGATGGTTAAGAAAGGCTCGGTGAGGAAGAATGGAAGAACAGAGTAATCTCAGGCAGAGAGAGAATGTCTCAAAAGCCCAGGGGGGTGGTGGAGTCTTGATAGATGCAGCATGTAGAAATGTGGTGATAATTGTATGTACTAAGATAGAAGCATGACTTTACTCTAAAACCTCCTACTGAAGGAAGTTAAGCATAAAATTATTTATATTTTTAAAAATTCCATTCGTATCAGAGAAAGATGGATTGATGGGAGACTAGACTGGAAACAGAGAGGCTAGTTAAAAGATCCAGGCAAGAATAGTAAGAGCTTATACGACAGCTCTGGTGACTTTAATGGGAAATGGAGAAGCAGGAACAGAAAAATAGATGTCATAGGAAGTTTACAGGATTAGGCTAATTAATTCTAAAAAAAATAGAACTGTCATACGATGCAGCAATTCCACTCCTGGATGTATATCCGAAGAAAACAAAAACACTAATTCAAAGACATACATGCACCCCAATGTTCATAGCAGCATTATTTACAACAGCCAAGACATGGAAGCAACCTACATGTCCATCAACAGATGATGAATAAAGAAGATGTGGTATGTATATGCAATGGAATATTACTCAGCTATAAAAAGAATGAAATTCTGCCTTTTGCGACAACATGGATGGATCTATAGAGTATTATGCTTAGTGAAATAAGTCAAAGACAGATACTGTGTGTTATCACTTATATGTGGAATCTAAAAAAAAATAAAACGAATGTACGTAACTAAACAGAATCAGACTCACAGATACAGAGAACAAATTAGTGGTTACCAGTGGGGAGAGGGGAGGGGGAAGGGCAAGACAGGGGTATGGGATTAAGAGATACAATACAAACTACTATGCTTTGTATCTACTATAAAAAACAAGAATATACTGTACAGCACAGGGAAATACAGGCATTATTTTGTAATAACTTTAAATGGAGTATAATCTATAAAAAATTGAATCACTATGTTGTACACCTGAAACTAATATAATATTGTAAATCAACCATATCTCAATTAAAAAATATCACATTGAGGGCTTCCCTGGTGGCGCAGTGGTTGAGAGTCCGCCTGCCGATGCAGGGGACACGGGTTCGTGCCCCAGTCTGGGAAGATCTCACATGCCGCGGAGCGGCTGGGCCCGTGAGCCATGGCCGCTGAGCCTGCGCGTCCGGAGCCTGTGCTCCGGCAACGGGAGAGGCCACAACAGTGAGAGGCCCGTGTACCGGAAAAAAAAAAAAAAAAAAAATCACATTGAATGCAAACAATAAAATAAAAAATAAAATAAAATACTCCTAAGTTTCTGGTTTGGGCAACTGAGTTAATGATGGTTCCATTTGCTAAGGTGGGGAATATGATAATAGGTTGAGAATTGGGGTGGGAGTGATGTGTTCAGCTTTAGACATGATGAATTTGGAGTACCTATAAGACAGCTAAGTGAAAGAGTTCAGTTGACACTTGAATATAAGAGTTGGAGTCCACTAGAGAAATCCTGACTGAAAATATAAGTTTCTGGAAGCATTCATACTATGCAATAGTTGAAGCCCCGGGGGTTAATTATGTCACCCAAAAGAGTGTGAAAAGTAGGAGGGTTAGAAAATTAGGTGGCCCTAGGGAGCTTCTATTGTTAAGGCATGATCCAGAGAAAGGGTAGCCCCAAAGACATGAGAGAAACCTAAGAAATAGTTATGTCATGGAGATAGAGGGGGAAAGAGTAATTCTCAAATATTACACAGTTCAAAAATCATATCTGACCTTCAAACAAAATGTGGACCCAGAGGACTACATGAATGCTACTTAAATACTCAACTTACAGCATTCAATGTTGCTGAAAAGAGTAAAGGATAGTGAAGAGAAGCAATGGATGAAAAATTAGAAATTGGAAAAACAGAAACAACATGTTAAATGAGAATATATGAAAGCAACACAGTTGTTTATACTTGAACACTTGGAAAATCAGGCAAAAGCCTAAAACGTTTTTCATCTTAAAACTATGAGAGCTCTCTGAGGCTTTTTTGGTCCCTGTCCCAAGTCTTTTAGGAAGGTCAAGTGTTACCATATCTATTTAGAGATGTGCCAATTGAGGCTCACGGTGATTTGTATGATACTCAGATATGAAAAATAACCCCCAAAGACATTATACTGTGCTTTTTCCTATCCTTATCCTTTTCCTATCAGAAAAAAAAAAAAAAATGTTTACTATCAGTTAGTTTGGGAGTCTATGTTACCTTGTTTGTTAAATTTCACACCTCTTTCTTTTGTGATACAAATGTTAATTCTGAATTTAGGAGAATTTTGAATGAAAATAGTAATTTGTGACAAGGGTCATAAATGGATTGCCTGGTATATCAATTCTGGGCTACCTTAGAAACTAAGTTTTGTTTAGTAAAATAGCTTTCAAGGTTCTTCAAAAGAAAAAATTAACAGAAACCTCTCTTAAAGTTAAATAACAAGTAGGATTCAACACAGTATAAAAAAAGAGTATCCCAATATTCTATACAGTGATATTTTATTAATAAATATGTATTTTGTAACATTTAATTTACAGGATGTATTTTTGCACTGTATTTTTTTAAAGTCACTTAATGAAGTTGTTTCAATAAACATAGCAATTCAAACCTGGGGTTGTGTTAGCAAGTTGAAGATGAGTCTGCATCTAATGTCTGTCATGGCTTTTGCTTATTCAGCTTGGAGAATGTCCATACTCACACAGATAAGTGGTAACAAATGATACTTGTTCTTCTTTTTTTTTTTTAAACCAAGTGGGGAAAGGGGGGTGGGATAAATTGGGAGATTGGGATTGACATATATACACTACCATGTGTAAAATAGGTAACTCATGAGAACCTACTACAGAGCACAAGGAACTCTACTCAATGCTCTGTGGTGACCTAAATGGGAAGGAAATCCAAAAAGGAGGGATATATGTATACATATAGCTGATTCACTTTGCTGTACAGCAGAAACTAACACACCATTGTAAAGCAACTAAACTCTAATAAAAATTAAAAGAAAAAAAGAACTTATTAAAAAAAAGGTACTTGTTCTTTTAAAACAACATACCTTGCATTATCATAATACCCTAGTTATACAGAGGTGGCCAGAGGTTTATCCTGAGGACTGCACAATGATGAATGAACTTAGGATCACAGGATAGCAAACTGGTTGGCTCCAGTGTTAAAATTTTCTATATGATACATTTTTAAATGAGTGTTGGTTTTATTCCTGATTAAAATATATTAAAAAATAAAATTTATAGTAATTTCTGTCAGATCCCTGAAGTGCATAACTTTTGTGGAAAATATGTTGATATTTCAACGTCTAATAAACTTTGGTATAAAACAGTATTTTTCAAAGTAGAAATATTTATGACATCCTTTTCATTTTTTCATAAACTTTTTATCGTAGAATAGTTTTTAGATTTACGCTCAAATTAGAAGGCTAATACACAGGGTTCTCACGTGCCCCACGCCCAAGTTCCCCTGTTATTAACATCTTACATTAGTATGGTACATACACCGCAATCAATGAACCAAGATTGATACACTATTATTAAAGTCTGTACTTTATTCACACTTCCTCAGTTTTTTCCTAATGCCTTTTTTCTGTTCCAAGATCCCACCCAGAACACTACATTACATTTTGTCTTCATGTCTCCTTAGGTTTCTCTTGCTTGTGACAGTTTCTCAGACTTTCCTTGTTTCTGATGACCTTGACAGTTTTGAGGGTCATTGGTCGGGTATTTTGTAGAATGTAATTCAGCTGGGATTAGTCTAATGTTTTCCTCATTATTAGACTAGAATTACAGGTTTGGGGAAGAAAGACCACAGAGGTAAAGTGCCATTCTCGTCATATCATACACTCAACGTGATTTATCCCTGTTGATGTTGACCTTGACCACCTGGCCAAGGTAGTGTTGGTCAGGTTTCTCCACTACAAAGTTACTCTGTTTTCTCCCTTTCCACGCTGTCTTCTTTGGAAGGAAGCTGATGGGCAGCCCACACTTAAGGAATCAGGAATTATGTGCCGTCTTGTTAAGGGCAAAATATCTATATAAATTATTTGGAATTATTCTGTGTAAGATTTTTGTCTCTTCTCCCTCATTTATTTTATTCAATTATTTATGTATACCACTATGGATTTGTGGTATTTATTTTCTATTCTGTGTTATAATCCAATACTACTTTATTTTGTGGCTCAAATTGCTTTATAATTGAGCTCTTTTAGTTGGTTCCGGTGTCCTTTGACATAGAGTTGACATTTTACTTTGGTCATATAATTGGAATCATACATGTAGACTTTTCAGACCAGCAACTTTCACTGAGCAAATTATTTGTTTAAGATTCACCCATGGCTTTTCGTAGCTGGGAAGCTCATTCTTTTGTACTGCTGAATAGTTTCTCTTGTATGGATGTTTATCCATTTGCCTTTCAAGGACATCTTGGTTACTTCCAGTTCTGAGTGATTATGAATAAAGCTGCTATAAACATTCATATGCAGGTATTTAAGTTTTTAAATCAGTTGAGTAAATACCTAAGAGCATGATTGGTATGCAAGACTATGTTTAGCTTTGTAAGAAACTGCCAAAATGTGTCAGAAAGTGCCGGTACCATTTTGCATTCCCATCAGTAATGAATGAGAGTTCCTGTTGTTTTGCATCGTTGCCAACAATCAGTATTGTCATATTTTTGGATCTTAGCCATTCTAATAGGTGTGTAGTGATATCTCATTGTTGTTTTAATTTGCAATATCCTAATAACAAATGCATTTGAGCATTTTTTCTTATGTTGATTTGGCACCTGTATATCTTCTTTGGTGTGATGTCCATATCTTTTTTCCCATTTTTAATTGGTCTGTGCCCTTTTCACTTTAAAATCCATATTTTAATTCAAGTATTTGGTATAGTTTTCCACCAAATGACACTGCATAGCTTTTCTTCATTCTTAAAATTTGGGGAATTGTTCTCACGTCTATTTGGGTTGGTCATTACTTTTTTTATTTTGTGAGTTTAGCAAATACTGTCAGCTAAGAACCATTTATTTGGAACAAAAATAATAATTCAGTGATTATCATTTCATCCTGAAGAAGGGATAGAGATCAGAGAAGGGAATAAAGTTGTTTTTAGCAGCAGGGGAACAGCCCCGAGTGAGCCACAGGGAGCCCTGGGGCAGTGTCCACACACGACTTAAATAAGGTTGGAGAAGAGCAAGTGGGAAACACTATTCCTTCTTACACAACTTTTTGCCTTAAGTAAAATAAATTAAAAAGGAAATCAAGAGTATTGTGTGCTCACTTATTTTCTAGGCACTTTCATGGCTTCCCCTGAATCAAAAGTTTGAAGCTGGCTTTGCTGCCAGGGTAATTTCTGCAGCCAGGGTGCAAACTCAGCAGACCTTGAGCAAAGACTTCTCTCTGCACATGTTTTCAGCCTCTGCCCTCTTATTAGCCAGTACAGGTGGGACCCACTGCTGCTGGCAATCCTGTATGTCTGCCCCCTAGAGCACACAGTGTGGGGGGCAGAACTCAATACAGATCTCAAATTCCAGGATTACTCTGCTGCACAGACACCCAGAGTTCTTCCACTGGGATGCAGCCTAAA
The DNA here is from genome assembly GCF_951394435.1 of Stenella coeruleoalba. NCBI lineage: Eukaryota > Metazoa > Chordata > Mammalia > Artiodactyla > Delphinidae > Stenella > Stenella coeruleoalba. The sequence continues at coordinate 10,067,847 of NC_137164.1, read as the reverse complement.
AAGAGAGAGGCAGCAATTGGCTTTTACAGTCACTGGGTGGTATGCCCTAGGAGATGCACAGATTAGGATCTCTCACTGAACTACCTAAATGCTTTTCCAAGCCTCATTCCTTGCTGGGTATACTTGATTATCCCCCTACACTTCTCCTCAGCTTTAGTTAAAAAAGTTGAGAAGACGAGGCAATATTCAGTGGCTTCAACGAAGGCAAACCCACATCATTCCCATGACACACTGTGCTGTTTTTATCTGCTGACCTTTATTCATATACTGTTCCCTCTGCCAGGAATGTTCTCTCTAGTGAGCTATCCAAATGACGCCCATCGTGGAAGCATCTGACCAAATCTCTCCTCCTTTAAGATGTCTTTCTTGGTTGCCAGTTCCATAGAGATCTCCAATTTTCTAAATTCTCGTATCACTTACTAAATTCTTGTATCATTACTATGGTCTATGACATGCGTATGCACACACACACATACACACACACACACATTCTGCAATGTTTCTTTTGTGTTATCCTTACTTTTTTTTTATAAGACAGCAAGGAACTCATGGCCCTTTCAGGTCAAAAAGAAATAACTTGTGCTATTTTCTATATTATCTTTCGAAGTTGAGATGGATTTTACTCATAATAGGTGCTAAATGAATAATGTTAAGTTACTTGATTCCTAGTAGCTCATATAGAAATAATCATTGCATTTCTTGTGCCTTTCTGCAATGTAGACCCCATAAAGCATCGTCAACATTTTTCTATTTTATTATTATTTTAGTATACCTTTATCAAGTACCTAATACTATACTGCTGAGTCATAGATGCTAGAGATAAAATTATATATAACATATGGTTCCTGCTCTCAAGAAGTTCACAATTTAGACTTACTGGGCCAAACTATGGCACTTGGTAGAACTAATACGGCCAGTTACATTCCCAGGGTACCAGTTTTATCATGTATCTTGCAGGTACAGAGTCTGGTGTCCATTTGGAGAAGCAATGCGGACAGATTATTTTTTGCAAACACCTGATAGACCCAAGTAGAAATGGAAAGTTTTCCTCCCCATCCACAAAAGATGAAAACACTGAGTAAAATATAACAAAAAATATGTAGCCAAACTTAATAGTAATAAAGGGAAATCTTCAGGTGCTAAAAATGAAAAAGTTAAACTAGGAGAGCTAGAGTTGAAGCTAAATGTGTTTCTTAACTTTGAGGGCTGGATATGAATTTCAGATCGATTTCAATGCCTTCACGGGGATGGAAGTAAAGGCTATGGGCTCTGAGCTACATTGGAGCTGCAATTGGACTCTGTCCATAAACATGGGCCCCAGAAGGGATGGTCCTATCAGGAAAAATATTGAAAAAATTTTCACACCATCTTGAGGCTTATAAATTATAAAACCCTCAAAACATAATTCATGGGCTTCCCTGGTGGCGCAGTGGTTGGGAGTCCGCCTGCCGATGCAGGGGACACAGGTTCGTGCCCCGGTCCGGGAGGATCCCACGTGCCGCGGAGCGGCTGGGCCCGTGGGCCATGGCCGCTGGGCCTGCGCGTCCGGAGCCTGTGCTCGGCAACGGGAGGGGCCGCAGCAGTGAGAGGCCCGCGTACCGCAAAAAAAAAAAAAAAAAACAAACCATAATTCATGAAACAAATTGATGGTTAATCATTTTAAAACTTAAAATGTTTGTATGACAGACTATATGACTTTCAACATCTAAAGTATTTATTATCTGGCCCTTTACAGAAAATGTTTGCTGATTCTTGCTATAGAACAACTGAAAATACTAAATGTTACAACGTGAATAGATTTCAAAGGTAATGTTGAATGAAAATTAATAGTTGCAGAATGATGCATACCATTTGTACCATTCCTATTAAATGGTAAAATAAGCAGAACAGTACTACAAGTTGGTTATGGATACTTTTTGAATAATAATTTTTTTTTGTTGTTGTTGTTTGTTTGTTTGTTTTTGTACACAGGCCTCTCACTGTTGTGGCCTCTCCCATTGTGGAGCACAGGCTCCGGACGCGCAGACCCAGCGGCCATGGCTCACGGGCCCAGCCTCTCCACGGCATGTGGGATCTTCCCGGACTGGGGCACGAACCCGTGTCCCCTGCATCGGCAGGTGGACTCTCAACCACTGCGCCACCAGGGAAGCCCTGAATAATAATTTTATATAAATTCAGAGGTGAAATGTATTCATCAACTTCATGATGGTGGCTCAAATTCTGAGGAATAAGATCACAAAGATGAGTTCAGCTGTACATGAGGATTTTTTCATATACATATATATATATATATATATATATATACATATATTAGTAAGTCCCCTACATGCGAATGAGTTCTGTTCCAAGAGCGCGTTCGTTAAGTTCAATTTTTTCCTAGGTCCAACAAAGTTAGCCTAGGTACCCAACTAACACAATCGGCTATATAGTACTGTACTGTAATAGGTTTATAATACTTTTCACACAAATAATACATTAAAAGAACCACAAAAGAGAAAGAAAACATTTTTAGTCTTATAGTACATTATCTTGAAAAGTACAATATTACCAGCTACATCACTGCTCGTTTTACACTTGCTTCTGGACATCCTGGGTTTGAAATAAAGATACTGTACTCTATACAGTGAAATACACAAAAGCACAAGCACTTGTAGAGGATGCACACATGTGACAATGTACGCCAGACACGTGAACTAACTTACATGGCTGGGCGTGCAAGTGCAAGTTCACATCTTTGAAAGTTCGCAACTTGAAGGTTTGTATGTAGGGGACTTACTGTGTATACATATATATGTCAATACTCAGCTCATATTCCTCTGGCCCTCTCTATTTAAGTGCACATTAGACTACTTTCAAATACTAGGACCAATTTCTCTTTGCCGAAGGGCTTTCCTTGGCTTCCTCTGAAACCACTCAATCCATGCATGTGACAGGCTGAAGTGTCAAGAAATCTCCCATCCCCTAGGACAGCCTTCCTTAACGGCTGAATGGAGTTGGTCTGTATGCACACAGTAGCACCAACCCTCAGGTGAGACAACTCTGAGATGTGTGTCTTACACTGCTTCCTAGAGTCCCCAAGTGAGATTGTCAGTTGTGCACAACGATAATTTATTGGAAGCCAAGCCCACTACTGCCTCTTTCCCCTTTCCCCTATTGGTATTTCCTGGAATTATCTTCCAAATAAATTACTGCACCCCAAATTCTTGTCTCAGGATTTGGTTCTAAGAGAATTCAAACTAACAACCATTTATATTCACAAAGTGAGCTCACATATATTTTCTACAGTTGTTATATCTTTGTGAAGTAGGTTGGACAGGGCATTTTTTCCTATTTTACTGGGGGGAAAACTAAGACCCAGGGAAGTTTAATCTTCTACCACCACCACCAATAACAAGCAAAGTCCCTAGCTAGTAACAGAAAGAATTTGGACTTAGAGATAAGTTTTCTGACTGCAAATTTGAACCTTTCTATGATGCTGTACCATTTGAGAACATCATTCTCAGACCTCCATTTCTACTGTGTAAATGGAAGTTATATTATGACAGCTCAAGTCTGTAACAAACGGTGCACTGCGATTTTATTGTAACTCCCTGGAAATGATCACTCAGGTGTTATGACGGGGCTTTGTCCTATGCACGTCAAAGAGGATGCTGGGATTTTCCTGAGTGCCAGTTGGTGAAAATGTTTATCTAGACTACTCTTCAGGAATCACTAGCAAGGGTGGAGAGCCGCCCAGTCTCTGTAGGAAAATGGCAGGTGAAACAGACCTTCTCACAGTACGTTGTTTCTCAGTTTCCAAGGTTCACCTTCAGAAAGGTGGCATGTCAAGCTTCACGAACTAATTGCTTCAGCTTTGAGGCACTGCAGCTTGTTAAAATTCTCACTCCTTATTGATTCCCCATGGCTTTCAAGTAGGAAGGACACTTTTAATATAACACATGAGGAATCTGGATATGATATCATCAGGAGTTGAAGGCAATCAAAGTCCAGATTTCAAATCCCATTGCTGCCAAATGTTTACTTGTCAGATCTCATTTGTTGACAGTGTTCAAAGGCGTGTAACTTCTTGCAAGGCAGACTTTTAGAATGTGAGGACATGGCAGTAATGAAGAAAATTTGTACAGTGGGTGAACTGCAAGCCTGAATGTTCAAGCTTGACTTGGTAAAGTCAACACAATGCCAGCATTAGTATTCAGATGAAATTTCAGTTCTTATGAACAAGTTGGCATGCAGCCCAATTTGTCAAGATAAAATTTCAGGGCCTTGTTCTGTGTCTCTTCTCTCTAATAATCAGAGCTTCCAAGACAACATGAGAGGCAGTTTTAAGGATATTGATGACAATGCTCCTTGTGGAAAGGTTTGCACCAAATACAGTGGCAAAATGCTTAGAAACTGCTTTACAATTTACAAAGTGTCCTCTCTTAATTTCGCTGGTTTGGTCCTCACAATAGTTTTATGGATTTCAGAATGTTTTTTGACAGTGTTGGATATTAATCCTTCTACTGATTATTAAGTAATTTATGCATAGAAAGCACTTAGAAAAACTTTGAATTATGACTAAAGACAAAGTAATTTAAGCTTTGGACAAACTGTGACTGTTCTTCATTTCTTCATTCTGTGAACTTACTCTGCGGTCAGATAGTGCATAGGTCTTTGGCCACAATTGAAAAGATTAAATATGTGACTTTACAGGTAAGGTACTGACCCTACACATTGGTTAGGAGGCATAACCAACTCAGAATTACCCTTCAAGTGTGGTAACAATTGTTATACGTTTATCCTATAATTTAAAATTTTTATGCCCATCATTATTACACTACTATAGAATTTCTCAAAGCGTGTTCCAAAGAACTTGATTTCCTCAGAATGCCAATAGGCATGACTTGTCAGAAAAATAAAAATAAATACTTTGTGGTCATATAAGTTTGAGAACTCCTTGTTGAAACAGTTTAGGAATCACTGGCTTAGACTAAGCTGATTTCTTAACATTAGGACACTGCAGAGCAGTTAATATGCTAATGCACATTATACTTTTCAAAGGGGGTTATAAATAGTAGTGTTTCTGAAACTAATTTGCTCAGTAAGCGCTTTTTCATGGATCATCTCACGGGACTGGGACTCCACAGCATACAGGATTGGAAATTCTACCAATGTATTTGAAGGGAATGAAATTTTATTTGCTTCTCTTGAATTTATCTCACCACTGTGCCAATAAAATTGGTAACTTTAGCTCATTCTTAATGTCTTCTTCCTACAAAATTTTCCTGGAAAACAAATTTAATTGCATATTGGTTTATCAGAAAACTAAGGCCTTGTATCTTTGCTGTCACTGGAATTCATGTTAACACTGCAGAGTTACAGAATATCCAAAAGATGGACTGAGAACTCAGAGTGGTCATTTCTGAATGTAATATTTTCCATTAAGTCCATTAAGTCCCTAAGCCTTTAATAAAAGCATAATAAATGTCAGATATTTTACTCCTGAAAGACTAATGTGCGTAGAAAAAATATCTTTGTGAGAAAAATAGCAGACCAAAGATAAAGAAGAGAAAGCAACAATATATTTTTATTACATGGTGGCATAGGTAAGCATATCTATTTATTGAATACATGACAACTAAGGACCAGAAGATGAGCTAGATGTAGGGATCCATGTGGGGATAAACTTTTCTGATTCCGATTCATGGAGTTTATTGTCTTCTGAGAAAGATACAAGTTAAACCATGAGATGGGTGTTTTGAAGGAGAAGTAGAGGGTTTTGTGGATATGATTAGAGGGTGGACTTAACCATTCAGGGAAGGATTTTCTCAGGAAATGATATTCAGACCAGCTCTGAAGCCTGAGCCACAGGAAGAGTAGAAGTGAGCATAGTCCAAGCAAAATGGAAAGTATCAATATATGCAAACTTTCACATGCTAGAGAAAAGAGAGAAGTCAGGCCAGTGACAGGCCACTCCGAGGAGGCCCTCAGAGTGTTTCACAGCTTCTTGATTCCTCCTTATGTGCCTGTGAGAGGCATTTATTATTCATCCAATTGTTTATCACTGACCTATTATGTACCAAAATCCACAGCGGATACAAAAGATATACGTCAATGTAATGTATACACTTCAATGTAATGTATACACTTCAATGTAATGTATACACTTCAATGTAATGTATATGTAATGTATAGTCTGTTATGAATGAATGGAGAAAATGAGGCCAAGAGAAATAAATATTCAATGCCACAAAAGAGCATCCAGATGATAAGAGACCATTATGAAACGAGGTCACTCCACTTGGTGTGTCAAACTGAGGCCGTAGGCCAAGAGGAGCGCCTGTAAAGCTCTGTCCAGGGATCTTAGGTAAAACACAGACTCTAGGATATCTGAAAATGGGTTGAGTACAGGCTGAGCAAAGCTGACTTTTAAATGCTGAAGGTAGTTTCTGTCTGGTAAGAGGTGGTGACTCCAGTACATGTTTAGAGACACTCTTCCCTCCTACAGGCTGTTAAATTAGTTAAATAAGGAGCCCATTAGACTGAGGAGGCTTTAATGCCATGACAGCCTTCGTAAGCAAACCAAAATCTAAGCCTGTAAATGCCTCAAGGTTATGAAATTGAAACGCAAAGGACAACACATCACAGCCAACTAGGCTTTAAGCTGTAGCCAATCATATAATTTATTTTCTCTGCTTCCGTACCTTACCTATATAAGTCTTTCCCAGAACTCCCGTCAGAGGAATGCACCTAATCACTTCCTGTTTGGCACTGCCAGACTGAAATCAATTTTTGATCAAATAAACTCAACATTTTTAATAGGCCTCAGTTCATCTTTTAACAGTGGCAAACCCCCTTCATTGGCCTTTTAATTATATAGACGCAGTAATAATAATGTATAGACATTTTTCAATAGCCTTCTGAGGGATATACTAGTATTATCATCCCCACTTTACAGATGAGAATTGTAGAGAGGTTTATCAACTTGCCCAAGGTCATAGCAGGTCAAGGACTGGAACCCTGGTCTGCTAACTCTAGAGTCTGCTTGTTTTAGCTTCCTGTGGTTGCTGTGACAAATTACCACAAACTACGTGGCTTAAAAGAACAAAATTTACTCTCTGAATTCTAGAGGCCAGAAATCCAAACTCTAGGTGTCAGCAGGGCTGTGCTCAACCCAGAGTCTCTAGGGGAGATTCTGTTCCTTGCCTCTTCCAGCTCTGGTGGCATTCTTTGGCTTCTGGTCACATCACTTTTGTCTCTGTCTTTGTGGTCACACTGCCTCCTCTTTTGTTTGCCTCTCTTCTGTGTGTCTCTTACAAGAATACTTGTCATTGGGTTTAGGGCCCACTGGTATAATCCAAGATGATCTTATCTCGAGATCCCTAACTTAATCACATCTACAAAGGTCGTTTGTCCAACTAAGGTCACATTCACATGTTCTAGACAATAGGACATGAACATATCTTTTGGGGAAGCTACCGTTCAACCCACTACAATCCTCCTAAACAAAACATCACACTTTCCAAATAGTGATGTGGCCAAAGCAGCTAAAACTGCTTTGGGGCGAGAATGTAAAAGACTGTCTATCTGGAGGCAACCAGTTCAGCTAACATTTGGGGAAAATGTTTTTTTCTCAGGAGGAGATGAGGAGGATGGGGAAGATGCTATGATATTTATTTCCCTGGGAATTTCATCCATGGCCAGAAACTGGTGGGAATTTCTTCAAAACCCACACTGTAAAACTCTGAACAAAACCTGAATGGTTTAGAGGCTGAGGGCTCAAAATGAGGGTAGGGTTTGGGGAATGTGTCATTCCCCCACCTGAATGGAATCTGCATCCATCTGGCTCATAGAAGAACAACTCTTGCAAATCATATCTTTTTCATTATAATTTATAATTGATTATTGCCAAAAGAAATGTTCTAGATTTTAGAACATTATTTTATATCTCTTCTACTTCTCATGAGTTCTCTAAGCATACAGTCATCTCCTTCTGTGAAAACAATGATACTGCCTCCTTCCTAATACACATTCCACTTGTTAACGTTTCCTGAATTATCACATTGTCTAAATTATAAACTGTAACTGAGGTAATGAACATATAACATAGTTGAACCTCAGAGGAAGACCTGATTCGAACACAGAGAGGCCAGCAGCAGAACAAACAATTTAGAGAGACTGCAGTGATTTTGTAAATGAATAGAGTATGATGATAAGACCAGCATTATAGTTGAGGGCAGAGGACAGAAAGGAGAAGTCTTTTCATAGCTTGGAGGAAAGCACATGTCAGAAAATGCTTCAGAGTTTGTTTTTACTACTTGTGTAACTAATATGAATTAAGTAGTAATAACCTTTGTCACATTGGACAAACAAAACTGCCTTTGTTTGGGAGGGGTATTCCTGTTGGTAAGCTGCTTTAGCTGCTGTCAATTCCCTCCTCAATCTCAATGTTGTTTGTGATAACACACTTGTTTTCTCATTATTAACCATCATTCCTCAGAGAGAAGTGACTGCAGAAGAACAGATACAAGTCTGTTAAACCCAGAAGTCCATGAGAGCAACAGAGGATGGAGGAAACATCAATAAGCAAACTGAAAATGTCCCTAAATGAATCAGGCTGTTCTATAAGGCTTTTCAAGGTTTTTAATCAGGCACATAACTAGCGAAAGATTTATCCTGTCCTGTGTTACTAGATATGGCTCCTACTCACACAGTCCTTCATCAAGCATAATTAATTTGGTGGCCTTGCTGCAGAGCATGATTCTCAGAAACCACACTGTCTCACTGTTAGGTAGTTTTAATTAAATTTTACAAGTATAACACAAACACATGCATAATGTCTACAGACTGGCTTTCTGAGCTAACATTTTGCTTAATAGGCAAGAGCCATTTTGAACCTTCATATTCAGCCGGGAAGTATTGTGTTACACAGAATCCCTATTTGATCATGGCATATTTTTGTCAATACCCCTGGAGTTTTTTATCATGTATCTAAAGATAAAAGAAAACAAAGACTGAAACAAAACACTTTTTATTGATGAAGAAATGCCTTAGGTTTTGCAAGCTTTATGTTAATTTATTTAATATAATAATTTAATTCTAGTATAAAAGAAATACATATTCACTATGGGTAATTTTAAAAATGAAAATACAGGGAGAATAAATTGAAAAATGTATAATATCATTACCTAGTGATAACATGTTAATGTTTTGGCATATATATATATATATATATATATATACATATACACATACATACATACATAGTAACATTTTGGATTTTTATGTATTTTTATAAAAATATCATTTATTGAATTCCTGTGTGGTAGGGCTATACCAGGCATTTGACAAATGATTTCTCATATAAATCCACAAAATAACTCTGTAAGACAGTTACTATTATCCTTATTTTACAATGACATCCTGAGGCCCAGTAAATTCCCAGGATCTTAAGTAAAAAGTGGTAAGCCTAAATCTCTGTGATTCCAAGCCTAATCCTTCTAACTTCAATGCTTTATTGTCTCCCATTCACTCAAATCATTTATCATATATGTTATACTATATTTCTTATATGTATACATATATATAATATATATGTTACATTATTTGGAACTTACAGTCTTTTATTCTGACATTAATGAGAGCAATCACAAATATCTGATATAAACTATTCTGGTATTAACTATTCTTAGAAAATATTATTTTAATGAATGGATAGTATTTCATTGCATGAATGTCTCAGATTTATCTATTATAATAATATAGTAATGAGCATCACTGAACATAAATCTTTATGTTCTTTAAGCCTTGATTATTTCCTTATGATAATTCCTAGAATAAGAGTGCTATGAGATTATGAATGTTTTTCAGGCTCTTAATATTTATTCTGAAAGCGTAGGACAGTAGCCTATATATTATTAAAGATCTACTAAACCAAAAACCATTCACTTGGGGAGTAGGGCTGAGGGATAGAAATACATTAATGAGAAGAAAAAGGAGAGGAAATGACAGAAAAACAGGGGAAATCTTCTGATTAAGAAATGAATTAAATCAAGGGTGAGCTGGGATTCTAATACATTGATATACATTGACAGCCTGTGTTCCTCTTTTCCTTTGGTGGCAGATCCACCAGGCCACCACCTGCATAACTCTCCTCACAGCTCTGACTAATTCACAAAGGAAACCAGAAAGTTGCCACCTGCCAGCAAAAGTACTTGCCACTCCCACCAAACGAGACACTCCACTCCCCTCGTACACCCAGCAGGAGGGCTTGCCATGAGCTCCAAAGCCACCGTTCATGCCTGTTCTGTGGACCGTTGCCTATGAGAACAGTTTTAAGACAGTTGTGGTCAGATGATCCCATTCCCTCTTTTCTGCTAAAATTCTTAGGAAAAGGTTTCATGGGAAAGCCCATGTTCAATTATCAGCTAAGCAATCCATCTTTTCCTCACTGTCAAATTCTCACTTTTCTAAGACTTATTCTGTGAGGACTGAGATGAAAGGTTTCCTGACTATGTTTTGTCCCCTGTCTCATCTCTATGTTCTAAAACTCTGCTAGCTGGCCATGATCTTTCTGACTGTGCCTTCTTGAACGGCCCTCTTGTTGTGTCTGTGGTCTGCATCCTCACTACTGTCCCCTGAAATGCCCTGTGAGTGTGACCATCTGGAAATGAGTTAGCAGTTTTGACACCTGGCACCCTCTTCTCCTTCCACCTGGAAACCTAGACCTCTGGCCATGTGTTTCTCTCTATGTACTTTAGAAAGCTAGTAGAACGACACCATTTGGCTTGTCAAACAAATGTTGTTAAACAGTTATTATGTGTCAGCCACTCAGTTTCTGGAGATAAATAGAGTAGACCATGGATCCTGCCCTCAAGAAATGTCTAGTTTAGGACTTCTCTGGTGGCACAGTGGTTAAGAATCCGCCTGCTGGGCTTCCCTGGTGGCGCAGTGGTTGAGAGTCCGCCTGCCGATGCAGGGGACGCGGGTTCGTGCCTCGGTCCGGGAAGATCCCACATGCCGCGGAGCAACTAGGCCCGTGAGCCACAGCTACTGAGCCTGCGCGTCTGGAGCCTGTGCTCCGCAACGGGAGAGGCCGCGATAGTGAGAGGCCCACGCACCGTGATGAAGAGTGGCCCCCACTCACCGCAACTAGAGAAAGCCCTCGCACAGAAACGAAGACCCAACACAGCCAAAAATAATAAGTAAATTTTAAAAAATTAAAAAAAAAAAAGAATCCGCCTGCCAATGCCGGGGACACGGGTTCAAGCCCTGGTCCGGGAAGATAGCACATGCTGCAGAGCAACTAAGCCCATGTGCCACAGCTACTGAGCCTACGCTTTAGAGCCTGTGAGCCACAACTACTGCACCAGTGTGCCACAACTACTGAAGCCCACACGCCTAGAGCCCGTGCTCCACAACAAGGGGGGCCACTGCAATGAGAAGCCCACTCACTGCAATGAAGAGTAGCCCCCGCTCGCCGCAACTAGAGAAAGCCCGCACGCAGTAACGAAGACCCAACGCAGCCAAAAATATTAAATAAATATTTTTTTAAACTAAAAATAAAAGAAATGTCTAATTTAGTGAGTTAGATAAATATACAAATAAGCAATTACCATAGATTTTTATAAGTACACTATTAGAAATAGGCCCAGGGTACCGCAGAGAAGTATCTAAACTAAAATGAGAGGTGATGGAGTCTCTTCAGGGGAAATGAAAGGAGTCCTGAATGATGTGTGGATATGAGGCAGGAGGAGAAAGTGTTCAGAAGTGACAACAGGGAGAAGGCAGGGGCCCTTGAAACTACATGGTATAATAGGTAGTGTTACCATATTTATCAAATAAAAATGCAAGATGCCCAGTTAAATTTGAATTTCAGGTAAACAAAAAACAATATTTTAGTATAAGTATGTCCCATTCAATATTGGGAACATACTTGTACTCAAACATTTGTTATTTATCTGAAATTCAAATTTAAATTGTAGTCCCATATTTTATAGGGAACAGCTAGTGATTTTATGGACAGCAATAAGAAGTGGCCAGAAGAAAGGGGCAGGGATCAAATCATGAAGAGCCACTCATCTAGTCATTTAAACAGGATCCTAAAAGCGTTATTGACAATTGGCAGAGTTAAGGCAGGGCAATAATGATCATATTTACATGTTAAAGGTCTCCTGGGCCTGGATGTGAGGCTTAAAGGCAGGTGGCCTGACTGTTATGGTGCTTGAGTGAGGAGAAAGGTCGTGCGACTCAAGGCAGTGTCACTCCCTGTCTGTGTACTGACTTCTCCTATGTAGTTCTGATGATTCTTTTACAGAAAGAGCTTCCTAGATCACCTTTGCTATAGACGCAAAGTGCCTTGAAAGCTTAGACAAAGGACATTTTCCCTGGAGAGTGCACTTACAATAGAAGGAAAGGAGAATAAGTCTTCCTGAGCATGTCAGATGAGCCTGACAGCACAAATTTTAAAGATATTCCAATGGATTTTTATACATACTAGATTAGACAAGGGACTGCAGAGAAGCTGGCCTTGGGCTGGACTCTTCACTAATCCTTTGGAGAAACAAGCGTCTAACCTTGTACAGTTTGCCCAGGCCCCACAGCTATTCAGGTCTAGAGGCTCTCCTGAACACAGATCTTTTGATCCAGGGCTCTTTCAACAACATGACTTGTTTTCTCGGTCAGCCTAGGTTGATGAAAGAAACTGTAGCAAACTTGAGAGCGAGGTGTGAGGTCAAACACTAGGGAGCCAGGTCAAACACTAGCCAGCCAGAGTGGGCTGTTAGAGAATGAGCACCATGTGCTTCCAGCAGAGCTTGCTGTCAACGGAGGAGATCGAAATGGACACCGCTGGCCAACAATGCTACAGTGCCTGGGATAAACGTTCTAAATGTAAACAAACTGCCATGAGAGCTGAGACGAGGGAGGAGAGACTCATCTTGAGTGAGGAGACTGAGAATACCCTCATGGGAAGAACACAATTTGCTGTGGGCTCTGCAGGATTGGGGTTGATGACAAGGATGAGAGAGGAGCCATGACACCTTTGCTGTGTTCAAGGTTGTCTGTGTGTCTAGGCTGCACAAAGACCTTGTGGGAAGGACTGAGAATGACAGGTGTTAGCAGGTGGGGAGGTGACAGTGTGCAAAGAGTCTTAGAAGATCTGATAAGGAGTTTGGCCTGTACTCTGCAGACATGAGAAGTTATCAAAAATAGGAAAATAACTTCATCATAGCTGTGTTTTAGAAAGGGAGCTAAGGCAGCAGGATGGAGATGGCTTACAGAGGGGAGGAATTTAAGACAAGAAGACAAGTAAGATCACTGAAACAGATCAGGAGTGTGGCCTGGAGTTAATTCTGTGGATCTCTGGGCCCATAAGCTGCTACTTGGGGGAAAAGAGGCTCCCAAGCATGTTTGGAGACACTGACTCTTATATCTCTCTCTTTATGTCTAATCTTATTTGAACACAGCATTTTTTCCTAGAATAGTTCTACAGAGCTAAGAGAAGTGACATTCACAATCTTTAATAACCAGTAATGAATGAACACTAACTAACCAGAATGGATGCCAGAAAGGTCCTGGAAGGCCCTCTGAGTTGTTTCCAAAGTATGTTTAGGAAAACACCAATTGTCAAGGCTTATACTCATCCATTTTTCTGCAGCACAACCATCTAATTGTGAAAATATTGGAAAACATCCACACCAGCTTGAAAAGTTCTACTTTATCATGAGAGCAGAAACGAGTGCCAATACTTCCAGAACTCTCCTTCCTCTTGCTGTCCTACTACTCATGGGCCTTTATCAAGCCACAAGCGACGCCTGTATTCTGTAGCAGTATCCTTGCCATTACAGTCCAGTGGCCCACCCCCTCTTGGCTCGGGGCCTCTGCCATTTCTTTTACTTGTGGTATTCAACTACCACCACCATCACCCTCTTCCATCAAAACCTCTCCATGTCCTGACATTTAATCTGAGACCGGCCGTTATGTCTTTTATTTTTTTTTTAACGTCTTTATTGGAGTATAATTGCTTTACAGTGGTGTGTTAGTTTCTGCTGTATAACAAAGTGAATCAGCTATACGTATACATATGTCCCCATATCTCCTCCGTCTTGCGTCTCCTTCCCACCCTCCCCATCCCACCCCTCTAGGTGGTCACAGAGCACTGAGATGATCTCCCTGTGCTATGCCTGCCTTTATGCCTTAATTTCAGTCTTACCGCTTTAGAAAGACCCACTCTGATTACTCTATCCAAGGTACCACCCCTTTCTATTTGTTCTCTCAGCTCCCTATTAGTTTTTTCTTAACATTTATAATAACTTATACTATAATCTTGTTAGTATGACTTAGTTTTCACCCTCACCTCTGCTAGAATGTGAGGTCTATGAAGATGGGACAGAATCTGCCCAGTTCACCATTACACCCCTAATACCTATAACAGTGTGTGGGGCAATCGGAGATATTCAGAAGGAAGACAGGCAGGTAGGCCAGCCACTCCCCAGTCAGCCTGGAATATTGGTACCCACAAAGGGACTCCCTGGTTGAGGGGCTCCCCTCCTTCTTAGTGGGATGGGCACAGCCCCTACTCTCCACTGCATGGAGGAGAACTTCCCACTCAACTTCATAGAGTTCCAGATTGATAAACACAGTGGGCTTGGACCAGCTGTGCTAAAGTCAAGCAGTCACAGTGTGACATGTTTGGCCAAGTTAGTTCAGAGATTCCCTGCCTTACTTTTACGTATTTGACTTTAGAGGAACTATTGTCCTTCAGAGCAGCAGAAGCAGGCTTTGTTCTCTCAGCTTACTTCTAATTAAATGCTGCCCATTGCTGAGCACATTAGAAATAGATTCAGTCATTGTAAGCAGTACCAGGCAGGATGAAATGCACCCAGCCGTGCTGCTCTGGAGTCTAAAGGGCTTCTTTCAATGTTTTGTTTTCTGTTGCCACAACTTTAGCTGTTCTATTATAAAATTGTTACATCATAAAATATAAGCCCTAAATGATCCAATTATGCTTTTCTCTTCAGTTTCATGACTTATAAGGAAGAAATGTAGGGGTGGTCATGCAATGGGGCTCTGGAAAAATTGATGCAAATAAATTACTCTCTTCAGCTTTTCACCATAATTTTTCAAACAAAATCTTGGGAAGCTGCATAATATTAAAAGGAAGAATGAAATAATCTACCAACGTCTTCCAACACTGGAAGAGAGTTACCAATACACTTGTTTGTATATAAAAGTATAACAATAAAGGACAATTTTATAGAAAGAAAGAAAAGGAAGGAAGGAAGGGAGGGAGGGAGGGGAGATAGATACATAGATAAACAGACACATAGAAACAGAGATATATGATAAATCTGCATAGCTCTGCACAATTGATACATACACATAAAGAGAGGAAGAAAGAGGGAGCACAAGATCATATGATATTAGTAACCAACACGAGTACAGAACTTCACAATTTATTACCATGTTATTACCAATTTTCTGATTTGATTGTCAAGACATACAACCTGATTGTCAAGTTAGGGCAGGAGTTACTTTCCCATTTCACAAGCAAGGACACAGACTCAGTAGCCATTTAGAGCTTTGCCCAAGGTCACACATTTAAGAGTGGAAGAGACTCCTGGGATGCCAGTTCATTCTCTATGACTCCACACTTTCTTTTATATGTTCTTGATGCAGAAGCTCTTCTAAGAAACAAAATCCCTTAACTTTATATAATCATTGATTTAAGGTATGGGCATCTGAAATAGTTTTTGGTATGATATAATATATTTTATTTGTAAGTTACAAAATTTTCTGTGGAGTATCTAATATGCTGGTTCAGTAGAGTTCAAGGAAATGTATTAGTTTTGGCTTCAGCAGTCCTGAGACGGTGCACAAAATTCATAGACATTTTATGAAATGATCATCACTCAGAGCTCTTCTATGTTTTTGAAATGACAAAAATCTGTATTTGCGAATTGTGATCTAATTCCTTTGTTACATTTATGAGATGCTTCCTAAAAATTATGGTTTCTACTGATTTCACATAAATATAGATAATCCCTATTATCACCCCCAAATTTGTCTACTAAAAAGTATCTTTTACTTGAGAAATAAAGAAAATGAAAGGTCATTTTTTTTCTCATTCCTTTATAGGGTTTCTATCAATTTTTAAGACAGAATCAGTCAATTAGATTGGGAACCAAGCAAAGGAGAATTAAGGATGTCAAACCAATCTCTTAGTACTGTATTTTATATTCTTCTAAATGAATTGTTTTTAGAATATTCCTGAGGTCCTTCTATCATCCCAGGTTTTCAGGGAGTCATGCAACAGATATCCTTTAAATGTAAAGGGGAATCAGTATAAGTCTTCAATTGGTAAACTCTGTTCAACACTATATATTACCTCACACTCATAATTCTCAAAGTATGTTTTTAATTTTACCCTTCTTTAAAATTTATCCCCAAACGTCATGTCGAAATCCCATCCAGTTTTCAAGTAAAAGATGAAGAGAGGAGCATGAATAGAAGAAAAAATAAAGAGGATCATGAAATATCAGGGAACTGGGCAAGCCAGAAATGTCTGGAAATAGAACGGTTGTACTGTGAGTGTTTGGAGGTGTCAGTGCATCTTGGATCCTGCGGATTCCACCTTTCTTCAGGAACTACGTCATCATGTAAGTTACAACTTCATAGTGCTAAAATGGCAATCATTCTGGTTTCTCAGGATACAAGCAAAGAAAATAAGATGTTCCTTTCCCAATAGTTTCCTGAGGACTATGTTACGACATGTCTAAAATCATCGAGGATTTTCTAGTCACTACTGAGAAGAGGGTTTTAGCTTATCTCATTGTCTGGGAACAATGGTTTCAGTCACATTATTGCCACTGAATCACTATTGATATTCTTCAAGGAGAAATGACTGGGTTTTCCTTTTATTCATCAAGTCTACTTTGAAAAGAAAGGCCACACTCCTAAGAGCAATTTATTCTTTTATTTTTCTCAAAATCTGACCTCAGGATCTACATAGTTAGTTAGGGATCCTGATAATTCAGAACTAGGAAATGTTCACAGACCATCCCTCCAGTTCAAAAGAGAACATTTGGGCTTCCCTGGTGGCGCAGTGGTTGAGAGTCCGCCTGCCGATGCAGGGGACACGGGTTCGTGCCCCGGTCCGGGAGGATCCCACATGCCGCGGAGCGGCTGGGCCCGTGAACCATGGCCGCTGAGCCTACACGTCCGGAGCCTGTGCTCCGCAACGGGAGAGGCCACAACAGTGAGAGGCCCGCGTACCGCAAAAAAAAAAAAAAAAGACAACATTAACCATTCTAAAGGGGATACCTTCCAAACAATCATATAGGAAGTGTAAACCTTGAGTTTAAATTGTGGATAAATTTCTCCAAATGAATTATATCTCTAATTTCTTCCAATTTTTTTCTTATTTTCAATTTGAAATAAAGATGTCAAAACAACTATATGCATGTTTATTCTACATAGTTGAAGCTAGGTTTAATTAACCTTTTTTATTACAGGAGCCAATTGGTGGCTTTAAATATTTGAATGTCTCCCATAGATAAGAGGAATAAGGGTTTTTATACGTAACATCTGAGAACAGGACCAAGGGCTGGGAACTTGCAAAGATATCCGGATAGAAATCCCATTCTACTAGAAAAAAAGAATTGTTTAAGAATTTGAAGAGGAAGATGCCTTGGGGAACAGTGAAATCCCATCCCTAGTGATTTTCAAGGAGAGCTTAATCAAGGATGCTCTGCAGGTTGTTCTTGCATTTTTGTAGAAGGTTGGAGAAAAGAACCATAATCTCCCTTTCAACCATAACCATGACACTCATTTCTCGAATACCTGGTTGCTAAGAAGGGTGATTTGAATGCATAACCGGGGAAGGGAGTGGAACATCTACTTAACACCAACACCGTGTGTAGACAATGTGCTCTTTTCCTTATTTAATAAGACCTGCATTCCCATGAGACAAGTACTGCACCATTTGTTGATGAACTCCTAGGGTTCAGGCCTAAGACCTGGCAGAATAAAGTGAACTCTAATCCTTCAGATTCCAAAATTCATGTTTCTTCCACAAGTAATACGGCTTCTTTATCCTTTCTCTGTAATTACTTCTATAATCAATTGTCTTCGAGACCAATTTTAGCCTCGAAGTTTTAGTTAGTTGACTACGAATGACATTTTTCTAAGAAACATAAAAAAAATTCCCTGGATTTAAAAAAAGCATTATTTACAGTATACCCAGTGATACTCATACAAGAATCAGAGAGCAATTTATTACCAAAAAATATGCTACCAAAAAATAGCTTGATAGATTTCAGAAAAGGGTGCCTTCAGCAGAAGTCTTCAAGAACATTGGTAGCCCTAGGATTGGAACGGCATGGATGAGAGGTATGCTGAAGAGTAAGCACAGGAGTATGAGGTGAAGGTAAGAAGAAACTTGTGGGTGGGGACCTTGGATGAGCTTGTGGTGAATATTAAATTACTGGAGGAATTGGATGGATAAGACAGGGCCAACTTATGGTGACCTTTGGCCTAAAAGGAAATGAACTCCAACTCAAACTTGCTTAGGCAAAAAAGAGAATATACTGGCTCTGTTAGTCAAGAAGTTCAGATTTTCTGGCAAGGCTAAATCCTGGACTACGAAAGATACTGTCAGAGGTCTCTTCTCTGAGCTCAGCTTGCCTTGTAATGGACTCATTCTTTCCGAACTCTAGAATACTTCTTCCATGTTGCCAGGGAACATGGCCGGGGCAAGCCCAAAATATCTGGCTCCAAGCTTAGCAATTTCAGTGAAAAGAGCATTTCTTTATACCAGCGGTTTTTATAGTGTGGTTTACAGATTCCCAGGGAGCCCCCCCATGGCATTTTCAGGGATCTACAAGGTCAAAACTACTTTCATAATAATACTAAGGCATTATTTTCCTGTTTTACTGTGTTGGTATTTGCACTAATGATGCAAAGCAATGTTGGCTAAAACTGCTGGTGCCTTAGCCAGAGGCCCCAAATCATACTAACAAGTCATTTATTTACTACCACATGGTTGCAGTTAGAAAAAAAATTTTAAATCCACTTTTACTTAAGAATGCCATTGATGAAACAGTAAAAGTTATTACTTTTATTAAATCTCAACTCTTGAGTATATGAGCTTTTAATATTCTGTGTAACAAGATAGGAAGGGTAGGTGAAACACTTTTGCTTCACACCGAAGTATAGTCAAGTGGTAAGGAAAAGCACCCTGGCAAATATTTGAGTTGTGAGCTGAACTAGTCACATTTACATGGAATACCATTTTAACTTGACAACTGATAGATAAACTGTAGTTATTTGGATTTGGGTATTTAGTATACATATTCTGGACAGTGTTTACAGCAAATGGTAAAATTTGAGCTTTCTCATTTTGAATTCTATTTATTTATTTATTTTTGGCCACGCTGCACAGCTTGTGGGATCTTAGTTCCCAACCAGGGACTGAACCTGGGCCCTCAGCGGTGAAAGTGCAGAGTCCTAACCCCTGGACCACCAGGGAATTCCTTCATTTTGAATTTTAGAACACGTGTGTGTACCATTGTGAGCGTGACAGCGTCCGAATACATAAAGCCTTTCCTGAGGAGGTCACTGGTGATGTTGGCTGGAATGTGGATTTTGGACATCTTATAATGAAATGTGACAATATTTGCATATCTCAGTGAACTCATATTTTCCAAATGATCAACACATGATATTACAAAGTCATACATGGGTAAAAGATCCATTCAAAGGGCATAACAGATCAGTGCATTTTAGTGTAGCTGAGTACAAAAAGGTCATCTATATGGTTTAACTAACCTTTAAGAAACTACCACTTGTCAAGTTTTAGTATAGTATCAAAGAAAAATATTCATAATATTTATAAGGGCTATTATAATAATCATCCCTTTTCCAGCTACCTATCTGAGGCCATATTTTCTTCATATAACAACATATACATTTAATGGTAATGGCATACTATACAGATTGAATGCAGAAGCAAGTTTGCCTATTAAGCCAAATATTAAAGAGATTTGTAAAAATGTAAAGCAATATTATTCTCAAATTTTTTGTTTCAGGAAATATTTATGCATTTTAAAATATATTATTTATGTGCCTTGACAATGGCTGGGGTAGTTTGGATCATGGGAACACCTCTTTTGTAGCATATGGGAAGAGAAGGCAGTGCTGTGATACCAGCCTCCCTTTTAAATGCAGAGTGTCATTGAGAGAATAAGGGGCTAGTGAAGCTGAACAGGCAAGCACAGCATGTGGACCCTACAGACAGTGATATTTATACTGTTCATTTCTGAAATATTCCCCGTGAAGCATCATGCAGATTATTTCAGTGGAGAGAACCAGAGTCAGAGGCACTTCCTACTACTAAATATCTGGACTTAAATTATGATAATAAAATTAGAAAGAAAAATATATATCAAAAAATGAAAGAATAATAATACTCTGTCAGATGGGTATGGGATACAGGAAAAGAGGCAAAGATGACTCCAAGATTCCTAGCCTTAGAAAGGGATACAAATGTGTATTTATAGGTGGTAGGAAGAAGATGTGTTTAAGGCTGGAAGCCAAAAACATACCATTTCATCAGGAGACTCTGCCCTTTTTAAATGCATGTCAGATTCAGCTGAGCATGACCATGAGTTGAAATCACATGGGTATTTTAAAGTACCATAGATGCCTAAAGGGACATAGTCTTAACATTCTTCAGTCTCTGCTTCCAAGAGATCAGATGGGGGTCTGTGGATCTATTTTTTCAATATCTCTTGAGAAAGAAAACATTATAATGATTCAGCTTTATGGTGAAGAGTTAGTACACAGTTTCACTATCAAGGCAAAGTGAACGACGGCAGACATTTTCAGTTGACTGGAGCTTCCTGAGTCTGTGTACTCAAGCCAAGGACCCCACTTTCTGCTCCCAGCGGTTACTTCTACCCTATCAGGTGGTTTTTCCCTCTCCAATTCTCTTTCTTAGTTTGTAAACTGTATCTAAGAATTTCCTTATAGGGACATTTTGAAGTCTCATTAGTTAACATTTATGAAGTGCTAAGTATTATATGAATACGGAAAGTGGTAAGGATGATTACTCTATGGCTCTATTTTTATACCATATCTTTCTTGCCAATTGCCTCTATCACATTGTAGGATTAGAAGAGAACAGTTAAAATGAAAATTGGAGTATAGAAGAGAAGACTAGGAGGCAAAGGGCATGGAGGTGAGAAGTACTTTCAGATGGCATTTGAAAGCAGAATGTTGATCAACAAGACAGAGAAATACTAGGAATTTAATCATGGCAGCAACCAACAAAGCTAACTGTGTGAGTTAAGCTAGTATATGAGGAGAAAAGATGCCTCAGAAATGTAAGGTGACAGGACGGAAGAATAACAAGACCAAAATATGTATGTTATGCCCAGGGAATCTTATAGCTTACTGACAGTGCCTTGATCTTTCTGAGGTGCTGAGTTAAGTGCTGTGGTAGTTTCTGAGTTGTTTTGTAGCAGTCATGGACTTTTGGTGTGGTGACATCTGTCCCCACTGTTTCCAGAGGATCCAGGGAAATATCATCTCATCTTCTGGCAACAAGAAGGGGTGGGTGGGAATTGAAGGGCGCGCGCGCGTGTGTGTGTGTGTGTGTGTGTGTGTGTGTGTGTGTGTGTGTGTGTGTGTGTGTGTGTGTGTGTGTGTGTGTGTGTAAGCTGGGCAACAGAAAACAGCAGGCAATGCAATTCCATTTTCAAGTGCTATTGTTAGGTACATAAATGAAGATTCCTGCACCCTGAACTTGAACAAACTCTGTGTTTAAATTGGCTGATATGGGCATTTTGCACAGGTCAGTCTGAGTGAGTTATTTCCCAGGATTCTTGCACATAAAGATTTTCATCTCATCTCTAAAATAAGCAAAATATAGGGCTGTGATGATAAATGAACCATACACAATCAACAGTTTCTAGGGCTTAAACATAGTGTGACTAAACGTTTTCACACAACCTCCCATTATTTCCTTCACCTAAAATTAGATGCCATTGTAGCATTATCAACAGCATGTCCACCATCATCACTCATTGATCAAAGATTTAAATTTTACACATGTAATCAACAGCCTTATGAAGATTTAAATTTTACACATGTAATCAACAGCCTTATGAAGGAATTGCTACTTAAATTGTATACCTGCCCCCTCTGTTCCAATATTATAAATTTAGGGGTTTCCAAAAGATGTGTTATTGATTAAATTTAGCACTTCTAGTTCTATAAGAAAAAGAATGTCACTTGTCACAGAAAGTAGAGGAGTAGTTTATTATATAAAGAAAGCTTGTAACAACCAAGTGAACAGAGAACACAAACATGTAAAACGTATGCTTTAGAATGCCTACAACCAATTCATATCAGTTCTTTCTCAGTCTGTAGTGCATGAGAATGGATGGTCTTCAGACAGCAAGCAGCAAAGCACTTAGGCTCTAGAGCCAAACACCTTGGATTCAAATCCTGCCTCCACCACTGACTAAGCATGGGCAGTTTAACTAACTTCTTTAGGCTTTGTGGAAGACATACCCTAGAGTGATCCTCAATGAGTCTCACCCTTGTATAATCCCCTCCCCTTGAGTGCTTGCTCTTAACCGGTAGAATGTGTGGATTTGCTTCTAACCAATAGAATATGGCAACAGTCAAGAAATGTCATAAATGTAATTAAAGTTCCTAGTCAGTTCACTCTAGGTTAATCAAATACAGCCTTGTAAAACCCTGAGACTATGACCCAACTAAGCAAGGTCCAGATTCCTGACTATGTAAATGTGAGACAGTAAATGTATATGATGTTTTAAGCCAATCAGAATGTGGAAATTTGTTATGCAGCAATAGAAAACTAATACAGGCTTCAATGTCTTCATATGTAAAATAGGAATAAAAGTACTATCTACACCACAGTATTGTTATGAAGTTAAAGGAAATTAAATATATAAAATGCTTAACATAGTCCCAGAAATATAGATAGCTATACAATAGATATATTAGCTCTTATATCCACTTCAAAAAGGAGATCAGAAGAAAAAATTTGTTACGGCACCTGTTTTCAGGTGAACTTGATAATTCATGTAACAATTAGGCCCATCGATAGTATCATATTTAGAGACCCCAGTGTGAGATGCCTCAGAAACTTGCAGAATTAAGGCAGTGCTTATCCTTGTCTTTCAATGAAAAATGAAAGTTTAATTAAACTGTAAGATGTCAGTACTAAATATAAATAGTTTGCACAGTATTTTTTCTTAAAGATTTTTGCTAAAATCAATGAAATCACCATAGTATTGAGATTGCTAATCAAAATCATGAAATCCTCCACTGGTTATTGGTGGAGGAAGCTCTGAGGATATGGCTCATTCCACTCATCAAGGCAAGGGTGGGTAGCACAGAAACAGCTCTGCCTTACTTTACCTTAGTAGTCAAGGCTTCAAATAATTGGACCAGGTAAACTTCTAGAGGTGGTCATCAAATTTCCCAAAATTTTCTACAGGGTGTTTGGAACCACTGTCATTCCAATTTAGTCTAGTCACTACACCAATTGACTACAAGTACACAGTTCATGTGAAAAGAAAATTGGAAATGTTAATTAAGCTACCATTCAGAAAAATGGGGGGGAGGGTCCTTGAAACAGGAACATGTACCCTAAAAACAAGAATAAGAGTGCTTCTAAATTCTGCTCCTAAATTTGTTACTAAATTCCAAATTCTGCTCCCGTATCATTTATAACCTCATTATAGAAAAAGTTGTATAACCTAATGAGATATCACAAGTTGGTAAAAATGGTTGAAATAATTACAAAGATTATTTCAAATATGGAATCATGTCCACAATCATTAAATGTTGAAACTCTTCCTAAGTGCATGATATATATTAAAAAATAGCTAATTATTATATGAAGAATTATTAGCAAGATCCAAAATTTTTTCTTCAACATTCATAACATTGAAGAAAAAAGAAACAAATGTTTCAGTCAATTGAATACTTGACTAAATTCCATTAAACATAATAGGAAATGTTTAGATGCTTCTTTGGAGGTTTTCCACTAAATATTAAAATTTAAAACGTGCACACCATCGAGAGGTATTTATCCTTCCTGAAAGAGTAATGATAGTCAAAATAATACACAGAAGATATTAATTTATCAAATCAAAATGCACATATTTTTGAGCAAATATTATTAGAGGACACACAGAAAACTTGCTGAATAAACATATATTAGAACTAATTACAAATTGTGAAACGTTTTCCACTCAATGGTTAAATAAATGTACAGGTTTTAGATATATCTCAGTTTATAGTATTCACTAGACTTTTCCAAAAATAAAATAAATGAACAGCCACTATGGAAAACAGTATGTAGTTTCCTTAAAAAACTAAAAATAGAACTACCATATCATCCTGTAATCCCAGTCCTGGGTTTATATCTGAAGAAAACGAAAACACTAATTCAAAAAGATACATGCACCCAATGTTCACAGCAGCACTATCTACAATAGCCAAGATATGGAAGCAACCTAAGTGTCCATGAACATATTAATGGATAAAGAAGATGATATGTGTGTGTGTGTGTGTGTGTGTCTGTGTGTGTGTGTGTATTACTCAGGCATAAAAAAGAATGAAATTCTGCCACTTGCAATAATGTGGATCTAGAAGGTATTAAGCTTAGTGAAATAAGCCAGACAGAGAAAGACAAACACTATGTAATCACTTCTATATGAAATCTAAAAAATAAAACAAACGAATGAATAAAACAAAAGGGAAATAGATTCTCAGATATAGAGAACAAACTAGTGGTTACCAGTGGGGAGAGGGAAGGGGGGAGGGGCAAGATAGGGGTATGGGATTAAGAGATACAAACTACTATGTATAAAATAAATAAGCAATAGGATATATTGTACAGCACAGGAAAATATAGCTATTATTTTGTAATAACTTTAAATGAAGTATAATCTATAAAAATATAAAATCACTGTAGTACAACTGAAACTAATATAATACTGTATATCAACTATACTTCAATAAAAGAAAGAAAACAAAAAAAAATGGAGGATTCTGGATTTTGTGATCCTCTTAAGGAAAGATGTACAAGATAAAATATATTCTTAGTAAATAATTTTTGACAAACAAAAGTTTATGGAAATTCCATGTAATAATATCTACTAATGTATAGAAGCTTAGTTAGATTTTAAATATAGGCATACCTTGGAGATACTGTGGGATCAGTTTCAGACAACTGCAATAAAGTGAATATTGCAATAAAGCAAGTGACACAGTTTTTTGGTTTCCAGGTGCATATGAAAGTTATGTTTACACTATACTGTAGTCTACTAAGTGTGCAATATCATTATGCACATAAAAAACATACACACCTGAATTTAAAAATACTTTGTTGCTAAAAAGTGCTAACCATCATCTGAGCCTTCAGGGAGTCATAGTAGTAACATCAAAGAGCACTGATCACAGATTGCTATAACAAATATAATAATGAAAAGTTTGAAATGTGAGATTTACCAAAATGTGACACAGAGACATGAAATGAGCAAATGCCATTGGAAATACGGTGCCAACAGACTTGCCCCTTGAAGGATTGCCACAAACCTTCAATTCGTAAAAAATGCAATATCTGTGAAGCGTAATAAAAGTGCAATAAAACGAGGTATGTCTGTACATTATAAAATAAGTTACATAAACAGTATCACACATTAAATTTATTTGCTACATCCTTCATATAATAATAATGCCAGCAAACAAACTGAAGTTAAAAAAGCACAAAATGCTACCAGATACCATCAATATGATTAACATCATAAAAAGACTTTAGAACATAACTTCTGGCTATGCAAACACTAACTTGCAGCAGATCAACACTCCCTCAAATACAACTAGGAAGACTGTATACAATTTTTAAAGTCCACTCGGAAGCATCAGACCAAGAAGCCAGAACCTGAAGATCAAAAATTCCAGAGAGAAGGGAAGGGTAGAGAAGTAAATCCAAAAATGTGTTCTGCTTTTCCCTTTGAAGTATTTGCTGATTTATGAGCAGCGCGAGACTACAGGCTAAGAAGCCCAGAATAATGTGTCAGCTAAAAGACTGAGAAGCTTAGCAGAGTGATAAGCAATCTCATTGTGTTCTGGAGACAAAAATTGACTTTCAGGGCTCGTCAAGGAGATGAATACCCTGACTTTCAGATGCAACCTCTGAAGGGCAACATCCTGAGAGTAAACTGAACATACTCAAGCCCTTTAAAAATACTGCAGCCCAGACTGGAAGCAGCTCATTCTATCCCTGAATGAATTAAAGAGGTCTACCTCTACTCTTACTACCTATCATAATCTAAAATTAATTCCCTCTATGAAGATATTACTATGATCATACACAATGCCTAGCATTCAATTAAAAATTACTGGGTATACCAAGAAACATTATCAAGACAAAAAAATGGAATATAGAAATAGACCAGCAGGTGATCTAGACATGAGAATTATCAGACACAGCCTTTAAAATAGCTGTGATTAATATGTCCAAAAAATGATGATAAGAGAATTTTGGGAGAAAAGTGGAATATATTTTTAAAATTCAAACAGAAATTCTAAATATAACTGACAAATACAACTGAAATCAAAAATTCAAGAGATGAGTTCATCAGTAGATTGGGCTCAGTTGAAAAGATGATTTTACTGAACAGAAAGATAGAAAATATGCAGATAAAGCATGAAAAAGTTATAGAAAATTCAGAAAACAATATAAGAAATATATAGGAGAGATTAAAAATTTTGATTCAGGGTAATCAGGGTTCTAAAACAGTAACACAGAGAATGAGGCAGAAGCAATATTAAAGCAATATTAAATTAAATATTAAAGGCCTAGAATCTTCAAAAACTAATAAGGAACATCAGCCTGTATGGCAGGGGAGTCTGAGGGAGAATGGATATATGTATATGTATGGCTGAGTCACTTTACTGCACACCTGAAATTATCACAACATTTTTAATTGGCTATACTCCAATACAAAATAAAAAATTAAAAAAAACTAATAAACAACATCAGCCCACATATTCAAGACATGTTATAAATATAAAGAAGATAAAAAAATAATAAATTCACACTTAGGCATGCCATAGTAAAACTGCTAAATGCTAAAGAAATAGAAAAATCTTAAAGATAGCCAGATAAAACAGTCCCATTATTTTCAAAAAAGTAAAAATAAGACTGGGCTGAATTTTTAACAGAAAAGATCGCAGCCAGAAGATAATAAAAGGATATCTTTATAGTGCCAAAAACAAAGTGCCAAACTAGAATTATATAGTTCATGAAAATATTCTTCAGAAATGAAGGTAAAATTGAGATGTTTTCAGACAAACAAAAACTGAAAAATTCATCACCAGTAGAATTTCCTAAAACAATTTATAAAGGAAATTCCTCAGGCAAAAAGAAAACAATCTTAAACAGAAACATAAAATTCAAGAAGAAATAAAGGGTGGCAGCAAGTGGTAAATAAGGGGATAAATATGAATGAAGGTTGACTATACAAAACAATAATAGTAATGGGCTGAATTTAAAATATACCAAAAATATACGACAACAATAATGTGAAAGGCAAAATAGGAATAAATGGAGTTAAGGTATTCTAAGTTTCTAGCATAATCAGAGAATTGGAAAAAGTAATATTTTTTATTAGACTGCAATAAATCAAGGGTAAGCATTAAATAATAATAAAAGAAGGTATAATAGGCAAGGTAACTGAAATTAAAATGAAAATAGAAGTATTTTAATACTCGAAAAGACAATATAGTAAAATAATTATGAGAACAACATGACTAACAAACTTAACACATTTCACGTAAAATACTGCCACATCAATTGCAGGATATGCATGCTTTTCACATGCACATGCAATATTTAACCAAACTGTCAATATATTGGGCTATAAAGAATTTCTCAACAAATTTTCCAAGGATTAAAACCATACGGAGAATATTCTCTGGCTGAGATAATTCCCTTGTGTTTGGAAATTAAGTAATATAATTCTAAATTAATTCATGGATCAAGAAGAAATCACAATGAAAAATTTAAAAATATTTTGAACTTAATGATAGTTAAGTATAAGACATAATAAAACTTGTGGAGTGCAGTTAAAGTCATCCTTAGAAATATATAACCTGTGATTAATATATCAGAAAAGAAAGAAATGTTGAAAATCAATGATCTAAGGACTCAACTCAAGAACTTACATAAAAACTTTATTCTATTAGAAATAGAATAAAACACAATTAATTCAATAGATAAAATCAACAAAATTGAAAGATATTGTTAAATATAAATAAAATGGATAAACCTGTAGGAAGATTGATAAGAAGTCTAATTAGGGTCAGTATGGATCATAGACCAAGATCAAAGACCAAGGCTGTGAGGAGTAAGCAGCTGGGAGTCGAGTGGCACCAGCTATAGAAAGAGAGGCTCAGAGGCTGGGCTGGCTGTCAGAGGATCTGGTGGTTATTGATTCTGATGTCCAAGAAAACAACTGAGGGATCCAGGCCAAAACGCACGGTCATCTCAGAACTCAGTGACTGTACCCTCTTCATTGTCCCTCTTCACCTGCCGTTGCTTGCTTCTTCTCCCTCGTCCTGCCTTCTCATCATGTTTCCTTCTCACTTTCTCCCTATCCATTATTTTCTTACATGTTCTTTTCTTTGTGTCTCTGCTCTGTTTTTAAATATTTGATTTCTCTGTCCTGTTTCTCTTCCTATTATTTCTCTTCTCCCCCATCTGCCTTCCCTTCAATCTCGGTCTGCCTGCCTTTTTCATTGTCTCCTGCACAGTTCTTCTCCTTCCTCTGTTATGTATCTTTCCTTTCCTGCGTTTCCTCCATTCTAGAGTCTCCCGTTACCCATCATATTAAATGACATACTTTTCCTAATTTAATGTAGCTATTCAATGAAGCTTTAAAACCCTAAATGTTAACTCTTACAAAAGACATTTAGAATTTTATATTCTCTCTTATAAAAAGATAAAAGCAAACAAATTATTTCCCTTTTCATGCATCTAACTCTTGGAAGGTTTTTTTCCCAAGAGGGTCAGTGATTCTTAACAAGAAAAAAAAAATTTCTCCCTACTTGTTTTCAAATTCCCTAAGTCATCATTTAAAAAAGCATCACCAACAATGAAATTCTTCATACATTATTAAATTTTACCATCGCATTGATTTACTATCTCCTTATTACACCACAGATCGAGAAGATGAGAATCTGACCTGGCCCACTGTTATAAAGGGTAACAATTATATTCAACGTGGCTAGGTTTCTTTGAACATCACAGTTAAAGGAGATGAGCATCTAGCCCAATAATAGCAGTAGCCATAGAAGCCATGGTAATAAAAAGCAATCACTAAACCAATTGTAAATTCTCAGAATACACTGTTTCCCTGGCACTGACCAGCAGTTCATTTTAACACAATAAGATATCATTTCCAAACAACGTAGGACAGGTTTAATGCGATTATTGTACATTCTTCTTTTGTTCACTCAGATCTCCATGTATTTTCCAACCTCTAATACTGAAATTGCTATCGAGGTTTATATTCTCTACTATCAACTTGGCATTAGCAGACTGGAAAAGAAAAAAGAAAAACAACCCCAGATTTGAAGAATTTATTGTCTGCCATAGCACTTGCATCAATGAGGCTGAGCAGCTAGCTCAAAGCTCTTATGATATCACCACCTGTAACTCAAACAAAACGAGTGTCTCTGATTTTTCAAAGGGTAAAGAGAGTACACTCGTAGTTATTTGGTGTTCAAAGCTTTGACAGGAGAGGCCTGTCAGACATTATCAGCATGTGCCAGTTGGCACGCAGACTGTGGATATATTGTCCTTTAGAGTTGTCAGTCTACAAGTCTCAACCAATGTTTGCAAATCTGCGCAGCAAAAGCCTGAGATTGAGTAATTTTTTTTTTTTTTTTTTTTTTTTTACTTTGCCACATTTCTCAAATTTCCTATAATGAATGACATTTACCAGGAGGAAAAAAAAATTAAGGGTATCCCATGAAAATCACATTTGGGAGATTTGGGAAATATTTGGGGCTATGTAATCTTTCTTAAAAACTACAAATCTCAATAACATTTAATGAGCTTTAATGACACAATTATTCCATTAAATTTAGTGTTAATTAAATCTTTGTAAAGTCAGTAAATAGTGCCTTGCAACATAAAATCTGAGATTTGTTTACATGGCAAAACTCTTCCGTTATATATAATTAAATTTTTTTCGGAAAAAAAAACAAGCCCCAAAGTTTACTGGCTGTGTTTCGAGAAGAGGGGTATGTCAGCACTCCAGCAGTATTTTCCTATCCGTCACAGTACCCTCTGCTTTTCTCACCACCTACCCAACCCTCTAGAATGATTTCTCCCAGACTGGGAATGTTTCTCAGACTTCTATCTTCTACTGCCTTCCTTGGCGAATTTACAATGTCAAACAGAATAAATGCAATATCATATTTTATTAACAAGTAGGTAGCCCTCCTTTAAAGCCTTTTAGTTCAAGGTTTAGATTCTGAAAAAAACTATAGGGCTTCCCTGGTGGCACAGTGGTTGAGAGTCCACCTGCCGATGCAGGGGAAGCGGGTTCGTGCCCCGGTCCGCGAGGATACCACATGCCGCGGAGCGGCTGGGCCCGTGAGCCATGGCTGCTGGGCTGGCGCGTCTGGAGCCTGTGCTCCGCAACGGGAGAGGCCGCAGCAGTGAGAGGCCTGCGTACCGCCAAAAAACCCCCCACAAAACTATAAACCTTATTCATCCATTTCAGAATAATCAAGGGAAAACGGAGTTTGAAAACTTTCCTGCAAAATACTCTAGAAAAAATTTTTATTTTAGTTGTAATCCTAAATCAGGGCCAAAGGTAGGCATGTACTTCTGCAAAGAACAACTCTGTTTCTTAGGGTAACCAGTCCATTGTAGATAGAGTTCTGTTTCCTCCCAGAC
The DNA here is from genome assembly GCF_951394435.1 of Stenella coeruleoalba. Lineage (NCBI taxonomy): Eukaryota > Metazoa > Chordata > Mammalia > Artiodactyla > Delphinidae > Stenella > Stenella coeruleoalba. The sequence goes on along the minus strand of NC_137164.1, from coordinate 10,036,853 downwards.
ATTGGGGTCTCATTCAAACGTGAAACAGACATGGTCCTGCCTAGTTGAGTGGATGGCGTACAGCTAATCTATCCTGTACAGGTTTAAGCATAGGTGAGTGGCTGGTGGACTTAGCATTAAGGATGTGGGTACAGATGTAAGATAGCAGGTAAAGGAAAATCAGTAGTCCAGGGAGCCCTGGTACATCATCCTACAAAGCCTACAAGACAAGAGGAGCTGCCTAGCTCCAGACCCCTCTTCTGGGCAGAGCTGGGGTGAAGTACAGGTGAGCTGATCAACACGATAGGACAGAGTGAACACTTTAAATTTAACAAGCAGCATATTTAACACACCTTAACGTGCCCAACTTACTTATACCTGTGGATGTCGAGTTTAGGGCATGGGCATATCCTCCAAGCAAACTCCCACTAAGCCCCTGACTGTTGGCTCGTGAAAGACGACCAATCCTGTCATTACCAAACAACTTGGATGGAAAATTCGGGACTGACTTTTGTAGCAGTTATTAATATTCACAGTCATGAATTCAAGTGGTAAATACATAAATTTATCTCCCATTTTTGAGTACTGCTTGCTTCTCAAGTGGCCATTTCTGCTACTGAGCCAAGTGCATGATTTTCTCAGTCTTTCTTGGGAAATACTCAGTCTCGTTTCCTCCCTCATAACTAAACAACAAAATCAGATTACAGGCAATAGTTCTCTCTCAATGCCATGAAGAATGTGCATTATCTTTATTTAGTTCTTGGATGACTGTCATTTCCCGATCAGAGGGGGAGACTTTTGATTCCCTACTGAAGATAAAAGAAACCTCTTCCCATATTTGTAATTTTCCTAATAGGAAGTCACCCCTGTATTCTTAAACTTAATAAAATGGGTTCCTTTATCAATACCCTAGTAGTCTACAACTCAATAAAATTCCAGTGGCCATTTATTGAAGTCTTACTATATGCCAGGCACCATACTAATTGCTTTACATATATGATAGCTTAATTCCCACAACCCTATTATCATCTCTATTTTAGAAGCAAGGAGGCTATGGCCCAGAGAGTTAAGGAACTTGGTTTAACATCCCACAGCTACTAACTGGTAGAATTGAGTTTGAACCAGAGTCTGGCTACATAGAGCCCTCATGCCTAATCCCACAGCATACCACCTTTCTACAAGTGTCTGCCTTTTTTCAGAGTTTCTAGTAACACTTTCAAGATGATTTCAATGACCATATTTTCATAATAAAACTTAAAAAAGAAACCACATTTTTTCCAAGAGGTTTCATGACAATTTGTTGTTATTTTTCTAACTTGTTTATTTGAATAAGTACCACCCAGTGATGATGGAATGTTCTTTGTACAAAATACTAAATATTTCTTAATAATATCAACAAATATTATGTTATGTCCCCTTATTATCTGAAGAGTCATTGGAAGGAAGTTATCAGAGGATGTATCCTTTAAAATAATGATTACTAAAAAAATACCAAAATACTTAGCCACATAAGTAAAACACAAATGGTTAGTCTGAATTATAGGAAGAGTATGTAGCCAAATGAGTTATCAAAGGTTGTAGCATACTTAAAGAATTAACATTACAAATGATAATTATCATAATGTTGCAAAATGACAACCTGTGGTTATTTAGTAAATATAATGATTATCCTGGATCCTTAAATAGAACATTTCCTGAACACAATTAAGAATTCATAGCACAAAAGAAATCCAAAAGTATTTTTGCTGAGGTGATGGAAATGTCCTAAAACTCAACTGTGGTGATAATTATGCAATTCTGAATATACTAAAATTCACTGAGTTGTACAGTTAAAATGGATAAATGTTATAGTATATAAATTAAATTCCAATAAAGCTATTTTTTAAAAGAAAGAAAATACAGGAGAAAAGAAGAGAAAATGTTGCTGAGGCTTTAAAATATTACTCTCATCATTAATTATCGTTTGCTGACGAAACCAGGCATCATGTTAAACAGGTAATAAAGGTCATCTCACTTAATCCTCACAGCAGTCTTCTGGGTAGGTATTCCTAACTCTGCCTGACAGATGAAAGGAAGAACATGCCGGAGGTTTCCTAGAGCTGAAGAGCAGGAGCCAGGAGGCAAATCCAGATTTCTCTGACTGGACTCCAACAGTGTGCCATGTTCTACAATTTCCTTAATTCTGGGCACCCCTGTAACACCTTATTTAAAATATTGGATAATTGGTTCAAATCCTTGCCTAACTAGCATATGAGTGAGCAGCCTCATGAGAAACTAAAATGTGTTTGAAGTCTAGAGTAACAGATAAGCAAGTTGAAATTCCAAAGAAACCCTGGCTTTTGCCTTTGTTCTTCACCCAAGGGCTCCATTCCGGGGTACGCTGGGAGAGTGGCATGTTGCTTCAAAGTCATCTTGAAAGGCTGCACAATCAGGGCCTATCAGAGGTATAACCTCAGCCTAAGACACAGAGGTACAGAGTTGATCCTGCAGTTTATTTAAAAACACAATATCCTAATAAAAACAGCAGATCAATGTCACCAGTGTGGGGTTTGTACAAGCTTGAGACTCTTCCCTAGTATGTTGCAGGCACAGGAATTCAAGAAACTTTTGAATTCAAGAAACAGAGGTCTTTTGGCCTCTGACCTTCAACTGTCTACAAACTGCATTTCCTTCTGTTTGGAACATTCTCTCTAACCTCTTCATGCAAGCTACACATCTTCAGTTCTCTGCTTCAAAGTCATCGCCTTGGGGAAGTCTGCTTTGGTTCTGTGAGTATGCCATTCCCATGTGGGTTAGGAAGCCACCTTGTGCTCCGAGAGCCCGCATTCCACTGCTCAGGGCACTTAGCGTCCACTCTTGTAGATGCATCCATAATGCCCAAGGAGGAAAGACACGTGTCTGCCACGCTCACTACTGAATCTCCCACAGCTAACACAGTGTAGGGGAAAATATTAGATACTCAGTAAATCATCACTGAATGAATGAATAGCCTAACCTTACTTGGTGTGGGAGATATCAAGTTTCTGTTTCATTTTGTTTCTTTTGGTTTTATAGACTGCTGTCCCTATCTGTAATTGTTCAATCTGTGGGGATAAAGATATTTAAACAATGGTAATGTCATATGGTAAGTATATGCATATGCTATTAATTGAGGCACAAATAAGATACAGTGGGAAACTTGATTTACTCCCTATATTCACTTTTATTAAAATAAATAATTAAGATTCATAATATGAACCAAATATGTGATAGGGAAGATTTAGTAAGATAAAGACTTATAAGACTGTTTATTTCCTTTTAGATATCATAAGCTACAAATATGGTGACTATACTTCATCATCCCAAGAATGAAGGTTTTGCATAGGTGTAGAGAGCTGAGGGAATAGCTATGTCACCATGTTAAAATTTTTCAGTTGTGCATTTACTAAAACTCACACATGCAAAGGGCAAACAACTGCTCCTAATGAGTTCTCTCCCCACCCCACCCCACCCCTGCATGACTAGATGTTGAGTTGGGAGGGGTTACACTTCTTGAGGGTTACTTGGATGTTATCACTATGTAATTTACCAGATCTTTGTGAAACCTTCTCTTTCCAGGTCAGGTTTGTCATGGGACATTGCTTGTCTCCCATAACATGGGATGGCATGAGGACACTAAAAATTCTCTGAGGTTCTGCCAGCCAAACATTCTTTCCTTTTGATTCAAATACATCACTCCAGGATCCTAGTGATGAGTTTCTATGAGGGGGTGAAGGAGGGGAGGTTGATTAGGGAGACTTAGACTGGAACAGGAGTGACATTTCTTGAGCGTCTGTTATCTGCCTGGCACTGAACCAGGAGCATGACATGTATTGTTATGCTTCAACTTTTCAACAACCCAATGAAGTCATGACTTTCATTTTACACACGAGGACACTGAAACCCAGGTAAAGTACCCACAATTAACAGCTGGTGGGTCTAATATTTTTCCTAAGACAATTAAACTCCAGAGACTTCTCTCCAGACATATACTCCATGAATATTTATCTGTTCTCTGTGAAATCTGCCCATGGGATGAATATGAAGCAGACAGAACTCTTTAATATAATTTTTCTATTTTCTGGAAAAAGTTACTGCAAAATGGTATTTTAAAAGCATACATATAGAAATAAAATGATACAAGCATTTTAAAGCAGGTAGATTTGTTTTTTTTCAGAATCATCTAGGTGTTAAATGAATAATTTTGTCAAAGAAACAAAAACCCAGCCAACTTGTTTTACTAATTTTTCCAGGTTTTCAGTTTAGGTTTGAAGCAAATTGATTCTCATAACCACAGTACAGGTATAATTAACAGATTTATTGAGGATTTTTAACATACAGCAAGTGTCTTGTGAGTATATGTATAATAGCTTTCTACAGGGGGAACTTCAATGTCAGCCAAAGAAATAATCTCTCACAAAGGAAAAAAAATAGATTGGACAATTCAGCCTAAGTACCTTCAGGGTTTCCATGACAACGACAATTAGCACCATTTAACAAGAAAACAATGGATTTGTCAGTTCAGAATAGTAGTCATATAAATGTCTTCTAATTTATTACTACCATTAGAAATACAAAGAGATAATTGAATATGGTACTGCGACTGCTCCTGCACATGCTTTCCAGGATTTCTGATGTGGTGGGGCGATCATGTCATTAGCATAAACAATATTGATCGTGTGGGCTGTGGGGGACTAAGATAGATGCCCTCCAGAAATCCCATCTGAACACTTACCACCATCCCCAATCAATTACCCTTTACAAGATAAATAAGAACTGACACGTTCTTCGTTGCAAAATGCCCAAAAGACAGAAGGGATTCCCCTTCCCTACCTCCAGTTTTGGTTGGGCAGCTCACACCAAATTACAGAGGTGAATGAAAGGCAAATCAGCAAGCCAAAGCTGTCACCATTTCATGATTAGAGCCATAAAAACTTTCTGATCACCCTTTTTTCTTGACTTTGCTTTTGAGATGTGAAAATATGACCATATCAATTCTCCAGCATATAAACCTATCTGTGATTACTGCCTGCCTTTGACAGAGTCAGCACAGAGTTAGACTATGAAGTAATGGGGCATGACAGGCTCTGCCTTTCCCATCCACCAGTGAATGCTTTGTTGCAATGCCCTCAGCTGCTGGCAAATATTGTACATCAACCTTATTTATTTGGTACTGTTATTTGAGGTTCGTAGCAAGTCACAAGTTAATTTGTTCCAAAAATTTTCCTCTGGAAAAAAATTTTTTTCTTCCCCATATACACAGGGCAGGGAAGACAAAAGTACTTAAAAGTTTTGGTAATAACAATAGTTACGTGGTATTGATTACCCAAGAGCACTTTGCAAGCATTTTATCATTTAATTGTCATAACAACCTATGAAGAAAGTATTATTATTATCCTCATTTTATAGCTCAAGAAACCTAACCCCAGAAAAGTAACAGCCACAAATCACCCAGCCCAGCCAGTGGCTAAATCCCAAATAAATGTGAGGGTTTAAATCCTAACAGCATGGCCCAGGACTGGTTCAGTACTAATTATGCTACTCCAGTTGCTGAGGTCTAAAACTGCTAGGATTCTCCAGACAAAATAGATATTGTTAATGGAATGTATTCATACAAACTAATGTATCTGCAGCATGTCTACCTGGCATTTCTTTTTGGAAGAGTTATTTGCCCTGAGAGGCAGAACAATGCAATGGAAAGAATGGAGTCCAGGGACCAGGTTTAAATCCCAGCCCTGCAACACATCTGCTGGATAAACTTGAGCAAGCTCCTGGGCCTTTCCGAATTCAAGTGTCCCTAACTGTAATATGCACACTGCAGAGCTATGGGGAATATAAGAAGTGACATACGTTAAATGCTTTACAGGTAAGGGGCACTCTGAGAGTGGAGTCCATAATTATTTTGACCTTCTTAAAATCAGAGCTCCTTCAGATCCATCTCTGACCCCAGTTCCATCAGCTGCTCCAACAACAAAAGGTTTTCTACCAAAATCCAAGTGGATTGTCTGCATGCTCTGAATCCTCCTAGTGGAGCCGATCAAGGGCTTTCCTTTCACTTTTAAATGAGGAAAATCTTACCCAGACACTTTTAGATACAGTCTTATCAGGTAAGTTTTCTAATCCCAGAGAGCCTGTCATTTTCTAATGAGGAAATTTGAGAGTCATGAAAAAGTCAACTTATATGAAACAGGATGATTCGAGGAGGAAATTAAATAGTGTCTGAGTCATGACTGCTGGATTGTGCTTGGCCTGGAGTGCAGAGGATGCAGAAAGGGCCATATACAGTGCACAGAACATAACTGAATGGGCTAAAGCAGGGCCACTGGCAGCGCTTGCTTAACTCTAAGGAAACAGGAGGGCTCTTTTGATCCTAATATATTCAAATAACTCCTGAAGAAGCCCTGGAAACAGCAGAGTGTTCTGAAATATTTAAAGGACGCTACCGAGATTCACAGTCCTCAAATTAGACCTGCGGCTGTTTCCCACACTTCAGTCTAACCTTCCTTTCCGTGCCTGTGATTATTCTTCTGGAAATTAAGGCTCTGGTTCATTTAAAAATCTGTTTACAATAAAGAGGCCCACAGGGAAACGCAACAAATAACATACAAAGGAATTCCCATAAGGTTAACAGCTGATCTTTCATCAGAAACTCTGAAAGCCAGAAGGGAGTGGCAGGATATAACTAAAGTTATGAAAGGGAAAAAACTACAACCAAGATTACTCTACCCAGCAAGGATCTCATTCAGATTTGATGGAGAAATTAAAACCTTTACAGACAAGCAAAAGCTAAGAGAATTCAGCACCACCAAGCCAGCTTTACAACAAATGCGAAAGGAACTTCTCTAGGCAGGACACACAAGAGAAGGAAAAGGACCTACAAAAACAAATGCAAAACAATCAAGAAAATGGTAACAGGAACATACATATTGATAATTAGCTTAAAAGTAAATGGATTAAATGCTCCAAACAAAAGACACAGACTGGCTAAATAGATACAAAAACAAGACCTGTATATATGCTGTCTACAAGAGACCCACTTCAGACCTAGGGACACATACAGACTGAAAGTGAGGGGATGGAAAAAGATATTCCATGCAAATGGAAATCAAAAGAAAGCTGGGGTAGCAATTCTCGTATCAGACAAAATAGACTTTAAAATAAAGAATGTTAGAACAGACAAGGAAGGACACTACATAATGATCAAGGGATCAATCCAAGAAGAAGATATAACAACTCTAAATATGTATGCACCCAACATAGGAGCACTCAATACATAAGGCAAATGCTAATAGCCATCAAAGGGGAAACTGACAGTAACACAATAATAGTAGGGAACTTTAACACCCCACTTTAACCAATGGACAGATCATCCAAAATGAAAGTAAATAAGGAAACACAAGCTTTAAATGACAAATTAAACAAGATGGACTTAATTGATATTTATAGGACATTCCATCCAAAAACAACAGAATACACTTTCTTCTCAAGTGCTCATGGAACATTCTCCAGGATAGATCATATCTTGGATCACAAATCAAGCCTTGGTAAATTTAAGAAAATTGAAATTGTATCAAGTATGGTTTCCAACCACAACGCTATGAGACTAGATATCAATTACAGGAAAAAAACTAAAAAATACAAACACATGGAGGTTAAACAATACACTGCTAAATAACCAAGAGTTCACTGAAGATATAAAAGAGGAAATCAAAAAATACCTAGAAACAAATGACAATGAAGACACGATGGCCCAAAACCAATGGGATGCAGCAAAAGCAGTTCTAAGAGGGAAGTTTATAGCAATACAATCCTACCTCAAGAAACAAGAAAAATCTCAAATAAACAACCTAATTGTACACCTAAAGCAATTAGAGAAAAAAGAAGAAAAAACCCTCAAAGTTCAAAGAAGGAAAGAAATCATAAAGATCAAATCAGAAATAAATGAAAAAGAAATGAAGGACACAATAGCAAAGATCAATAAAACTAAAAGCTGGGGGGCTTCCCTGGTGGCGCAGTGGTTGGGAGTCCGCCTGCCGATGCAGGGGACACGGGTTCGTGCCCTGGTCTGGGAGGATCCCACATGCCGCGGAGCGGCTGGGCCTGTGAGGCATGGCTGCTGAGCCTGCACATCCAGAGCCTGTGCTCCTCAACGGGAGAGGCCACAGCAGTGAGAGGCCTGCGTACCGCAAAAAACAAAAACAAAAACTAAAAGCTGGTTCTTTGAGAAGATAAACAAAATTGATAAACCACTAGCCAGACTCATCAAGAAAAAAAGAGAAAGGACTCAAATCAATAGAATTAGAAATGAAAAATGAGAAGTAACTGACACTGCCGAAATACAAAGGATCATGAGAGATTACTACAAGCAACTATATGCAGTAAAATGGACAACCTGGAAGAAATGGACAAATTCTTAGAAAAGCACAACCTTCTAAGACTGAACCAGGAAGAAACAGAAAATATGAACAGACCAGTCACAAGCACTGAAGTTGAAACTGTGATTAAAAATCTTCCAACAAACAAAAGCCCAGGACCAGATGGCTTCACAGGCAAATTCTATCAAACATTTAGAGAAGAGATAACATCTATCCTTCTCAAACTATTCCAAAATAGAGCAGAGGGAGGAACACTCCCAAACTCATTCTATGAGGCCACCATCACACTGATACCAAAAGCAGAAAAAGATGCCACAAAGAAAGAAAACTACAGGCCAATATCCCTGATGAACATAGATGCAAAAATCCTCAACAAAATACTAGCAAACAGAATCCAACAGCACATTAAAAGGATCGTACACCATGATCAAGTGGGGTTTATCCCAGGAATGCAAGGATTCTTCAATATACGCAAATCAATCAATGTGATACTCCTTATTAACAAACTGAAGAATAAAAACCATATGATCGGGCTTCCCTGGTGGTGCAGTGGTTGAGAGTCCGCCTGCCGATGCAGGGGACATGGGTTCGTGCCCCGGTCTGGGAAGATTCCACATGCCGCGGAGCGGCTGAGCCCGTGAGCCATGGCCGCTGAGCCTGCACATCCGGAGCCTGTGTTCCGCAACGGAAGAGGCCACAACAGTGAGAGGCCCGCGTATCACAAAAAACAAACAAACAAACAAACAAACAAAAACCATATGATCATCTCAATAGATGCAGAAAAAGCTTTTGACAAAATTCAACACCAATTTAAGATAAAAACCGTCCAGAAAGTAGGCATTACCTCAACATAATAAAGGCCATATATGACAAACATACAGCCAACATCATTCTCAATGGTGAAAAACAGAAACCATTTTCTCTAAAATCAGGAAAAAGACAAGGTTGCCCACTCTCAGTAAAACTGTCACTGTTTGCAGATGACATGATACTATACATAGAGAATCCTAAAGATGCTACCAGAAAACTACTAGAGCTAATCAATTGATTTGGTAAAGTATCAGGATACAAAGTTAATGCACAGAAATCTCTTGCATTCCTATACACTAGTGAAGAAAAATCTGAAAGAGAACTGAAGGAAACACTCCTATTTACCATTGCAACAAAAAGAATAAAATACCTAGGAATAAACCTACCTAAGGAGACAAAAGACCTGTATGCAGAAAATTATAAGACACTGATGAAAGAAATTAAAGAGGGTACAAACAGATGGAGAGATATACCATGTTCTTGCACTGGAGGAATCAACATTTTGAAAATGACTATACTACCCAAAGCAATCTACAAATTCAATGCAATCTCTATCAAACTATCAATGGCATTTTTCACAGAACTACAACAAAGAATTTCACACTTTGTATGGAAACACAAAAGACTCTGAATAGCCAAAGCAATCTTGAGAAAGAAAAATGGAGCTGGAAGAATCAGGCTCCCTGACTTCAGACTATACTACAAAGCTACAGTAATCAAGGCAGTATGGTACTGCCACAAAAACAGAAATATAGATCAATGGAATAGGATAGAAAGCCCAGAGATAAACCCACACACATATGGTCACCTTATCTTTGATAAGGAGGCAAGAATATACAATGGAGAAAAGACAGCCTCTTCAATAAGTGGTGCTGGGAAAACTGGACAGCTACAGGTAAAAGAATGAAATTAGAACACTCCCTAACACCATATGCAAAAATAAACTCAAAATGGATTAAAGACCTAAAAGTAAGGCCAGACACTATAAAGCTCTTAGAGGAAAACATAGGCAGAACACCCTATGACAAAAATCACAGCGAGATCTTTTTTGACCCATCTCCTAGAGAAATGGAAATAAAAACAAAAATAAACAAATGGGACCTAATGAAACTTAAAAGCTTTTGCATAGCAAACGAAACCATAAACAAGATGAAAAGACAACCCTCAGAATGGGATGAAATATTTGCAAATGAAGCAACTGACAAAGGATTAATCTCCAAAATATACAAGTAGCTCATGCAGCCCAATATTAGAAAAACCAACCACCCAATCCAAAAATGGGCAGAAGGCTTAAATAGAATTTTCTCCAAAGAAGATATATAGATTGCCAACAAACCCATGAAAGGATGCTCAACGTCACTAATCATTAGAGAAATGCAAGTCAATACTACAATGAAGTATTACCTCACGCCTCAGAATGGCCATCATCAAAAAACCTACAAACAATAAATGCTGGAGAGGGTGTGGAGAAAGGGGAACCCTCTTGCACTGCTGGTGGGAATGTAAATTGATAGAGCCACTATGGAGAACAGTATGGAGGTTCCTTAAAAAACTAAAAATAGAATTACCATATGACCCAGCAATCCTACTACTGGACATATTCCCTGAGAAACCATAATCAAAAAGTCATATACCACAATGTTCATTGCAGCACTATTTACAATAGCCAGGACATGGAAGCAATCTAAGTGTTCATTGACAGATTAATGGATAAAGAAGATGTGGCACATATATAAAATGGAATATTACTCAGCCATAAAACGAAACAAAATTGCGTTATTTGTAGTGAGGTGGATGGACCTAGAGTCTGTCATACAGAGCAAAGTAAGTCAGAAAGAGAAAAACAAATACCGTATGCTAACACACATATGTGGAATCTAAAAAAAAAAAATGGTTCTGAAGAACCTAGGTGCAGGACAGGAATAAAGACGCAGACATAGAAAATGGACTTGAAGACACAGGGAGGGGGATGGGTAAGCTGGGATGAAGTTAGAGAGCGGCATGGACGTATATACACTACCAAATGTAAAATAGATAGCTAGTGGGAAGCAGCCACATAGCGCAGGGAGATCAGCTCAGTGTTCTGTGACCACCTAGCAGGGTGGGATAGGGAGGGTAGGAGGTAGATGCAAGAGGGAGGAGATATGAGGATATATGTATATGTATAGTTGATTCACTTTGTTATACAGCAGAAACTAACAACATTGTAAAGCAATTATACTACAGTAAAGATATTAAAAAAAAAAAAAAAAAGAGGCCCACAGAAGCCTGGCCTCTCCTGCCTTGTACATAGAGTTACCTGCATAGGACCACACCTGTGTTCTGTGAAATGAGGCATCTGACAGGGAAACTGCTTTGGCCTGTGATCATGTCTTTTGACTCAAGGACTGTACAGGGGGAAAGTGTACCTCTACATGTCTTGCAAATCCATTCACATTGTCAGCACCTCAAAATGGGAGCATGTGTCCACAATCTTTCCCTTCTTTTCAGAGTTTTAAACTTTTAGGACCTTGAAATTTTACAGATTAATGTCTCAAAGTCCCCTGTACTCACTTGGGAATTATATCTTTAATTTTGAAAAATTTCAATTTAACAACTTTGACTGTTGGTGTTAAATTATGTCAGTAACCTTGTAGGTGAGGAAAGTAATATAAGCAAAAAATGCATCGGGCAAGTGGAATTAAACACTTTTGCATGCGCGCGCGCGCGCACACACACACACACACACACACACATACACACATGCACGCCACTTACATATATACATACATACACATACACATACATATAAATGCAGTTGCTCCCTGTGAATGGCCTTGCTGAAATCATCGTTGGTATTATCAGCCAAACCTCCATAGATACTATGAGGCAATATTCTGCATTATCACATTTCATCTAGTCAAAATCCAGATGGTTGTCAATGAAGAATGCTTTCCCCGCTAGGCAAAGTCTGACTTTGTGTGATCCAGGCCTTTTTGAAACATCTGCTTCTGTCACCAAAGGACGAGAATGATTTTTGTCTAGAGAGTTTTGAGTAGAATAATATACAAGCAGGAAGACCATTGATTGCTGTATTTTCTTCCTATCTTTAAGCATATTTTAAAATATTGTTCTTTCAATTCTGCATCTTAAGGAAAAAAGTTTTGGAATTATGCCTTTAAATTTGTAGCAGGTGGCTGGGAAGGAGCTCCAGAGGGTCACATGTGCCCTCAGCAGGATGGAAATAGACACCTGCAACTCAGCATCTTTGGCAAGCGAGCACTTTCCTTACAATTTTTTAGCCTAAATGAAGCTCTCTCATTTAGAGATAGTTATTCTCTCTAAATTTTAAAATCAATCATTATAATTTTAGTCATTGTTTTCTTTATTTAATCATACTAAATAATAGTGATATAATATTTGTGAAAGTAGACAATAAAACTTGAGTCTCTCCTCCCGACAATGATTGGGAAACTAACCTGAGTGATTGAAAATTAGAGTCTAGGAAGCTGAAAGAAAAAGAAAACAAAACCTTGGCATGGGCGTGAGGAAAGCTATGGAAATCTACTCCCATGAAAGCCAGCATTTCCATTTTCTCTCTTCAGTGCTAGCTGATATACTAATTAGTGAATATATTTATTTTATTGTATAATAATAAATATAGCATAGAGAGCATGTTTTCAGATTAAGTAAACTTTATGGTCTCTGCCCTGAACAAGGTTAGCATTTAATAGGAATTTATATATATATATATGTATATATATTCATATAGAATTAGTATTATATAGAATTAATATTATATAGAATTAATATTATATATATAAATAATATTATATAGAATAGAATTAATGTAGGATTGTCATTCTTTATATATATATATATATGTATACACAGACGCACACACGCACGTATATACACACATATATATGTATATAAAATATCCAGAAAAGGGGGGAAGTATGCATTGGCATTTTAAAAACCTCTTCATTTTAGTTCTTGAATTCTCTGTTGGCAGCATCATAATTCCTGCAGTAGCAACTTTGACAGCCAAACAAAGGATTAAGGCTGTTTGTGGAAAAGCAGCAGCAGTTGAATTCATAAGCAAGAGAAATTCAATATACTTGTAAATGCCTCTCACAATAGAAAATGAGATAAAACATCGAGAAACAGAACCATTTATTTCTCTCATATTATTTGAATTCTAAAAGTAGTGAAGCCTTTTTATCCGGAACTTTCAAGATGGTATCTTGGATTCTGACCACGTACAAAACAATTCTTTGTAGTATTTATTTTTGGTATCTTATAAAATAATATTAAAATAAATTTAAAATAAAATTTTACCATTGGAAAAAAATTATTCCACTCTCCTAACATACTATTTTCATTTTTGTTTGCTCTTGCCAACAAATTGCCAATGTGTCAATTTACCTTGCCAACAGACACATGTGTGTGTAAGGTGTCCATTTCTAAATTTGTGTGTCAGTTTGGAGTATATGGGGGGCAAAGTGGAGGAAGGACGTACAGAGTAGGAGGTACATAAAAGAATAATAGGGGGTGTTCGTTAAATGTTGGTTGAATGAATGAATAGATAATTGGACTTTTTCAATACTGAACTCCTTCCTTGGAAGGAAAAGTAGCCTAGAATAAAGCATTTGTCTAGCACAATTAGTGGTTCCATTTTCTTCCAAAGCTTGGCTCAATAACAGAGAAAGTATTGGCTCCTTATTAGCTTGAAAGCAGAAATAAGATGCTCTTTTCAATATGATTTTTTATTATAATTGACCATGAACTGCCTATATACCACTATCATAAGAACAATACGCTTAATCATCATTTCCAATCTTTAACTAAATCCATTTCTAAGGCAATTACCTGTCTACTATTGATTACCCATCTGTTTCCCTAGTAATTACATGAGCATATCACTTGGCAACAGGATGCACTTCTTTTTCATATTTCCATAGAACAACATGGTTATGGCTTTCAAGCAAGAAAACAATGAAGTCTTCTGTTATTACAAATAAACACATAGTCACATTCTCTGTGCACATGTGTGTGAATGGGTGTGGCTGTGTGCTCCTTTCACTCCTGGTTGCTGTAGAAAACAGGAGGAAAAGGATATTTGCCTTCCCTGGAGGCATAATAACATACATAATAACATATAATAATAATAACAACATAATAACAACAGCAGTGGCTATAGTAACTACCAGAGACTTACTATTTGCCAGACACTGCAACTTGCTAAAACTTTACATACATTATTTCACTCAAGCCTTACAACAATCTGATGAGCTTGGTATTTTTATACTTAACTGGGTAGTTTTATCCCATTTATAGATACAGAAATTGAGGCTTAAAAAGATTAATTTCCCTAAGGTCATAGAGTAAGTGACAGAACTGTAATTCTAAACCAGAATTATCCACTCAAAAGCCCATGTTCTTAACCGCTGTGTCCTTCAAGCTGATCACAAAATTAGTTCATTTACTACTTGAGCAGCTTGGTGCGTTCAGAACAGCTTCATATGGATTAATAATGAAGAAGAGATTTAAAAGCGTCTCTGACTTCCTCCTTTAGACTCCTTCAGATGTTCCTTATTCTCCCGCCAGTATGTGGCTCAGCGCTTTGGGCTCAGTTTAAGCCCTGTGGGGACTGTTCTGGAAACCCCCAGATTCTAGTATAGATAGCAAAGGTCCTTGTCCAGGGAGTTTTATCCCCTTTCCAGAGAGTATCTTGGGAAAATAATTAGTCATTAAGTTTCTGTACATTAATTTGACATTTTCACTTGCCTGCTTTATGCTAGACAGCTTCACTTGAGTGACCCACAAACACTTCAGACTAAAAATCCAAAACTAAACTCAATTCTATTTCTTTCTGACCCTCTCTAT
This sequence comes from Stenella coeruleoalba, assembly GCF_951394435.1. NCBI lineage: Eukaryota > Metazoa > Chordata > Mammalia > Artiodactyla > Delphinidae > Stenella > Stenella coeruleoalba. The sequence goes on along the minus strand of NC_137164.1, from coordinate 10,021,803 downwards.
AACCCCAAACTGTCCTCAGTCCAGTGTCCCCTGCTCCTGTGAATGGCACTGTCAGATGAGGGTTTGCTCAACAGAACCTAATGAGTGCAATTCATCTACGACTCCTCTACCTCATCTGCTCACATGTCCAATCAATTACCAAGCCAGTTACCACTCCTGTCTTTCCACTTATTTCCATCCCCAGGCCACTAATATGTCTTGCTTTAGTTATTACAAAATTCCCCTACTGATATTCCTGCACCCACTCTTGGCCTAGGCTATCTGGTCAGTCACTGCACTACAACTGGATCTTTATAAAATTACAAGTCTGATATTTTTAGTCTCCTAATAAATAGTATATAATTCCACATTGTCCTTAGAATGAACTTCCAATTCCTTTCTCATGTTCACATAGCCCTTCATACCCAGTTTCTGCATCACTCTCCATGCTCTCCTCTGGAGATGAATGAATTCCCACCATTCCAGCCACACTGATTCACTTCTGCATCCTGAATATATCCTCCTCCTTCCAGGCCATTGCACTGGCTGTTCCTCAAGCCTAACCTGAGGAACACCAACCACTAACCCTTTCTAGCTCACTAACTCTGACCCATTGCAAAACTCAATACTGAAATTACTTCCTCCAGAAAGCCCTCCTTAATACTCAAGGTCAGAACAGATGTCCTTCCCAGGAGCCCTCATAACAGCTTTGACTTTCCCCATCGAGTTAGTTACACTGTTTTGCAGTCATTCATTCTCTTGTCACATTCCCACCATCACTGCAGTATCTCTAGGACCTAGGACACATCCTACGTCCTACACTCCTACGCAATGGAGTAGATGGAAACTCCATTTCTTGAGTGACTAATTGGCTAAATAAATACTAATGATAAGAAATTGGGGACTGAAAACCAGTATAGTTGGACTTGGACATTTTTTTCTTGGTTTCATATCATTAACTCTTTTGTTCTCTTTCTTCATCTTGACTAGATCATATGAGCAAGAATTTTCAAGTAGCTCTTTGATCTGGCAATGAGGAGAGGTAGTAATAGAAAGTGTTAGGTGGGTTCTAGGAAAGAAAAACATTAATCAATTCTAGCAATGTATACCCAAAAATACCTGCTTTATCAGCTGTCAATATCTAGGTAGTTAAGAAAAAGATTATAAGTGATAAGTATAGAAAGCTGCTGATGCAAATTTCTCTACAGAAACTCTTGACTTCTATGTGTAAACTACCAGCAGGATGTTCTCCCATGTCAGCTTTGCATTGGCAAGGGGGACTGTGGGGTGAAAGAGCTCTCTCACTCATCAGTTGTTTGACCTTAGGTAATTCATTTCAACCAAGGCATTTAGGCCTCAACCTCCTCATCTATAAAATGGGTGATTGAACTATCCTACCTCAAATTGGACTCTATGAGGTCTGCTTCTGTCAGTTTCTTTAAAATCCTTCTCTGCAAGTGCCTTGAGCTTTCACAGCCTATTGTTTTTATAACTGCTATTCTCCTTTACCTGGAACACCCTTTTTTAGACTCCTTCTTGTAAGGTAGCTCCTAGTCTGCCCAAGGACTCAACTCAAGTGCAAGTCCTCCAGGAAGCCTTCTTTGATCCTTCTACCAGGGATCTAGTCCAAGTTTCCTCAGCTCCATTTGTCATCGTGCACTGACAACAGCATCACACTCTTCTATACTATTGATTTACCTTCACGAGTCTCTGAGTTGGCTTCAAGGTTAATGTCAATAATAAAAATAATGATGAGCATTGACGAATGCTTACTATGCTCCAAGTACTCTGCCAAACTCTTTCCATGCATTTAATCATCACTATAGTCCTATTAATCCCTACTTTATACATAAGCAAACCAAGGTTCAGAGAGAGTAACTTCTAAATAAGTGACAAAAACTAAGCTTAAAACATCGTCCATCCTATTTCAGAGTCCAAATTCTTAACTGTTATGCTGTATTAACTCTTGAGAGCAAAATCTGTCCTATTTACCTGTGCACCTCCCATACGTGCCCAACACACAGTAGGAGTTAAGTGTTAGGGAGTTGAGTAGGCAGATGAATAAATAAACAAGTGAATTAATGAATATAGCAAAGAATCAATAATAAAATAGTAATAATAATAGCAATAATAAATAATAAGATAATATCAAACATGTTGATAACAAAATTTGAGAAATCTTATATAGGTATCATTGCCATGGTTTCTAGTCTATAATTCTTATCTACTTGCTGAAAGGTGACTAAATGTTTACTACATTTTTATAATGAAAACTCTAAGACCTCTCTCCTTCTCCTAAGTGAGCTAAAGTGCTCAGCATAGGACCCAACATATAGTGTGTGCCAATCAAATCTTACTTTTACTGAGCAAACGCCCTAAATGGTTTTTCCGGTAAGATGCCAAGTCTCAACCAAAGGGGTACCATGCATGCAATTTCCAAGTCCTCAAGGACACTCTTGCTTTAGGTACACCTCCAAGATCTTGGCTCAACAGAGGATCCATCACAGGGAGATGACCATCACAGCCTTTGCCTTCAGGCTGAAGACAGAAAAACCTAAGTTAAGGAAGCATGCTTTGTTTTGTATTTTTTCCAATCCCTAAGTTTTTCAACTCCAGGAAAAAAGGAGACAGAGAAGGAAGAGGAGAAAGAGGAATAAGGGGAGGAATAGAAAGGAGAGGAAGAGAAGGAGGTGGATAAAGAGGAAAAGGAGAGAAAGAGGAGAAACAGGAAGAGGAGGAGAAAGAGCAAGATAACAGGAGGAAGAACACTTGGAGGAAGATAAGAAAGAGGAGAGGAGAAGAAGGAGCAGATGCAGGTGAAAGAGAAGGCAAGCTTCTCCCCACATAACAGCTCTCTTGACTTTAGAAGTGCTATGGACTGTGGGAGAAGCCCTAGCCTGAGAGCAGGAGGACAGGGACCAGCTTGGACTCTTATTGCCTCAGGGACCCCACGAGTGGTGTCTTTGTAAAGATAAAATCAGAGACTTAGACTAAAACTTTCTAAAATTTCTTCCAGGTCTACAATATTAATGATTCTACAGAAAACCCTGCTTCCAATTATTTTAAATTGTGCCCAAAGAATGGACATTATACTTTCGATGTCTTTCAGGTAATATGAGAAAAAGCTATCAGTATTATCAGGTTACAATGGTGTTTCTTGATAATATTATCATTTGTATCAGTAGACTGAATAAAGCAGACTGCTCTCCCTAATGCAGGTGGCCCTCATCAGTCAGTTGAAGGCCTGAATAGAAAAAAAGGGGCAGATCTTGCCCAATGAAAGGGAACTCCTCCTGCCTGACTCTTGAGCTGAGACATTAGTCTTTTCCTGCCTTTGGACTCAAACTGAAACATAGGCTTTTCTTGGGTTTCAAGCACACTGGCTTTTGGACTGGATCTTATGTTATCAGCTCTCCTGCTTCTCAACCCTTTGGACTTGGATTGGAACTATATCATTGGCTCTCCTGGGCCCCCAGCTTGCTTACTGCAGATTTTGGGACTTCTCAGTCTCCATAGCCACCTGAGTCAATTCCTTATAAAATTTATCTCTCTCTCTCAATAGATAGATAGACAGATAACGTTCTATTAGTTCTGTTTCTGGAGAACCCTGACTAAACACAGATCATTACAGAAGAGAGATCCGCAAGGCCTGATAATTTCCCTCCTTCACTGGAACCGTAAGACTTTTCCCAGCTAATTTTGTGGAGCTAACAATCTCCACAAGAACTAAGATTCAAGTCACAACAAGCTTTCTAGATCATGGAGCACCCAGTGAGCCACTTCAGAAATCACAATCATAGCTCTTCTGGGTCTCAAGTGAGCATTTCCTGAAACTCCAGGTCTCCAAGCCACGAAAGCCTTCTCTGGCTCCTTAATGCCGTGAAGCAGTTTCCAGAACTCTTCCCTCCTAGTTTGCAGTGTGTCTCTCACTTTTAATAGACTTTTCAGCAGACTCTCATCTTTCTTATAAAACAAATGCCAAACTGGACAATTTAACATTGTTTTTTTCAGATAAATGCAGTGCAAATCATTAATCTTAATGGAAATATTTTGGAGAGTTCTTCAAGTAGGTTAATACTTGATAATTTTACCCTTTCTGACTTTCAGCATGTCCAGCCAGAGAATGAATTTTATTATCTAGAATTTTTTTATTCCAAGTACATTGAAGACTTTCTCTTATAGAGCCTGTCAGGGAGAAAGTGACATAGAACACACTGAACATGTACATGCTATGAGAAAGAAAAAGAATTTTTTTAAAAATTACGATGGCCTGATTCCCAAATACTTTTCAAAAGTATGTAAGAAGCTTTGACCTTAATATAAGATTTGGCAGAATAATTATTTCTGATTACATGCTTTTCTTGCTTTTTAACAAGATTTAAATTGGATCACTGATTTAAAATATTCATATTGAAAATTATTTCACAAAAAAATAAGATTAAATAGTTGATGCTTTTAACTGTGGTCTTTAGAGACAGCCAAATTCTATTAAAGCTTGTTCTGCATTGTCTTTTTGTTCTAAATAATCTCTACTGGGATGATTATTGCTAATATTTAAATTAACCAAAGAAGCAATTAATTCTATTCTTATTAAATTAGAATGAATTAAATCTATAAGAACTTTATCATTCTAAAATTTTGCCTAACAATTAAATGATGTCTCCTTCACTAAGAAAAGTATTTTTGGCTGCAGATATAAGTGTAATTTTTTAAATGAGCTGTATTCACAATTAATTTTTCATCAATTTTATTTGTCTTGGGGAGATTTAATTTTTGATATGTAATAACTTGGGACAGTGAACTATGTCCCAGGATTTATCATTTCTTAATAACAAATAGAAAATGTAACAATCTCAAGATTTCTGGTCCAGATTTAGGGATAATAAAGATATTAGAACTAAGTAGAACACAGAGTTTCCATTTCTAAATAATCTTCCATTTTCATTATGCCAAAAAGTTTAGGGATAGAATATACTACCCAAAGTCTTTACCTCACAAATAATTAAGATAAGAATTCAATAAGTAGTTAATAAGAGTTTCGTACTATAATACGTTGGTATTGTGAACAACAGAAAAATAGAGATCACAAGTGAACTAAGGAGTAGCCCTTTCAGAAAAGGAAAAGTATGCAAATAAAAATGACTGTCAACAGTAAGAAAGACTGACTATATAACTTAAGACTTACACTTCCACAGAAAGTGATGATCAGGTCATGTAGTGTCTACATGAAGCTGAGAAGTTCAAGTTGGGTCACATGTAGAATCTGGGTGTCTCCTGGGGTTTTAGTTCCAATGTATGTCTGCTATTGGATCTACTACTAGTCAAACAAACACTTGAAGGTCAGTAAACACAGAAAATGGAGATTTCCCTGTAAATCGGTTTATCCACCTTTCAATCTCTCTTGATTTACTGACCATGAGCCAAATAAATAAGACTCACATATCACAGAATGGTTTCCAACTTAGAGTCATGGGTAGAATTTTAAGGTCCTGTGACAATATAAAGAGAGCTGATTAACAACCAAAACTCTATATTTTGAGGATGTGATCAATGTGTCGTTTTAGAAACAGAACCATTAATCAAACAGCAGATTAACACTATGTACATATCATTATATACGATAAACGAAACAGAAGCCACAGTCCCTTAAGGACATCATGGTTTTGATATTGAGAACAGAAGTAATTAGCATCATACACAACTAAGCAAAGCAGCAGTTAGGAGAAGGGCAAGACCAACTTGAGTTTAAAATTCCTAGTAGCTTTTTCCCATTGGCACATAAATGCAGATCGTCTTATCAAGCCAGGTATTAATCAAAGTGAGCTTTCCAATCACTGTTCCTATTTTTTTTTGAAAAGGTCAGATTTGCTGAAAATGTTAGTGGGTCATTTGAGTTGAATATTAACAGTCACTGGAAATCCAATCAACAATATTCAGTGTGCACCTACTAGGTGTGAGACACTGAGCTTGCTATTTTAACAGCCATCTTTACCATCTACTTTTACCATAATGGGGGAACAAGTCAAGGGAATCTACTTCAGCCACAAAGATCCCTGAGTTACCTTTAAACTTGAATGTAAATACTGTTACAAACTTATAGATAATTTTTTCTTGCCATTTAGAAATTTATTTTGTACTTAATAAAAGAGGTCTTTCACACTTAGATTTTTGTTGTCACTCTTATGCATACAAAAAAAAAGGAGGACATAAGTTAAAGAAATTGGTTAAGATATTTCTAAGGTAAAGACAACTACATCACAATTGTCACTTGACTCTCAGCAATTGTAAGACCATCCTGATTTCAGAGATGTTAAAATGTGAAAAAATATATACAAACAACAACAAATAACAGGCACTTGTGTACATACTACCTTGCTTAAGATACAGAACAATGCTCAACACCATTAAAGTCCCTCATATATACCTCCCTCTTTCCACACAAGATAACTACTACCCTGAATTTTGTATTCATCATTCCCTTGTTTTTCTCTAGTTTTACCAAATATATACCCAAAATATATATATTGTTGGGTCATATTTTTCAACACAGTTTGGCTCTGAGAAGTTCTACCAAGCTCTGCTTAGGCCAGCATTGCCATCCCCACTTATTTGGCCATGGGGAATGTGTTCAATGTAGCATCTATTAATTTCTGAAGAAGTAGTGTTCTGAGGAATTCACCTGGGAAACATCGGCATGTCAAATGTAGAAGGATTTGCTGAGAGGAAATGGTGGGTAGGCAGATTGAGGCCAGATTGTGGAAGGGCCTGAATGGCACATGAGGGAATTTGGACTTTATCCTGATGATGTCAGAGCCATCTGGTCTGTTTTAAAGGACATGTCATGATCTGACCTGTGCTTCAGGAGGGTTCCTCTGGCAGCAGGAAGATGGATGAATGTGGTGAGAGTCTGGAGGTAGGAAAACTAATTTGAAGACAATTAACAGTCCCTAATGAAAGGTGATAAGGGTATGAGCTAGGCCATAGACAGCAGTTAGAAAAGATATAAACGGGTAGAGGAAGGACACTTCAGCTACATTTACCAATACCGGTGAAGAGCAGAGGTGAGGAGGTGGATGCTTAACAGACAACTCAGAGGATTTGAGCAAGGGTGACAAAAATATAAGTGGTGACTTTAGAAAAAAAAAGTCAGAAAGAATTAACTTTTTAGAAAAAATATTGTTTAGTTTGGCCATAGAACAAGATACAGTCATCCAATCATTCAATAATTTTCAAGTGTTAATAATCATGGCTGACTAAGAGGTCCCTTGTTCGTATCTTCCTCAACAACAATTTGGTATTCACTCACAGACAGAGTCTCTTTGTGGGAGCTGTGGGATCCAGCACCATATGCCAAGAGACCCAGGAGGAGCCTGACCCAACCAGGCATCAGGTAATAGGCACATAGACTTGGTCCTGGCTGTGGACCCTGCAATGACCCATGAATGAGCTCCAGCCCCCTCTAAGCTATGGTCCAGAGGCTACAGAAAACACTGCCTTAGACAATCACCCATTGGCAAAAAAGCCTCTGAGGAAGCGCAGGTTTCCAGTGGAGAAGTTCCAGCACACTGTTGGGGCAAAAATACATGAGTTTGGACACACTGGAGAGGGCAGTATGTAACTGGAGGAAGTGACAGCTATTTCAAATGCAAAGATAGCAATGAAAAAAAAATTTCAGGAAAACATGGCGCCACTAGAGGATCACAATCATCATCCAGTAACCATGAACAAAGACATGAAGATCTATGATTTACTCGATAAAGAATACAAAATAGCTGTTTTAAGGGAACCCAACGGGCCACAAGAAAGACAATTCAATGAAATCAGCAACACAATATATGAACAAAATGAGAAGTTTAACAGAGAGATAAAAATTATAAAAAAGAATCAAACAGAAATTCTGGGGCTGAAGGATACAAAGAATTAAATGGAAAAAAAAATGCAATACAGAGTATCAACATCAGAATGGATCAAACAGAAGAAGAGCCTGTGAGTTTGAAGACAGGAACTTTGAAATAGTCTAGTCAGGGAGAACAAAGAAAAAGGATCGGAAAAGAATAAAGAAAGTCTGCATGATCTACTGGGATACCAATCAAAGAGCCAATTGTGAATTATTGGAGTTCCAGAAAGAGAAGGCAAAGGGGGCAGAAAGCTTATTTAATGAAATAATGGCTGAGAATATCCCAAATCTGGAGAGAGATTTGGATATCCAAGTTCATGAAGCTCATAGCTCACCAAATAAACTCAAAGAGATCCTCTCTAAGATACATCATAATAAAACTGTAAAAAATCAAAGACAGAGAGAATCTTTAAAAGCTCCAAGAAAAAAGAAGCTTGCAACTTACATGTGAACTCTTATAAGGCTATCAGTAGATTTCCAAGTAGAAATCTTACAGACCAGGAGAGAATAGGATGATATAGCCAAAGTGCTGATAGAAAAAAATGCTATCCAAGAATATTCTATCCAGCAAATTTATCCTTCAGAAATGAAGGAGAGATAAAGACTTTCCCCAACAAAAAAAAAAAGCTGTGAAAAAACATCACCAAAACACAGAGGATTTTCTTGGTTTTGTATAAACATTCAAATCTAAGCAGGAGTGTTTAAGAACTTCTGGGGTACATACAGTGATGTCCTGGAGTCAGCATGCACCCCCTCATGAGGACCTATTGTTAAATTTTCAGAAATTCTGCAAGCCAGTTTTTAAAAATATGCATTTCAAAAAATAAATTATATAAACTTACACTTAAATTTTATTGAAAACAAAGGCAATACTCAAAATTTATTACTGCCTAAATTATATTATAAATTTCACCATTATCTGTGCTCTTGCAGTTTCTACACCTCCTGTTATCTGTACAGTGGAAACACTACAAAGGGGGACAACTGTGCATTTCTGCCCAGCTCCATGTCCAGTGACATTGTATTCATAGCTTGGCACTGGTCAAGGTAGGAGTATTTACACTAGAGAAATTGGCAAATGCTACATGTCAGGCTTGGTTTCCTGCTTTGATCACTATCTAGATATAATAAAGAGATGGAGAAAGTGTACTTAGCTAGTGTGAGAGAGGCAGAGCGTAACCTGGAATCTGGTCAGGAGCTGGGCAGGGGTTGGATTGTGTGGCGGCTTTCAGATCATAGAAAGAGTTTGGATTTTATTTGTAGTGGAAAAGGGAAGATATAAAGGTTCAAATCCGGGGAAATACATCACCTGATTTACATTTTGTTAAGTTCCCTCTGGTGGTCTATGGACTGGACCTAGAGAAGCTACTGTACTTGTGTGACATAATGGTGACTTGGACTGGGGAGATGATCAGTAGTAATGAAGAAAGGTGGATGGATATGGGGTAAATTCTGGAAGTGGAGCTGACAATCTTGGCATTACACACAGGTCAATTATCTGACAAAGGATGAACACTGAGTATAAAATTAAATTGCAATCTTTAAATGCAATTAGATAAAACCTTAAGGTACAATTTTCAATAGCCTTTACTGCCAGGTGCAAATATTTTTACTACTGATTTCTGTTTCATTAATAAGAAGTGAAATGTAGAGACTGCCTATTCACATGTTCCTCTAGAGCTAATTCTGATGGGAACTGAGAGTCCTATCCTGATCTATCAGTCTCTAAATAGATCCCCACGTTTCCACACCTATATTCACTCTGGCTTTTCAAATTGCTGGTTCCTTCTCAACCTTCAGGTCTCAGTTTAAATGTTATTACCTGAGAGGGGCTTTTCCTGACCAATCTAAGAATGACTAGTATATTTTCCTCCATTATTTTTCTATTTTAGCACCATGTTTGTTTCCTTCATAGCAATAGTCAAAGTTTATAATTATTTACTTGGTTATTTAATATATCTATTTATATTGCCTTTCTCCCCACTACAACAATAATGGTTCCTGTCTTATTCAGCATTTCATTCAAATATCAAGAACAGTGTTTGGTATATCACAGGCTTTTAGTAGTTATTCGGTAAATAAGAAAAAAATGACTAAGCTCATTTTCTTCAGGTGGACTCTTAGCATTGTGGTAGTGGTAGTAACAGTCATAAGCATAAGTAATAATTAGCCATTATTTACTGAGCACTTCTCATCTGCCATGTACTATTCTAAGCACTTTACATGAATGTACTTAACCCTTACTTAACTAACCCTCAGGGAGTCACTGTTAACATCCTTCCCATTTTACAGCTGAGGAAACTGAGGCACGGAGGTCAAGTAGCTTGTCCAAAGTTACACCACGAGTAAGGGCTAAGGTTTGCTCCTAAGCAGTCTTACTACACACATGGAATTTAACTACCACATATTATTCTGATAGAATCACACAGGTTTGAGATAGGGTCAGCCTTATGTTTGAGCACGCAAGGAGGCTAATTCTTATAGGACCTGAGAATCTCATCATGTTCTATCAGCCTCCAAATATATCCTTATGTTTTTCTACCCATATTCACCCTGTCTCCTGCCTACATGTTCACCACTCTTTGCCTGGCCTGATATTCCCACCATCAGTGTTATTCCATGTAACTGTGTTGTCTTACATTTGGAAAGTCAGAATAGTCATTTTTTTAAATGTACCCATAGCAGGGCAGGGTCCAGTGTCTGGGATGTGCTGGACACCTCTCTGCGAGGGAAGTATTTTCCTCAGGACTTTTCCCACTAAATGGATTCAAATGAATGAGTTTATCACTTACATTTTAGAAGCTGCGAAGAGTCTGATGCTGAGCTTTTAAACTGGAGGGAAATTTGCTCATGCGGGCAAGTGCAGTGGCAAGAAATCTTGGTGGTCTTTGCTGGGAGTGCGGGAGGATGCATGAAAGCACCACTCGGGGTCAGAGGTCTTAGATTTTTGGATGAGGCGAGGCAGGTGCCATAGGAAGAGTCACTGATAGAATCACCAAAGAAAGATGGGAGATGGAATAAAGTCAGGAAACAGAAATGTGGCACCAACACCCAGCTTTGCAAACCTTATAGTTTTAACTGGGACAGAAAGAATATAAGGTACTTTCCAGGCTGAGGCAGCCTTTCTTTAAGTCTTAAAGGCCCTCTGGTTTCAGGTGGATGGAACTTTCTACTAACAAGCAGAGGGTCCATATACCTTATTCTGGCTTCTGGAGCTCCGGCTTTTATGTTCTGTCTTTGACCATTTCTTTAACCTTCCCCTAATTTTGTCTTTGATTTGCTTAAGCTATCTACCCATCCCCCAAGGAAATAGTCCACAAGGGCCAGCAAATTCCTATATTTTACATGCCATAGCCATTTGTAAAAGTTCAAGCAATACATGTATAGGCTATCAATTACAATTTTGAAGGCATCATTGGATTTTTAAAAAAACTTATTTGACTTGCTTGGGTAGTCATCTGACCATATTTTTTGGTTGTTTTGGTACCATGTAGGCATAGTCAAATAATGCTATTACATTATCCCTTATCTACATTTTTTACAGATTGAATTATCCTGATATCATTAACATCTATGACTAGAAAGTATTTTCTGATGCCTCACTAATTTTCCTTGCATTCCTTTTAACTTTCTCACAATTCATACCCTTTGATATGAATAGGACTTTAAGCAAGTTTATATTGATATAAAACTTCGAATATAACACAAAGGCTAAAAATTCAGATATTTCTAAGTACATACATTCTGTGTGTGTCTGTGTGCACACATGTGTGTATATGTTGTGTTTATACACATAAATTTGACATTGTAAAACAGAGCATCTGGTATTTTCATCCAGATGTTTGACATTATGTAGTGACTATAATCCAGTCAGCTATGTGCTTTAGGTCACATTTTTTTTCTTTTTTATTCATCGATAGGTGTAACATGCAGATAATCAGAAGATTTGCTGCAATCAAGACACAGTACATCTATCATTTCTCCTTAATCTACCATATTAGATTAGCTTAAAAGGATTTGGTTTTAAGTAGAACATTAGTCATTATCCACTAAGTATCTTCTTGTCTTCAAGTTATTTGCAAATTGATTGTATCAAGGTTTCTGCCAGTATTTTCTTAAGTATCCAAGTAAAGGTTACTTGTCTGTTCTGCTTGTTATATGACTCGTGACTTCATTTAGTTCTCTACTGGTGACAGATTTCCCTGTTAACACTTCAAGATAGAACCTTTAGGGAACCAGGCATATGAATAAAAAGAACACATTAAAACCAAGATTGGTGGAGTTGTTTCTATTGTTAGAGTTCCTACATATGAAATTCTGCCAGTATTTCAAATGCATACAGAATGCTTAAAAATACCATTTCCATTCTTAGTTGTATATTTGATATCAGGCTTAGCAAGCAAGATTATGAAAGATGCTTAGTTTATTAATTTTTACAACCACTGAACATGATAGACTCTTCAGTTTTGTTAGGTGATCATGACCTAGAAGGACCAAAAAGTTGAAAATTATAATAATTTTTAGGTTTTTCACTTTATAGGTAGATTAAACTATACGTAATACAAAGTCAATGTTATTTCATGAACTGTATGCTTGATATGCAATAATATGTTGCTCCTATGGATAAGTGTCAGCATTTAAAAATTAAGTTGGGACTTTCAAGATGGTGGAGGAGTAAGACGTGGAGATCACCTTCCTCCCCACAAATACATCAAAAATACATCTACTTGTGGAACATCTCCTACAGAATACCTACTGAATGCTGGCAGAAGACCTCAGACTTCCCAAAAGGCAAAAAAATCCCCATGTACCTGTGTAGGGCAAAAGAAAAAAGAAAAAAGGAGACAAAAGAATAGGGATGGGACATGCACCTCTGGGATGGAGCTATGAAGGAGGAAAAGTTTCCACACACTAGGAAGACCCTTCACTGGCGGAGATGGAGGGGTGGGTGGGAGGGAAGCTTCAGAGCCATGGAGGAGAGCTCAGCAACAGGGGTGCAGTGGGCAAACTGGAGAGATTCCCTCACAGAGCATCAGTGCCGACCAGCACTCACCAGCCCGAGGCTTGTCTGCTCACCCACAGGGGTGGGTGGGGGCTGGGAGCTGAGGCTCGGGCTTCGGAGGTGAGATCCCAGGAAGAGAACTGGGGTTGGCTGCGTGAACACAGTCAGAAGGGGGCTAGTGCATCACAGCTAGCTGGGAGGGAGTCCAGGAAAAAGTCTGGACCTGCCTAAGAGGTAAGAGACCATTGTTCTGGGGTGCGCGAGGAGAGGGGATTCAGAGCACCGCCTAAACAAGCCCCAGAGATGGGTGCGAGCCGTGGATATCAGCGCGGACACCAGAGACAGTCATGAAACGCTAAGGCTGCTACTGCAGCCACCAAGAAGCCTGTGTGCAAGCACAGGTCACTATCCACATCCCCCCGGGAGCCTGTGCAACACACCACTGTCAGGATTCCGTGAACAGGGACAAGTTCCTCGGGAGAACACACAGCGTGCCTCATGCTGTTGCAACGTCACGCCAGCCTCTGCCGCCGCAGGCTCACCCCACATTCCAACTATAACTACCATACCCCTCCCTCCGTTGGCAAGACTGAGCCAGAGGCCCCTAATCAGCCACTGCTTTAACTCCGCCCTGTCTGGGCGGGAACAGATGCCTGAGGGCTACCTACACGGAGAGGAGGGGCCAAAACCAAAGCTATGCGAACAAAGAAGAGAAAGGGAAATCTCTCCCAGCAGCCTCAGGAGCAGCGGATTAAATCACCACAACCAACTTGAGGTACCATAAATCTGTGGAATACAGGAATAGACATCGATTCATCGCCAAATTGAGGCAGAGTAATTCGGGAGCAACTGTAGACTTGGGGTTTGCTGACTGCGACTGATATGCTTCTGATTGTTATGTTTATCTTACTATAGGTTTTAGTGCTTGGTTTCATTGATGGATTTGATTACTGCTTTGGTTGCTCTCTTCTTTATTATTATATTTTTTATTTTAATAATTTTTATTTATTTATTTTTCTTTCCTTTTTTCTCCCTTTTCTCCTGAGCCATGTGGCTCACAGGGTCTTGGTGCTCTGGCCTGGTGTCAGGCCTGAGCCTCTGAGGTGAGAGAGCTGAGTTCAGGACATTAGATTACCAGAGACCTCCCAGTCCACATAATATCAATCAGCAACAGCTCTTCCAAAGATTTCCATCTCAACACTAAGACCCAGCTACACCCAACAGTCAGCAAGGTCCAGTGGTGGACGCCCCATGCCAATCAATTAGCAAGACAGGAACACAACCCCATCCATTAGCACAGAGGTTGCCTAAAATCATACTAAGTTAACAAACACCCCAAAACACACCACCAGACGTGGCCCCGCTCACCAGACAGACAAGACCCAGCCCCACCCACCAGAACACAGGCACCAGTCCCCTCCACCAGGAAGCCTACACAACCCACTGAAACAACCTCACCCACTAGGGGCAGACACCAAAAACAATGGGAACTATGAACCTGCAGCCTGTGAAAAGGAGACTCCAAACACAGTAAGTTAAGCAAAATGAGAAGACAGAGAAATACGCAGCAGATGAAGGAGTGAGGAAAAAACCCACCAGACCAAACAAATGAAGAGGAAATAGGCAGTCTACCTGAAAAAGAATTCAGAGTAATGATAGTAAAGATGATCCAAGATCTTGGAAACAGAATGCAGAAAATACAAGAAACATTTAACAAAGAACTAGAAAAACTAAAGAGCAAACAAACAATGATGAATAACACAATAAATGAAATTAAAAATTTTCTAGAAGGAATCAATAGCAGAATAACTGAGGCAGAAGAATGGATAAGTGACCTGGAAGATAAAATAGTGGAAACAACTACTGCAGAGCAGAATAAAGAAAAAAGGATGAAAAGAATTGAGGAAAGTCTCAGAGACCCTGGGACAACATTAAATGCACCAACATTTGAGTTATAGGGGTCCCAGAGGAGAAGAGAAAAAGAAAAGGACTGAGAAAATATTTGAAGAGATTATAGTCAAAAACTTTCCTAATATGGGAAAGGAAATAGAAAAAACTCTTCAAAAAAATTGCAGAGGAAGGAACACTCCTAAACTCATTCTACAAGGCCACCATCACCCTGATACCAAAACCAGACAAAGATGTCCCCAAAAAAGAAAACTACAGGCCAATATCCCTGATGAACATAGACGTGAAAATCCTCAACAAAACAGTAGCAAACAGAATCCAACAGCACATTAAAAGGATCATACACCATGATCAAGTGGGGTTTACCCCAGGAATGCAAGGGTTCTTCAATATACACAAATCAATCAATGTGATAAACCATATTAACAAATTGAAGGAGAAAAATCATATGATCATCTCAATAGATGCAGAAAAAGCTTTCGATAAAATTCAACACCCATTTATGATAAAAACCCTCCAGAAAGGAGGCATAGAGGGAACCTACCTCAACATAATAAAGGCCATATATGACAAAGCCAAAGCCAACATCATTCTGAATTGTGAAAAACCAAAACCATTTCCTCTAAGATCAGGAATAAGACAAGGTTGCCCACTCTCACCACCATTATTCAACGTAGTTTTGGAAGTTTTAGTCACAGCAATCAGAGAAGGAAAAGAAATAAACGAATCCAAATCAGAAAAGAAGAAGTAAAACTGTCACTGTTTGCAGATGACATGATACTATACATAGAGAATCCAAAAGATGCTACCAGAAAACTACTAGAGCTAATCAATTAACTTGGTAAAGTATCAGGATACAAAAATAATGCACAGAAATCTCGTGCATTCCTATACACTAGTGATGAAAAATCTGAAAGAGAACTGAAGGAAACACTCCCATTTACCACTGTCACAAAAAGAATAAAATACCTAGAAATAAACCTACCTAAGGAGACAAAAGACCTGTATGCAGAAAACTATAAGACACTGATGAAAGAAATTAAAGAGGTTATAAACAGATGGAGAGATAGACCATGTTCTTGCACTGGAAGAATCAACATTGTGAAAATGACTATACTATCCAAAGCAATCTACAAATTCAGTGCAATCCCTACCAAACTACCAATGGCATTTTCCACAGAACTAGAACAAAAAATTTCACAATTTGTATGGAAACACAAAAGACCCCGAATAGCCAAAGCAATCTTGACAAAGAAAAATGGAGCTGGAGGAATCAGGCTCCCTAACTTCAGACTATACTACAAAGCTACAGGAATGAAGACAGTATGGTACTGGCACAAAAATAGAAATATAGATCAATGGAACAGGATAGAAAGCCCAGAGATAAACCTACACACATATGGTCACCTTATCTTTGGTAAAGGAGGCAAGAAAATACAATGGAGAAAAGACAGCCTCTTCAATAAGTGGTGCTAGTAAAACTGGACAGCTACATGTAAAAGAATGAAATTAGAACACTCCCTAACACTGTATACAAAAATAAACTTAAAATGGATTAAATGTAAGGCCAGACACTATCAAACTCTTAGAGGAAAACATAGGCAGAACACTCTATGACATAAATCACAGCAAGGCCCCTTTGACCCAGCTCCGAGAGAAATGGAAATAAAAACAAAAATAAACAAATGGGACCTAATGAAACTTCAAAGCTTTTGCACAGCAAAGGAAACCATAAACAAGATGAAAAGACAACCCTCAGAATGGGAGAATATATTTTCAAATGAAGCAACTGACAAAGGATTAATCTCCAAAATATGCAAGTAGCTCATGCAGCTCAATACCAAAAAAAAAAAAACAACCCAATCCAAAAACAGGCAGAAGACCAAAATAGACATTTTCTCCAAAGAAGATATACAGATTGCCAACAAACACATGAAAGGATGCTCAACATCACTAATCATTAGAGAAATGCAAATCAAAACCACAATGAGGTATTACCTCACACCAGTTAGAATGGCCATCATCAAAAAACCTACAGACAATAAATGCTGGAGAGGGTGTGGAGAAAAGGGAACCCTCTTGCACTGCTGGTGGGAATGTAAATTGATACAGCCACTATGGAGAACAGTATGGAGGTTCCTTAAAAAACTAAAAATAGAACTACCATACGACCCAGCAATCCCACCTCTGGGCATATACCCTGAGAAAACCATAATTCAAAAAGAGTCATGTAGCACAGTGTTCATTGCAGCTCTATTTACAATAGCCAGGACATGGAAGCAATCTAAGTGCCCACTGACAGATGAATGGATAAATAAGATATGGCACATATATACAATGGAATATTACTCAGCCATAAAACGAAACAAAATTGAGTTATTTGTAGTGAGGCGGATGGACCTAGGGTCTGTCATACAGAGTGAAGTAAGTCGGAAAGAGAAAAACAAATACCGTATGCTAACACAGATATATGGAATCTAAAAAAATACATGGTTCTGAAGAACCTAGCTGCAGGACAGGAATAAAGAGGCAGATGTAGAAAATGGACTTGAGGACACGGGGAGAGGGATGGGTAAGCTGGGATGAGGTGACAGATTGGCATGGATATATATACACTACCAAATGTAAAATATATAGCTAGTGGGAAGCAGCTACATAGCACTGGGAGATCAGCTCGGTGCTTTGTGACCACCTACAGGGGTGGGATAGGGAGGGTGGGAGGAAGACGCAAGAGGGAGGGGATATGGGGATATATGTATACACAGAGCTGATTCACTTTGTTATATAGCAAAAACTAACACAACATTGTAAATCAATTACACTCCAATAAAGATGTTAAAAAAATTAAGTTAATTTTACATATTGATATACCTAGAAGAAAGCATGATATAAAACGAATAGGAATGGACTTAGGAGTCCCATAGACCTGGTTTATGTCTCAGCTGGTCCACCTACAATCTGTGTGACCTTGGACAAGGAACCTAAGCTCTTGAAGCCTCAGTTTCATCATCAGTAAGTCAGGGGGGTATTTCCTATATCATCGATTTGTAATGGGCTCAAAGGATATGATATAGTTAAGCTCAGCACAACATTTGACACATAGTAACTGATAACTGAACACTAGGGTTCCAAAAATTCATAGGCTTTCTGGAGAGATGGGAACTATGATGGAAAATCTGCTGAACCATTTGGGGCAATTGCTTTGCTCATTTCATCAGCACTGGGGCAATGCAATGGCATCTGAATCACTGCTGTGTGGTTTCTGGGATAGTCAGGTCTAGTTTGAAGCCAGGTTAACATTATATTTTATTGGTTTTCTGATTAGGCAGAACTACCCATATAGGGTAGCTATACCACATAAATAAGCTTTGAGATTACTTTTAGGCCTGTATTGAATAGTATTCAGATCGTAGAGACAAATAGAAAATTGGTATAGGCTCTAAACAAATTCATAATCAATAAATTAACATCATTAGGTACATGCCTGTTGTATATAGAGTGACACATTGCTAAGAATTACACCAGCAATGACTCAAATCAAAGTTAGGACCCTATTCAATGACTCAAATCAAAGTTAGGACCCTATTCACCCAGCCCAGCTTAAAAAGTGAGCTGAACACTCTCTGGGATCTTTTTGTCAGGATGTTGAAGGGTTGCTCCTGACCCTAAAGAGGGCCATTATCACCATTATCAACATGTGAACAAATATTTAAAGCCCATGCAGTCAGGGCCCTTGAATATATTGACCACCAATATAACCTTTGGTCTCATTAAAAAAATCTAATTTATAGTAGGCTATCAAACAGTATTTGTTGAATGAATAAATTAATTAATTTTCAATTAGGCAAACTGTTGGATAATAATTAGCCTGCAGAGTGACTGAGCTGAAGTTTTGCTGGTTGAGGGTAAAAGAGTAGCCCAGTCCTCTGTTGGTTCAAGTCTTATGGTTTCTAACGTTTCTCCAAATGTCTATATATAATTTCTTACCTTACTAAGCACAGTCTACTGAACATAACTGCATCTTTCAATGATGTGATGGATCATTACAGCCTCAGGATTATCATGCTAAATCCAGTCTCATCTTTCAGTTGCAGGTATAGATGTAGGATGGGTAAGAGTTGGGATGAAGGAAGTGTGGACCTGAAATATAAAGTTAAGATTTTCATTAAAATAAATACCTATTACCCAAAAATGTTTTGTCATATATCTTGTTCTAAAATCCATATGGAGAAAAATATCAATATTTTCTCGGCTTGTCTGGGTAACTTTTACTACAATGAAAATCCTATTATCACTCAATAGGTGAATGAAGTTTGTTTTATTCCAGAAACTGTTTGTGAGCACCTATTGTATACTAGGAAGCTACTGTGCTAGACACTAGGAATACATAAAATGATAGGACAGGGCTTCTGCACTTGAGAAGTAGACTCCTTGACATTTAATCACAATTCAGTATATTATAAAAAATTGCTATCTCTATAACAATATATAATTACAAGATACTGTGTTTGGCTAAAAGTGATTATTCTGTGTATGAGAACTTCCCAGAAGAGGCGATATTTGAAATAAGTCTTAAAGGATGAGTAAGAGTTCACCAAGACCAAGGTCATCAGGTTATACAACTCCAAGGAGCACCATCACATTGTATATAAATGGTGACCTCTGAGTTTGTGCTCCTGAGGAAGAAACTTTTTTTTATATGGATTAGGATGACTTCAGATACAAATAAACAGAATATTACAGAAAGTGGCTTAAATAGTAAGAGGTTTTATTTCTCAAAGTCAAAAGGAATGTGGTCTAGGGAGGTTCAGGTGCATGGCTGTGTCAGCCAGGATCTTCCATCATTTCACATCGTTGTCCTCAGCATGTTGGCTTCTGTCCTTGGGTTTATCACCTATGGTCATAAGATGGTTTCTAAAGCTCTTAGAAATCATTCAAATATAGGAAAAAAATAGAGCAGGTGAGAAAACTCTCCGTGAAGTTCTCATTTATTTTTTTTAAGGGAGGAAAATACTTCACAGACATCACCCAGAAGATTTACCCCTGTGTCTCAGTGGCTAGAACTTATGACCATTACTAGCTACAAGAGAGATTGAGAAAGCAAGGAAATAATATTTTTAACCTCTATTGTGTGAAGCACTCTCCACTAGGAGAAAAAATAAGGGAAAGAAAAGCTCTTGGGGACTTCCCTGGTGGCACAGTGGTTAAGAATCCGCCTGCCAATGCAGGGGACACAAGTTCAAGCCCTGGTTTTGGAAGATCCTACATGCTGTGGAGCAACTAAGCCTGTGTGCCACAATTACTGAGCCTGTGTGCCACAACTACTGAAGGCTGCGCACGTAGAACCCACGCTCCGCAAAAATGACAAGCCACTGCACCACAACAAAGAGTAGCCTCGGCTCGCTGCAACTAGAGAAAGCCCACGCGCAGCAACGAAGATGCAGCCGAACAATGCAGCCAAAAATAAACAAATAAATGATTTAAAAAAGAAAGAAAGAAAAGCTCTTGGGTAGGAATTCACAATATCTTAAAACTATTCTAAAGTTAAAAAAAAAATTAGACTTTTGGTCTCCAGAATTATACCTTTGACAAATATTATGATTTTTCTTATGTTTGCTAAAACTATACTTATTTTTTTCTAATATTAATTTTTTTCCTTCCTCAAAAGTAGTGTGCTTCAGCTTAACATCTTTTATTATTCTATCAAGATACCTATGAAATACATATTATTATAGTTAGTTTATATCTGCAGAGTAGAAAATTGGAGCAAGAAAGGCTTAAACAACACAGCTAGCAAATAATTAAATAATGAAGACCAGAACTGTCCCTGGTCTCCCAACTCTTAGATCAACTTTTTTCCTATGATGTCTCAAATGTTTATATTTTCATAGTCTGATATTACATGGTAATATAATGATATAGTACTTTAATTACATATAGTATAATACAGTTTGGTACTATAACATAGTGTAATAGTTCATCTCTGCCATATTTCAAACTGACCAGTTTTGCCCAAGATAGATAAATCAGCCTGTAGGAATTATGCATTACAGGTTTAAAGGTAGTTCTGTTTAATGGGTCACTCTCTATTGCAGGAGCCCACTATCTTCTCAACACAGCCTGAGAGAATAAAAGAATTGGCTTTCACTTTAAAATTAGAGGAGTTCAGGAAATGACCTGGGTGTGAGGGCAACAGAGCATAAGAAAGGTGACTTGAAATGCAAGAACTCTATATTCCTTGGACTACCTTCTTCCTCTGTCCTCTGGCTTGCATCTGCACCTGGCAAGTAACAAAATCACCAGCAAATCAAAAGAACACATTATGCCAAGAGATAAGACGAGCCTTTAGAAACCCAAGAGAAGCTAAAATATACTTCATTCCTGGGGGAAGAGACTGCACGGGTCATTTGAAAACTCTGAGATGTACTCTATGCTCAAGATCAATAGATTTAATATTCGATAGCAGCAGCCATGGTCGCCATGGTGAGCAAGACTCTGACTATAATTACAAGGTTCGCCTGGATGGATTGCAGGGAGAAAGTTTTTATGAACAAAACAGACTTGGCACCCTTACAAGGCTTATCTCCAGCATACTTCTGACAGTCAGGGGCAATTCAAAAGATGGTGCCTTTGAAGATATAGTAGAAACCACAGTAACTGGGTCATTTCATTCTGGGGCTTTCAAACACTGCTCTTCTAAATCAGGCTAGGGTCTAAACAGCTCCCAGTGTCCATAGCTATAATTTAGGACTGTGCCCAAGTGTTTACTTGACCTCATTTTCCAACATGAAGAATTAGCTAGTAAACAAGTCAAAACAGAATTTCCCCAAAACAAGCACACTTTGGTCAAGGCAGATCCACTCAAGCCGAACCCTGTAGCATGCATCTAAAGAATAGGAAAGGTCAGTGACAGGATTTCTCTAAGATGGCATCATGTGTTTTCAAAAGAGTGAACCAGAAGACCTGGTGGAATGTCATGTTTCTGAGTTGTAAGTTGTTTGTTATGCTTTAATCAGGCAGATTATTATGTAGTTGCTTTAAAAAAGTGTCTCAGAAGCTTTTGCATAGCAAAGGAAACAAACAAAACGAAAAGACAACCTTGTAAATGATATAACTGATAAGGGGTTAATATCCAAGATATATAAACAGCTCATACAACTCCACATCAAAAGACAAACAACCTGATTAAAAATGGGCAGAAGAACTGAATAGAGGAAATGCAGATGGCCAACAGGCACATGAAAAGATGCTCAAATCACTAGTGATCAGGGAAATGCAAATCAAAAGCACATTGAGATATCACCTCATACCTGTCAGAATGACTATCATCAAAAAGAACACAAATAACAAATGTTGGTGAGGATGTGGAGAAGGGGAACCCTCATACACCACTGGTGGGAAAGTAAATTGGTGAAGCCACTGTGGAAAACAGTATGCAGCTTTCTCAAAAAACTAAAAACAGAACTACCAAATGGCCCAGCAATTCTACTCCTGGGTATACAACTGGAAAAACAAAAACAAAAAACACTAATTCAAAAAGATATATGCACCCCAGTGTTCATAGACGCATCATTCACAATAGCCAAGATACGGAAGCAACCTAAGTGTCCATCAACAGATGAATGGATAAAGAAAATGTAGTACATATGTGCAACTGAATACTACTCAGCCATAAAAAAATGAAATTTTGCCATTTGTAGCAACATGGATGTACTTGCAGGGCATTATGCTAAGTCAGGCAGAGAAAGACAAATACGGTATAATACCACTTATATGTGGCATTATAATGGAACACCACTGTGGAATCTAAAAAATTCAATAAACTAGTGAATATAACTAAAAAGAAGCAGACTCACAGATATAGAAAACAAACTAGTAGCTATCAGTAGGGAGAGAGAAGGGGAAAGAAGTAATATAGAGGTAGGGGAGTAAAAAGTACAAACTATTAGGTATAAAATAAGCTACAAGGACATATTGTACAACACAGGGAACATAGAAAATATTTTATAATAACTATAAATGGAGTATAACTTTAAAAAAAAGAAAAGAAAACTTTGATTATAATCTAAAATTAAGTTTTCATGCATTGGTGGCAAATGACAAAAACAAAGACAAAATTGGGCCTTTTTATAAAGCTAAAAATATTTGATCATTTTAATTCTAAAAAAAAGATATATATTTAGTTGTTAATCAGTTATTTCCACTATAAGACATATGACCATCAATTACGTGCCTGGCTATTTATGCTAGAGAAATGAAAATTTATGTCCTCCCAAAAACCTCTGTCTGATTATTCACAGCAGCTTCCTTTGTAAGAACCAAAAGCTAGAAACAACCCAAATGTCCTTCAGTGGGTGAACTGTGGTACATCCATGCAAAGGAATACTACTCAGCAATAAAAAGGAATGAACATTGATACACACAACAAATTGAATGGATCTCAAGGGCAAACTGAGTGAAAAAAAGCAGATTAAAAACATATCCTGAATGATCCCATTTATAAAACAGTCTCAAAATAACAAAATTATAGTGATAGAAAATAGATTGGTGTTACCAGAAGTTAGGATTGGGAAGGAAGTATGATTATAAGGGAGTAGCACAATGGAGTTTCTTCATGGTGATGGTACACTTATGTATCCTGATTGTGGTGGAAGTTAAGCAAATCTACACATGTGATAAAAATTTTATAAAATTATACATTCCCCCCCTAAAAAAAGTCTGCATGTAAAAAAACAGATGAAATCTGAGTTAGGTATGTAGTTTAGTTAACAGAATTATACTCATGTCAATGATCTGCTTCTAATAATGTCCTATGGTTATGTAAGATGCTATCATTGGGGGAAGCTGGGGGAAGGATACACAACTCTCTGCACTAATTTTAGAACTTCCTGTGAGTCTAAAATTATTTCAAAATTTAAAAAAAAATGGAAACAAAACATTAGGTTCCCTCATTTACAGAGAAGTAAACTAAGATTCAAACAGGCTAAATAACTTGCCCTTATTTAAAAAAAAAAAAAAAAAAGCCTTTGAGCTAGTAAAAAGCCAAGTTGAGATTTGAACACCAGGGCTTCTGACTTTAAATTCAGGGCCCTTTATACCACAGTGCTCCTATTAGCCATGTGTTTATTGGGAAGGTAAAGATCCAGGTGATACGTGAAGGTTGTCCAGGTAGATGGAACAACATGTTCAAAGCCAGGAAATAAACAAGAGCAAGGGAAAGAAGTACAAACCACCAAAGGCTGGGGAACGGGGGAAAGCAGAGAGATAAGAGCACTGAACCTTCAGGGGGGCCAAGAACAGGGATAGAGGGAACAGGCTGACAGGCCAGGAGGTTGTGGACTGTGGACCAGACACCTAATTAAGAGACAGAATAATTCCTGACAATGACAGACTCTAGAAATGGAAAGGAGGTGAGTGGCCATATGCTACTCGAAGTAAAGGTCAGTGAGTGTAAGCTGATCAAGGAACTGCGAGACTAGGGAGTCAAATCAGTGGTCTTTTCAGGACATTCGAGGGAGCCAGAACGATAATACGGAGAGGAAGATAGAGCTTTATCTCTCCTACTAGTATAAGCTTCCTAGAAGTAAGGACTATGCTTTATCTTTCTTTGCTTTTCCCACAGAGCCTACAATAACACCTTGGACTTGGAGCTCCATTGATATTTGCTGAATTAATGAACAAATGTTCTTATGCTTTGAGAACCTGAAACGGTCAATGAACCTTATTTAGCACCTATTTTCCCAAGAGGAAGTTGTTTTGGTTGGTCAACATGACAGCAAAATGACTATTAAATTCCATTTTAAAAATACATCAATTTCTCATTTGGCATAATGAAGATAAAGTATTTTGTTGAGTTTCGTTTGTGTCAGATATTATGAAGGAAATATTGCCCCATAGATTTCTGATTCTCACTATCATCTTCTCATACACTCAAACCTATGTGCACATACCCACACACATAGGTGTTCCTCTATTCAGAGAATTAAAACTATAAGGAGGTACTCAGAGTTGGTCTGCCATGGTCTTGATTCTAGAGTTGTGCTGTCCAATATGGTAACCACTAGCCTCACATGACTATTGATACTTAAAGTTAATTTAAATAAAATTTAAAATTCAGTTCCCAGTTGCTCTAGCCACATTTCAGGGGCTCAGTAGCTAAATGTGGCTAATGGTTACTGTATTAGACAGTGCAGATAGAGGGCATTTCCATCATCTCAGAAAGTTCTAATGTACAGTGTTGTCCAAAGCAACACACAATGACTCACTACTTTTTCTTCCCTGTCTCTCTTACACAATGAATCATGTCATCTTAAGAGGTTCAGCATTCCATGTCTCAGACGGGCCCCTGCCATCAAAATGAAGAAAGCAGCATCAATTAGGTTATTTTCAGCACAATCATGTGGAATTCAACTATATTAGAACCCTGATGTCTTTGATATAAACATATCAAATTTTATGATTATGCTATTTATATACCACGGTACATGTTTAATATGGTTAAGAAGTACAGTACAGTAAATCCTCTACATTCCAACAGGTTCTATTCCAAGAGCATATTCATAAGTCCAATTTGTTCATAAGTCCAACAAAGTTAGCCTAGGTACCAACTAACACAATTGGCTATATAGTACTGTACTTTAATAGGTTTATAATACTTTTCACACAAATAATACATAAAAGACAAACACAAAAAATAAACATTTTTAATCTTCCAGTACAGTACCTTGAAAAGTACAGTAGTACAGTACAACAGCTGGCATACAGGGTCTGACATTGAGTGAACAGGCAAGAAGAGTTACTGACTAGAGGAGGGAGAAGAGGTGGGAGATGGTAGAGCTGAAGGATTGTCAGCAATAGGGGACGGAAGGAAAGCTTCAATTTCCCTCATGCCTGAAACTGTTGGCACAGGTTGTGGTTACTTGCTGGATCCAATTCTATCTACCCTCTTGAAAAAATGATCCAGTGATGTCTGGGTAGTTCTTTTTTTCTCGTCATAAATGACACAGTAGCACTGGATTGCATTCTGAATGGCTGCTGCAACCTTTGTGGACTGTTCTACGTTCAGGTCCTGTGCCTCAAAAACTAACAGTGCCTCCTCAAATAAAGAAAATCCCCTTGCCATTTCCTGCATCGTGAATCTCTTCAGTTCTTCAGTTACCGAACGAGTGACGTCTACCATCTTTTCGCCTCGCTCCACCATCTCAATTATTTTCACTTTTGTTTCCATGGTTATCAACTGGCACTTCTTAGCAGTACCAGCTACAGCACCACTGCTTTCACACTTGCTTCTGGACGTCCTGGGCTTGAAATATACTGTACTACTGTACTCTATACAGTACCGTAAAGTACACAAAAGCACAACCACTTGTAGAGGATGCACGCACGTGACAATGTACACCAGACATGTGAACTAACTTATGATTGGACATTCGAACGCACGTTCACATCTTTGAAAGTTCGCAACTTGGAAGTTTATATGTAGGGGACTTACTGTAGGCAGAATCACAGCGACTCCCCTAAAATGCCCACACATTAATCTCCAGAACCTGTGAATATTATGTTACAAGAAAAAGGGGAATTAAAGAAGCAGATAAAGTTCGCTAATCAGCTGACCTTGAGATGAAGAGATTATTCTGGATTATCCAGGTCCTTAACCAGAATCCTTAGAAATAGAAGGAGATAAAAAGAGTCTGTGTCAGAGCTATTCAGAGGGAGAAAGATTTGATTGGCTATTGCTGGCCCTGAAGATGGAAGCAGGCCGCAAGCCAAGGAATCCAGGCAACCTCCGGAAGTTGGAAAAGGCAAGCAAACAAATAGCCCCATAGACCCTCTGAAAAGAAATGCAGCCCTGCCAACACTTTGATTTTAACCTGCTCAGAGTTACTTTGGACTTTTAACTTCTAGAATTATAGGATGATAAATTTGTGTTGTTTTTAGCCACTAAGTGTGTTGTAATTTGTTACAGCAACATTAGGAGCCTCATATAGAAGTTTCCTAAAACTCAATATAATTGATATAACTTTTAGTTAATTATTTAATTTTATTTCTATTTCTTTTTTGGTAGTGTGGGAAAGCAAATTTTAAAAGAATCAGTGGTTCTTCAGCTCTCAGAAGTTTTTTTTTTCCTAAGACACTGAGGCTTCCTAATTGGCCACTTGACCCAGAACTCTGTAGGAGGGAGTGCAAGTGTGGGCAGAGGAAGAGAGCAGACTTTGAGCTAAGCCCCCTCACAGAGAGTTGCTAATGCAGAGTGGTTGTCTGCCTGAAAATGACACTGAAGTTCTCCACACAGAGGATAAAATTAGGTAATCTATTTTGCTTCATGAAAAGGGCAAGGAAATGATATAATCTTTAAGAACATTAGAAAAATATGTACAATTCTATTTATAATAGCAATAAGATAATTGTTCTATTGTGTTAAATTACTGGGATTAAATGTTATCAGATGAGGTTTTATTTTCCATTTTGTCATTTTTAAAAGATTCAATGTGCTTCTCAAGACAAAAGGCCAACAAAACATTGCATGTTGGTATCAAAATAGAAAAGTAGGTCTAGTGCATTTGAGGTGGGAGGAAATTTGTTGGGATTTATGCTAAAATACAGCCTAGAGTTTTCATACAACCCATCAAAAAACTATGTTTTAATGAAGCCTAAGAAACTACTTCAAAACTTTCCATTCCTAATGTACTTGCCAAGAGCTCTGAACTTCCTGTGTTCACTCTCAGAGGCTCTGAGACCCTCTACATGCCATTTATTTAGACTCATGTATCTAGATACCTACCACACACCTCAAATTTAACATGTCTCAAGCTAAACTATTTAAATCCTTCTCCACCCTAAGCTTGCTTCTCACATTTTTCCTAACCCATTCAAGCTTGAAAGCTCAGTTATCCAGAGACTGCCTACCTTCCATCCCCATCATTCCCAGCTCCTGACCAAATTCTTACAATTCTTCTTCTGTATCTCTCTGGTGAACACGTTCCTTCCATATCCATTTCTAGAGCCTCCATTAATCTTGCTGGTTCTCATCTAAGCTCAAATCCGTTTCTCCTAACCAATCCAGTCAATGAAAAGGACTTATAACTGCAGAGCATCACCTTAATTCTTTTATTTAAAAATATTTTTGCATACTTGTAATCTGAAAATCACCGTGGAAAGACATTGTCCTTGGTATCAAGGAGTTTAAAACTGAGTGGGAAAGGAAATAATAGTATGTAATATAACAATATAATTATATGTAATATAATGATATATAACAATAATAAAAATAATTGCAGTTATCATTTATTGAGCATCTTCTATATTCTAGACATTATTCCAGATTATTGCATATATTGTCCCTAATAATTATAACAGCTCTACAAGGTAGGAATTAGGCTTATTTTATAGATGAAAAAAACTAAGGCTGAGATATTACTAACTTGCCAAGATCTTGCCGTCCTAAGTGGAGTATAAACCTAAGATTCTTGAGAGCAGAATCTTGAGAGCAGAATTCAACTTTTTATTTTCTATTAATTCCAGAATAAAAGAATTTCAGACCAAATAGCAGTTAGTTTTATAGGTAGTGATAAACAGTCTAAGTCAGAGAGAAACTTTAGACTTTAAAATGGTATTTATATTCCTTAAACATCTTCTATATCAAGGCCTCAGGTTCTTCCTATTTATGTTTGTGGACTTTCTTTCTCCTTAATATGCCTTTGTCCTATAATTTCTAGTATCTCTTACAAAGAAAATATACGAAGTTAATAAGAATTATCCACAGAAGTGTTGTGAGCATTTAATGAAGGAATGCCTGTTTATTGCCCACCACAGTGCCTGAGAAATAGTAGACCCTTTATAAGAAGTAGTCAATGGTTTCTTACAGCAAAATGGCTAAGAGAATTGGCTCTGGAATCAGCCCATCACTACTACTTACTAGACATGTGACTTTGGCTAAATTATGCAACCTCTCTGAACCTCACCCCGTTGCATGTAAAATGAGTCTAATAATATAATACTCACTTGGAGTTACAATGCAATCTAATTGGACAATGCATCTAAAGTACTTAGCATAATTTAGCTGGGACTCAATAAATATTAACTTTCGGCATTTAGCTTTTCTCCAGAAAAGCAGAGTTGCAGTAAAAGTTTTATAGTAAAAAAAGAAATCAACGCCTGCTTTTAATCCACACCAGTCTATTTTGCCAGAAGCTCAATTAGTTTATCATCTGAATAGAAAGATATCAAATCATAGGATTTGGGAATGCAGAGAGAACCTTAGCTGAAATCCAGCTCAATCTGGCCATGTTTAGAGATGAAACAGAGGTTCATAAAAAGAAAATTGAACTCCCAAGGTTGCAAAGCTTGTTTAAGGAAGATCCAAGAGTAGAATTTAGATCTCTATTTTATAATCTGATGCTCTTTCAACTACCGAGAAATGTACACCTTTTTAGAAGTCAGTTAAGCACCATTTCATATGTTAGAAATTCTAAAATAAATCACTAGCCATATTATTCCCAAGTGTTTAACTGACTGTAGTAAGTAGACTATAGCTAAGGTTAAAATTCAAGTAAAATCAAATTTATATGCTATTGAATATATGTCTATATTGCTTAAAAAGAGCTGACTACTCTTTACATGAGTACTCTTGTTGAATTAAAGTTTTTAAGGTTAAATGAGTTTTATAAAAATGGTCATTAAATTCAGAAAGCAATGGACATTGATTAAAGGAAGGACTGTCAACAAAACTTGGAAAAATAAAATAAGGATTTTAAAACCCTGAATCAGGCATGTTTTCTGCCCTCAGGGAAATACCATTTCCTAATGGAACAGATCACAGAGGAGCTCACTACACACACTCTTCAACTGTATCACCTTGGAGTTAATAGTTTTAACTGTGACACAGGCTTATCTTGAATAACACAATGACTATTCTCATTCTTTGGATAACTACTGATTGAGCACTTCCTTTTCCAGGAATGGTGGTAGTAGCTAGAGCTGTAACAGTGAAATAAGATATGGTTCTTGTCCATAAGAATCTTAGGAGATAAAAGAAGACAACGACGACAAGTGATTAAGAAACTACAGTCCAGGATAATGGACATCAACAGCTAATGTTTAGGATAATTAATGTCAATAATTTATTATAATTTATTTATAGCTAATGTTTATTCAACACATATTATGTGCCAGGCAATCTGCCAAGCACTTCCAGATTGTTTCACAAAACCCTATGTAATGGCTGCTATTATTGGCCTCATTTTCTGAATGAGAAATCTGAGGCCAGGAGCTTACTAGAAAGCAGGGGAGGTAGGACTCAAATGCCAGTCAGCTAAGTCCGAGCCCCATCTGTTAACAATGACACCACTGCATAAGCGATGGATGGAAAGCACATAATGTGCAACATGGCCCACAGGTGAGGATCCTCACCCAGTCTTGGTGGGTCAAGGACCATTTCCTAGAGAACACAATATGTACACTTAGCCAGGGATTGTGTCAGAGAAGGATAAGAAAGACCTTGCAGGTGGATAAATCAGTATAAGAGGACCTGCTTTCCCATTGCCCTAAAAATTGTACTTGGCCAAGTCCCTTCATGATATGATCCAGCGCCATCTCTCACCACTCTCCACTCCAATGCTTCAACTATAATTTGACGTTTTTCAATTGTCAAAGAACCATGTTCACTTTCCCTGCTGGGTCTCTGGGCACACCATTCTTCTGCCTAGATTAGAACTTTGCTTCTAGGTAATGCTTAGTCATTCTGCAGGTTTCAGCTTGGACACTGTTTTCTCCAGGGAGCTTCCAAAGAGCACCATCCAGATCTTCTCAAATTGTATTTAGGGTCCCTACCATGCATGCCTACAGCTCTCTGCATTTCTGCCACCACAGCACTAAGTGGACTGTGAAATTCACATTCAAACATTTACTCTCAGGAGACTGTAAACTCCATTGAGCAAGGTCTTTTTTTATTCATCACAGTAATCCCAGAGCCTGGCACAATGCCAAGCACTTAGTAGGTACTCAATAATTATTTGCTGAATGAATGAAAAGATCTAAGTTTGTGGAGTAACATCCCCATCTTGTGGCCTTTTAGAAGACTCCGGTAAAGTCATAATACCCTGCTGTGTTTTCAATACCAAAAGGACAGGTGGGCACTCATAATCCTTGTTCCAGCACTGGAAGAAATGAAAGCAAAAGTGAGATCCCACTTGCCAGGTCAATGTTTACTACCTTTAGTTGACACAAAGCAGAAGAAATAATTGGGAAGGGAATAATCCTGAGAGTACAGTTGTAAATAAAAGTGAAAGAACACTCAAAACCAAACAAAACAGTTGCCTTGTCTACTTTCATTTCTGAAGCAAAGGATTTTATTCAGGTTTACCATCTAGAAGGACAATTTCCAAGCACATATTTTCTCATAGACCGAGTCATTCTCAGTTAGATTCACAACCTTCTTAGAACAATTGCACCTTAGATGGAAGGAGAGAGCAGATATTTCAGAGGAAAAGCACCCAGCTAGCAAGTGGCACTGCCAGGCTAGAACTCAAACCAGCTGGCTGCTGGTCCAGGGTCACACGGCCTTTGCTAAACCTCAGTTGTATTTGTTAATAATTAAATAATGATTAGTTAGTGTACTGTAGGATGAGTGATGATGTCTTTTTATTTTATTATCAATTCATCATAATTAGTATATAACTTTTCTATGAATGGTCCAGGAGAGGGTGGTGGCACATAAATTAAAGCAATACCCCAAATGGGATCCTTTGAAAGTGTTGCAGAAAAAGTGTAATAACATTAAAGTTCTACAGAGAAATTAGAATTAAAGTGGAAAATTTTATATACAAAAGCATTAAATTTTGACAGACAAGGGTATTCATCCCGAAAATAGTAATCTAAAACTTCAGAATCTTGCACCAAAGAGGAATGAGTCTTAAAGGAAGACTAGCGCCTATTAAAATGAATAAAAATTTGAACATGTCTTTGACTTCCCGCAAATAATTAGCATTAGCACTGCTGAAGCGCCTCCAGGGCACCATAAACTGGATATGCAAGAATTCTTCTATTTACCCTGACAACCACCATCACCCTGTAAGTAGGTGTTGTCCCTCACTTCAACTTACAGATGAGGAGATGGAGCAAAGGATGGCTAAGGGTCTTGTTCAAAGTCCCACGGTAAGCAAATGGATGGTCGTGAGATTCAAAACTCCTGAGTCTAGAGCTACTGCTTTTGCAGCCCTTTGCAAAACCAAAGGTTCAAACCTTGCTTTCTGTCATTTGTCACCCTTCAACCTCCTTTTGAAGATGTGTTAGATTTATGACCTCACTTCTTTGCAGGCATTCTATCAATGTTTCCTCAGTCTTTTCCCTAATAGAAATTTCTGATAGAATAAGCCAGAGTGAAGTCAAAACAGCACTGGAGTTGGAGTTGAAACAAAAGGGCTTTGGAATACTTGGATCTTCCATCCTATGAGGTCACTTAACCTCTTTCAAGGTTTTTCTAATCTGTATAATGGGAGCAACACCTACTGCACAAAGTTGTTGAGTTTAATGAAACAATATATTTCAATGTGGGTGCTCACACATTTGTTGGTTCTGACGCCTCAACTGTCCTTGGGGTCCACAGTACCCTCTGAAATTGTTGATGGCCCCTCCCATGTAAGAAACCTGTATGTAAGGAGTGACACTGAGACAATGGGTGGATAGAAGGAACTTCTTTGCAACTATGTTTGAACACTGTTGAAGGTCCAGCAAAATATTTTCCCTCAATTTTGTCTCCTAAGCAAACCACATCTGGCACTTTTCTCACCACAGGCCTATGTTTCTTTAGCCCAAATTTAAAAGTCAAAGGACTCTTTTAAGTCATCACTGAATGTAGAGGAAACAAACAAGCCCAAATGAAAACATCCTTCATATATTTTTCAAGCAAATGCAATCACCCAATGATAAGATTCACTCATTCAACACACCACAAACATTTACTGAGCGCCTACTATATTTGTCTTAATAAAACATAATACCAAGTGTTCAGACTATTTGGAGATTGTGTGGTTCATATAAATTGTAAATATTTTTACTCTCTTTCCTATCATTCCCCAGGAAAGAAATTCAGAGTGACAACCTTAATCCGTCTGGAAATAGCGCAGAAATGACTGAATTCTTCAAGGTGATGACTTTCCCTCCCTAAAGTCATCCTCTTTGACCTCTGAGACCTCATCCTCTTCCACATCTCCCTCACTCCATTGCTTTTGGTAATGGGCACCTCTCTGTTTGTATTCAGCCATTTATATATATTTAGGATTATGAATATGTGTTCTTTACCACACACTCTTCCCAAGGACATGAAGTCACACAGATATTAAGCAAATGTTCTCTTATCTCTTGCCGTATTGATAAAAAGAAAAAAAGCATGACTAAAGGAACAAATGAAGCCACCTGCTTTGAGTGTTAACAAAAAATTAGAAACCTAAGAACTCTGAATACTGTTGTAAGCACTGAGTGCTGTTAAATATTATTTGGTACAAGCAAGTATGCCTTAAGAACCAATCTCTAACTTAAAAATGCTCTTAACTGTCCCCTCTATTACCAATGTGCAAAATAGTGATATTGCCCCTTCCACTCATCCAGGGGTCAGGGAAACTGACACGGAGGCAAAAGTGCTGTGTCAAGTGAACAGAACCACCCCCAGTGCTCCATGAGCTTTACCACACAGTTGTGGTCCTGGAAATCTCTTCTGCCTTCTATGTTGTTTGGTTTCAGAGGACTGGAGAGCAGATAACCAAAGGTAGAGTGGAGTGGTGGGCAAAATAATGCTCCTCAAAGATGGCCACAGCCTAATCTCTGAAACCTGTGAACATGGTACCTTATATGATAAAATGGATTTTGCAGATGTGATTAAGTAGCTGGAGATGAGAGATTATCCTGGATTATCTGGCTGGGATTGATGTAATCACAAGTGTCCTTATAAGAGGGGGCAAGAAAATCAGAGTCAGCAATAGATGATGGGATAATAAAAGCAAAAAGTTGGAGTGATGCGAGGAAGGGGCCACAAGTCAAGGAATGCAGGAGGTCTCTAGAAGCTAGAAAGGCACAGAAATCGATTTTCCCTCAGAGCCTCCAGAAGCACTTTGCTGACACCTTGACTTTAGCCCAGTGAGACTGATTTTGGACTTCTGACCTTCATATCAGCAAGATAATAAATGTGTGTTGTTTTAAGCTGTTAAGTTTGTGGTAATTTGTTACAGCAGCCATGTGAAACTAATACAATGGAAAGCTATGTTCTCTACTGAAGAGAGCAAAGGACTGGGTCAGAATCTTGGTTGTGGTTTTAAGTTTGCCACTTGTAGCTGTGGGACCTTAAACAAGTCACACTACTTCTCAGGACTTTAATTTACCCTGCACCACAGGACTTCACTCTGGTTAACTCTTCAGAACTATCTAACTCTGAGAGTCTATGATGGACATGATGCTAAGCATGCAGAGCCACTTAAATTAACATCCTCCTCGTCCTCAGATGAGATCTAAAATTCAGTTTACATTCTCCCTGCTATAACATACCTCAAGTGACTGTACAGCCAGATCATAAAGCCCAGACATTGGCACTGAAGACACAGCAGCATATAAATTGTATTTCTAAATCATGGAATGTATTTGCCTGGTACCCAAAATTTTTTTAA
Organism: Stenella coeruleoalba; assembly: GCF_951394435.1. NCBI lineage: Eukaryota > Metazoa > Chordata > Mammalia > Artiodactyla > Delphinidae > Stenella > Stenella coeruleoalba. The sequence goes on along the minus strand of NC_137164.1, from coordinate 9,987,365 downwards.
AAAGATGGTGCCTGCCTTAGGTAGGTTTATTTTGGAGAAGGAGACTTTTAGTTCTGGCCAAACATATGGCCTGGCGGTTCTACTACACCCACTGAGTGTTTGTCATCTCTGCTCCTGTGCAGTAATTTTAATAAAAGCCCTGTACCAGCCCTCACCCCAGGCAGTGAGCCAGCCCCACCTGTCTCTTCCTGACAGACTGTTGAACATGGATGCCTTCCAGCAACTAAAAGTCATTATTTGGCCTTCAAAACCTTTCTGCTTTTGCTCCAGGTAGCTGTTGCACAACATTTTAAATTTAGAAACATGATGTCTTTCTTATTTTGCCATCTTTGAGATGTTGTGTGACTTGGATTTTCCAACAAAATAGATCACTCTTTGCACCACTCCCCGTTCTCAATACACAAAAGATCAAATGGATTAAATGAATCTCACTGTTTTATGTGTGTTTCATTTTCTTCAGAATACATAAGCCCACCCAGGCACCTGGTGCTTGAAGTGGACTGAGGAGAACAGCCGGGCAATGCTTTAACCTTCACTAGCCCTGGGCAAAGGAATTTTTGTCTGAAATTGAGCTGTTAATTGCTTTCAGCCTGCCAGATGCTGTGAGGCCATTTTCACCAAAATCAAAATAGAAGCCAAAATATTCTGAGTATACATTTAAGAACCAGATTCCAGGTACTTAGCAATTCTGACATGAGAGTGTTCACTGTATTTCGTCAGCTTGACAAAGGATTACTCCTTCCCTTTGTGAAGCCAGCAAACATAAGAATGAGAAAGAGGTATACTCTTTTCTCTCAGATTTATACAGGGTGGGATTTTTATAATGACCATTTTGAGAAATCTGAAAGTGTGAATAATAAAATGGAAGCCTTCTAAAAGGTGACATTAAAAAGGTGACAGCAATTATTTTAGCATATTAAGATATAAGAGATATGCTAGGAGACGATGAACCTTCACAGTGTGGAAAGGTCTGATCTGTGCAATACTCCTCCTGAAGGCCAGACAATAAGGAAGTCCTTTTCTCTCTCCCCACTTTACCTGCAGGATCGAAGCACTCACTTCACCTTCTCCTGCACCTGCAGGTCAGCTCCATCCAGCAGTGGAACTAGATGAAGAAAAGGGCAACTAACCCACACTGGAGGCACAAAGGCAGAATTGTGCTGGCCCTAAACACAAGTGAAATTCAACAATATTCTTCTTTATAGATAAGAATTTATCTCCCTCAAAAGGGTTTAATTTTCCATTAGTGGGAGTTATTCTACATTTTTTCTACTTTTTACTTTGTTACGTGAAAAAGTAGGTGAGTAAAGAAAACAACATCATATAAAAAATTTAAGATCTGCAGTGTTTTTCATGTAACCCTTAATATTTTGTGCTCACTGTCCCTAGATAGACATCAAATGTTATGCATGAATCAGTCTTGTAAAGGTCAAGGCTTTTGGTAGCAAGCAAGAGAGACCAAATATCACTAACTTTATGAAGCAGAAAGGCATTTATTGAAGGGATATTGTGTTGCTAACTCAATCAACAGGAAGGCTAGAGAGGTCAGGCTGAGAAAATGGACAGGATCACTGTAGAATGAACTGCATGGCGCCAGGAGGCCACCACTGCTTACCACCACCTATAACAATTCAGTGTTGCCACCACCAAACACTTCATGTTGTTGCCCCTAGAATTCTGACACTAACCACTGCCCTTGCTGAGCTCCCCATCATTACCAAACTAGCACCAAGGAGTGTTTTTCATTGGCTCTGTAATTTTGGTCATTCTCCCAGGAACACTGGAATGCTGGAGCCCAGGTGAAGTCATACCCCAGCACCAGGGGCCAGGGAGCAATGCCTAGCCATTTCAGATTTTATAACAGGTGACGCCTTACTTCCACCAAGGTTCACACTCTGGAGGATTTCCCACAAACGGAAGCATGTTTGGACACTGGGTAGCCAAACAACAGCAGATGTCTAGCACAACCCAGTACTCTTCCTATCTGATATCTGCATATACTCTTCACTGGAAAATACTCCTGCCTCATGTACTAATGCAGTGCTCCTCAAATAATCAAGACATCTTCAGCCACTCTCAACAAAGGAAGGCAACCCTCACCCTTGCCAATTACTGCCTTTAGTTCCAAATCTAAGATCTCTGAGTCATGTTCTTTTTTTCCCTCCATTTCTCTTAAATGCCTGCTTAATGTTCTGCAGTCATATGATCTGAAATGTAAAATTAAGCAACAAAACTTATTTAAAAATGGTTTGGTAAAAAGGTAAGAAAGAAAAACAAAATTGGTTAGAATATATAAATTTATATATGACATGGCAAGGAAGGAAATACTAGTCATGGGATGTAGTTGATAGTTACTTGTTCTCCCCTCTGTTGCACAGTTTGCTTTACCTTCTTCTTCAGCCAGCATTGTAACTAGTATGGGGTCTTTAGCCACATGGACAACACAAACCTTCTTTCCCACCTGGGGAATCTCAGCCCTTGTGAGTTAGCCCAGAAGGGTCTGCTGCACTTTTATACTAACTTACTGCTCAATGCAGTGATAATAGGTGCTGCCAAAGGAATTATCAAAACTCATCTCTTTCTCTTTTGAGTAAATGAAACCTCATTTCTTCTGGAGAGTCAGAATCCCTCATCCCAGTTATCACCATAACCCTCCTTTTCCGCTGTTCTCTCAGAAGTATGAGTCGTCTAAAATGGTCAAGCTTAGCTTCCAATTCAACTATTGTATGTCCTCTGGAAGAAGCATTTGTCCCTGGGGCACTAACATAACTAAACAAACAGAATCCAGAGTCACAGGGACAGAAAGCAAGTTTTATAAGTGGGTTATTAGCTATACCAGGTACAGGATCCACCCCACCTCCAGTTCATTATCCCTCGACATTCACACTCTGGCTGTAAGAAAAAGAACACCGTATTTCAGTTAACAGTTCAGAGTGGATTCTGAATTTTGTAAGACAGTATCCAACTACACACGGTGTTGGCAGTAAAATTGAGTACTGCATAGTCCACTGTACCATTCCATAAAGCTAACCGCTTCTAATGATAAAGATATAAATCCAGTTAATTCCATGGGTACCAACCATTGTTTTGTTTCTTTTACTGTAGCTTAACTTCCAGTTGGCCTTTCCTACCATAATCGTCCTTACATCAGTTCACAAGTCAGGAAACTAATGAAGATTAGTTACCCTGCCAGTTACTCAGGATACCTATTCTTACTGTATATAATACATGTATTTATCTTTACATACATTTATATACATACATATATACATCTAAACTTACAGGAACTAGGTAAATAACCATGTTCAGAAACCTACTGTACCTACTGTGAGGTAGACCTGGGTCAAAACTCTAAATATTATCTGGCTTTTAAAAAATCCCCATTATTCCTCGTACACCTCAGTAGAAGTTGGGCCACCTGAGTTAGAACCATTGTGAAATCTTCCCTGGAATATCTGGGCCCATTTACCATGGTAAATAGCTATAATCCCTTAAAGGACAATTAGTATGTAAAGTACTGGTTGTAAAGAGCACACACTTGTAACTCTTTGGCATGTTCTTTCTGAGGGGCCCCAGACCTGCCTTCATGCAAGGGGCTCCATCCAGGTCTGTGATGTGGCTCAGGGCTGGGAATTGGGTGAGGAGCTACAGCTATCTATGGTAAAAGCTCAAGTCAGGCCCCCTTCACCACACCTAGAGATATTTTTGTTTTTTATTTAAATACATCATGAAGGACCATAGACAGCTTCCAATTAGGAATCCCATGATCAATTATTCATCTCTAAAATCTGTATGGGTCACATTCTTCCAACTGACTATTATCCCAGCTGCCCATGAAGGTAACGACATCACTTTGCTTCTGCTGGTTAAATGTCATTACTTGGCTTGGGCATCTAGGCGCTTCCCATCCCCACTGAGTTTATGAGACCATAACCCCTGTAGAACCTCCCATTGTCATCTCAGCCTACAGAAAAGAACCCCTGAACCACTTCTCAAAGGTACTCACCTTGTCGATGTATTTATTACTCAAGGCCTCGGTGAAGACAGTTTCTTCTGAGACCTCTTGGAGGGCAGAGTTACGGGAGTCACACTTATTTAATCCACTCAAACACTTCTGTCTTTGGTAGACGCAGGCTACATTAGATCGAGTATTTTCTCCTAGATCAAGTTTATCTACTCTAGACCTCTGTGAAACCATTTTCATTCAACCAGCCAAGTTAACATTTAGAACTATTTCCAGCCATTTGGTCCAGCACACAGGATACAGAATCTCTGAAGTGTGGGCTTGCATTGATAAATTCAGTCTGATCTGTAATTATGCTCTCCCATCCTTGATAGAGCTTCCTCAGAATTTATTTCCCTGCAGATTTTGGTGATATGAACTAGCAAAGATTTGTAATTCTTTTCTTACATCACCTTCTCCTCCTAGGTTTGCCTCTGTAATTTCCCAAGTCCCCTCTCCTCCACCATCCACACTCACAGCACACACTCTGGTTCTAGGCCTAGAGACATCCCAAGAGGGGGTGAGCGCAAAGGGAAGAACTGCTTCCTAAAGGCAACTCCCTTGAGGAAAGGTACTATGAAATAAGTTTCCATTACTTCCTGAAGTTAGTGATGCCTACAGAAATAGTTTTGCATATTTTTACAGAATTTTCAGGTGTTCTGAATTGAGAGGATTACTCTGGACAGTAAAACCACCATATTCCTGGAAAATTCTCCTGTAACATTTGATGCCAGTAATCACTCTCTATTTTGGAAATCCTTCTCCTTCTACGTTTCTATGTCATTTCATTCTAATTTTGCTTCTCTTCCTCGGTTTCTAACCATTTTTTACCATTCCAAGATGAACTTTTATCTTCTCTATGTCTTTCTCTCTTCTCTTTCCACAGTTTCAACTCTAATCAATTTTTGATGTTTTTGTTTCCATCTATAGCCACATGCCTAGGTTTTATCTCTCTTCTGAACTCCAATCCCACATTTCCAACTTCATGCCAGACATCTCAAAGTTGCCACTGAAAAAGAATAGCTCAAAGACTGAACTCCCATTTCTTCCTACAAAAAAAGCTCACATCACCTAGGCTGGGTTCTTGGAATCATATCTGAGTTGTTCTCCCACATTCACATATCCCGTCTATGCCAGTTCCTTCCACGTTTCTCTATAAATTCTCTAGAATCTATCCCATTTCTTTGATTAAATCATTTTCTGCTTCTCAAAGGCTTCCCATTGCCTTGAGGAAAAAAATGAAGTTTTAAACTGCAGGCTCTCAGTGATCCACTGTCTTTTCGCAGCTCCATCACTCTCTACACAGATCTCTAGTTGACCCCTTGACCCCTACCCACATTCTCAAGGGGAATCTCAAGTGCCTGCTATTTCTGATATTCACCCTTCTCGAATTCACTTCATCATCTCTGGTCACGTTATTCCCTCCACCTTGTAACTACCAATCCTCCCCTTTCAGCTGGACTAAGTAAAAAACCCAAGAACTAAAGGATGTATTAATGAAAAAAAAAAAAAGAAAAAAGAACAGAGGGAGAGAACTCAACAATTAGATGCTTATGATGTCCTGGAGAGGGTAACCAGGGCTTAGACAGCTCCAGGGATGAGGAGAGGAGAAAACTACAAAAACCTTGACATATACGTTTGGAAAACATAGAGCAAAGGAAATCTGTACACTGTGCCCAGCTGAGCCCTGAAAATTGGCAAGATCCCAGTGTTCCCAACCCCAGCATACATGGGAGAACACAGAAGACATAGCAGTGGCGTGGGAAATCTAAAACAAGAGCCTTAGCTGGTCTCACAGAGGACCTGGGTGCACATTCAGTGTCAAACAAAAGAATTATGTCATTGCACCAAAGCAGCAAACAGCATGAAACAGGGGATGACTGAGAAAGCTCTCATGGTTGGAACAAGGAAGACACAGCAACTGCCTGGGTGCAATGACCCAAGACCAACAGGAACGAGAGTGTCTCAGCTGATGCCAGAGTGGTTCACACAGCATACAGCCCTTCTCAGTGCCTGAATATCACAAAGCCTCTCTGCCTTCTCCCAACCCCCTCTCTCTTCCCACAAACACAGCCTGGGTTGGGGAGAAAACGGGTGCTAAATTGATGGAAGATATTAACACATACTACCTAGCAGAGTAGGAACTCTGAACAGAAACTAAACTCAGTTACAAAAAAATATAGTTATTTTTAACCACCTGATTCTTTGTTTGAGATTCAGATCTGCATATGTGTGTTATGTATACATAAAATTTTTTCAGTCATAGAACATCAATGTATGTCTTAGTCCTTTTGGATAGTATAACAAAATACCGTAGCTTATGTGGCTTGTGAAAAACAGAAATTTATTTCTCATATTCTGTAGGCTGTGAAGTCCCAGATCAAGGCACCAACAGACTCAATATCTGGTAATATACTCGCTTCCTCGTTCATAGATGACAGTCTTCTCACTGTGTCTTCACATTCAAGAAGGGGCAAGGGAGCTCTCTGAGGTCTCCTTTAAAATGACACTAATCCCATTCCTCAGTGCTCTACCCTCATGATCTAATCGCCTTCCAAAGGACCCACCTCCAAAATACTATCACATGGGGGATTAGATTTCAACATACGAATTTGGGGGGGGGGGGGGACACAAACAATCAGCCCACAGCGATGTGGTTATAAATACTATGACAAAAAATAATCTATCAGTAAAAAGGAGTTTGTGATTGGAAGCAATATCATTCTAAATATTCCTAGACACAAAATTAAAACCAACTAACTGACAAATAAAATAAACCAAAGTTCTCTGTGGGAAACACTATCCTTAAGGACCTCTAGTAAGTCATTTTTGCAATCTTTCCTGAAAAATTCATGTAAGAATTTATTATAAATAATAGAAACCAACAGCATTGGGAAGCAATTTGTAAATTCCATTCTATGATGAAATTGTACAGCTGTGAACCTGAGGAATGAACTAAATAAGATGACCTTAGAGGTGACTTCAAAACAGCAACCCTCATTATATTTTTGGATGCTAATTTTCTTACTCCCTATCTAATTTCAGGACATTAAATTGCCAGTTGCAAGAAGAGATCTGATCAAACTACTCAGAAATTTAAGACACAACTATAGAAGATATGTATCAAAATATGTACATCAAGATAGATATACATCAGGTGGAGCTTCAAGATGGCTGAAGAGTAGGACGTGGAGATCACCTTTCCCCGCACAAATACATCAGAAATACATCTACATGTGGAACAACTCCTACAGAACACCTACTGAACGCTGGCAGAAGACCTCAGACCTCCCAAAAGGCAAGAAACTCCTCATGTACCTGGGTAGGGCAAAAGAAAAAAGAAAAAACAGAAACCAAAGAATGGGGACAGGACCTGCACCGTGGGAGAGAGCTGTGAAGGAGGAAAGGTTTCCACACACTAGGAAGCCCCTTCGGGGGCAGAGACTGTGGGTGGTGGAAGGAGGAAGCTTTGGAGCCACGGAGGAGAGGGCAGCCACAGGGGTGCGGAGGGCAAAGCGGAGACATTCCCGCACAGAGGATCGGTGCCGACCGGCACTCACCAGCACTCACTAGGCCGAGAGGCTTGTCTGCTCACCCGCCGGGGCGGGCGGGGGCTGGGAGCTGAGGCTCGGGCTTCAGAGGTCAGATCGCAGGGAGAGGACTGGGGTTGGCTGTGTGGACACAGCCTGAAGGGGGCTAGTGCTCCCCAGCTAGCCGGGAAGGAATCCAGGAAAAAGTCTGGAGCTGCCAAAGAGGCAAGAGACTTTTTCTTGCCTTTTGTTTCCTGGTGCGCAAGGCGAGGGTATTCAGAGCGCCGCTTAAAGGAGCTCCAGAGACGGGCACGAGCCACGGCTCTCAGCGTGGGCCCCAGACGGGCACGAGACGCTAAGGCTGCTGCTGCTGCTGTAGCCACCAAGAATCATGTGTGCAAGCACAGGTCACTATCCGCACCTCCCTTCCCAGGAGCCTGTGCAACCCGCCACTGCCAGGGTCCTGTGACCCAGGGATAACTTCCCTGGGAAAACGCACAGCACGTCTCGAGCTGGTGCAACGTCACGCTGGCCTCTGCCGCCGCAGGCTCGCCCTGCACCCGTACCCGGCCCTCCCCCCCGCCCTGAGTGAGCCAGAGCCCCAGATTCAGCTTCTCCTTTAACCCCGTCCTGTCTGAGCGAAGAACAGATACGTTCAGGTGACCTACACGCAGAGGTGGGACCAAATCCAAAGCTGAATCCCAGGAGCTGTGCAAATAAAGAAGAGAAAGGGAAATCTCTCCCAGCAGCCTCAGGAGCAGCAGATTAAATCTCCACAATCAGATTGATGTACCCTGCAACTGTGGAATACCTGAATAGACAATGAATCATCCCAAATTGAGGAGGTGGACGATATATATATATTTTTCCCTTTTTCTCTTTTTCTGAGTGTGTATGTGTATGTTTCTATGTGTGATTTTGTCGGTATAGCTTTGCTTTTACCTTTTGTCCTAGGGTTCTGTCTGTCCAGTTTTGTTTGTTGTTTATTTTTAGTATAGTTTTTGGCACTTGTTATCATTGGTGGGTTTGTTTTTTGTTTGGGTTGCTCTCTTCTTTTTTTCTTTCTTTCTTTTTTTTAATTACTTTCAAAACATTTTTTAAATTATTTAAATAACTTTATTTTATTTTATCTTCTCCCTTTCTTTTTTTTTCTCCCTTTTTATTCTGAGCCGTGTGGATGAAAGGCTCTTGGTGCTCCAGCCAGGTGTCAGGGCTGTGCCTCCGAGGTGGGAGAGCCAAGTTCAGGACACTGGTCCACAAGAGACCTCCCAGCCCCATGTAATATCAAATGGTGAAAATCTCCCAGAGATCTCCATCTCAACACAAAGACCCAGCTCCACTCAACGACCAGCAAGCTATAGTGCTGGACACCCTATGCCAAACAACTAGCAAGACAGGAATACAACCCCATCCATTAGCCAAGAGGCTGCCTAAAATCATAATAAATCCACAGACACCCCAAAACACACCACCAGAAGTGGACCTACCCACCAGAAAGACAAGATCCAGCCTCATCCACCAGAACACAGGCAGTAGTCCCCTCCACCAGGAAGCCTACACAACCCACTGAACAAACCTTAGCCACTGGGGACAGACACCAAAAACAACAGGAACTACGAACTTGCAGCCTGCAAAAAGGAGACCCCAAACACAGTAAGTTAAGCAAAATGAAAAGACAGAAAAACACACAGCAGATGAAGGAGCAAGGCAAAAACCCATGAGAACTAACAAATGAAGAGGAAATAGGCAGTCTACCTGAAAAAGAATTCAGAATAATGATACTAAAGATGATCCAAAATCTTGGAAATAGAATGGAGAAAATATGAGAACCGTTAAACAAGGACCTAGAAGAACTAAAGAGCAAACAGTGATGAGCAACACAATAAATGAAATTAAAAATTCTCTAGAAAGGATCAATAGCAGAATAACTGAGGCAGAAGAAAGGATAAGTGACCTGGAAGATAAAATAGTGGAAATAACTACTGCAGAGCAGCATAAAGAAAAAAGAATGAAAAGAATTGAGGACAGTCTCAGAGACCCTGGGACAACATTAAACGCACCAACATTTGAATTATAGGGGTCCCAGAAGAAGAAGAGAAAAAGAAAGGGACTGAGAAAATATTTGAAGAGATTGTAGTTGAAAACTTCCCTAATATGGGAAAGGAAAGAGTTAATCAAGTCCAGGAAGCACAGAGAGTCCCATACAGGATAAATCCAAGGAGAAACAGGCCAAGACACATATTAATCAAACTATCAAAAATTAACTACAGGGGTGGGATAGGGAGGGTGGGAGGGAGGGAGACGCAAGAGGGAAGAGATATGGGAACATATGTATATGTATAACTGATTCACTTTGTTATAAAACAGAAACTAACACACCATTGTAAAGCAATTATACCCCAATAAAGATGTTAAAAAAAAATTAACTACAAACAAAAAATATTACAGGCAGCAAGGGAAAAACAACAAATAACACACAAGGGAATCCCCACAAGGTTAACAGCTGATCTTTCAGCAGAAACTCTGCAAACCAGAGGGAGTGGCAGGACATATTTAAAGAGATGAAGGAGAAAAATCTACAACTAAGTTTACTCTACCCAGCAAGGATCTCATTCAGATTTGACAGAGAAATTAAAACCTTTACAGACAAGCAAAAGCTGAGAGAGTTCAGCACCACCAAACCAGCTTTACAAACAATCCTAAAGGAACTTCTCTAGGCAGGAAACACAAGAGAAGGTAAAGACCTACAATAACAAACCCAAAACAATTAAGAAAATGGGAATAGGAACATACAAATAGATAATTACCTTAAATGTAAATGGATTAAATGCTCCAACCAAAAGACATAGACTGGCTGAATGGATACAAAAACAAGACCCGTATGTATGCTGTCTACAAGAGACCCACCTCAGACCTAGGGACAGATACAGACTGAAAGTTAGGGGATGGAAAAAGATATTCCATGCAAATGGAAATCAAAAGAAAGCTGGAGTAGCAATTCTCATATCAGACAAAATAGACTTTAAAATAAAAACTACTACAAGACACGAAGAAGGACACTAAATAATGATCAAGGGACCAATCCAAGAACAAGATATAACAATTGTAAATATTTATACACCCAACATAGGAGCACCTCAATACATAAGGCAAATACTAACAGCCATAAAAGGGGAAATGGACAGTAACACAATCATAGGAGGAGACTTTAATACTCCACTTTCACCAATGGACCAATCATCCAAAATGAAAATAAATAAGGAAACACAAGCTTTAAATGATACATTAAACAAGATGGACTTAATTAATCTTTATAGGACATTCCATCCGAAAAAAACAGAATACACATTCTTCCCAAGTGCTTATGGATCATTTTCCAGGATAGATCATATCTTGGGTCACAAATCAAGCCTTGGTAAATTTAAGAAAATTGAAATTGTATCAAGTATCTTTTCCGACCACAACGATATGAGACTAGATATCAATTACAGGAAAAGATCTGTAAAAAATACAAACACATGGAGGCTAAACAATACACTACTTAGTAACGAAATGATCCCTGAAGAAATCAATGAGGAAATCAAAAAATACCTAGAAATAAATTAAAATGGAGACACGACAACCCAAAATCTATGTGATGAAGCAAAAGCAGTTCTAAGAGGGAAGTATACAGCAATACAATCCTACCTTAAGAAACAGGTAACATCTCAAATAAAGAACCTTATCTTGCACCTAAAGCAATTAGAGAAAGAAGAACAAAAAAACCCCAAAGTTAGCAGAAGGAAAGAAATCATAAAGATCAGATCAGAAATAAATGAAAAAGAAATGAAGGAAACGATAGCAAAGATCAATAAAACTAAAAGATGGTTCTTTGAAAAGATAAACAAAATTGATAAATCATTAGCCAGACACATCGAGAAAAAAAGGGAGAAGACTCAAATCAATACAATTAGAAATGAAAAAGGAGAAGTAACAACTGACACTGAAGAAATACAAAGGATCATGAGAGATTACTACAAGCAACTATATGCCAATAAAATGGACAACCTGGAAGAAATGGACAAATTCTTAGAAATGCACAACTTTCTGAGACTGAAGCAGGAAGAAGTAGAAAATATGAACAGACCACAATCACAAGCACTGAAATTGAAACTGTGATTAAAAATCTTCCAACAAACAAAAGCCCAGGACCAGATGGCTTCACAGGCAAATTCTATCAAACATTTAGAGAAGAGATAACACCTATCCTTCTCAAACTATTCCAAAATACAGCAGACGGAGGAACACTGCCAAACTCATTCTACGAGGCCACCATCACCCTGATACCAGGGTGACAAAGATGTCACAAAGAAAGAAAACTACAGGCCAATATCACTGATGAACATAGATGCAAAAATCCTCAACAAAATACTAGCAAACATAATCCAACACCACATTAAAATGATCATAACCATAATCAAGTGGGGTTTATCCCAGGAATGCAAGGATTCTTCAATATACTCAAATCATTCAATGTGATAAACCATATTAACAAATTGAAGGAGAAAAACCATATGATCGTCTCAATAGATGCAGAGAAAGCTTTTGACAAAATTCAACACCGATTTATGATAAAAACCCTCCAGAAAGTAAGCATAGAGGGAACTTTACTCAACATAATAAAGGCCATATATGACAAACCCACAACCAAGATCATCCTCAATGGTGAAAATCTGAAACCATTTCCTCTAAGATCAGGAACAAGATAAGATTGCCCACTCTCACCATTTTTATTCAACATAGTTTTGGAAGTTTTAGCCACAGCAATCAGAGAAGAAAAAGAAATAAAAGGTATCCAAATTGGAAAAGAAGAAGTAAAGATGTCACTGTTTGCAGATGACATGATACTATACATAGAGAATCCAAAAGATGCTACCAGAAAACTACTAGAGCTAATCAATGAATTTGGTAAAGTAGCAGGATACAAAATTAATGCACAGAAATCTCTGGCATTCCTATACACTAATGATAAAAAAACTGAAAGTGAACTCAAGAAAACACTCCCATTTACCACTGCAACAAAAAGAATAAAACATCTAGGAATAAACCTACCTAAGGAGACAAAAGACCTGTATGCAGAAAATTATAAGACACTGATGAAAGAAATTAAAGATAATACAAATAGATGGAGAAATATACCATGTTCTGGGATTGGATGAATCAACATTGTGAAAATGACTATACTACCAAAGCAATCTACAGATTCAATGCAATCCCTATCAAACTACCACTGGTATTTTTCACAGAACTACAACAAAAAAATTCACAATGTGTATGGAAACACAAAAGACTCCGAATAGCCAAAGCAATCTTGAGGACGAAAAATGGAGCTGGAGGAATCAGGCTCCCTGACTTCAGACTCTACTACAAAGCTACAGTAATGAAGACAGTGTGGTACTGGCACAAAAACAGAAAGATAGATCAATGGAACAGGATAGAAAGCCGAGAGATAAACCCACACATGTATGGTCACCTTATCTTTGATAAAGGAGGCAGGAATGGACAGTGGAGAAAGGACAGCCTCTTCAATAAGTGGTGCTGGGAAAACTGGACAGGTACATGTAAAAGTATGAGATTAGATCACTCCCTAACACCATACACAAAAATAAGCTCAAAACAGATTAAAGACCTAAATGTAAGGCAGACACTATCAAACTCTTAGAGGAAAACATAGGCAGAACACTCTATGACATAAATCACAGCAAGATCCTTTTTGACCCACCTCCTAGAGAAATGGAAATAAAAACAAAAATAAACAAACGGGACCTAATGAAACTTCAAAGCTTTTGCACATCAAAGGAAACCATAAACAAGACCAAAAGACAACCCTGAGAATGGGAGAAAATACTTGCAAATGAAGCAACTGACATAGGATTAACCTCCAAAATTTACAAGCAGCTCATTCAGCTCCATATCAAAAAAACAAACAACCTAATCAAAAAATGGGCAGAACACCTAAATAGACATTCCTCTGAAGAAGATATACAGATTGCCAACAAACACATGAAAGAATGCTCAACATCATTAATCATTAGAGAAATGCAAATCAAAACACAATGAGGTATCATCTCACACCAGTCAGAATGGCCATCATCAAAAAATCTACAAACAATAAACACTGGAGAGGGTGTGGAGAAAAGGGAACCCTCTTGCACTGCTGGTGGGAACGTAAATTGATACAGCCACTATGGAAAACAGTATGCAGGTTCCTTAAAAAACTAAAAATAGAACTACCATATGACCCAGCAATCCCACTACTGGGCATATACCCTGAGAAAACCATAATTCAAAAAGAGTCATGTACCACAATGTTCACTGCAGCTCTATTTACAATAGCCAGGACATGGAGTAAACCTAAGTGTCCATCAACAGATGAACTGATAAAAAAGATGTGGCACATATATAGAATGGAATATTACTCAGCCAGAAAAACAAATGAAACTGAGTTATTTGTAGTGAGGTGGATGGACCTAGAGTCTGTCATACAGAGTGAAGTAAGTCAGAAAGAGAAAAACAAATACCATATGCTAACACATATATATGGAATCTTAAAAAAAAAATTCATGAAGAACCTAGGGGCAAGATGGGAATAAAGACACAGACCTACTAGAGAATGGACTTGAGGATATGGGGAGGGGGAAGGGTAAGCTGGGACGAAGTGAGAGAGTGGCATGGACATATATACAGTACCAAACATAAAATAGATAGCTAGTGGGAAGCATCCACATAGCACAGGGAGGTCAGCTCAGTGCTTTGTGACCACCTAGAGGGGTGGGATAGGGAGGGTGGGAGGGAGGAAGGCACAAGAGGGAAGAGATATGGGGATATATGTATACATATGGCTGATTCACTTTGTTATAAAGCAGAAACTAACACACCATTGTAAAGCAATTATACTCCAATAAAGATGTTTAAAAAAAAAGCTTGCAAACAACAAAAAGAAAAATAAAATAGATATATATCAAGATATAGAATGTTAAAAAAATATAAATATATAATGCATAGCTATAAGTATTATATATTTATGTTTATTTTTAACCTTTTTATACTTGTGTCTCATTTTTAGAATGTTTTGATATATGTGTATGTGTATATATGAATCAGTGGGAAACATACTGATTTATACAAAATCATTGAGAAAAGCAGTTTATGTAGAAAGCCAGCAGAAAATATATGAACACATCTAATTATAAAGGATGGGAGCTACAAATGGAAAACTTTGCATGAAGACATTGAAGCTACAAAAATAACTGTTCAATATATTTCACTGCAATTACACTTCACAACATATTAATTCTCTGTCCCTAAGGGATTCCATTTTGCATAGAACCTAAATAAACGGCCTGAAAAAATTTTGCTGAGATTGAGATCGGATTTAATTACCAGACCTAATTCTTCAGTAATGGAAATCAGCCAAAGAACTGGGGGAAAATGCTGACTGAATGGAGACACGAGTGACCTAGCTAACTGGAAGGGAACAACATTTTTGATTAATTGAAAGGACAAGCACTTCATCTTAAAATGTCCAAAGGTTAGATGTGTAGAACTAAATAAATCAATAACACTGTTTGATAGCACTTTTCCAGTAACCCTGTGGAGTACCTTTTCATATTATAACACATAAAATAGCAAGAGGCATATTCTTGCAGGCACTTTTCTACACCTAAAGTAAAAGTTAATGTTTTATACAGCCTCCAGAATAGGCATTTCTACTACTCATAAAAACAATTTCTTACCTTTTCTGGGTTACTTTTACTGTAAAGGTCACCAGCTGTAACTGGTTGCAGTACTTTTGTGTGGCACAGTTGGAGCTGGCAAGAGACTTAAGTGAAAAATCATTTTTGGAGCTTCGAAGGGGAGTTGTGTTTGTCCTTACAAAATGAATTGCATCCACAGCAAAGAACTGCAGTGATTCTACATGTTATTTCAAACATGAAATGTCATAATTCTTCCCTTTGTAAAGCCATCCTGCAATCAGCAACAATTAGCATGCTGGTTAAAAAAGAGACCACTTTACTGATATTATTAATTCAATGCCACATTAAAATTAAGCTTATTATCACTACTCAAACAAATCTTGAAATTAACAGACAGCCATTAACTGCTATATTTCACTTATGGGGCAACATGTTATTTTTTCTAAATTTTTACTTATTTATTTTCTATACAGCAGGTTCTTATTAGTTATCTGTTTTATACATATTAGTGTATATATGTCAATTCCAGTCTCCCAATTCATCCCACCACCACCCCCTCCAACACCCCCACTTCCCCCCCCACCTGGTGTCCATACGTTTGTTCTCCACATCTGTGTCTCTATTTCTGCCTTGCATACTGGTTCATCTGTACCATTTTTCTAGATTCCACATATATGCATTAATATACGATATTTGTTTTCCTCTTTCTGACTTACTTCACTCTGTATGACAGTCGCTAGGTCCATCCACATCTCTACAAATGACCCAATTTCGTTCCTTTTTATGGCTCAGCAATATTCCCTTGTATATATGTACCACATCTTCTTTATCCATTTATCTGTCGATGGGCATTTAGGTTGCTTCCATGACCTGGTTATTGCAAATAGTGCTGCAGTGAACACTGTGGGTGCATGTGTCTTTTTTGAATTATGGTTTTCTCTGGGTATATGCCCAGTAGTGGGATTGCTGTGTCATATGGTAATTCTACTTTTAGTTTTTTAAGGAACCTCCATACTGTTTTCCCTAGAGGCTGTATCAATTTACATTCCCACCAACAGTGTAAAAGGGTTCCCTTTTCTCCACACCCTCTCCAGCATTTATTGTTTGTAGATTTTTTGATGATGCCCATTCTAACCTGTGTGAGATGATACCTCATTGTACTTTCATTTGCATTTTTCTAATAATTAGTGATGTTGAGCAGCTTTTCATGTGCCTCATGGCCATCTGTATGTCTTCTTTGGAGAAATGTCTGTTTAGGTCTTCTGCCCATTTTTGGACTGGGTTGTTTGTTTTTTTGATATTGAGCTACATGAGCTGTTTATATATTTTGGAGATTAATCCTTTGTGAGTTGATTCATTTGCAAATATTTTTCTCCCATTCTGAGGGTTGTCTTTTCATCTTCTTTATGGTTTCCTTTGATGTGCAAAAGCTTTGAAGTTTCATTAGGTCCCATTTGTTTATTTTTGTTTTTATTTCCATTTCTCTAGGAGGTGGGTCAAAAAGGATCTTGCTGTGATTTATGTCAAAGAGTATTCTTCTTATGTTTTCCTCTAAGAGTTTTATAGTGTCCGATCTTACATTTAGGTCTTTAATCAAATTGGAGTTTATTTTTGTGTATGGTGTTAGGGAGTGCTCTAATTTCATTCTTTTATATGCAGCTGTCCAGTTTTCCCAGCACCACTTATTGAAGAGACTGTCTTTTCTCCATTGTATATCCTTGCCTCCTTTGTCATAGATTAGTTGACCATAGATGTGTGGGTTTATTTCTGGGCTTTCTATTCTGCTCCATTGATCTATATTTCTGTTTTTGTGCCAGTACCATATTGTCTTGATTACTGTAGCTTTGTAGTATAGTGTGAAGTCAGGGGGTCTGACTCCTCCAGCTCTGTTTTTTCCGCTCAAGATTGCTTTGGCTATTCGGGATCTTTGGTGTCTCCATACAAATTTTAAGATTTTTTGTTCTACTTCTATAAAAAAATGCCATTGGTAATTTGATAGGGATTGCACTGAATCTGTAGATTGCTTTGGGTAGTATAGTCATTTTCACAATGTTGATTCATCCAATCCCAGAACATGGTATATCTCTCCATCTGTTTTTGTCATCTTTGATTTCTTTCATCAGTGTCTTATAGTCTTCTGAGTACAGGTCTTTTACCTCCTTAGGTAGGCTTATTCCTAGATATTTTATTCTTTTTGTTGCAGTGGTGAATGGGATTATTTCCTTAATTTCTCTTTCTGATCTATACATTGTTAATGTATAGGAATGCAAGAAATTTCTGTGCATTAATTCTGTATCCTGCAACTTTACTGAGTTCACTGATTAGATCTAGCAGTTTTCTGGTGGCATCTTTAGGATTCGTCATGTCATCTGCAAACAATGACAGTTTTACTTCTTCTTTTCCAATTAGTATTCCTTGTATTTCCTTTTCTTCTCTGATTGCTGTGGTTAGGACTTCCAAAACTATGTTGAATAACAGTGGCAAGAGTGGACATCCTTGTCTTGCTCCTGATCTTATAGGAAATGCTTTCAGTTTTTCACCCTTGAGAATGATGTTTGCTGTGGGTTTTCATATATGGCCTTTATTATGTTGAGGTAGGTTCCCTCTGTGCCCACTTTCTGGAGAGTTTTTATCATAAATAGGTGTTGAATTTTGTCAAAAGCTTTCCCTGCAACTACTGAGATGATCATATGGTTTTTATTCTTCAGTTTGTTAATATGGTGTATCACATTGATTGATTTGCATGTATTGAAGAATCTTTGCATCCCTGGGATACGTCCCACTTGATCATAGTGTATGATCCTTTTAATGTGTTGTTGGATTCTGTTTGCTAGTATTTTGTTGAGGATTTTTGCATCTGTATTCATCAGTGATATTGATCTGTAATTTTCTTTTTTTTTTGTAGTACCTCTGTCTGGTTTTGGTATCAGGGTGATGGTGGCTTCGTAGAATGAACTTGGGAGTGTTCCTTCCTCTGCAACTTTTTGGAGGAGGTTGAGGAGTTTTTCTTGTTTCTTGAGGTAGGATTGTATTGCTATAAACTTCCCTCTTAGAACTGCTTTTGCTGTATCCCATAGGTTTCAGATCATCGTGTTTTCATTGTCATTTGTCTCTAGGTATCTTTTTCTTTCCTCTTTTATTTCTTCTGTGATCTCTTGGTTATTTAGTAAAGTATTGTTTAGCCTCCATGTGTTTGTATTTTTTACATTTTTTCCCTGTAATTAATTTCTAATCTCATTGTGTTGTGGTCAGAAAAGATACTTGATATGATTTCAATTTTCTTAAATTTACTGAGGCTTGATCTGTGACCCAAGATGTGATCTATCCTGGAGAATGTTCTGTGTGCACTTGAGAAGAAAGTGTAATCTGCTGTTTTCGGATGGAATGTCCTATAAATATCAATTAAATCTATCTGGTCTATTGTGTCATTTAAAACTTGTGTTTCCTTATTAATTTTCTGTCTGGATGATCTGTCCATTGGTGTAAGTGAGGTGTTAAAGTCCCCCACTATTATTGTGTTACTCTCAATTTCCTTTTTTAAAACTGTTAGCATTTGCCTTAGTATACAGGTGCTCCTATGGTGGGTGCATATATATGTATAATTGTTATATCATTTTCTTGGATTGACTCCTTGACTCCTGATCATTATGTAGTGTCCTTCCTTGTTTCTTCTAACATTCTTTATTTTAAAGTCTATTTTATCTGATATGAGTATTGCTACTACAGTTTTCTTTTGATTTCCATTTGCATGGAATATATTTTTCTATCCCCTCACTTTCAGTCTGTATGTGTCCCTAGGTCTGAAATGGGTCTTTTGTAGACAACATGTATACAGGCTGGCTGAACATATATTCAGCCAGCCTGTGTCTTTTGATTGCAGCATTTAATCCATTCACATTTAAGGTAATTATCGATATGTATGCTCCTATTACCATTTTCTTAATCGTTTTGGGTTTCTTTTTGTAGGTCCTTTTCTTCTCCTGTGTTTCCCACTTAATGATGTTCCTTTAACATTTGTTGTAGAGCTGGTTTTGTGCAGCTTAATTCTTTTAGCTTTTGCTTGTTTGTAATTCTTTTGATTTCTCTGGCAAATCTGAATGAGATCCTTGCCAGGTAGAGTAATCTTGGTTGTAGGTTCTTCCCTTTAATCACTTTAAGTATATGGTGCCACTCCCTTCTGGCTTGTAGAGTTTCTGCTGAGAAATCAGCTGTTAACCTTATGGGAGTTCCCTTATATATTGTCTTTTTTCCCTTGTTGCTTTTAATAATTTGTCTTTAATTTTTGTCAGTTTGATTACTATGTATCTCAGAGTGTTTCTCCTTGGGTTTATCCTTCCTGGGACTCTCTGTGCTTCCTGGACTTCGGTGGCTCTTTCCTTTCCCATGTTAGGGAAGTTTTCGACTATAATCTCTTCAAATATTTTCTCAGGTCCTTTCTCTCTCTTTTCCTTCTGGGACCCCTATAATGAGAATGTTGGTGCATTTAATGTTGTCCCAGAGGTCTCTTAGGCTGTCCTCATTTCTTTTCATTCTTTTTTCTGTTCTGCAGCAGTGATTTCCACCATTCTGTCTTCCAGGTCACTTATCTGTTCTTCTGCCTCAGTTATTCTCTTATTGATTCCTTCTAGTGTAGTTTGCATTTCAGTTATTGTATTGTTCATTTCTGTTTGTTTGTTCTTTAATTCTTCTAGGTCTTTGTTAAACACTTCTTGCATCTTCTCATCTTTGCCTCCATTCTCTTTCCGAGGTCCTGGATCATCTTCACTATCATTATTCTGAATTCTGTTTCTGGAAGTTTGCCTATCTCCACTTCATTTATTTGATTTTCTGGGGTTTTATCTTGTTCCTTCATCTGGTACACAGTTCTCTGCCTTTTCATTTTGTCTTTCTTTCTGTGAATGTGGTTTTCATTCCACAGGCTGCAAAACTGTAGTTCTTCTTGCTTCTGAAGTCTGCCCTCTGGTAGATGAGGCTATCTAAGGGGCTTCCTGATGGGAGGGACTGGTGGTGGGTAGAGCTGGCTGTTGCTCTCGTGGGCAAAGCTCAGTAAAACTAATCTGCTTGTCTCCTGATGGGTGGGGCTCAGTTCCCTCATGTTGGTTGTTTGGCCTGAGGTGACCCAGTACTGGAGCCTACAGGCTCTTTGGTGGGGCTAATGGCAGACTCTGGGAGGGCTCATGCCAAGAAGTACTGCCCAGAACTTCTGCTGTCAGTGTCCCTGTCCCCGTGGTGAGCCACAGCCACCCCTCGCCTCTGCAGGAGACCCTCCAACACTAGCAGGTAGGTCTGGTTCAGTCTCCTGTGGGGTCACTGTTCCTTCCCCCTGAGTCCTGATGTGCACACTACTTTGTGTGTGCCCTCCAAGATTGAAGTCTCTGTTTCCCCCAGTCCTGTCAAAGTCGTGCAATCAAATTGTGCTAGCTTTCAAAGTCTGATTCTCTGGGAATTCCTCCTCCCGTTGCTGGACCCCCAGGTTGGGAAGCCTGACGTGGGGCTCAGAACCTTCACTCCAGTGGGTGGACTTCTGTTGTATAATTGTTTTCCAGTTTGTGAGTCACCCACCCAGCTGTTATGGGATTTGATTTTATTGTGATTGCGCCCCTCCTACCGTCTCATTGCAGCTCCTCCTTTTTCTTTGGACGTGGGGTTTCTTTTTTGGTGAGTTCCAGTGTCTCCCTTTCGATGACTGTTCAGCAGTTAGTTGTGATTCCAGTGCTCTCACAAGAGGGAGTGAGCACACGTCCTTCTACTCTGCCATCTTGAACCAATCTCGGCAACATGTTTTTAAATATTATATGATTTGTTTGAATATGTTTCTTAAATAATGAGAGAGAAAAGAAGAGTTTTGGCTACTTTAACAAGTCACTGCAGGGCTTGCTTATTTTATGAAAATGAAATATCACTAAGCAGGAGGAGGTTGTTTTTTTTTTTAATTTTTATTTTTAAAAGTTATTTATTTCTGGCTGCACTGGGTCTTCATTGCTGCCCACAGGCTATCCCTAGTTATGGCAAGTGGGGGCTACTCCTCGTTGTGGTGCACGGGCTTCTCATTGTGGTGGCTTCTTTTCTTGTGGAGCACGAGCTCTAGGCACACGGGCTCAGTAGTTGTGGCTCGTGGGCTCTAGTGTGCAGGCTCAGTAGTTGTGGTGTACAGGCTTAGTTGCTCTGTGGCACATGGGATCTTCCCAGACCAGGGCTCGAACCTGTGTCTCCTGCATTGGCAGGCAGATTCTTAACCACTGCACCACCAGGGGTCTCCCAGGAGGAGGTTATTTAAAGGCCCATAAAATTGTTGTTGCCAAAGTAACCTCCCCCTGACTTTAGGAAAATCTTGACGGGGAATCATGCCACAGACAGAAACAACACATCTCGTTTTTCTTTCTTCTCTCCTTGCTTTAGCCTAGAGGGAAAGAACAAGGAGTTTCTCTATCCTCAGAGCTGCCTGGACCACATATGGAGTCAAGTGTCACTTTAAGAAGCTGAGTGATAAGGATACGCACATCTAGAGACAAGCAACCAGCAGAACAAGGACTCTGAAGACCAAGTCACAGGACGAAAATGTGCAGCACCTGGAAATGTCTAGTTTGGAGAGGGGGACAGTTAAGGAGAAATACAATACCTAATTCAAATATTTAGAGGTCTATAATGTAGAATACATCTTAAAATGTGTTTGTGTGGTAGCAGACAGCAAAATCTGTCTGCATCTGAGCAAGTGTCTGCTGGCAGCCCCCACCCCAACTGCAAGCAGTCATGCACTTCCGTCCTCCTCCTCCACATTGTTGTTCCCCTGATTTTCTTGTGGGGAACCTGGCTACTTCAGCTTTCCCCACTGGCTCTTTTCCCTCATCCAAAAAATATATGTACAGATAGAGTACAAAAATATATCTAAAGACAGATATAGTCTTATTTAGCCCTCGTTATATAAGGGATGCTGTTTGCCTGGCCTGTCTATAGGAAATTTTATTATTTATATCAAACTGTAAATACATACATGTATATGCATATATATATAATATATAATGTTGTGATTATAAACATAATTCACATTCCTTAGAGGGAAATATTAGAAAATGTAAAAAATAGGAATTATGCATAGTCCTACTACCCAAAATTATGCTACAATTATGCTTCTTTTCCTCATGACTATGCTCTCCGAGTATTTTTATAATGTTGTGATCTTTGTACACACTTTTATATACCCATCTCTTCACTCGTTAATACATAAAGATTTTTGTGTTATTAAAAATACTTCTAAATATTCAATGATTTTATAGTTTTCCATTATAACATTATTTTACTATTCTATTATTTTGGAGCATTAGAGTGATTATCAATTGTCCTTATTATATATTGGGTTAATTTGTTATTAACCCATCTATTTTTTTTCCTCAAAATTCTTATTTTGCTCCATGACCCTCTCCTTTAGGCATGTAGGCTTTGTCTCAGGGAAAGGATGAGAGGGCAGATGAAAATAGTTCATCCTCAGCTTCCGAGTTTTAAAGCAGACTTTTGAAACTTGCAGCAAAGACAAAGCAAAAAGTTATTTTATTTAAAGTCATTTTTGAGTCTCAAAAGTCTGACTTCTAGGGCTTCCCTGGTGGCGCAGTGGTTGAGAGTCCGCCTGCCGATGCAGGGGACACAGGTTCGTGCCCCAGTCTGGGAAGATCCCACATGCCGCAGAGCGGCTGGGCCCGTGAGCCATGGCCACTGAGCCTGCGCGTCCAGAGCCTGTGCTCCGCAACGGGAGAGGCCACAACAGTGAGAGGCCCGCGTACCGCAAAAAAAAAAAAAAAAAAAAGTCTGACTTCTGAGTATCAAAATCATGATGTATTTGTGGCATTTCATTTATGTCATGAACAATAAACTTGAAAGCATGTGAAATTAGCCAAAGTAGTTTGGAAGGGATTACAATTTATGAGGAAGAGAGAAGTGTTAGAAGATATGAGAGGAAAGCCATAGAGTTAGATGGTGTAGGTCTCTGAAAAGAGAGTCTGCCCTCTAACCATCATCAACCAGGGCCAAAACTCTTGGGAGGGGGTGAGGGGCAAAGAATCCCAGATAGATTTGGGGATCTGAGCATAGAGGAGACCAGTGCCCCACTTCCACTAGAGACTACGCAAGAGGTAAGCCTTAAAGGGGTCCCTGTATCACCATGGCAAGGTGACAGTGGGTAGAGATGGTGGCATGAGGAGTCTATATGAAGGCACCTGAGAAAGCTCCACAGAGCACAATTTTGCCTGTGCCTCCCAGAGAGACAAGGGGGGGTGTGTCACTAAAAGAGAGCATGCACACTCATCACATCCCAGTGGCTGAAGGCAGCACAGTCACTGGAGACCAATGGGAACCCCAATGCCTCAGCATACACCACACTGGGACAGTCACAGACCCCAGGAAACAGGTAGAATGACACATTTGCCAGGTGCCAGCCTAGGCAGAGAACGTCCCAAGTGTAGTGTCTTCTCCATGCCTTGAGGTAATGGAACTTCCCCCCAATTGAGAGGCAGTCTCAGAGGAGGAATCCTGAACTGACTGGGGGGAAAAATAAGCCTCTGAATTGACTAAGAAAGCCATAATTTGACTGAGTCTACCATGAATTGGCTGAGATTAAATCTCCAAGGGGAATGAGGAGCTCAATGTCAATGTTGAGTTGGAGAAAAATGATTACATTTTTGCACACCCAAATTTGTCACCACTGCATAATTAATACCATACTAAATAGTTTCATAGCAATGATAACTTTCAATGATAATACCCTTTCAACTGGGTCCCGTCATTTAATCTTTGCCCATTTATCCCTTCAACAAATATACTGAGCACCTATATTTTCTAGGCATTGTACTAGACAGCTAGAGCAGAGAACAAAACAGATGTAGCTGCTCACTGTCTTCACTGACTTCCAACTAGGAAGACTGACAATGAAGAAGTTATTACAACAAATTACTATGGCCACTATGACAAGGGAGGAGTCCTACCCTACCCTTCTAGGCAAAACAACAGTGACACAGAACCCCCACAGAATTAGCAGAAGTAAAGAAGGGAAAAGTATCCCAGAGAAAGAAAACAGCATACCCAAAGTGCCAGGAGTCACATAGAGAAGGATGACATGGCCACCCATTGCTGAGCATGCATTCAGCACTTGAGGATACATATCGTGTGTGTTATAAATGGAGTTTCAAATTCAGGGGGTTACGATGCCATAGTTTAAAGAAAAAGGTAGGACTAAGAACTAGAACCAGAAAAATAAATTCTGTGAGCAATACTTTCTCAATATTTGATAGCTTACCATTTCTATTTCCACTTAAATAGGTAAAGAGATACCTCATTTTTCTATGAGTGGAACAGAGACAGCTAACTGCTTACCCCAATATTCATTTTCCACTTTTTCTCTGATTTAAAAAAAAAAAAAGTATTTTACTCAGTGCCATCATATGCCTAGCTTTTCTCCAACTTCAGAGGTGACCAACAGAAATAAATCCCAGACATTGAGAAGTAAAAATGTAGGAGGTACCTCTAGGAAATCTTCTTTAAAGTTTCCTTTGTCCTGCTGCCATTCTAGAATATGACCGTGATGTCTGCATCTCCAGCTGCCATCTTGAAATATAAGGACAAAGTTCATACTCTAGGGCTTGTAGTATGAAGAGTGGGAAGTATATCCTGATTACCAATAATTCTGTAGAGCCATAAGACTAGCCCACCAAATTGCTTTCACATGAGAGAAATAAACTGTCATGTTTAACCCACTGTTATTTTCTTTTCTGTTTATGCAGCCAAACCTAATCCTAATACAATGTTGTAAAGAGTTGACTTAGGATAGCTGAGAAGTAAATGTTCTAAATCTACAGCAAGGCCCAAGACACAAATCAGATAACTGTAAAGCTAAAAAGAAATCTAGAAGTCATTTGGTCTGTTTCGTAAACTTGACCATATCACTCTCTGGGGTACAGCTGTTCAAAAGTTCCTCCTCATTGACAAGATAATGTCGAAGTTTAAGTTTCTTGAATGGTCATGATCCAGTCCTTTCTACCTCTCCATCCTGATTTCCTATCAAAGAAATTATGTTCAGGAATTATCAACTATTTTTAGTATCCTGATACAACATGTACTTCATAAGCCCATGTGTTTATTATGTCCTGTTCTTACTGTTAAAAATATACTTCCCCTGCTTGGCCATTTTGCTCAAAAATGTACTTCTCCATGAAAGATGCCTACCTCCAAACCACCAGACAGACTGATTGCTTCTTCCTTTGTGTGATCTTTACGATATACATATTTTTTCTAATATTATACTTAGGCTTGTACATAAGTAGTCACCATCTAATGTGATATTGTTTATTTCTGTATTCCTAGTGCCCAGCCAATAATATATAGTCGTAGGTGCTGAATATTTGTTGAATTAACTTGCATTTCAGATTAGGAAATTAAGGACTCTGAAAGAGTAATCAACCTAGGTATTAACAGAGCACCAAAGTTTACATCAGGAGTCAAAAGAGAAAAGATGAAGCCAAAATGTCATTTTTATATCTGATAGAGGTCAAGTTGGAAGACCTGGCTTATATTGATATCTTGGGACTCGCTAATAATGAAGTCCAGAATTGGGCAGACTTACCCAACTAGGCACAGAAGCACTGGACCAGGGCAGGACTCCCCATGTGGAATAATGGAGGAGAATTCATGGTCACTTTCAAGAGGAGAAAGACAAGAGCTGAGCTGAGCATGCCCTGTTATTCCTCCAAAATGGACTCATAGGCTAAGAATCTCCTCAGAGGCAGGGTGATTGATGGGGCAGAGGGAAGCCCAGACCTACAACTAACTGAGCTCCTTTCACATGACCAAAGCATCAGAAGTGGGAAAGAGGACCATTCCCCAGATTTTGATTCTCTTAACTCATTGGGCTTAAGCATGAAGCTGTGGATGCAAATAATCAATTAAAAAATCTATAATAAGAAGAGAGTTTTATTCAAGCCAAACTGAGGACTACAGCCCAGGAAACAACTCTCAAGGGACTGCTCTGAAGAGGTAGGGGAAGAGCCAGTATATATATGAATTTTTTGGCTGGGAAATACATGCAGTCTAGCATATATCTTGGTAAAAAATTACTGCTAATCACAAAAAACAGATATCTCAAGTTAATGATTTTAGTGTTTTTCTATGTATAGGAAGATGCAAGAATCTGGAGTCACTGAAATTCTTCCTTAGATATGCACCTTAACTATCTAGGACCCCCGATATATCTGAAGGACAGAATGCTTCATCCTGTTTTGTTTTTTTGCATCCTGAATTCCCCTTAGGGCACACTGTCAGTGGGGCAACTGCAGTGGGTTGTGATTTAACTCTTTGTATAACTGGATGATGAGTGACACTCTTTTCTTTAATGGTTAAAGCAGATGTACAATGTATGTTTGACAGGCCATAAGAAAGTTCAAGCCAAATCATGTTATAAGCCCAGAATGACTTCCCCATACCTCAGTATGTGAAAATTTCTTCCATCAAAGCCTATGGTCAGCAAGAGTTGTAGCTGTCTGCCTTGGGAGACCTTTCAGGAGGCCACCTTCATAAGATCACAAGCTACACGTCTCTGCTCTTTTGAGTTTCCTCCTGGGTCTAGTGGCAGGCAGCTTAAAAGTCGTCCCCACAAGAATCTGCAATGTGTCAGATGAATACATTCAATATATCAACTTTAAATCCACTCCATACCAAAAGCTGAAAATGTATCCCCTATTCTATTTTCTGTCCCGAATTATGTCCACATATGCTGTCCAATACAGCATGACAAAGGTTCTGCAGAGATTAAATGCTATCTTGAAGATACTTCGATAATAAAACGCCTATAAAGAGATGCTTCAACTTTGAACACGATTTCCTTTCTATTATTAAATTTCATGAAATAAATTAAAGTCCAAAGACTAAATTCTTTTACAAGTTGAAATTCAAAAACATTGAAATCCAAGGGAACTAAAGTCTGAAATCAAATTCTTGTGTGTTAAAGTTCAATGTGCAAAGTTCAATTACAAAACAAAAACCATTTGCTGATTTGTTATTCTCCCGAGGCTCAACAAGAGGGATTTTTCTGCCTTGGTAGAGTGGGGTCTCTTCAGCAACTACAACAGATCCTCTCTGGAATGGATTTGGAGTTTCTGAAGCCCCAGAAGTCATAGTAATTCAATACTTAGTCCCTCAGGAGCCTCACTTCTAAAGAACCCTAAGAGTTAACAGGACACAGAGAACTATCTCAAGGTTTTTCCAGATCCATCTAGTTTAGAAAGCCATTCTCCTGCCCTTAGATCAATTACAAAATTACATTCCCAGAACCAGGGCTACCAAGATCCTAAGAGAAATCTGATGATGTCTGGCAAAAAAGGAAAATATTCTTGGATTCAACGTAGTAGGAAGTCTGTCATTCAAGACCAATTGTCTGGATTGCTTACTTAAGCCAAAGGAAAATTCTCCGAACAAGAAGTTATTTTGAGACTACACTTGCATTTAGCACTTTCATTTACATTTCTTTACATTTACATTTTTGTGAGAAAAAAAAAAATCTATGCTTCCTGCATCCTCACACAGTGTCACTTGAGGCATTTCTGCCTCCTTGCACATTTAGATAACTGTAATGGGGTCAGCTCCAATCACAGGAACTCAAGTACCTTTCTTCCCCATCCAGCACCTCTTAATTCCATTTTCCTATTAAACCTTGGGCCCCTAATGCCATGTAGTGACATAAGTGCACCACCTCTCAGAAAGAGGCTTTTTTGTTCCTGTGCCACAGTGGCTGCCTCACTGCCTCTGGCTCCGGGATTGCTTGGGCAGTGAAACTCACCCCCTAGAGAAGAGTTTCCATTCATTCCCAATTTGTTTTGGCTGAAGACCCACCCTGAACAGATTCCTAGACTAAGTGAGTTTGATGCATCTGAAGCTTGTGTCCCTGGGGAAAAGTTTTAAATGTCCCAGCGTCTGAGTAGCTTTTTTTGTTCAACTACATCTTTTTTCTGAAGTACTGAAACATACCACTGGTACTGAATTTCCCTCTGTTATTTCCCCACTCCTTTCAAGAAGGCTATTTGAGCTTAACAATTTAATCTACTTCTTAAAGTGGCCACTTTCCTTCTCTAATCCGTGTGGGAGCTAATGCTACTTGTTGAAACTTAGCGCCTCCCTTCCATTTATTTCATCTTTGCTTTCTGGTTCAGTTATTTTTATAACTTCTCTGGATTCTTCATCATCATCATCATCATAGAGAATAAATCAACAAGTTCTGGATTCGTTGTTCAAATTTTGTCTACCTAACTCTTGATGAGATGAATAATCCCCGCCTAGATATATTCTTCCATCAGACATTTAATCAAAGCCTGGACTTGTTCTCTGATTCTCACATCTAGATTTCATCACATCTTCTCTCAACTTTCTTTTAGGATCCTCATTTCATAAATGTATTGACCAAGGTCAGTAAGTTCCCTCAGGGCAAAGGTAATGCCTGTTTCAACTGCAATGATGTGTCATATGGAAACTCAGCTGAAAAATGCTTTGAATATTTCACATGAATTTCCTTCTCAATCCTGCCCCAATTTTTTATAACCACTTGGTACAGCTGTCCCACTCTTTAAGGAAGTGGTTCTCCAACTGCTCTGAGTGGGGACCCATGGCTTTCAGAAGTCATCATCCTCGGTGACTTGGCCTTTCTTGAAGGAATCAGATCTGCTATCTGCTAGATTTGTTTGGATCCCAGTCATCATTGCTGATCTAATAACAAAAATGTCTTTCCTTCTTTTAGAGCAGTTGGAATCTGGGTACTGCTTTTTCCCCCTTTTATATTGGTCTAAAACATCATCTTTAAGATGCCCTTTTCTTCTTTACTCTTCCTTAACATAAATGAATAAATTTTTAAAATCTCTTCCTCCAGCTTAATTGGCCTGTGTTCCTTTATTTTTTTAATCTTTCATTGCTTCTGAGTTAGACAGTAAAACTGAAGTACATCTTTCAAACCACTACAGTTTCTTCTTGTTTTCCTAAGCAAATGAATTTATTACTAGAGGCAAACAGTTCCAGGCACTGAGCATTTTTGTTTCCTTCTACCTCTGGGTTTGTAATAATGTCATTTAGTTGAATTTCTATCTTAAGGGGATGGCATTATTTAATAAGGGCTCACATCTCTTATTTGTTCATTAAGTCTAACACAAGAACAAGGGTGAAGCCACAATTTGGGTGTCAGATATCAAGCCAGAGTTATAACTTACAATATTAACATAGAGCCGATCTGAGATTCTATGATAGGACAGTGACTCTTGAAAGTCAGAGGAAATGCCACATGGAATCAAGGTTAGTCAGTCCCTCCAGAGTGCCCTCCTTGATCCTGAAAGAGGAATAGAACCTAGTATTTCCAATCTAGATTACCTAGATTACCTAGGCTTGGTACTAACCATATAAAGCTAGAACATCTCTAGTGCTCTGTTCACATGCAGAATTCAGCTGCCTTGCAGTTGAAAAGTGGCAAATATTCTTCTGACAACCATGCGTAAAACAGTTGTAAAACTCTTCTCTGCAATGGAATCTTTGTCTCAACAAGGAAAAGCAAGGCCCGTGCAGTACACTAAAGCAATCTACCTGAAGCCCCCAACACAGCCAGAGGGTTGTGTCTTATTTTCTCACATAAATTGCATAAGTCATATGTTACAGTCACCTGCTAAGCTCAAGATACCTCATGACAGCTAAAATTTCTTTCTCAGGCGACAGAAATTCAAAGTCAAGTACAAAAGTGTAAAAACACATTTGGTCTAAAATAAGCCTCTATAAACCAGCAAGGTTTCTCCTCCAAACTAAAGTCCAAGACCCACGGTGTGGGCCCCGGATGCACAAAAAGCTTCTGACCAAATTGTCCCCCTCGAATTTTTCGTTTATTTTTCTTTCTCAGTGTTGCTGGTGAATAAACAAAACTTGGGAATCTGAGAGCCCCTCCCCAATAAAAAGCACCTTTAATATACACTAGGCTTATAAACAAGTTGAGAAGTACAACAAAACAGAAAACTAGGAGGTCAAAATAATGCAGGCTGCAGGATATGGTTTGTTGGGGGGGCAGGGGCGGGGGTGCAGTGCTAGAGGTGGATAGGCCTCCCTGTAGGTAGGAAGTCTGACTAGTTAAGATTTATAACTTAGAACACACAGGCTCATTCCAAACAGGAAGAAAGCTGAAGCTAAGTCAAGCAGGTTCATTTATTCTTCCCAAAGTTGACAATCAAAAAAGACTCGATCTCTCTTGGAGCTGGATGAATAAAGGATGGAGAGAGACCTACAATGACATTAAGAGATCTCACTTTACAGGAAGGAAACATCAGAAATGGGAATTATTCCCAGCTAACAATGCTTGCAAACAAGGTTAAATTCTTTGCTTACTGTTTTTTATACTGAGAACAACGTTTCTCAATATATTTGTGCAATTCTGATAGGATATTCTCATATTTAGTTTTCAATACCACATTGTGCTGCAATTTAATAAATCCCATTCGTGGATTACCAATGTTTCACAATATCGATATTAATTCATTTTCATAAAATTTGATATCAGAAAGTCAATTTTAGAATTTAGTCTTCAACTACACAATTTGGGGAATGTTCATAGTTATGTCTGTTATTTAATGTCTGGAAATTGATTTCCCATAAGATTATAGGCCAGATGATTCACTGACAACTAATTTCCCAAAGACTTCAGTAGGAGCATATGTGTAATGGCTTAAGAATGACCTTACACAAAAATATTCACCGTTTAGATGCACTGTATTATCAACTAAAGAATCCAATCTTTGCAAAACAGGAGATAGGGGGTGGGGAAAAATTAAGAATAGATTTTCCCTTAGATGACATCAGCAAAGTTGACTTCTTTCAACAATTCAAAAATCATTCTCATCTAACCTTTGTGTAAAGATAGCCTACACCTATATTATTTTATGCACTCAACTTGCCCAAGATATATCATTACATTTATACACATTCTTTACCTTCTTTTAACAATGATTTATTTTCAATGTACAGGTCTTAAGCATTGTTTTTTAAACTTATTACTAATTATTTTAGCATTGTATTTGTAAATTATTTAAACTTTATTTTCCAATAATTTACTTGTTTATATAAAAATACAATTAATTTGTGTATATTAACTTTATATCTTGCGAGCCTGCTAAATTCACTAATTTGTTAAAAGAATTGTTGTTTAGGATTTTTCAGGTAAACAATAATTTCACCTGCTAAAAAAACAATTTTCCTCCATCCTTTTGTTTCCTTATGCCTGTTATGCATTTTTCTTGCCTTATTAAACTGGCTAGTTAATGATATACATGCTAACAGGCTGGGAGAAAACGTACTTACTTTGAAATGCAGCAAAAACATAAGATGACTAAAGAATGGAGTGATGGGTAGATATGTGATAAAGCAAATACAGTTAAATGTTCACTGTAAAATACCAGCATGAATGTTCATTGTCACTTTTTTTTCAGTTTTCTGTATGTTGGAAACTTTAATAAGATGACATTAGGAAAATAAAAACCAAAGCAACAATCCAATTTTGAGAGAGGGACTGAGGACAAAAGAGACAAGGACAAAGGGACATCATAGGTTTTGAGGGACAGGCTAAAATTGGTGAAATCCAAGGCTCAGGATTAAAAACAGATGAGCAGCTTCTCTGTCTCATCAAGAGAAAATATGAATGCACACAGAGTAAATTGGATACAAACAAATGAACATACAGTAATATAGGATGCATACATATTTGGTTTTGGTAGCTGGTTGGTAAGGATATAAGGTTATCTGCTCTAAATGAAGTTCTGGAAAAGGCATTGTGGAGACTGGATCTGAGAAATGTGAGTTTGCTGGGTAGTACTGAGGGCCTATTTCTTGGTTGGTGGCTATGAATGTAGTTGAGGACAGTCTGTGCTCAACTGCCTGGATCCAGTTTCTTCACCTATAAAACAGGATAATAATGGCCAACTTCAAGATCATTAAGAGAATTAAGTGAGAGAATGCCTGTAAAGAATCTAACACAGTGTCCCACATAAAGACCAAGAACTTTTTTCCATGCCTACTTCTAGTGATTATTTTGTACAGCCGCACTTCAGGAAGTTGCTAAAGTTTCTCATGCTGCTATCTACAGAGAAGGTAATTTCAGTAGGCGATCAGCTCATCAAAAGAGCTGAAACAGGCACAGAAAGTACCAAGCCACAAAGGTACCATGCAGTGTTTGTAACCAGCATTAGGTTGTAATTTAAATGAGAGTTAAGGTTTGTAGGGACCACTTTCCTTTACTGAGAGGAAAGTAATTTATTATGTCTTTCATACCACAATCAAACTGATAAAGAGCATCTCATGATAACACTCCAAATTTCTATTGGAATTGTAAACAGGAAAGAAACCAAGGGGCAAATAGCTAATAAAATTTAGTTCATCAATTTGAAAAATATGAAATGATTATGTCTTTCTTGAGAACTAGGTAGAAAGAAAATGGCTGCTAAGGGTTGATTCTGTAATTTTTAAGAAATGTGTTTCATGATTTGGAGGGCTGTAATTTGGAAATAACATTTAAATTCCTATTACTCAGTTCTATAACTCAAAGTATAACGCAGTACTTAAGGAAAAACCACAGCAAGAGGTTTTTTTTGTGTGTGTGACACATATTACACAACTTCAAACCTTAGGAACAAAATTTAATTTATATTATAAAAACATAAAATCAAAGGGGAGTGACATCAGTATCATGGCAGCTTAAGATGTACCTCATCTTTGTCTTCCCACCAACAATAAAATTTGGCATCCACCTATGGAAAGAAATCCCTTTCAGGAAGCTGCGGAATCCAGCACCATAAGCCAAGGGACCCGGGAGGAGTCTCGTCCAGCCATCCATCAGGTAATAGGGAGACAGGCCTCAGTCCCCGATGTGGACCCTGTCATGGCCTATAAACTGGCCCCAGCCTCTTTCAACCACCATCTAGGAGCCCCTGAGAACACCAACTTAGACATTCACTCAAGGACAAGAGAGACTTTGCAAAAGTTCAGGTTTCCAGAGAAGTCCCAGAATTCCATTGGAGGAAAAAAAAAGTTTGGATGTATTGGAGGAGGTAAGAGGGACAGTTTGACTTTACCCACATCACCCCTCCACCGAGGGATGGCACAGCTTAGGGCCAAGAGAGATCTTCCTCACAGTGATTTATCCCACAGAAGAAAGGGAGAGCATGTGAGTGAACACCCCGCTGCCCCAGCTGTACACAACATGCCAAAGGGGCTCCTTTCTCTCTTGCTCCATCCAGAGTATAGAATCATGAGTTACGTGACTGTGGGCAAGAATAAGTGGGGAGAGTGGCAGATACAACTACTGAAGGACAGTAAGAGGCACAGATCTTAACTGTGTCGTGAATTCCACCAAGAACCTGCCCAACAGCTGCTGGGAATGCATTACCAGTGGATCACAACTGGCTCACGGGAACCTCAAGCACTCTGTGTGCCTCACCTACAAACTCCCCATCTTGTGGTCAGCTCCCTGCGTGTGCTCCCGACGGTGGCAGCAAGAATAAGCTTTGGAAGATAGTGAGCATGCACATATGCTGGCCAAATCTGCAGGCCAGGGAGAGATCACAAACTTGACCCTAAGCACCACCTGTGGGAAACAAAAGAGAGGCTGTCAGCACTCACTCAGCCTGGTGCATTGACGGATCCAGAGAAGGCATAAAGCCTAAGAATTTTGCCACAAGAGGGAGCAAGAAGCATGGAGGAGGTATACTCCAAAAAGGGTCTAAGATAGCCTCAGAATCTCTAATAAGGCTGATGGGAGGTATCTCTCTCCCAGAAGCAGTTAGTGAAGCCTTGAGGGGGTGACTGCTACTTCAGAAGTAAAGAAATAATGCAAAAGTTCAAAGAACATGAAAAATCAAGATAACATGGACACCACCAAAGGATCACAGTAATCTTCTGGTAACCAAACCCAAAGACATGGAGATCTGTGATTTACCCAATAAAGAATTCAAGTTTTAAGGAAGCTTGATGAGGTACAAGAAAACACAGAAAGACAAATGAACCATATCAGGAAAACAATAAATGAACAAAATAAGAAGTTTAGCAAATGCTCATAGCAGCACTATTTACAATAGCCAAGACACGGAAACAACCCAAATCCCCATCAACAGATGATTGGCTTAAGAAAATGTGGCATATATATATATGATATATATATATATATAAAATATATAAATATGATGGAATATTACTCAGCCATAAAAAAGAATGAAATATTGCCATTTGCAGCAACATGGATAGACCTAGAGAATATCATACTGAGTGAAGTCAGACAAAGATAAATATATGAAGTCACTTGTATGTAGTATCTAAAAAGTAGTACAGACGAATCTATATACAAAACAGACTCACAGACACAGAAAACAAACTTATGGTTACCAAAGGGGGAAGGGAGGGGAGAAGGATAAATTAGGAGTTTGGGATTAACAAATACAAACTACTACACATAAAATAGATAAGGAACAAGGATTTACTGTATAACACAGGGAACTATATTCAATAACTTGTAATAACCTATAATGGAAAATAATCTAAAAAAATACATATGTAACTCAATCACTTTGCTGTACACTTAAAACTAACACAATACTGTAAATCAACTATGCTTCAATTAAAAAAAAAAGAAGAAGAAAAGTTTAGCAGAGAGACAAAAGTCATAAAAAGGAACCAAATGGAAATTCTGGGGCTGAAGGATACAATGAATGAAATGAAAAATGAAATAGAAAATATCAATGGCAGAATGAATCAAGCAGAAGAAAAAAATCTGTAAGACTGAAGAAAAAACTCAGAAATTACACAATCAGAGAAGAACAAAGAAAAAAGATGTAAAAGAGTACAGAAAGTTACATAATCTATGACATATCATCTAAAGGACCAGTTTGTAAAATACTGAAGTTCCAGATTTAGAAAAGAGGGAGAAGGGGGCAGATAGCTTATTTAAAGAAATAATTACTAAGAACTTCCCCAGTCCATGGAGAGATTTGGAAATCCAAGTTCGTGAAGCTCATAGGTCACCCAACTAAGAGATTCTCTCCAAGGCACATTATAATAAAACTGTCAAATATCAAAGACAAAGAAAGAATCTTAAAAGCATTAAAGGAAAAAGCTTGCATTTACAAGGCAACCCCCATAATGCTATCAGCAATTTTCTAAGAAGAAACCTTAGAGGTCAAGACAGAGTGGGATAATATATTCAAAACACTGAAGAAAAAAACTGCCAACCAAAAATATTTTATGTGGCAAAGCTGTCTTTCAGAAATGAAGGTGAGATAGACTATTCCAGACAAAGCTGAGGGAATTCATCACCACTAACCTGATTATAAGAAATGCTGAAAGGAGTTCTTCAAATTGAAATGAAGAAACACTAATTAGTAATATGAAAATGTACTGAACACTGGTAAAAATAAGTACACAGTCAAATTCAGAATACCCTAATACTGTAATACGGTTAAGTGTTAACCACTTAACTTTTGTACAAAGGTTAAAGGACAAGAGTATAAGAATTACTATAGCTACAATGATTTGTTAATGAATAAACAGTATAAAAACAGGTAAATTGTGACATCAAAAGCGTAAGAGGAAGGGGGAGTAAAAGGATAGTTATTGTGTGCAACTGAAGTTGTTAATAAAACAGACTGTTATATCTATGTTTTATGTAAGCCTCATGGTAATCACAAAGCAAAAATCTATAGGAGACTCACAAAAGATAAAGAAAAGGGAATCAAAACATACCCCTACAGAAAACCATCAATTCACAAAGAAGCAGCAGCAGAAGAAAAAAGCAAGGGACTTACAAAACAGCCAAAAAACCATTAATAAGATATCATTAATAAGTCCTTACCTGTCAATAATTACTCTAAATGTAAATGGAGATTCTTCAAATAATTAAAAATAGAATTACCATATGATCCAGTAACACCACTTCTGGGTATTTATCCAAAGTAAATGAAAACAAGATATGAAGCCTGTATCTGTACTTTCATGTTCATTGCAGCATTATTCACAACAGTCAAGATATGGAAACAACCTAAGTGTTCATCTATGGACAAATAAAGATGTGATATACATACATACACAATCACACACACATAATTATTATTCAGCCATGAAAAAGATGAAAACAGTGCCATCTGTGACAACATGGATGGACTTTGAGGGCATTATGCTAAGTGAAATAATTAACACAGAGAAAGAAACATACCGCATGATATCACCTATATGTGGAATCTAAAAAAGCCGAACTCATAGAAACAGATAATAGAATGGTGGTTAACAGGGGCTGGTCAATGGGGAAATGGGGATACACTGGTCAAAGAGTACAAGCTACCAATTTTAAGATGAATAAGTTCTGGGGATCTAATATACAGCATGTTGATTATAATTAATAATACTGTATTACATACCAGAAGTAGTTACGAGAGTAGATCTTAAGTGCTCTCACCACAAAAATAAAATTGTAATGATGTGATGTGATGGGAGGTATTGCTAATGCTATGGTGGTAATCATTTTGCAATATGTAAGTGTATCTATCAACACATTGTACACTTTAAACTTACACAATGTTATATATCAATTATATCTCAATAAAGCTGGGGGGGAAAATGTAAATCATACATTTTTAAAGAATACGTAAGATAGTGCTTCACACCCAGGAATCAGGGCCTTCATTTAAAATCCTGACATCAAGACTTTTACTGCCAGTTAAAAAAGAGTAACTGATACTGCACTTGCCCTCCATTGTAAACAACTAGAAAACGAGACAAAACATAAAAGGAATGCTACATCAGACACTGGAGCAGGTAGTGCAATGCTGTGATACGTTAAAGAAAAGAAACCAAGGAAGTAAACTCTAAAATCACCCCTGATTTCTGCCTAGAGGCACTTTCCAGCCTACAGGGTAGGAAGGGCAAACCCAGGCAGACAACTGTGACAACAATGAGTTGAGGAGAAAAGAGCAAAATTCAGAGACTGGGGTGGCTGAACATGCATGCAGAGATCTGAAAAGAGGAGAATTATACAGAAAAAGTGCAACAGAAATCTGCATAAGGGTTGCCTTGCATCCTTGGCTGATTACTAAGCTGCATATACATTGAGTATGACTCCACAAAGCCAGGCAGAGAGAAAAAAAACAAGCAAACAACAACAAAAAAACTACTGGGGAAAGACCTACTAGAAACTAAGCTGAATAATTACCAGAGCTCACACAGGGCTGGAAGACAGTGAGTTCTGGTGACCCAGGATGTAGCTCCTCAATGATCTCTGGGGCATTCGATCAACACTAGAAAGATCAAACCACAGCTGTAAAGCTCAACTAGGGATAAAGACTACTCTAGGCACACCCTAAAAAAGGTTAAAAATAAGCATGAAAAGGATCAAGCTGCTAATCAAATAACTGCCTGTGAAAACAAAG
The DNA here is from genome assembly GCF_951394435.1 of Stenella coeruleoalba. NCBI lineage: Eukaryota > Metazoa > Chordata > Mammalia > Artiodactyla > Delphinidae > Stenella > Stenella coeruleoalba. Next base: position 9,949,642 of record NC_137164.1, on the reverse strand, counting down.
TTCAACACTGTTTAAAGAAAGACGGTTTCACTGGATGATCTTTAAAGCAAGTTAGACTGTGCAAAAGATTAGTGAATTTAAAGGCAACAGAAACTATTCAAACTGAAGGATGGTGAGAAAAAGTCTGGAAAAAAGATAGAAACCCTGTGATTTATGGGCACTATCATGAAGTAAGAGATGTAACTGGAGTCTCAGAGGAGAGGGCAGAAAAATAATGAAGAAAATGGCTAAATTTTCCTAAATTTGATAAAATACAGAAATCCACAAATCCAAGAACTGAAACAAATGTAAAGCCAGTATAAAGCAGTATGAACACAAAGAAAAATCATGCCAAGACACATCTTAAACTGCTGGAATTGGCCATAAAGAGAAGTTGTAAATCTTACAAGGAGCCACAGGAAGTAAAATAAAACAAAAAACGCATAGGAAAAAAATTAGAATGCAGATGTCTCCTCAGAAACAATGCAAACTGAAACACAAAACTGTATTTTTAAGATACAGAAAGAAAAACAACTGTCAAATTACAATTTTATACCCATTAAAAATGCTTTTCAAAAAAGAATGCAAAATAAAGCCATTTTAGGCCAAACCCGCCTCCCCCAAAAAACAAAAACAAAAACCTGGGAGAATTCACCAGAAGATCTGCCCCACAAGAAAAGCTAAACCTGTTTCAGAGTAAAGGAAAATTACATCAGATTGAAATTTGGATATACAAAAAAAAGCAATGAAGAAATGAGTCAGTGGAGGGCTACTTCTATTAATTGAAACAGGAGGAGATTGAGTAATTTCCCTCCACAGAAAAGTATAAAAACAGACAAAATTGTCAAAAAATAACCAATCATGACACTGAAAATTGATCAAAATCAGACAACAAATTTGAAAAATGTTTATTGTTGAAAAACTAGATTTGGACAAAAATGGTAGCAACTCCATGACTTTCTATACTTGGTATTATTACCTTGTACCTACCACTTATTCAGTAAAAACTGTACCTTTGTAAGTTTAAGGCTAGTTGCAGCCAGAGTATTAGACTGAATTAACAGTTGGGAACAAGGAAAACCCATAGCTTTGGTAAACCAAGGTTGCACGTCCAGTTTATGGCCACTAAGAAATCAATCAGATAGTGAACTGAGAGATCCTAGAAGTGAAAGAGCCACACAGTGGCTAAGACAAACTCTTAATTCACACATACCTGACCGACCGCTTAAGTGGAAAAATGAAAACCAAGGGATACTGAGAACTGGTTGCAACCTTGAATGTTTTCCTCAACTCACACACAGCTCAGCAGACTTAAAGTCTCAACTTGAAGATGTCTGAGTTCACACTCCACCCAAATCATTGGGTTGACCACTAAGCTATGCAGACAGAAAGATGAAGCCAGGCTAAAATAAAAACAACTGAGTAGAAACATCAGTGGCAGCACAATGCAAGGAAGATAAATTACAGAGTTTAAGTATAGGTAAGCTAGGAAACAAACAAAAAACATACAAAAAAAATCAGAAAACCAAAAGAGAATCCAAAGTTACTAAAATATATTATCTAAAATTAAAGTTTTCAGCCACAAAATTACCACACATTGGTGTAGGGGGAGGGGGAAGAAGTATAATGATACACAAGGGAAAAAGCAGTCAATATAAACTGACTGAGTGGGACCAGATGCTGGGTTCAGGAAAGACTTCAAAGCAACTATTACAAACATGTTCAAAGAATTAAAGGAAAACATGCTAACAAGGAGACAGAAAATAGGAAATCGTAATAGAAACATTGAAACTATATAGAACAAAACGGAAATTCTAGAGTTAAAATGTACGAACACTAAAGTGAAAAATAAATTAGATGAGATACCTGATACGAAATGGCAGAAGGATTCAGCGAGTTTGAAGATTTATCAATAAAATTATCCAAGCCAAAGAACTCAGAGAAAAAAGACTAAAGAAAAATGAACAGAGAATCAGCCACCTGTGGGCCAATGTCAAGTATTCTGGGATATAAGTAAAAGGAGTCTCAAAGTAGATGAGAAAAAAAGGTCAGAAAAAAAGGTTTGAATAAATAATGGCAAAAAAATTCCCTAAATTGATACTATAATACTAATACTACTCATAATAATCTGATCCAAGAAACTAAACAAAGCCCAAGTAAGATAAACACAAAGAACTACAACTAGCTACATCATGGTCACCTTGCTAAAAGGCAAAGAAAAGAAATACTGAAAACATCAAGAAGAAAGTAATGTATCATGTAAAAGTGAACAATCATATGTTACTGGCTAACTTCTCATCAGAAATAATAGAGATCAGAAGGTAGCAGAATGAAATATTTGAAGCGCTAGGGGAAAAATAAGAATTTTAAATGAACCTAGAATTCTGTGAGTGAAGACAAAAGAGGTACATTCCAGATAATCAAAACTGAGAGAATGCTAGCAGACCTTAGCTATAAGAAATATGTCTACCATACAAACTCTAATCAAAAGAAAGCTGGAGTGGTAATATTAATATAAGATAAAATAGATTCAGAGTAAGGAATATTACCGGAAATCAGGAGGAGCGTTCATAAAGGGGTCAATTCATCAGGAAGACATAACAATCCTAAAATTTTATGCACCTAATGAGCTTCTAAATGCATGAAAACCCAAAAGAACTAAATTAGACAAATCCATAAATACAGTTAGCGATCTCAATATTCCTCTTAGTAAATGACAGAAAATTAACAAGGGTAGAGAAGCCTTTAAAATATATCTGAAAATTTTCAATCATTTGGAAATTAAACAACACACTTCCAAGTAATCATTTGGTCAAAGAAAAACATCTCAAGTGAAACTGAAAAATAGTTTGAACTAAATGGAAATGAAAACACAAGATATCAAAATCTGTAAGAGGAAGTTAGATCAGTATTCAGGGTAAAATTTGTAATTTTAAATGATAGAAGAGAATGGTCTAAAATCAATTACCTAAACATCCATTTTAAGACTCTGGAAAAATAAGAGCAAACTACATCAAAAGAAGAAGGATGGGATTAATAAAGATGGAAAAGGTAATCAATGAAATATAAAACAGACAATATGGAAAATCAATTAAACCAATTTTATAGAGACAACTAGAATGCCCATACAATGCTGGTAGGAATATAAAATGGTACACTTTGAGAATCTGGTGACTTCTTAAAAGTTAAACTGACACCTATCTTAGGTCTAATTATTCCATTCCTATGTATTTACTCAAGAGAAGTGAAAACATACGTCCACAAAATGACTTCCAGAAATATTCAGAACTTTATTCATACTAAACAAATCCTGGAAACCCAAAGGTCCATAAACAAGTCAATGGGTTGTAAAAGTGTATATAAACATACACTGATCAATGAACATTAAAGAAATTAATGAAATATGCAACAATATAGACGAATCTCAGTTATAATTCTGAGAGAATGAAGCCTTAACCAAAGACCATACAGTATTTGACTCTAAATTCTTGAACAGGCAAAACTAATCTATAATGACAGGAAGCAGATCAATGGTCACTTGAGTTGGGGTAGGGGTGGGCTGACTGCAAAAGGGATATGGAAGAAATTTTTCAGGGTGATGGAATCTGTATCTTGATTGGGATGATGGTTGCACTGAATACCTTTGTCAAAAATCAAACTGCAGACTTAAAATGGGTATGTTTTATTGTATGAATTATACTTCATTCCTCAAGTTTCTTATTCATAGCTCAGAGATAATACTTCACAGAGTGGTAAGGTTATAATGAAATAGTACACATACCCAGTGCAATGCCTACCATGTAGTAAGCAGTTCGTTATTCATCAGTTCTCCACCTGAACACCTGCTGTTTCTAAGGAGCTTTCAAGACTCCCATACCATTATTAAGATAGCTGCAGTTAAAAAAGTCTTCTTCATAGGGAACTAAAATGCCTCTCTCCAACCTACATCCATTGATCCTAAGTCTACCCTCTCTAGAGCAGTTGTTCTCAAACTGAGGCGTGCATCAGAATCACTTGGAGGGGTGGTACAACACAAAGACTGCTGAGGCTTATCCCGATCGTTTGATTCAGCAGACCTGGAGTGAGACCGGAGAGTCTGCATTTCTGAGTTCCCAGGTGATGCTGGTGATGCCAGGGATTCCACTCTGAGAAGCACTGCTTTAGAGAAACATAATTTATAAGACCACTCATACTTCCAAGCGCATCATTTTAAACACTGGAAGAGTTAACATATTTTTTAACTTTCCTTTTTTCCAAATTAAAGCAGTCTTAGTTCTTCCAAACCTCACTTTCCTAGTTCTCTGTTAGAATGTCAATATCCCTCCTAACATGTAGCCCCCAGGACTGAGACTTCCAGTTGGGACCTGACTAGTACCACACCCCCCACCCCACAAAAAAGGCAACAATCATTTATCTTAACCTGAACAGTTTCCCAGGTTTAGGTTTTTCAGTGTGTGTGCAGTTGTGTCTTTGTCAATCAAACACTTCCTGATTGTTTATCACCAACTGCTATAAGAGCAGGTCTTGCTAATATTCTTATACAGAGCCTGTCATAAACTTCTGTCAAGCAAAGCCTTTGTTCCATGAACCAAATTCCTGAATTAAAAAATGCTCCAAAGGACAGGACCAATAATACAACAGTATACTTGTTCAAAGAGTAATTTCAACAGTAATATACCTTTGCTTCAGAACTACGTGATGCATATTCTTCAGGAGTCTTCAAGTACTTAATGAAAACATGCTTATCTGAATCACTGAAAATAAAAGCTGGAATTCTACAGTTTCAATAGAAATGGTATGTGCAATTTTCTCTACACCCATGCTATTACATTTCAAAATTAATTCCTATATTTCCTGCAAAAATATAATTCTTGGTTGAGGGAAAAAATGATTAAACGTAATGACTTGCCAAGCAAAAATTTATGTACCTGTGGCCAAAAATGGTCATCTGAAGGATAGAAAACAATCCCTGCTTTCTTATGTGTAAATTTCCTCCAGCAGGTGAGAGAGTATACAGAAATGAGAGGATCAACACTGCATACTTGGAAAACAAATTTTTAAAGTAAATTAAAATCATGTTCCTAGACTCTAAAGTTTCTAGTTGTATCCTTTCAATACACTTCAATAGTACAGGAGCAATTATTTAACCTAGAGAATAATGATTAATAATTCAGAGGAATTATTACAAAAACCACAAATAAGACATAATTAAGTAAAGTTAGTTTATTTTACCTGTAGCTCTTCCAATATAAATTTAATGTAAATGCTGATACTGAGAAATATTAGGAAGAATTACTGATAGATGTCAGAATATCATGCCTTCCAATCCATCCTCCATGAACTTCTTATAAAGTGCCATAAATTTGGCCACAAATGCTTCCAAGTGATAAATGGCTTTGCTACCCAGCTGTAGACGATGTTCATAGTAAGCTGCCATCTGGGCCACTTCCCCTTTCAGTTGTCCATCACAATTATGTAAAAGCTCTGAGAGAAGGCCCTAAAGAAAGATAACTAGTAATTAAAAAAGTAATCATTTTTAAAAAATATTAGCTGAAAATGCTTTATTTCTCTCATTCAAAAAGGAAGTAAAACTTAAGTTAAATATGTTCTTTTTTAATTTCTGATGGACCAGCAGACTTCATCCAAAAGTACATACCATTCTATAATGTAAAAATGTGATAGTTATCTTTCATATTCCAACTCTAAATATTTAAATGTACAAGGGTGCAAAGATATAAGTACAAAGATGCTTACCGCAGCATTATTAATTATAATAATCTGTAGACAACCTAAAGCTCCACCAACAGGGGTCATATCCAAAAACTGTGGTATAGTCATATAATGAAATCCCACCCATCCACTATAAAGAATAAGGTAAATCTGTACTGTCATGAAACAGCAACCATACTACACTGCTGAATTTTAAAAAAAGAAGAGAAAAAAAAAAACAAACAGCGCAGGACACTGAAGTTTTGTGAAACACACACATATATGGGCTTATTTCTATGTGACTAGAAAAGAGGTCTTATGGAAACAGAGTGTGGAGCTTCACTTTTTTCTTTGTATATTTGGTATCATTTGAATTTTTTCATGTAAGGATTACCAGGTAATTTTAATAAATACAAACAAAGAAACAGTGTGTTCCCTAAAATCTAACAGTCAGCCTATCTATCCAGCTGGGGAGTTGATTAGGTTTAGATCAGCCCTAAACTGTGTCTTACAATATCCCTCTGCCTCCTTCTTTAACCTCATTACTCAAGTGCACTGGGCCTTGCTGTCTGCAATACTTGTTCCCCAGCTACTTATATGGTTCCCTTCTTTTAATCTTTCAAGTTTTAGTTTCAACATACCTTTCTCACAGAAGCCATCACTGACCTTCCATAACCCTGCCCTCCATTGTTACCATTTCACCTTGTTACTTCCTTTGTGGCACCTGGAACATTCTGAAATCCTCTTGCTTCGTTTCCCATTTCACCCCACAAAAATGCAACTTCTCTGAAGGCAGGCCCACCCGTCCCCTTCAACACACCCCTAAAGGTGCCTGAAGCACCAGAAGCTCAATAAATATCTGTTGAACTAATGAGCTGGACAGAAAGAAGTGACAATGTATCTTAGTGCAGCAAAAGCCCTGAGATCACACAAAGTCCAAGTTTTATGGTTATAAACAGTTCAAAATTTGAAATCAGGATACCTTCATTATTATTTCAGGAGGAATACAATGAGTCAGAAGCTCATAGAGTCTCCCACGAACTTCAAGGAGCCTATACAAAACAAAACAATATTCTGTGATAAAAATAGGAGGTAATTTTTCCTCTGTACTGTCTTAGTTTACGAATTAAACATCCCAATACAGACATTTTCTTAAATGGCTTATCATACTTAAGATACACCTATGGAAGCTTATCCTAATTTCAGTTCATTTTTCTAAAATGATATAATAATTGCTCACTAAATATTAGCTGCTATTCAAATTAGAAAATTATGAATTTTCTAAGATAGGTCAAACAAGAATCAAGACTAAGGGGTCAAAAATCAGAAGGAGCCATTTGGTACTGTGTGGACCAATGTTCAGAATGACACTAGCCATCCCAGTATTTCTGCACAGCTCCAAGGTTTTCTGAAATTAAGAGAAATTTCTTTTTATACAGCATAATGGCATCAACTCCCAAAACTGTTAGTCTAAATAGGCAACAGCAGCACTCGAACAAGTTCATTTATGAGCTGTCAAAACCTGTTTGGAAACGAGGAAAGGGCCGCAGCAGCTAGAATAATTAAGTAAAGTAATAATCAACTGAAGTCTTAAAAATACATCTAATAATAGTCAAATAGTCAAATACTGCAACATCTGTACCTAAATCTCTTAAGAGCTGGAAAGTTCAACTACTACCGCCAATTTTTCTTCATTAAAATCAGAACAAAAACAAGAAAGTCATCTTTAGCATGGAAATATTTTATGGAAGTAAAAGGCTCCCAAGACACACTTTGTTTGAATTTTACTTCTTTAAAGCCTGAAATTTCTTCACTGATTGATAATATTTTACAGAACGGAATGCACATTTTTTCCTAAAGTCAAGGTTTCTTTTCTGAAGAACCTACCTAAAATGTTTGCACTTTTCGAAAACTATTAATTTCTTCAACTAAAATAAATGAATTAATAGGAATTCAATGCAAATGCCACATACCCATTATCTATGACTATTCACCTCCTCTAATCTATATGGTAGCCCAAAAGTACACATTATCATTTCCTTTGAAGAATTTCTTATAAAAATAAGAATTCATCAGATATACCATACAAGAAGAGAAACATGGTATAATCCTCTCATGATTATTTTCACGTAAACCAGGGAAGCTTACATTTCAGTGGTTGCATTCAGTCTAGTCTGTTTCCTAAAAGAATCAACCCTCTCTAAAGTCCAAAGATGGTTTCTCAGTTCTGACAGGCAAAAAATAGTAGCAAACTGTGTCTCAGTGAGCCTAAGGGACCTTCACTAGACGTTCCAAAGGTAGTGAGTGGGCCTTAAGACTGTCACTCTTGATTTGGAGAAGAGCAGACTGCCCTTCTCAATCAAAGCTGTCATGATAAATCAAACAAGCAGTGGCTGAAGTACTCTCAGCATGGTCTACTACTGAAGAAGAGACCTAGGAAGTAAATAGAAACAACTGTACAGCAAATACGCACAGAACACTTCCTAAATACTGATGGCATATACACAATATTGTTCTTAACAAAGCCTATCATCACACATGAGCACCGGGTCTTCTAGTTCTCAATCCATTATCACACAATCTCTTCTGCTCTTATAACAAAGGTACAAGTATCCTTGGTATAAATAATAGCATCTTCATTATACAAATGAAAAAGTTGAAGCTCTAAGATGAAGTTACCTGCTCAAGGACACTTAGCTAAAACTCAGTAGAAGAACTAGAAGTCTGACCCACAGTCTAGGGTCTTTCTATGACACATCAATACAAAGTTACATATTGTGATTTTCAATATTAGAAAGCTAGACACATCATGCTATGTATTAATATTAAATCATCCGAGATTCTGGGAAAAACCTAAAACTTCCAAAATTTGTTTTAATTTATGTAGAAGTTCCACATTTACATGCCAATAGCCATGATATCATATGCTAAACTATTCTGAACCACTAAATTTCTAAAATTAAATCCTACCTTTTCTTTATAAGTGTACTATTATAGATTTAATTATAATTCTAAATGGCATGGTATTAGCATAAAACAGCTAACCTAAAACTTAGAATATCTGTACTATCTCAATGACCAAACTTTCATGGTGATCTTTTACAGTGGTTACCTCTGTGGAGTCTGCTGACTGACAATAGCATTGGCAGTCTCCCTCAGATACACCTCCCAATCTGTTTCAGGGATTTCTTGATCTCCAGTAAAAGGATATCTACATGACAAAAAGAGAACACAATAAATTAAATGAAAGTGGGCTTATGTCCCAAAATGTTTCCCACGGTAACTTCCCCCTTTCACTCACTGTTGCACTCTGCAGGCTTCACACATAAGCAGAGCTTTTCTGAGATTTCTGCAGGACTTCTCTGCAAGTCTACGAGCCAGTTGTGAAGGAAGATTTAGACCTTCCTTCTTGCACACAGTAGATAACACATGGCAAATCTACAAACAAAATAATTAACAAAAATGGGCAATCTGTCAAACAGCATACTGAGACAATTTCTGTTAATATCTTTATAGACCCTCCCCAACCTTTTTTTTGGTCACTACCCTACCCTAACCCACTGCTCCTTCAGTAGGAGGCTAGAGGTCTAGCCTAGCTGTCAGGAAGAGGCAGCAGCTAGATGGGCAACTGGAGGAAGCTCTGGTCCCAGCTCCAAGCCTGACAGCCTCCTCAAGGCAACATGGAGCTGGAGACAAAGGGTCTCATGTTGGGGGCAAAGATACTGCTCACAAGGCTGCCAAGTAGAGCCGTACAAGCTGAAGTGCACATGACTCAGGCACTAAGACCTGAATGGTGCCCATGGGAGTGGTGTAACCTGGCAGTGCTGCTGCTTTATAGACACTTTTAACTCTATCACCCCCAAAATTTTTACAAGTGAAACTTATAGTAAAGTTACTTTAACTACTTTGAAACTAATACAATGTCACATATTATCCCCACTTTGCATAAAATTGTCCCAAATCTATTAAACAGCAGAAAACTGCCTGTGAGAAACTGGTATTTCTACTGACAGCTACTAAGAATGATAAAGAAAACAAAAAAATGTATTATGTTTCAGACTAACTTTGGTCCCCTAACAGGGGACTAGGTATTCCCAAATCATCTTCTTGCAAAATCTATTTCCTGAATACTCATGCCTCCTCCATAAGCCAGTTAAATCAGGTTAAGGTAGAAGCCATTAAATAACCAGCCTTTACCTACTTTAGTAAAATCCACAATAATTACTTGTTTAAAGTAAAAGATGATTTAATGGAAAGAACATTTTCTATATATTGGTATCTGGTATTTACTACATATATATATATATAGGTTTATACGTATATTAATAGTTAGCATCCAGGCCATAGCTATTCCTAAATTACTGATATAGCTCACTATGTTTTCACAAAAACAAACATGACAGGGATGTACACACAGTATGCATGGAATTTGAAGTGAAATTTTTTTTCTGAAAAGTTTAACTTGACTTACATCTTCAATGCTGGGAGCAGGCACACGAACTGCAAGGCACCTACTACGAATAGGTGGTATCACTTTTGATGTAGAATTGCAACACAAGATCAACCTGCAGGTGGACATATACTTTTCCATGGTTCTGCGCAAGGCATGCTGAGCATCTTTAGTGAGTTTGTCAACTTCTGTCAATAACACGACTGAGTCAAGGAAAAACAAAACAAACTTTAACTTAAGTATTTCTCTTCCTCTTCCTCCTCATTATTCAGAGTGAAATCCTAAATAATAAGCCTAATATACTACTTTCCCTTTGGAGAAGACATGCAAAACTTATAGGTATGGCGAGAATAATTTCTTTTACTTTTATTTTAAAACATTCTAAGATCAAACAAGCCTAAGAAACACTAGGCTAAACAAAGTTAAAGAGGTTATTTTGTTGTAGAATTTACTGCAGCCTTTATTATATTTATACACAGTAGAAATCACCACGACAAGGATATAATGTGCTGCATTTACCCAAAATAATTTATCTCAGGAGCACATTTCTGTAGAACACCTTAGCATTAAGGAATACACTTTGGAAAACACTGGCACAAGAGATGTAGCAAATATGGCATAAAGACATCTGGTTACTTGTATAAGATTCCATCTGGTCATAATCAAGGATTGGCCTTAAAGTGCTTCAGGAATAGTATGTAGGGACTGAATCCAACTGTTGTATTTTTCATTGTATTAAATTATTTCTAGAAGATGACAGTGGTAGCATTTGTAGCATTTGAATCTCTCCCATAAAAACAGACAGAAAAAGTAAAGATTCCAAGACCCAAGACAACATTTATATCAAAACTAGGTGACAAGTTGTCCCTAAGAACCCTAAATATGAGCAACTGAGAACAAGAAACTATGTGTGGGAGGAAGTGGCTGGGATCCACCAGGTTTTTGACAGCCTTTAGGACAGGAGAACCCCAAATCACCCACAAAAGCACACTGGAAATACCATGGGCCAATTTAAGAACAGCACTCAGAGGGCTCAATTCATGGCTAAGAGCTAAGGAACCTTGATGCAATAAGGTTTGAGAGAACATTGGACTGAAAATAATAAAATGAATATTCCTTCCAAGATAACACTTCACAGTTTGGAGATGTTCTGGAATTAGAACCGAAATTGAACAGAACAGGAAAAATAAAGACAAGGAGATTGATCCCAGTATCTGACAAGGATAGCACCAAATAAAATGATAAAAAAATAAATCATTGCTAGGTGAGAAAACAGCAGCATATTTTAAAAATTAACACATCCCAACCAAGTGACATTTACTCCAGAAATGCAAAGCAGTTTCATTAAAAGATCCAGTAATATAATACTAAACATTAAGAAGAAAAATCATAAAACTACATTAATGGATACAGGAGAGCATTTGAAAAAAAATTTTTAATTTATTTTGAAGTACAGACTGAGGAGGAAAGATAAGAAATACACTGGAATATGCACAGGTGATTTACAAAACAGTAAAATAAGCAATGAACAAAAGATAAAATCATCACATTCACTAAAAAAAAACAAAGTACAAACAATTTATTTTCTCCACTCAAACTGACAAGGATTAAAAATAATTATCCAGTGTTGATAAATGTTAGAGAGAAATGGGCATTCCTAAACACTGCTGGTGGTAGCACAGAGCTATACCCTCTTTCACATGAAGAATTTGGCAAAATATATGAAAAGCATTAAATATTGGCATATTTATCAAAAAATCTCCTGTAAAAATATACGCATATATATGCACATAAATAATACTGCAAATGTTAAGAGTAACTATTAATGGGGATTATAGCTGGTATGAATTTTCTTTTGTTTAGCTAAACATTTGATAATGAACATGTCACTTTGGTTCTAAGAACCATTATTTTTAAATCATGCAATTTCTTATTTTAAATTAAGTATTTTTTCATTACTTATCTAGTTCTAAAGTAACAAATGGGTGGCACAAATAGTTCTCTTTCTGCCAAAATTCAATTCCATTAGACTATAAACTCCCAGGAGCAGAGATCATGTCTCTCTTGTTCACTTTTACATATTTAAAGAAAAAAAAAAGGTAGCATAGTACTTGGCACAGAACAAGAGGTTAATAAATATTTGCTAAATGGATGGAATTTACATTCCCCACTACATTTTTCTCTTATACCCACTGCTTGTAATTTAAGTGTCTGCCTCATAAAAAGAAATCTTTTTATCACATACCTTTAAAATCTTTTTGAGAGTTTGTTTCAAGTTGCTGTGATTGTGCCACTGTTTTCAACATCTCCTGAATTACTACCCGGTCACTATTTCCAGCATCACTATACAAAACAAAAATAGTGGTAAATATGTGTGTAAATATTTAGAAAGTATTATGCCCTTATTCTTAATCTGTTATTGTACGAAAAATGTTGAAGATCTTAAGTGATCAAAATTTTAATCAAACTGAGTAACACCTATTACATTCACAAAACTTTAAAAGTGAAGTGTTTTAGGGTCATTAAATACTAAAAATATTCCAATACTCAACTACAATTTGGTTAATATCACTGAAAACACCAAGCATGTTCTTATATTAAGTTTACTGAGAAGATAAACAAAACTGATAAACCATTAGCCAGACTCATCAAGAAAAAAAGGGAAAAGACTCAAAAAAAAAAAAAAGTGAGCCATGGCCACTGAGCCTGCGCATCAGGAGCCTGTGCTCTGCAACGGGAGAGGCCACAACAGTGAGAGGCCCGCGTACCGCAAAAAAAAAAGAAGAAGAGCAATAGCTATCAACAGCTTAACAAATACTTTGATACTTCTGTACCCACTATAATTCATACCTAGTCAGAGCTAATTTAAAATATAAAAATAACTCCTTGGAACAGAAATTTAATCTCTGTTCCTCTTCCCCACCCCCAAAATAGTAAAGGTCTGAGAGAGAACAAGCCTAGACAAGTCCCTCTCAGCACAAGCAGAGTTGATTCAGGGTCTTCACAAGGGGATGGGATAAGCAAATTAAGTTTAGCACACAAATCAGTACTCTGTAAGCTGCTGACTTACAGGCATTACCTGTCATTTATACCAATATCATTGCTTTAGCACTTAAGTCCTGCACCTCACAAACCAACATAAGTCACCTGGTTAATTCAGGCTGAATGTCAATTTAAAACACCTGAAAAACAAACAGCTTACCCTCCAACTATTCTTGCTACAGAGGAACTCTCAAAGAGAAAAAGAGGGCATAGAAGTCAGCTTTAGTTTATTCTCCCAAACAGCCATTGTCTGTCTCAATTCAATATTATTCGATCAATATACGTACAGTGTTTCTTTTATAATCATTTCCTTGTCCAGAATCTAAAATAATTCGCTTTTGTCTATGGAATTACCACTCTCTACTTTTACAATCAGATCCTTTCCCACCAACCTTAATTTTTTCTTTGACATACCTAGGAAAAATAATATCAGTCTGTTAGGGCTGTTCTGAGGACATAATCCATGTAAAGCTTCCCCCACAGTGCCTGCTACTGAATACACATTAACTTAAAACTCCCTTCCTCTTATTCCATTCAGTCTAGAAAGGGATGCTCGATCTCATTGCTGTGCCACTGCCCATTAAGTTGCCTTTGCCTGAAGATGTCCTTGATTCTGTTCTCCTTCAAGAACATATCAGACCCCATAGAACCCTGAAGGCTTAGCCAACTTTACGCCCAATACAATCATTTCTACATCATTTACTTAAGCAGAACGTAACTGCTGTGGCATGAGTTTTCAATGTGCCTCCCAACAAGATCCTAGTCATTATCTCATGATAGAGAATACACACAGTGGCTGATGGACTACAATACCCTCTAATCAAAAAACTGAAACAAAGAAAATGGGAACCCAAATTCACTTTCTGAAATATTTTTTCAGGCATTTACAAACTTTTTAGACACACTTTGCTCACCAGTTCTGAATGAGTCAATATAATTCAACAAAAACTTACTGACTATGCAAAATACTTTGTGTAAAGCACAGAGCTCTGTAGAGCAAGAAAACTTAATTAAAATTATTTGACTTGGGGGGGTATCAAAGAGAAGGGAAAGAAGGAAGGTTCTAGGCTCCCCGTCTCACACAGGGCAGCTTCACTTTTATCTATTTTATATATTGTTTCCATACATAATTTTATTTCAAAAAAACATTCTGCTCTTTAAAAAAAGTCTGAACATCACTATTCTAAAATTGCTTATTTCTATGTAGTAGCAACTTACCTGGGATTAACTTCAAGGTGGTAATTGCTTGCAATAGTGCTAATTTCAATTTTCTTTTTAGATGGAGTCTGTGGACAAAGAAAGTAGTTTTTTTTTTAATGTTTATTCATGACTATTTCTCCTCTTTTCTGTATTTCATTCTTTTTAATTATGTAAACAATTTATGTTTACTAAAGAAAGAAAACTTTAGATGACCATCACTAATACTTCAACTTCATTAACCCCATTCCTTTCTTAAGGTGCATGTAAACATACATGTTTTTACGTACATTGGGTCATATCACACATTCTGTTTTTAGTGTGATCACTTTTCTCCTTTACCTCCAGTAATCTCCAAACCATTCCCTGTTATCAGATCATCGTTGTAAACAATCTGCCTATGTCCTTTCACAGTCTTTTCCATGATAACACACAAAAATAAACACATACTAATACATTACTACATAGAGTCTGTCAGCATACTTGCAAAAATTGTTTTAAAAAGAGGCAATCATATATATTTCTGTGTTTTGCTTTTCCTTAACAACACATCTAGACAACCTTCTCAGACAAGTGGTATAGGCTGTTATAGTTGCATATCAACCATAACATGGATGTCCCAAAGGCAGTCATGCAGATGGGCATTTTGTTTCTTGCTTTTTACAATCTCAAACAATTCCATAATTAACATCCTTGTGCATATGTCTCATGCACTGCTTTCCCGTCTATGTAACAGATTCCCAATAAAAGATCTGCTGGATTGAAGATGATGTGTTCTCTAAATTTTTATACGTATGTATGTGTTTATTAGACTCTCACTGCTTTTCCTCAACTACCACAAAGGTCAAACATCTTCACATAGGTTTACTGACTGTTTATCTTTCTCTCCTGTGGCCATTTTTTATTCAGTTTTCTACCAGATTGTTTTTACATTGTCACTTTGTAAAATCTTTTATCTAATACATTCCTTTCAAATATTTTTTATAATCCTTCATTTTTCTATTGATCTTATGTATATTATCTTGTCAAACTTTTAAAATTCATATATACCCAAGTATATATTTTCTTCTACAGTTCCCATGTTTTTTATTAAAAGGTGCTCCTGACTCATACACTGTTCATACTGTCTAAGAAATTCTATTCTAAGAAATTTAGTTTTATTTTACCATTTCAGCCTTTCATTGATCTGGATTTATAAATTATGTGTAATAGGGATTCAACTTTATTTTCTTCTGGGTTGGTAACTAGTTATGCTAGCACATTTTGCTGACCAATCCTCTTCCTACTGATGTGAAATAGATCTTGGGCTGTCATATTTCTGGGCTCTCTATTCAGTTCCACTGATGTAATCCTCTATCCCAATGCCATAGCAATATTGTTTTGCTTTTAGTAGGCTTACAGTATGGTTTAATAAACACATGTCCCACTTCACAAATCTTCTTTTTCATAATTATTTTAGCTAGTCTCAGAAATGTACTTTAAGATCACTTCATACAATTAAAAAAATAAATTGCATTTTAATTGGAATTTCACTAAAATTTATTCTGAACATGGGGAGAACAAATACTTTTAAATACTACTGAGAACATGATGCATCTTTCCATTTGATCAGCTCTTGTTTCTTGTCCTTTTATAAGATTATGTATAAGGTTTTCTTACTACCTTTCTTATTAAATTTGTCCCTGCATATTTTAAAGAATTTCCACCAGGATGTACTACCAACATCTCAAATTCAATGTGTCTAAACACAAGCTAATCCACATTAGCCTACAGTCCATTTATTCTCCTAAAGATTCTATTAATAGCACAACCTACTGTCCAGTCACTCAGTTTACATTTTTTCAGTGCCTAATATGTGCAAGACACTATACCAGAGGCTATGAAGAACATAAAAATGATGGCAACTGGACTTATTGTGGTGATTATTTCATAATGCATAAAAACATCAAATCACTATGCAGTATACCTGAAACTAATATAATGCCACATGTCAAGTATAACTTACAAAAATATAAAATTTACCCTATATAACTTCAAAACAAATACAATCTTGTCAGAGTCAAGGTGTATAAATAACTATGATCAAGGCAAAACAAAGTAATGCTCTAAAAAGTATAAACTATGGGTTGTAGGAGGAAACATTAATTATAACGGGGTTGGGGGGGCACTTCCAAGAGGATACATTTCAGCTAGATCTTAAACACTGTCAGTAAGGAACGAGTATGAAAATGCATTGCATAGCATGAGGCTACAAAACACAGCCAGGGCAAGATCATGGGAACTCTGAATATCCCAGAGCCTCATGTCTCCTCTGCCAGGCAGTCAGCTGCCCAATCTTTACCGAGTCACCAGATTCCACGTTTAAAATTTTTCTCCAAATCATTCCCTTTCCATACCCACTACTGCTCTCAGAACAATGAACTTTAGAAACTTGAGTTCTAGTTCCAGCTGACACTAATTTGAATCTGAAATGAATCCCACCACCTACCTCTTACCCCAAGTCTCCTGTTGCTCATATTTCTTCTCTAACGTAATGTAACTTTTGTCTGGTTATAATACTTAGGTCTATAAATCAGCAACTCTCAATCCTGTACACCAGGATTACCTGTGAAATTCTTACTTAAATCACACATTGGGCAGCAAAGGGTCCTATATGATGAGGACTGAAAATCCCTGCTCTAAATATTTGGAGGGCCTCAAAGTGAAATGCTTACTGTGATGGTCTGATGTTCAATTCTCAATTTTTCCACTCCCACACCATAAAGTTCACGTAGAATACACATAATTCTTGTCTTTTTTCCAGCACCTGATGGTCCATAGACTAACAGATGAGGAAAGTCACCACACTGCACCTGGAAAAAAAAAGAACAAGGCATTTTCCCCAAACTACTGCCCAACCTGTGGAAGTAAACTACTTTTCAAGTATCAAATATTTTGTGTCTCTACCTATGAAACTTCAAAAATGTGTATGTGTGTGTGTGTGTATGTATATATAGAGAGACAGATCTTTAACTCTGAAATGTTGATTATCCCCCTGGGATTAATGTTACATTACTTATGTATCTAGCACAGTACATGTAAGATACAACACTATATGCTAGAAAGCAAGAAATCCCAAACCTGGCTGACTGTCAGAATCTTCCAGAGAACTTTTAATAAAAAGACTAATTACTGGACCCCATCCACAAGATTATGACTCAGTAACTGAGACTGATGCCTGTCGTAGTTTGGGCTTCTACAAATAGTCCCTTTGATAAGAAACGAGTGCATCTGGTTTTATTTGGAAGGTAAAGGAAAACTTTGTAGGGGAGCAGGAAAGCAAGGAAGGAAGGCAGCCAACAACAGTGTTGTTAACTTAAATACCACTCTGGGCATCTGGGGCGTGATCCTGCTGTGGATACTCCTGAAGCCAGTGCAAATACACCACACTATTAAACCACCCAAGGGTGGAGAAGCTGGAGTATGATACACTATCTCTCAACAATCCTTTGCTGGCTTGGGAAAGTGAACGGAGAGAAAGAGAGGGCATTAATTCCCTGACATTTCAAGTCTTCTTAGAGGTGTCATCAAGAGAAAGCCTTCAGGAAATGCAGATGCAGGGAGTTGGAAGTTGGTCTGTGTAATTTTATAAATTAAGAGCAAGGGAATGGAGTAGGACGCTGACAGTGCTGCATTTCAAAACAAGATTGTTTTTAAAAAAAAGTTCCCAGGTGATTGTGATGCTCAGTCAGGTCTGGGGATCAGTGTTATGAAGGCTATAAAGATGACAACACAGACCTTAGCTTCAGGTGCATAAAATCTTGTGGAGCAAAAGTTTTATAAATAACCATTTTAGAAAAAATGAAAATAAGTATATTAACAGAAGTGCTTGTTACAGTGAATTTTAATACTCTGTAAACTCATCTATCTCTGGCATTGAAAGAAAAAAGTGTCAAGGAAAGGAACTATTTACCTAAGACAACGCATGGAAAATAGTAGGTACTCCACAAATATAGCCTTCATTTTTTTAAACTTCTATCTCACCAAAATTAAGTTATGCTGCAAATGTTTCACACTTTTATTAGGTTGTAGATTCAAAGGTAAACAGGTGAATACTTTTGAAAAGCCAAATCTATTAACACAAGACTAATACACTAAATTTTTGTGCAAATATTTATTCCAAATTCTATAGAATAGAAAACTGGCAATAGAATATAAAATATATTCCATGGTTAAGAAAATCAAAGTCGAAGCTATTGTAAGAAAATGCAATTTGTCTATAAATGAAGCTGTATTCATTTATAAATTGCATTTTCTTAGAACAGCTTTGACTCTGATTTTCTTAACCATGGGATACATTTATTTAGATTTATTTAAACAGTATTTTAAATACTAAAAATAAATAAAATACTGAATTAATAGATTTACTTAAAATTAGTATAGTATTAGTATTGGAATACCAATAATTTTAAAAGAGAGTTTAAAAAAACACTTCACTCTCACAACACCACCAACTTTTCTAATGCCTTTCATATATAAGGATGGAGTTCTTTTATTATAATTTCTCACTGAAAAAAACTTTACAAATAGTACCTGTAATTCTGAAAAAGATGGGTACTGGAAGCCCAGAGGGCTGAGCAAAAACACTTCCATCATGAAGTGGTACTTTAGGCCCTTAAAAAGAGTAGATAAGTGGCTTTCTACTCAAGACCCTTCTTCCATCTCCACTCTCTACAAACTTCAGTTGGTTTTTCACAAAGCACTGCCATTAGATACTTTTATCAGCTACAACATAAAAATAGGCATCGCGACAGGAAAAGAAAAATCTGCCATTAAGGAATTAAACTTAAGGACAACCTAATACCACATAGTTTAGAATTAAAAATGACCTTAGAAATTAATAAACCCAATATCTTCCTTTTTGTAAATGCGGGCAATGACACCAAGACATTTTAAGTAAGTTTATTAAAAAGTCAGATGATGTCACTTCTCTGTTCAAAACGTTCCAAAGGCTTCCCATCTCACTCTATTAAAATTTACTGTATCTGCACTTCCTCCCACCCCCAAACTCCCCCATTTCCTACTCCTCTTCCCGCTGGCCCACGGTTTGCCAGCTGCACTGGCCTCCCGAGTGACGGGCTGTGCACACTCCTGCCTCAGGCATTCTGCACCTGCTGTTCCCTCTACCCGCTCCACTCCTCGCCCCGGAGCTCCCTACTGTGGGCTCTCCCACTTCGTTCAAGCTTCGGCTCAGATGACAGTCCTCACGGAGACTTTCTTGGTTTACAAGCACAGGCCCCTCCCCCACACCGTGTCCTCGTCCCAGTTTTACTTTTCTCCACAGCATTCATCACCTTCTGAAGCGGGAGAGCGAAGGCCTCGCCTCCTCCGGCTCTCCCCGCCCCGTCCCGCCGACTCACCAAGTTGCGCAGCTGGGCCGCCTGCTCCTTGTGATAGTCCAGCTGTCCCAAAGAGCAGGGCCGGTATTTGTCCACCCAGAGGCTCATGCCGGCCCGAGTTCCCGGGGCCCGACACTCGAACTTCCCGCGCGCTCGCCCTCCGCTCCGGACTCACAAACAAGTTTTCCCGCGAGCTCCAAATCTCGCGACATCACTACCTGCGCGGCGGCGTAAACGAGTTAGGGGCGGAAAGACTACGGAAGCCTAGTACGGACAGAATTGGGCGCAAAGTCGGATATCACCTACTCGTTAATGCTCATTGTTTTATTTAATCATTTTCTTTGTTCTCACCCTCTATCATAGTACAGTAATTATTAAGCAAAATTGGAAATTTGGCTCTGATACTCTAGGAGTCAAATTCGGGAACTTAAGAGAGACCATCCTCCTAAATTCATTTCATTCGTTCATTCAATCACTCATTCGTTCTACAGAAACTTACAAAATATTTACTGTGTGGAGCTCTGTTTTTGGCACCAGAAAATATCCGGCTTTTCTCACTTGGCAGGCACAAAAGAAGCTTTATTGAATAAACCGCTAAAACTAATATCTAATCTTCACTACCTTTCCTTACCTCCATTCCTCAAGATTCTTACTGAAAAAAAAAAAAAAAAAAAAAAAAAAAAAGATTCTTACTGAATTTAAAGCAAAGGAATCTAAAGGTCGTGAAAAGCTACAGAAATGTGGCCACTCGAACTGCACCTCTTAAATGCACTTCTCTAGGTGTATGTAATTTTAATTACTTATTTAACTTATGCTTTTATTTTACATATTGTTCAAAATCCTAAATACTGCCACAGGACAGGAATTGATTTCCAAATATGTTTAATAACCTTCTATCAAGGTGCCCCCTCTCATTCACTTATGACACAAGAATTTATTGAATTCTTTGAATCATCATATTTACTGAATTATTTCTGTGGGCAAGAAATTATTGGGCACAATTAATAACACCACCGGGCTTCCCTGGTGGCGCAGTGGTTGAGAGTCTGCCTGCCGATGCAGGGGACACGGGTTTGTGCCCCGGTCCGGGAAGATCCCACATGCCGCGGAGCGGATAGGCCCGTGAGCATGGCCGCTGAGCCACGCGTCCGGAGCCTGTGCTCCGCAACGGGAGAGGCCACAACAGTGAGAGGCCCGCGTACCGCAAAAAAAAAGAAAAAATAGTCACTAATAGATGTTGAAAGGGAGGATTTATTTTACATAAAATGGCATAAAAAATCAATTACAACTTTAAAAACACAAAATGTGATTAAATATTCAGTGTAAAAAGAAGAATGCCTTTATTTCTTTGAGGTTCTGAGGCACTTGTCACTGATATTATTTCATCTTGATGTTTTAAAAATGACTAATCTGTGGCCTCTGAGAGAGAGATCTAGTAATGAGGAGATCCCACAGTGGAAGAGAGCAAGAGGGCATTGCAGGCAACAGGGCAGGAAAATCCCAGGCAACAGTGATAGAGCAAGCTTGGCAAACGACCTATTCAGGCTGGAGTAGGAGGATAACTACCTCCTGAAGATGAAATTAGTACCTAATGTGCTCACGCATCCTGAGATGAGATTTATACATATGCAAGAGAATATGGGGAAATTAGCAGGATGTATTAATACATTAAAAACTAACCAATGAGAAAACAATTAGCAAGAGCAGTAAACATAAAAATTATATAAAAGGCATATGTAGTATCTAAGAAAGGAAACGTTATAACGTTTTATCATGTGGCTCAACTGTGCATAACACAGATTCAAAATAATATAAACACCACATACTTATCTAACTAGAAATTATGATATAAATGAACTGGGAAGATGACAGGAGGGGAAGTGTGTCTAGATTCTAAAACGCTGAGCAGTTTTCCCAGGGATTTCCTCGGTGATGGAAAGCTCTCTGCTGAGTGTCAGGGCATAGCTCCACCCTGGCCCGGCTTCATTCTGGCTTCTTTTTTGACTTTGATTAAGTCACTTTCTCTAGGCCTGAATGGACTCAACCACAAAAATGAAAGGCTGAGCTACATAACTCCTAAGGGCCCTGCAAGCCCTAACACTCTTTTCACTTTTGCACTCGTATCTGTACTTTTACCAAAAGAAAGAATTCCCAGTTGACATGTTTCTACAAAGTGGAATGGCAACACCAGTGAATGCTGGTTTTAGCAAATGGGACACAGAGACAATGGTCTAGGATGGGTGGCAGTCTATCATGACAGTTTTAGATCAGTTCATTGAAACATTGTTTTTGAAAATATAGTTTGCTTTTTTCTCTCAGAAATTATTATATTTTTATAAACTAGATAATATTTTCAGCAACATTATTATGCTTTTTCTATAATCACAGCAGCTCATTAACCCATACTGTTTGATTATTTTTTCTCATTTCCATATATCTTCTGCATTCCTCTTCACAGGAGTTACAAACAGAAATGCCAGCATGGGCTGGACAGGCAAATAAATGCATGATCTCAGCTTGGGAGAATAAAACAGGAAGAGAATGCAGTAAGTTTCTTCCCACCAAAAAGGGGTGGCAGCCCCTCAGCTTCACTCGATCACCCACAAGCGGGATCCTGGACCACTGGTCATAGAATTTCATGTGTTTTGAAAGAAGCCACAGTCCACATTTTTTTTGTACAATCAATCTCCTGAGAAAAACAAGGACACTGTCAGGGCCAACAGAACTTATCTGCAGGCCAGATTCAGCCTGCCTCCTTGGCTTGCGAACTCTGCTTAGACCTTGTAACATTCAAACCTCAGAAAGAGAAGCAACAAACTCAAAATTCAAATCATGCAGTATCTGGTTTATTCTCCCCTGCTTGATCCTGGAGGGAAAACTCTGGTGCAGACAGAAACAGAAACAATTGACCAAGAGAAGCAAGGAGCTGGTTTGATGGTCACTGATGCAAACATCCTCTTCCTCCTAGCATCAGGGATCCCAGCAGCTGGTAACTATTATCTGAAAGGCTATCACTCTGGTTTAACAGGTTAATGGAGTTTTGCCTGCTTGGTTTACAAAAACGTGTAATATAACACATTTATCTATATTTTTCACATTTGAAGACTAATCACGTTTTCTATAAATAATGTGTCCACAAATGATACTCAGAGATGTAAAGCAAAGCACATCTGACCATTTAGTAATTTATTTCCACAATAATCTGTAATATGGAAATCAATTTTCTTTTTCATTTCTGAATGAAAAGGCTCAGAAATCCCTTCAGTTTCATTTATTCTGTGAGTTGGATGATATATATTACAGCCAATAATTATAAAAGGCTTTTATTATAAATGTGATTGTATAAGTAAAAGTGCAAGGATCAGTAATAACTTCTAATAGAACCCCATTGATTTTCCTTATATTCCTTATACTTTTTTATGTCTCTGATATTTTTAATTCAAATACTCTGCTAAATTCCTCATCCTCTTAAGTTGGAGGAATGATTACATTTTATAGGAACTATTTACCCATAGAGGTAATTTTGAATTATCATGTCCTTTCCTATGGTGCTTTTGAATATTAGTCATTAGAAATATAGTTTCAAAAAGCAGTTCTGTTTATTCATGGGTTATGGGTTTGAAAACATCTGTATTTTAGATATTTCCCTAGGAACCATTTGTATTTCAAACTTACACATGATTTTGCTACTAATTATTGTAAGAAAAACATTAGACCTGCAATTTCTATGTTGCATTTCACTGGTAAAACTAGATACATTCTAAATAAAGGAGGTTTTAAAAAATTCTAAATAAAACAGCAACTATTCAAATCAGAACATGGTTTTTATGGTATACAATTAGCCTGGTTCAGCCACCTTTGAACATGGGTATATAAATAAAAAGAAAGCTAATTTAACAGGAATTTATATTTACAAACATCCCTCCATCCAAAACTGAAAACCATAACCAGTTCAAAAACAACATTGATCTTACACCAATGTCATGGTATCATTCTGCCAAGTTACAAAATTCCAGCTGCTTTAAGTAGGATACGCAATCTACTGTAAAAACAGACCCCAAAATCTATAATGATGCAAGAAAGATGGACTTTTATTTTTCACTTATGAAAGATCAAAAATGAGTGATCCTGAACAGCAAGTGGCTCTCTTGCAGTCAGTAATACAGGGTCACAGGCTCCTTCTCTCTTTTGTCTCTGCTATCTTCACCAGCTGGCATCCACAGCCTCCATACTTGTCTTCATCAAGCCCATGGAGAGGAGAAGAATGTGCAGGACCACATGTGGAAGGTTCCTGTGGGCCAGGACCAGAAGCAGCATATGGCATATCCCATTTGCTAGACTCAGTGGCGTACACACACCTAACTCGAATGGAAGCTGGAAAAAACAGTCCCCCTTTTGCGAGCTCCTGCTGCGGCCCCTTATCACTATGTCTATGAAGCTCTTGTGATAAATTAACCTATAAACTGTTGTTACAGTTGTAGACAGCCTGTGGAATGACTGCTAAGTGTCAGGTGCTGCACTAGACCCTGGAGGAGAGACCCAAGGAGGAAGGCGTCGTGGTCCTTGTCTTCAAGGACTTTACTCTCTTACATGGGTTTTCATAGAAGAAGCTGACAGGGAACCAAAAAGGAAATGGAAGAGGACCCACACTTATATTGAGAGAGAGAAGTGTTTATGTTAGACACTTAGCTTAAGGCTTCACTCTATCCTTGCCACTCAAAGGGTGGTACCTGAATTAGAAACATCTGCAATACCTAAGAGCTTTATGAGAAACACAGACTCTCAGGCCCCACTCATCATCCTGGTCTGCATTTTAATAAGATCCCTAGATGATGTTTATACACATTAAAGTTTGAGAAACACTAGCCTATATCTCAATTAAGAGACTTATAAATTATTCTTCTATCTACATAGAATTAATACTTCTGTGTACACTCATAGACCAGTGCCAGATAAGAAAAGTTCTTTTGTATCATGCTGAGGAACTTGAATTCACAACATGTGACTTGTTATAGAAAAAAATATAAGACTAGAAAAAGTGTGGATGGTGGATTGGAATAGACAATGAAGCTGGGAGAACTGTTAAAAGCATACTGTGAACGTCTAGTCATGGGATGACATGAGCCTTTTCTAAGACAGTGCAACTAAGGACAGGTATTTAGAAGATACTTAGATGGGATTTGGGGGTACAGAGAAGAGTTGTCAAAAATATTTCTAAAATTTCTTATTTAAATGACTGAGTAATAGTAAAGCTATTTACTGAGCTCTGAAAGTTCAAGTGCATTTTGTTTATTTTTTTAATATTTATTTATTTATTTGGTAGTGCTGGGTCTTAGTTGTGGCAGGCAGGCTCCTTAGCTGCAGCACGTGCTCCTTAGTTGCGGCCGGTGGGCTCCTTAGTTGTGGCACATGGGCTACTTTAGTTGCAGCAGGCAGGCTCCTTACTTGAAGCTCGAGGGCTCCTTAGTTGCGGCTCGCCTGCTCCTTAGTTGCGGCATGCGAACTCTTAGTTGTGGCATGAGTGTGGGATCTAGTTCCCTGAACCCAGGCCCCCTGCATTGGGATCACATAGTCTTATCTACTGTGCCACCAGGGAAGTCCCTCAAGTGCATTTTAAATAAATAGAATTGCTCCTAAATTTTTATCTTGTCTATCATAAATTTAATATTATAGCCCAAGCCCTCAGTGAATGTTGTAAACACTGAAGAATGCAGACTTTCATCCTCGCCCCCCTCTACTTTTACTTATTTTATTAGTAATTTGAAGTACATTTTTCATATGACACATTAAAATCAACATATTATAGAACCACTGAATAAAGAACAGCTATGCCAAGTAAGCATTTCAAAGAAAATTTGCTTTTACCTCCTAGGGAAGTAGTTACTAAATGATTTTTGTCCCCCAAGAATGTTAAGTTTTATTAAATGAGAAAGTAGAGTTTTCAATTGGCCCCCAGGTGGCTGAGATTCTTTTTCCTGAGTCTTCAAGTTGTCACTGTTGTTCCCCAAAGTAAATTCTCGAATGTAGCAGAGCCTACAGAAGCTTTCAGTAAAGACCATTCAAAGGCTACTTCCCAGAGATACAGATTATAGTGGTCTGCAAAGTAACCAGATGCCTTGCTCTGCAAACTTTTAGACAGAGCAAAAGAAAGTTTGTTTAAAACATAACAGACATACCTTGGAGATCTTGCAGGTTGGGTTTCACTGAAATAAAGCCAATATAGCAATAAAGTGAGTCACGAATTTTGGGGTTTCCCAAAATAAAAAGTTATGTTTACACTATACTGTAGTCTATTAAGTGTGCAATAGCATTATGTCTAAAAAAAAAAATAATGTACATACCTTAATTTTAAAATAATTTATTGCTAAAAAAATGCTAGCCAGCATCTGAGCCTTCAGTGAGTCATAATCTTTTTGTTGGTGGAGGATTTGAAATATTATGAGAATTACCAAAATGTAACACAGAGACATGAAGTGAGCAAATGCTGTTGGAAAAATGGCACGGACAGACTTGCTCGAGGTAGTGTTGCCACGAACCTTCAATTTGTAAAAAACACAGTTCCTGCAAAGTGTAATAAAATGAGGTATGCCGTATACAATTGTGTTTGTTTCCTGGGGCTGCCATAACAAATTACCACAAACTTGGTGGCCTAAAACAACAGAAATGTATGCTTCCACAGTTCTGGAGGCCAGAAGTCTGAAATCAAGTTGTCGGCAGTGTCAGTTCTTTCTGGAGCCTCAGAGGGAGAATTTACCACATGCCTCTCCCTAGCTTCTCTTCTAGTTGCTAGCAATCATTAGCATTCCTTGGGTTTAGATGCATCATTCTAATCTCTGCCTCTGTCTTTCCCTCTGTTTTTTTCTCCTCTGCCTGTATATCTCCAATCTCCCTCTTCCTTTTCTCATAAGAACACAAATCACTGGACTTAGGGCTCACCCAAAATCCAGGATCATCTCATCTGGAGATTTTTAACTTAATTTTATCTGTATAGACCCTATTTCCTTTGCCACTTGTAGCAACATAGATGGACCTGGAGGGCATTAAGCTAAGTGAAATAGGTCACACATAGAAAGACAAACACTGTATGATATCGTGTATATGTGGAATCTTAAAAATACAACAAACTAGTGAATAAAACAAAAAAGAAGCAGACTC
This sequence comes from Stenella coeruleoalba, assembly GCF_951394435.1. Taxonomy (NCBI): domain Eukaryota; kingdom Metazoa; phylum Chordata; class Mammalia; order Artiodactyla; family Delphinidae; genus Stenella; species Stenella coeruleoalba. The sequence continues at coordinate 9,922,732 of NC_137164.1, read as the reverse complement.
ACAGATATGGAGAACAAACTAGTGATTACCAGTGGGGAGAGGGAAGGGGAGAGGGGCAATATAGGGGTAGGAGGGAAAAAAGGTTAATATGGGATTATATAAATCAAATGTGTGAAACTTTTGAAAATTGTAAAGCACTATGGAACTTAAAGAAACTTTTATTCAATAAATAGATAAATACCCTATTTCCAAATAAGGTCACATGCACAGGTGTTTTGGGGAGATGCAATTCAACCCACTACACAACCAATCCAAGTAGAAAAATGAGTTTTTGTGATGTCAAAGGGGCCAAAGACAATGAAACCCAAATTTAAGTTAATTTATCAAACCCATGGGCCTAAGAGGAGAAACAAAACTCTATTCAAAATAAATGCTCCCAGGGTACTCTCTATTCAGACTTTTTTTTTTCAGCTGATGAAGAGTCCTGTTTTTATATTTTTCTACAGGCTGCATTTTTCTACTACAAATTTTTTTTTCTTTGAATAGTTTAGAATGATAAAGGTTTTTGGAAGTGTTGAATCATCATTACTTTTTTCTTTTCCTTCAGCAATAAATCAAAGAAAAACAGAATGTTGCCTACTTTGCTTACACACCTTTTCCTCTCTTTATTGCAATTTTATTCACTAGGTGAATTTATGCTGAACATTTCCATATTTTCAGTTAACTTTTATTTACAGTTTTGAAATAGGAACCTCTGAACAATGAAAAGGGCAAAAAATCAACTGAAGTTCTTCGATGCCTACATGAAGCAAATATGTATATCTGCTTAATAGCTAAATAATGTTAAATATGTCCACTGAGACCAAACTTTAGTTTTACTTTAAGAATTTAAAAGATCTTTTTAAGGGAATTAAAGTCTTTTTTAAAAAAGCAATTTGCATTTTGGCAACCTTTGTTTATAGATCTCTCATCAGTAGATGATAAATAACTTGGAAACTAATTTTATATTTTCAACAATATTTACTGATGAAAAGTATAAATAGAGATGTTTGAAAGAATTCCAATGTAGATTCCACATAACTGCTTTTTTTAAAAAATTTCTTCCTTTATTGCATTGTTGAATTAATTCCAAACTATTCATCAAGTACTTGCTCTGAGCTGAGCACTGTTTTCAGGAAACAGTGAATAGGCAAACTACATCCCCTTTTTCATGGGATGTCATCCTAGCAGGAGGAGACAGACAATAAATAAGCACCAGGATAATTTCAGGTATTGATGAACACAGTGAAGACAATCATGGAGGGCAATGTGACTGAGTGTGACACAAGAGTGTGAGGTGAGAGATGTCTGCTTTAACTAAAGTAATCAGGGAAGCCCTCCCTAAGGAGATGATGTTAGAATTGACACTGAAGGATGAAAAGGTACTTTTAATACTGCTGAAATGGCTAACTCTGTTATTAGCAAAGCCAAATTCATTCACTCTCACACTGAGCACAAGAAGTCCAAAGGAAAAAGAAATGATGCCAAATGCTTCAAGACAAGATTTGAAACAGAACATGTATTTCCAAGTTGATGACTCATTACAGATCTAGTGTGTATGGCCAGAAAACACCTTATATGTATGGCCCGAAACCAGCTGGGAAGCATTCCAGATCCAGCCCTGTGGTCCTTGTGCCCAGATGCATTTTTATTCGATAGATTCTGGGCATGTCAGCAGCAGGACCTTAGCAGCAAACAGCAGTAAGGGGTTGAACTGAAATCCTGGGGAACCCTTTCTCCAGTCTGCCTTTTCCTCATCCACAGTCAGCACTTAGTTGCACATGACCAAATCCCCGTGGTCCCTAGGGTTTAGAGGGGTTGACCTGAAAAAGCTTAAAGGGAGGATGAGGATTTAAAACAGAGCCTAATTTTTGGTAGAGAAGCAAAGAAAAGCTTTCCAGTGTATTACCTCAGTCTCCCAGTGCTGCACCTGGATAGAACCCAGCAGAATACCTATCTTGAAGTTATGGTCAGATTTTTAATTTGCATTGGAGGTCAAGCTTTGGTTTCTATTCAAGACCAAATCAGTGGTCATTATTATTATTTTGGTTCCCATTCTTTTTCTTTTAAAAAATCAATTATATTGAGGCATAATTTATAAACCATAAAATGTTTACAGGTTAATCTGTGTTGACAAATGTAAATATCTGTGTAAACATCACACAACGAAGATACAAAGTACTGCCAAGGGTTCTCTTGTGATACTTCTCATTCTATTCTTATTCTCCACCCTCGGTCCTAAGAACACTGACCTACTTTCAATCACTATGAATTTGTCTTTCCTGGAGGTTCATATAAATGGAATCAGACAGCATGTGACCTTTTGTGTCTGGCTTTTTCCATTTAGCATAAAACTTGGAGATTTATCTGTGTTGCTCCATGTTTCAGTAGTTTATTACTTTTAATAGCTGAGAAATATTCCATTGTATAGATATACCACAATTTATTCACTCACGTCTTGATGGACATTTGGGTTTCCAATTTTTACTAATATGAATAAAGATGTTATTAACATTCAGGTATATGGATATACCTGATGTGGTATATCCATATATCTCATTTTTCTTGAGTAAATATCTGAGTGGAATTGCTGGGTTATACGGTTAAGGGTATATTCAACTTTATAAGAAATAGCTAAATAGTTTTCCAAAGTTGTTGTACCATTTTACATTTCCATCAGCAATGTACGAGTGCTCCCATCTTTGCCAACATCTGGTATCTTATTCATTTATTTATTTATTTGTTTGTTTTCAGTCATTTGATTGAGTGTATATTTGAATGAGTGGTATTTCATTGTGGTTTTAATTTTTATTTGCCTGATGACTAATGATATTAAGCATTTTTTCATGTGCTTGTTGACCATTCATATATCTTCACTTGTGGTCCATTCAAATATTTTGCCCATTTTTAATTGGGCTGCTTTATGTTATTGAATTGTTAGAATTCTTTATATATGGTGGATATATTCTTTTGTTAGGTATATATTGTGCGTATTGTCTCCCAATATGTGGCTTGCCTTTTCATTTTATTTATGGTAATTTTCAAAAAGCAAAATTGTTTTCTTTCTTTTTCCTATTACATTGCTGATTTTTTGTGTATTTTTCCTCTTGTCATATCCCTAATTTATGAATGTTGAGAAACTAAGATTATAATTTGTAATATATATTGCTAAATATTAAATGGGTAAAAAATTGTACTATGGCATTGAAAGAATGTTCTACAATTATAACTGCCTGTATTAGTTTTCCATAGCTAACACAAATGGTGCAGCGTAAGACAACACTTGTTTATTATGTTATAGTTCTATAGATCAGAAATCTGGTCACAGCATAGTTCAGGTAGTTCTCTGCTCCTGGTTTCATAAGGCCAAGATGAAGGTGTTTGCTGGGTGGATTCCTTTTTGCAAGTTCTAGAGATGAATCCACTTTCAGGTTCATTCAGGTTGTTGGCATAATCTAGTTCCTTGCAGTTGTATGACTCAGGTACCCGGTTCCTTGTTGACTGTTAGCTGGGGATTGTTCCCAAGGCTGCTCACTTTCCCTGGCACATGACACCCTTCAAAGCCAGCAATGGCAGCTGAGTTCTTGTCAAGATCTCCATGTCCTTCTGCCTCATTTCTCCTGCCTTCCTCTTCTGCTGTATCTCTTTGACTAACTCTTGTGCCTTCCTCTTCTATTGATACTTATTAAGGGTTCACATGATTGGATGGGCACCACTGAGATAATCTAGAATAATCTTCTATTGGTTTGCAATCTTGGGAGCTTCCTGGGGGAAATCTAAACCTGCTCCCAAAACACATGAGATAAGAGACCGAAGAAAGAGGCAGAACACTCAGATTGGTAGGTTAGCAGGTTTAATAGCAAAAGGGAACTTACACACGAGGCTTGCCTTGGACAGCTGCAAGATGAGCAGATCTCCACACCCACTCACCAGAATCTTAAAAGTTTATAAAGAGAACTTAATTGGGTTTTGTCACATATACTGTCCAGATGGTCTCAGCAGCATCTTACTTTCCCAAGACTATGTCCCTGGAACAGCTCCCACTGTGAGAACAGTGGGCAGAAAGTACATTCCAAAATGGAGGAGGGGGTGAGGAGCCTCTGATTGCCCAGGTCCGGCTCTCAGTCAACTGGTGGTCACATCCTTTCAATTACTTCCTCCAACACCTCCCTGTTTTAGCTCACCTGATTATTAATCTTAATTATATCTACAAAAGTTCCTTTGTAGAAGTACCTAGATTAGTGTTCATTGGGTAATGAGGGAATGGGAATCTTAAGGGAATGTCTTTAGAATTCTACCTAACACACTGCCTAACTAATATCTATATTATATGTTTATGTGACGGGGGTGTGGGGGAGAGTTAAAATTAGATTCAGCAACAGCAATAGGTTGGAGTGGAATTCTAAGAGGATATTTTAATTTGATATAATCATTTTAATGTTAAATATTAGCTTATAAATTAGAACTAGTAAGGTAAAATTTACACACATTCTGCATAGGCATTTTATTCAAACTGTCACTTTTTATGTTTCTTTAATCACTATCACACTGAGTGTGAAAAAAGGAAACCTTTATTTTTTTTAAATTTTGCTTTTTTCCTCTTTGATTAGCAATTGATTTGATGGACACCCTAAAAATGAATTAATAATTTGCACCTACAAATCAACAGTGAATCTAAATTTTTTTGAGAAATTGCTAATACTAGCAGAATTTGAAAAAGAAACGATGACTACAACACACTATTAAAATACTGCAAATTGTTCCTCTTCTTTTACCCTCTTTCCTTGCTTTGTCCCCCTTCACCAGAAAACAAACATAGTGTTTTCAATGTTAAGTTGCTGTATTAGTCTGCTAGGGCTTCCATAACAAAACGCCACAAACTGGGTGGTTTAAACGACAGAAATTTATTTCCTCACACTCTGGAAGCTGGAAGTCCAAGATCAAGGTGCTGCCACGACTGCTTCTGGTGAGTCCTCTCTTCCTGGCTTGTTTATGGCCACTTTTTCCCTGTGTCTTCACGTGGCTATTCCTCCACAAATGTATGAAGAGAGAGATGTCTCTCCTGTCTTTTCCTCTTCTTATAAGGATGCCAGTCCTATTGGCCTAAGGCTGTAACATATGACTTCAGTTAACCTTTGTTACCTCCTTAAAGGCGTTATATCCAAATATGGTCACACTGGGGGTTAGGTCTTCAGCGTACGAATTCTGGAGAGACACATTTCATTCTGTAACAGTTGCTATAATAACATTTTTGGCATATAGAAGTGACAGTGAATTTGTTATTGGTTGAATTGTGTCTCTCCAAAAAAGTTATGTTGAAATTCTCACCCCCACTACCTCAGAATGTGACCTTATTCGGAAATAAGATTTTTGAAAGGTCATTCATGGGCTTTACTTGAATGATTTAATATAATAGGCCGTTAATAATCTACAAGAGTAGATAGTTAATACAAAATTCATCCATGACTTCTTTTTTAAAATATTATGGTAAAAGATACACAGCATGAGATCTACCCTCTTAACAAATTTTTGAGTGCACAACACAGTATTGTCAACTATGGTTACAATGTTGTACAGCAGATCTCTGGAATTTTTTCATCTTATATGACTCAAACTTTATACTCATTGATCAACAGCCTCTCATTTTCCTACCCCCTCAGCCCCTGACAACCGCCATTGTACTCTCTTCTTCAATGACTTTTGGCTACTTTAGGTCCCTCATATAAGTGGAATCATGGAGTATTTGTCCTTTTGTGACTGGCTCGCTCATTCCACTTAACCTATCGTTATCAAGATGCATCCATGCCGCAGCATACGAGAGACACGTGTAAAGGTTCATTTTACGTGTCAGCCTGACTGGGTGTGTCTGTAAGGGTGTTTGTGGATGAGATTAAAACTTGAATCAGTAGATTGAGTAAAGAAGGTTGTCCTCCCTAATGTGGTGAGTCTCATTCAACCTGCTGAAGACCTGAATGGAACAAAACAGCTGAGTGAGAGGGAGCTCCTCCTGTCTGGCTTCTTGATCTGGAACATTGGCCTTTTCCTGCCTTTAATCGAACTGAAGAATTGGCTCTTCTTGGGTCTTGAACCTGTTGGCTTCAGACTGGAATTTATACCATCAGCTCTCCTCGTTCTCAGATCCTCAAATTTAGACTAGAGCTGCATCATCGGCTCTCCTGGGTCTCCAGCTTGCTGAATGCAGATCTTGGGACTTCTCAGCCTCCTTAATCACATGAGCCTGTTCCTCATAGTAAGTCTCTTTGGTTCTGGTTCTCTGGAGAACCCTGACTAATACAACAGGTTTTCCCTCTTTTTAATGGCTGAATACTATTTCACTGTACATATATACCACATTATCAAAGGACATTTAGGTTGTTTCTACATTTTGGCTATCGTGAATCATGTGACATTAAACATGGGAGTGCTAGTATGTGTTCAAGGTCCTGATTTCAATTCTTTTGAATAAATACTCAGAAATGGAATTCCTGGATCATATGGTATTTCTATTCTTAATTTATTGGGAAAACCCATACTGTTTTCCATAGTGGTTGCACCATTTTAGTTTCCCACCAACAGTGCACAAGGGTTCCAATTTCCCTACATTCTCATTAACACTTGTTATTTTCTAGGTTTTTCTTTTTTCTTTTTTTCTATAATGGCCATCTTAACAGGTGGGAGGTGATACTGCAGTTTTTATTTGCATTTTTCTGATAATTAATCATGTCAAGTATTTTTTCATATACCTGTTGCTCATTTGTATTTATACGTTGGAGAAATACGTGTTCAAGTTCTTTGTCCTTTTTTTTATTCAGATAATTCACTTTTTTGCTATTGAGTTGTAGGAGTTTCTTACATATTTTTGATATTAATCCCTTATTAGATATATGGATTGCAAATATTTTCTCCTATTCCATATGTTGCCTTTTGATTTTGTTGATTGTTTGCTTTGCGTGCAGAAGCTTTTCAGTTTGATGTAGTTCCATTTGTCTATTGTTGCTTTTTGTATTGTGTATCCATTAACATATTTTATAATTATTTGTATACTTTAGTCTTTTGATCTAAAGATATTTATGCATGACTGTTACAGTGTTCTGTATTTGTCTATATGTTTACCTTTATTAGTACACTTTATACTTTCATGTTGCTGTTAGCATTTTTTTGTTTCATCTTGAAGGACTTCCTTTAGTATTTATTTTAAGGTGGGTCTAATGGTGATGAACTTCTTCAGCAATTGTTTATATAGGAAAGTGTTTATCTCTCCTTCACTTGAAAGACAATTTTTCCAGATGTAGTAGTCATAGTATTCTTGGCTGGGAGGTTTTTTTTTTTTTCTTTTCTTTTAACACTTTGAATACATCATTTCACTCCCTTCCGGCCTACAGGGCTTTTGGTGAGAAATCCACTCACAGTCTTGTGGGGGTTCCTTTGTGTGTGATGAGTCAATTTTCTCTTGCTACTTTAAAAATTCTCTTTGTGACTTCTGACAATTTGAGGGTCTAGAGCTTCTTATTCCACCATCTTTCTGACATCACTCCCTGGTCTTTGCGGATTCAACCAAGTTAAGATGAGATCATCATGGTGAGCCCCAATCCAGTATAGCTGGTGTCCTTATAAAAATGGGAAATTTGGACACAGGCATACACAGAGGGAAGACAGTGTGAAGACACACAAGGAGAAGATGGTCATGTGACTAGAGTGATGCCAAGGAATGGGAGGATTGCTGGCAAACACCAGAAGCTAGAAGAGGCAAGGAAGGATTTTCCTCTGGTATCATCAGAGAGCATTATTTACTTGCTGACAGTTTGATTTCAGACTTCTAGCCTGCAGCACTGTGAGGCAATAAATTTATGTTATTTTAAGCTACCCAGTTTTGGGTACTTTCTTACAGCAGCTCCAGGAAACTAACACAAGGCTCCTTTAACAAACTTGGTTTCACTGTGGATTCCCTCCTACCCACCAAGATATATGCATAGAGAAAACCACTTCTGAGTGGTTCCTATTCTCTATACAAGAACAACTAGGAGATTGGGAGAAGGGAGTGCAAAAACATGTGCGAGGTTACGGAGCTATAATTGATGCTTCTTTTGAGAAATTTGTTGAAGAATCCAAATTTTTACTTGATAGTGTTATATCAAAAGCAGAACATATTGCAGTAGAACTGGCTTATTACTTCCTTATATCCTCAATAAATGTCACTAATTTACATCATTTCTTTGGTGATCTACATCCCAACGCCTGCCCTCTGAGGAATTTTTAAGTCTTTTTTGCAAGAAAAATAAAACAAGAATTAAACAAATTACAAAATTATATATAGCACGGTCATGACGTTCAAGCAAAATATGTTTAAAGACCCAAATATGTGAAAATAGAGGCAAATATAACTGAAATATTGAAGTGAACAATTAGATAGCACTAAAGTTATTTACAGAGCATTTAAAAAATTCCTGCCCCTCGGGACTTCCCTGGTGTCGCAGTGGTTAAGAATCCGCCTGCCGGTACAGGGGCCACGGGTTTGAGCCCTGGTCTGGGAAGATCCCACATGCCACGGAGCAACTAAGTCCATGCGCCACAACTACTGAGCCTGCACTCTAGAGCCCATGAGCCACAACTACTGAAGCCCATGCTCCTAGAGCCCGTGCTCTGCAACAAGAGAAGCCACCACAATGAGAAGCCCTCACACTGCAATGAAGAGTAGCCCCCGCAACTAGAGAAAGCCCGCGCGCGGCAATGAAAACACAATGCGGCCAAAAATAAATAAATAAATAAATTCTTGCCCCTAAAATAAATATTATTCTTATTTCTTGTTTTCTTTTATACACACAGTATGACTAGTGGACTCTAGTGTTTGTGATAGAACTGAGCCAACAATGAACTCAACATTCCGCTCTTTACTTCAAGCAAAACATAAATTCTCAATGAAACTTCCCCACTTTCTTTTTACTTGCATTTCCAGGACTAGAAATTGGCTTTCCTTTAGGGTCTCTTTTTTCCCAAAAGAAGAAAGGTTTGTCATTTCACAAGAGTGAAGAACAAGAAAGCAGAGGTGTGGATGTGATGGCAAGGTGCACTCGAGAGACAGGGACCCATCCCCATACACAGCCTCAGCTGTGGGATATAAATGGATGCAAATTTCTACATGTCCTCAACCTTTGAAGTTAAAACCATAATGGTAAATGGTAAATCCATAAATGCTTAGGGGGTCCTGTAACTAAAGCTAAGCCCTAAATGGCAGTAAACATGGATGGTGGGACTCTGTTCAAATCATACCAAGAAAGAGATATCAGGGGAATTTGTGATATAGTTTTCTAAATTATTTCCATCAAATAATGCTGGGATCCTACAGGATCCCACCCTGAACAATACATGGAAGATACCAACACTAAATATCATTCATTAATACTAATTTCAAGTTTAAGAAAAATGAACCTAGGAAAAGTAAGAGTATTGTAGAAGAATATATTTATTACTTAGGAAGTTTTTGAACTTATAGGACAATTGGAAAACATAATACTTAAAATGCATTAAAACATAAAAGCAGTAACTTCTGCCCCAGTCAGATCTCTCCAAGAAAAGTGTTCTTTCAATGTGTGTTCTTTACTAAGAACATTCATCTTCATGCCAGTCGGTGCCACCAGTTGGTTTTAAATTCCATAGAAACAACATTAATTATTAGAAATACCAAGAGCAGCAATAAATATAATAATTATAAAAAAATGCCTACTTTGGGGGAAATTTTCAGCTCTTTTAGGAGTTTGATTTCTCCTTTGTCTCATGGAGGCAAATTATAATAATTGTTTTGTCAGTTGGTACTGGGGATCTTTTAACTTCATATCACATCAGTTCAGAGATCCCAAGTCTAACTGCCACTCAGATAGTGCTAAATAACTGGGACCCTGAAGGAAGCTACTGCTTTCTAATTCATTCCACTGAGTGTGGATAAAATTCAGTATTCCCTTGACACAGCACTCCTCCAATCCCACAATGCTTTGGGGTTATTTTTAATTAGATACATTGAAAAGATATTAATTTTTACAACAACAATGCACTAGGAAACTGCATATGCGAATTTAAAAGATTGGAGAAGTCTACATATTGTGATTTCCCATTCAACAATAACTGACAGTTCGTATGTAATTGAGAATTAAATCTTTGTCAGTTAATGGGATTTGTGTGAAATAATGGGTGAGTTATTACAGTAATTAAAAAAAAAACTATTCTAACTTACCCCTTAAGCCAATGAATAGCTGTATAGAAGCAAGAATAAATAATATAGGTAAAACTAGAAAAAAAGAAATTTCTAGAAATCAGCCTCTCATTGAGAGTTCTATAAAATCAGGGGCAGTGCTTTCCATGTTCATCACCACTGCATCATCAGCACAGCGCTCGAAATGCAGTCAGCATACAATAAATAACTACTGAATTGTTGAAGGAAAAGCATAGTGGCTCTCATAAAAGATCTTTTCACAGTCATTTTGACACAATCTTATCTTGATGTTTTTACATCTGTATACTTTTTTATTATAGTCCAAAATAAAAGTATAGGTAAGAAAGGATAAGTATACCTATTTTCTCCATTGGTGTTTTGGAACAACACTGTGCTAGAAGTCAGATGACTTCTGGTGGGATGACCCTATCTGTGTCAGGGTGTGACCTTGAACTAGCCAAAATCTGAAGTGCAGAGAATAATATCTAGCAAGGGTTTATTACAGATGAAGTAATTTTAATAACAATATAAAATAATGACATATACACACTGCAAGTGACAAGAGAAATATTAGCATGCTGCCTGTGTGTGTAAAGTGCTCTAGCATTTACAAAATCCATCCATTTTTTATCACCCCACTTGCTAATCACAGTAATGCCACAAGAGAAACGGAGCTCAACCAGCAAATAAAAATATGTTAGCCTCGAGTCATCTAAAATAAAACATGGCCATTTTCTAATTTTTTAGGTATAATTTGCAAACCACGTAATTCACCCTTTTTAAATAAAAAATGCAACAGTTTTTAGTAAATTTACTGTTAAGGAACCACCACCATCCATTTTTAGAACATTTTCATCACCCCAAAATGATTCCCTCTGCCCATTTACCATCACACCTTGTTCCTTCCTCCAGCCCCCAAAACAGAAAAACAATAAATAATATTTTAGTACAAGTAGGTCCCATCTATTGAATGAGACATGCTTATACCAGAACATTTTTCACTGTTTATCTGAAATTTATTTTTAACCAAGGATCCTGTATTTTATCTGATCACCCTACCAAAACATGGACTTTTAAAACTAGTTTTCTTTTTAGTATCGTTGATGGATTTATACATAGTTATTTATAATCTCTTAGTGGTAACCCAAAGTATGTTTTATAAGATGGCTGACCAAGGACTTATGTTTTACAATTCTTCCCTTGTAAATCACTATTAAGACAACCAAGGAATTCTAAAAACAAGAATCTCTAAGGAAACTAATCCCCACATCTTTTTCAGATTCAAGTGCAGCTACCAGAGGAGGTAGGGTTTGGCACTGCTCTGGGATGTCTGAATGTTTATGATTCTATCCGATGTGTCCTGAAGCAGTACACTTCCACCTTTTGCATTCTTCTAGGCACTTGTGCATTTTAAAATTAGCTGCGGTACACTGTCTACTTGCCATATGCACTGCGTGACCCCACTCAGTGGGGAAGCTGTTCGGGGGACTAGTAAGTGTCAAGCCACATAGAAACCACAAAGAAAAGAGCTCGCTCTGCTTTATTCTTATCGCCATTATACTGGAGACCTGAGCCTTCAGGCTGGGACTACTTAGTAGCCAGAGACCTGTTTTTATTTCAAATAGAAACTTCGGCTGAAACATGCATGCTATGTTTCTGGGAGTCGAGGCTAGACAAACGTTAGGTAGAAAATACTCTATTATATGATCTCTTCCAATCTCTGTGGGGTTCCTATTGCTTCCCTCATTTTATAACCTCAATTTAGACATTCAATCTGTCCACAAATACTTCCTTAGGGTATTGATTTGAGAACTACATGGTGTGGTGAAGACACAGAAGCACAGAAGTTCCAGGATTATGTTTGGTTTTTGCTTGCCTTTTTGGGCTCAGTGCCTACCTCGGTGCCTGGTAGGGACGGCAGTCAAATTCATGTGCCAAATAAAGGAATACATTCAGCAGTGAATAAGATAGAAATAGCTCTTGCCCTCACCAAGTTTACAGCCTATTTTACTGGCCCTTCTCAGAAAAGTTTTGAAGCGCAACAGAGAAAATCAGGCCACAGCAATCTCCGCAGTTTAGTTTTACTCTACTTTAGCCTTTTGCTTTAATCTTTAACACTAAAATCTTTTAATTGCTCATGTTAGACCCCTGACCAAAAATTCTAAATGATTCTTCCTAAGGTTAGAAGTAGAAAATACTATTTCAGGCTGGAACGGTCAGGGAAGGTTTCTCTGAAGGCGGTGAAGCATGCAATTTGGGGAGATGTCACTGTAAATCGGAGCAGATGATACAAATAAAAATCCAGAGGCAGAGAGGCTGAAATCAATAAAAATAGGATTTTGTGATAATATGGGGCTTTTCTTTATTAGAGTGCTTTTGATAATCAGCTGGGCATATTGTGTGGGTTCACTTCTGGGTTCTTTGTTTTGTTCCATTGATCTATGTGTTTATCCCTCTGCCAATTATCTTGACTCTATATAGTAAGAGTTAAAATCAGGTAGCGATGTCTCCAACTTTATTCTGCTTTTTCAAAACTATTTTATCTATTCTAGATTTTATGACTTTTCATATAAATTTTAGAATAAGCTTATCTGTGTCTATAAAAAAGCCTTGCTGTATTTCGATAGGAATTGCACTAAGTGCAATCAATTTGGAGTTAAAGTGTTTTTATATATATGAAATCATTTTATGTTCTGGAAAACCATGGTAAAGTTTTCACAGTGACAACACACACACACACACACACACACACACACACACACACACAAATTCCAATGAGATTTGGGCAAGTATGTCCACCAAGTGAAGCAGTGACGACTATAGGACCCTCTTTTGCAACAGAAGTGACCGAGAACACTGGTTCAAATGGGAAATGGAGTAGGATGTAAAGTGCTATATAGGGATCAACGCCATATCCCAGGTAGGATGTCAAGATAACGTTGGCCAAAAGGTGGCACTGCTCACTTGATGGGCCTTTATCAGAGGTTTCTACCCTAGTAGCTCACATCGAATTTTCCTCAGACTGAGGGAACCCTTGGAAATGGCAATTTTCTTTCTTTTCCTTGGCTTATAATTTTCTTTGAATTACATGGAAATCTCAGTTAGATCAGTTTATGGTCGAGCAGTGCTCTGACACTCCAAATCCATGAATAAAAACAAAACAAAACAAAACCAAAATAAAAACAAAGCAAAACGGCATACTACTAAATTTACTGTTTCAAATTAATGCAAAGTACCGAAAGCTCAGTTATATGACAGTAAATAATCTTGTCTTATTGGGATTTCATTATTAGTTAATAATTACTAACATCATTCAATATTTAGTTAATGAAATCTGTAATAAAAAGGACAATAGCTTTGAGGGAATGTAAAATGCTGCAGCCTCTATAGAAAACAGTATGGAGTTTCCTCCAAAAAGTAAAAATAGAATTACCACATGGTCCAGCAATCCCACTTCTGGGTATATATCCAAAAGGATTGAAAGCAGGATCTTGAAGAGACATTTGCACACCCATGTTCAGTGCAGCATTATTCACAAGAGACAGAAGCAATGCAAATGTCCATAGACAGATGAACTGATAAAGAGAATGGCATATACACACAACAGAATACCACTCAGCCTTAAAAAAAAAGGCAAAAATCCTGTCTCATGCTACAAATCCTGCTTCATGAATTTTGAATACACCAGGCGAAGTGAAATAATTCAGTCACAAAAAGACAAATACTATAGGAGTTCATGTATATGAGGTAACTAAAGTGGTCAAATTCACAGAAACAGAAAGTGGAATGGTTGTTACCAAGGGCTGGAGGGAGGGGGGAATGGGGGCTGTTGTTCAGGGATATAGAATTTCAGTTTTGCAAAATGAAAAATTTCTAGAAATGTGTTGCACAACAATGTGACTATAGTTAACACCAATGAGCTGTACGCTTGAAAGTGGTTAGGAGAATAAATTCTACGTTATGTATCTTACCACAATTTTAAAAAAGACAATAGTGGTTATACTGAGATTCAGTATAAGAAAGAGGATTGCAGGTTTTGCTTTTAAAGCTTGTTATCTCCCTATAAAATGAGTCTTGCTGCAGACTGGACAGAGATTATTTCCAAATTTGCATTGGAGATTCATGCTAAACATGTATCACTATGTGTGGAGCCTAAAAAGGAGAGTTATTTAAAATAGATTAAATGATGTGGAATAAAACTTCCAAAAGCTGTAATTGAAAGTGTCAGAAACATTAGCTTTGAAACAAGTAACATTTAATCACATAGATTATACAGAAACATAAATTTTTGTAGGTTGTTTTCTTCAATCAAATTTACATTTTAATCTGCTGAGACTGTTGTTCATCACTTTTGGCTGTCTGGTACCAAGCAGCTTGTCAAACTTATAGAGGCAAACCGCCTACATTAGAAACAGGACTTTTCATTTAAGTACAAAAGATGATGATAGTTTAATTCGAGTTTTCAAGACTGCAAGTGTCTTCAAGACACTACAAGATAGCAAGTGTCTGAGAGTAGTGAGATTAAAACAAAGGGCATTTGTCTATCAATATTTCTTTAGCTACTAAGAGTTAAACATTATAATTATTTATGCCCATAGAACACCTTTAAGGGCCACCAAAATGTAAAACTTTTCAGCATTGGACACTTGCCAAAGGAAAGAATTTGACAGGATTTATACTGTGTGGATGACAAAGGAAAGCCGTGAGATAAACAGGCACTCTCTTCAAAGGCTGGGTTGGGAAAGGACACTTACAGTCATTTTGGAGGACCTGCTACGTAGGAGGGTTCCAGAAGAAAAAGAACCCATATAGCTACAGATTTGGGCAGTTCTCTCAGCTAAGTCTTATATTCCCACTCCTCTTCACAGTTGTCCAGGAAATTGTTCTCAATACCGGGTTCTGGAGCAACTCATGATTTTACCAGCATCACAGAGGGCTGCTGCTGCTGTTTTTTTCAATGAAGTATCGCTACCTGCGGTTGTTGAGGTCTTGCTAACAGATTCTAGTTTGTTGTGCATGTGTTTATTTGTATTCTCTTTCATAACACAAGTTCTGCCAGGTACAAACGTCATATGGGAGAAGAGTTTTTGAAAACTGTGGGTGAATCTTGTATAAAGGCAGAACCTTCCCAAAACATGCAACTTTGGCCAGAGATGACAGTGACATCCAGATCAATGGCATAGTGACTAAACATTTTACCAAACTATGGTGGTTATACATTTCTCCAAAAATGCTGTAATAGGGGAAAGCAACCTTTAAAGATTGTATTTAGAAAAGGAAAAATTGTTGTAATGAGTTTAAGCTTGTTTACATGGAGTCAAGGCACAGAAGACTTTACCTAAATTGCTACCATTGTTATGTGGTGGATGAGAAAGCAATTCCTTGGGATTGGCCAATGAGGAGACTACAACATCACCAAAGAGCATGCTCCGCCAACCTCCCTGTGAAGCATCATGCTACCACCTGAGTGATCCAAACCCCTGTCGTCCACAGAGAGCGATATTTGCCCAAGGAATCAGAGAAAAAGGAACGTGAAGATTCAAAGAAAGAATACACTATTCCACATTAGGTCCCTGTCTTATTCCTTTTCTTACTGGGAGTCTATCTATAATAGGTCAAAAATGTGATACTTACATTTCATGAACACAAGAATGGTAATTAATAGCTCCCTGGTTTCATGCTAATAATAGTAGATAGAAAATCTATTTACTTTAGCACCAGCATAGGATAAATGTTACTCGTACGTTGAATACTACGTGGTAATTGTAAGGAAGACCAGGCAGGCACAATAAGAAAGGACAATTCCTTGTTAATAAATATTGCTCCCCTGCTTGTTGTGCTCAAACAATTCCCTACAGCCCAAGTGAGAATGAATTTACTGGATAGACTCTCTCAGTAACAGTAGGAATCAGTACATAGCAGGCTTGAAGTGTGCATTGGGGTCATTTAAAGTGAGTTCGGTCTTGGTTGCCTTGAGCCGAAGATGTTTACGGGCCATCCAAGGGGAAATGTAAAGGAAGAGCTTGAATATGCACATCCAGCATTCACAAAGATCTAGACAGGAGATACAGGCTTCAGTATAACAAAGGTAACTGATGTTGCCACGGTGGATGAGATGACCAAGGAAAACTATGCAGTGTGAAAAGAGAAGAGGCAAAGAATAAAGCCCACACGCTGGAGTTTGAGTTTTCCAGGGAGCAGCCTCTGAAACAGAGTTTTGTGCTCAAGATGATCATTGAGGAGTGCACTTGGAATCCACACCTGCAAAAGGGGTGTGGAGGAGGCGGGGTTAGGCAAAGGGAGAAGCTGAGCTGCAGTGCCGCTCCAGGAAGGTCTCTCCAGGTGGAATGACCTATCAGAGCTGTCCTACATGCGGTCAAAATAACCAGGCCTTTATATCCTGCCTTAGTCAGTCAGTCATTGGATATGCGTCCCGGAAGGGTAGGGACCCTACGTGAGAGCTCTGAGAGCTCTCTCTGCAGCTGAGACCACACCAGGCTGAGCTGAAAGCTCTCTTGTCTGTCCTCCCAGCAGCTATGACAGCAGGTCCCTCCCCTGGGGGATCTGGGCAGCAGGTCTCCATGTCCACCACACTGAGAAATGCAGACATGTACAGGGTGAGCAGATAAAGAGAAGCCTAAAATCAGAAGTTTGAAAGGTCGGGTAGAAAAGCAGTAAAACAATAAACAGCTCCTGCTGTGTTGGAAAGTGTTGGAAGCCAGAGGAAAAAGGAGGGAGTGGTCAACAGTGTGAAGTGCTATTTAAAAATCACAAGTAAAATAAGGACCACCAAGTGTAGATGGCTGTCAAGAGTTTACAGCTCCCCGAAGAGGTACAGGCTTTAAGAAGCCATAGTTTCTACATGAGGCTGAAGGACTAATGGTCCAAAAGTGTCATGCAGTAGCAAAAAGCTGCTGAGACTAAATCTTAGCCCAGATCTATATGGGGTTGGAAGAATAGGCCAAACGTACTTAAAAGGGCCAAGGCATGTCTTCAAGGGAAGGTCAGGTATCAGTTAAGAAAAGAGGTGCGTGTGGTTTCCAATAAAGAAGTTAAGCATGCCAAAGCCTCGTTTATTATATTAAATGTTCTAAAGCCCAACAGGAAGGCTTGTGAGGGGAAAGGAGGGGGAGGAAATGGAAGAGAAGAGGAGGGAACAGAAGGAAAGGGTAATGAGCAATATAATTTTAACCCAGGTGAAATACACAGCAGCCCGTGGTGTGAGATTACAGGAAAGGGGGGGGGGGATGCTCAATGGGGCTTCTAACACCTTGGATGGAAATGTGAGGCCTGGTGGGATTTTCCAATCTCGGGATTGTCAAAACAACTTGTCCTAGCAGGCCCAGGCTTAAAAAGGCATAGACCTAACTATGGAAAGAGTTAATGTTGCTTGAGTGAGGGTGTTTCAAGGGATGTGTACCTCAGGTGCACGACAAGGAGACTGACTTGTTTTCAGGACTCTCACAAGCGTTAAATATAGCAGCAGCCCTCAGTAGAAGGGCAGGCTCCTTGGAAGGCATCAATAGGAGTACCCTCATGGGGCTATCACAATGTTAATGTTCCTTTGTCTTTTTTCCTCTTCTATCTTTTTTCTGTATATTAAACAATAAATATTTATTGAGAGTTTATCATCCCAGGCAGCTGTCCTAGAGCTTGAAGATACAGAGATAAATAAAGCACATCCTTTGTCCTCCAGATGCTCAGAGCACAATAGTGCTAGCATAGTTATATTTGTCAAGAAAACGCCATGCAATGGTCATGCAAAGGAGCAACCACAACCTGGAATAAACCAGAGCCAGCCAGATGGCAAGCTGTTGGTAAGTAAAGATTTGAATAAAAGTGGAGAAATATACTTTGGCACTCTTCTGCACATATTTCCTACTTCTGCTGCTCACTGCTTGTCAGGTGTAACATTGCTAATATATTAAGTGAGGAAAGGACAGTGAAAGTGGAGTTGGTTACCTGCATAATCATTCAGTTCTTTGAAACATCATCTGTAAGAGCAGAACTTGCCAACGGTTTAGTCACCTACCCACTAGTCAAACTTCCCACTAAGTAGGCTGGGAACGATCGCTTGTCTTTCATGGAGGCCAGGTCCTTCTCTGCCTGTCTTGGATCCCACCTGATCCTCTTGCTCTACATTCCATCTCCTGCCTTCTCATCAGTTAACAAGAACAATCCAGATGAAGGGCTTGTTTGGGACCCACTACAAAACATGCCCAGGCTGCCCCACTCCCCATGATCCACAGTCACCTCTTGCCAAAACTGGCTTCTCACGAATATATAATTGCTCTGGCCCAATATCTTGACAAGCGGTTTCAGCCCTTATTATCAGGGCAAATATTAAATTGCTATAATTTATTCATGAGACATTTACTGAGTACCTGTTAGGCCTTATTCAAAATGAATAAGACATGAGCCCTTCAACAAAGAATAAAGGAAAGGAAAACATCAGCAAAATATTCTCTGAGAACTAAAGGCTAAAGTGCTTAGAGGGTAAGCTTAAGAGATGGACAAAATCTTTCCATTACTTCTTTCATGGCGTAATAAAAGCCTGGAAATAATTAACAGCTAATGATGTAATCTTTTCCCTATTACTGTTGACAGGGATTCTGGTGATTATAAACCAAATTCTATTTGCATGATTGTATACATAAATATTTAACACATGTGGGCTTCCCTGGTGGCGCAGTGGTTGAGAGTCCGCCTGCCGATGCAGGGGACACGGGTTCGTGCCCCTGTCCGGGAAGATTCCACATGCAGCCGAGCTGCTGGGCCCGTGAGCCATGGCCGCTGAGCCTGCGCGTCCGGAGCCTGTTGCTCCGCAACAGGAGAGGCCACAACAGTGAGAGGCCCGCGTACCGCAAAAAGAAAGAAAAAAAAATATATAGATAGATAGATAGATAGATAGATAGATATAGATATTTAACACATGTGAACATATTTTATTTATTCATATAATAATCATGCATATAGGTATGTTCAACTCTGAAACTTAAGTGTATCATGTCTACATTTCACTTATTCAACAAATATTTGTTGAGCCTTGATTCTGTGCAAAGATGGAGAGAGATTCAAAGATGAATCAGACATTAAAAAAACCTCTTTTTAAAAGTTTTCAGTATAAAAAGGGAGGCAAGCCTGTATATCTAAATAATTAATATTAACTTTTTTGGACAGTTTTCACCAAATTTGGAAGGCATATTTGGGATGTATAGACTTAAAATACAGGTTATGTGGGCATACTGGAAATTCAGTTAAGAGAACCTTGGAGAATCCCTCAATCAGATAGGGTGTCTTTCCAGATATCAGTTATTTGGGGCCACCTGGCCTCTAACAGTACCTTGTCTTCTGGAGGATGTGATATTGTGATTTATATTAAGAAATACACATTTGGCCTTCTTCCCTGTTTCTGGTACAGAGCTCCTAAAACCCTTGGAATTTCCTAAGTTATAAGAGCGACAGAGGTATCTTGGTATTCCTAACAAACCCCTTTCAACCACACCTGGGTTTATGTCAATGAGGTAACTACTGGAAAGCACCTAAGGATGGGGGCTGTTTGCTAGGTGAACCCACTATATGATTAGAGGCCTGGAACTTTCAGTCTCACCCTTGCTGACCTCTGGGGAGGGGAGAGGGACTGGAGGTGGAGTTGATTGCCAATGGCCAATGATTTAATCAATCGTACCCATGTAATGAGCCCCCATAAAAACCCTAAAGGATGGGGCTCAGAGAGCTTCTGAGTTGGTGAACACATGGAGGTGCTGGGAGGGTCGTGCACCCAGAGAGGGCATGAAAGCTTCATCCCTTTCCCCATACCTTGCCCCTCCCCATACCTTGTATACATAAATATTTAACACATGTGGGCTTCCCTGGTGGCGCAGTGGTTGAGAGTCCACCTGCCGATGCAGGGGATATGGGTTCGTGCCCCGGTCCGGGAAGATCCACCTGGCTGTTCCTAAGCTATATACTTTTATAATAAACCAGTTATCTAGTAAGTAAAATGTTTCTCTGAGTTCTGTGAGCTCCTCTAGCAAATTAATTGAACCCAAGGAGGAGATCGTTGGAACCTCCAATTTATAGCCTGTCAGTTAGAAGCTAACTGAAGGTGACAACCTGGACTTTGGACTGGCACCTGAAGTGGGGGCAATCTTGTGGAACTGAGCCTTAACCTCTAGGATCTTATGCTATCTCCAGGTAGATAGTGTCAGAATTGAGCTAATTTCTTGGTGGTGTGAACAAAACACACACACACACTGGAATTGGTGTCAGAACTGGAGAGACATTACCTCTCCTCCTTGGTGTGCAGTCTCAGCAAGATGGTAAATCAAGGGACCCGGCCCTCTCACAACAGATGCTGAGTACACCCCCCAACCTCTGAGAACACCCAGAGGCAGGCAAGTAAACCAAGCTTGCCTAATCAGCCTCTCTCCCCTAGGACTTTGAAACTTAATCAGAACAATCCAAAAATAATAATAATAAATGACTAGACTTGGCTCCTCCCAGGAGTAGATTCTGAGTGACGATGCCCTTCCTCTCCTGGCAGTAATACCTGTAGTAGGTCCCTGGTCTCTGTTTTATGCCTGGTTCTTCTGCCTTCCTTGGGATTCTGTAAGCTTCTGTATAGTCTTTAAATAAAGACTTTTAAAAAACATTTATCCAATATCCATTTCTGCTGCTTTCAACCAAAGAACCCTAACTGATACCACAGACATCTCCCAAGGGCAGCTAGAGGCCCACATGGCTGTTAAAGGGAAGAGAAATACCAAAATCACCTACACAAAGGGATTTCAAACATGAGTCTCAAAGTATAAGTTATCAGGGCAGACATTCCAAATTGCAGATATTGGTTTGTGACAGAGCTGCTTCCCATTTGGACTCCTTGGTGTAGAAAGAAGGAATTTAATTGCTTAATGGTGGCTAACAATTGTCCTGAGAATGGAGGAGAAGCCAGGTACAACATAATTAAAATTCAAAGGGGAATGAGGTCCCTGTCATAAGAGAAGGACAAGTAAAATGCTATGGAACTCCAAGGAAAGCGACTTCATATAGTTGAAGAAGCCAAGGAGACAATACTGAACTAGGTCATCAAAGGAATTCATAGCTGGGGGAGTAAGATGAGCAAGTAAGTCAGAGAGGCATGAAATTATAGACTTTGAGTAGCTGGTAATTCAGCTTTGCTAAATCTTAGGGTCAGTAATGAGAAGATGTGGAAAGTCAAGTTTGGAAAAGCAGTTTGTTAATACAGAACTAGGAGACAAATAAGTTCCGTCTCCACTCTAATCCACAGGTGGTGTGTGTATAGTACACTAGACAGGCACGGGACTTCCTATATCATTCTACTTGTCGAACTACCCAGTTTTCAGCTGGATCTACTGATTGTAGGTACATAGCTTTAACAAATCAGAAAGATTCCTTTCTCATGACTTGCTATAGGCCTTTGAGAGGTTTTAAGGAAGCGTGGCATGGTTAATATTGTGTTTTGTCTTGCCCTCTCTGGAGGCCATTGAAATAGGAGCTAGACATCATATCCATGTGCCTAGTATGTGAGAGGCATATAGGAGGCGCTTGGTAAGCAGAAGTTCCTTTCACCATTACTTCTATCGTTAATGCCTTGGTAAAGCATTTCCGATGTTTCACGGTATCCTCAAGGATCCTACTTAACTTCAGTTACCATTCTTGTCCTAGTCTAAAAATATTGTTATCATTTCCAAAATATCTGATTTAAAATTTGGAAACCAAACTGGACACAGTCTTCTTTAGAAGCAGAATATAAGTGGTTCTTACCAGCCATAGGAGGTAATAAATATACAACCCAGTCCATAAAATCAGGATGCAAAAGATGTAACCTTTTGCTTTCTACAATTCACCTTAATTTTAACCCTCCTTCCATCAGTCCCTGGCATGTGGTAGATACTCAATAACTGTTTGTTGAATGAGTGTATGTATGAAGGAGTACATGAAGGAATAAATTAATTTGTTAGAACAAAACTACAGGTCAACAAGTCCAACTTTCTACCTATTCCATTAATCCTCTCTGACAATGAGTTATCCAACTCTTTAAACCATCCTAGTTTTTATTATCTTAGAAAATATATCGACATCTTACTGTAATTGTGGTCAACAAGAAATCCATGTGTCCTAGTCCTCTAAGCAAGTTTGGATTTTAAATATCTTAGTCTATTGTCAGATCACAAATTACGATTCTTGTTTTAGGAAATATGATCACTGTATATGATTCTAGTGTTACTTTCATACCTAGCTTATCCTCATCACTTTTGGTTTTCTTTCTTCCTTTTTCATCCTCTAAAGATTTGGAAGAAAGTCAGGAGAGACGCTGTCCATAAATGAATGGAGCAGAGGGCAGGAGAAAGAGATATCTGAAAGCCATCTCCAAAGGCAGTTTCTATAGCACTGAAAATGATCTGGCTGTGCAGGTAACTGGACCAACAACCTGTGTAGCCTGTGGGTCAGCAGGGAAATAGACCCCAATAACTTAAGGGTCAAAGAGTCAGCCCAGGATACTGACCTGCTATTGTCTGCAGTGATGAATGTTGTACCCAAGTCATAGGTCCTATCTGGGCAAATGTAAATTGATAGCTACACACCTCAACACACATGACCTACATCTGTGGCCTCTGTCAGCCTTTGATTTTGAGATGTCCAGTAATAGGGGTAATCAAGGACTTGCCAAGCCAGAAATACTGAACCAAAGAAAACCATTTAACTTGGGGATAGTTTTAAATCAGGCTTTTTTTCTGTAATCACTCTGTCACGGGGTTCAGTACCATGCTTTTTAAATATGTGTGAATTGCAAGTGGCTTTCCACACACCTCTCCACTTCCACTCAGCAGGAGACAGACACTCTCCCCACGTTCTTCTGGTTCATTCTAAATGGCCTGACAGCAGAGTTCTCAGATTTGAAGTGTCAAAAGTTAAGTTTGCAGTCTCAACGGCCTCAAAGTCACAATCTTCAGAAACTCATTTTTCTTTGAGATATAATCAGGACACATATTATCCCAAAATTACAGCTGTGGACAGAGGTTCCAAGAGGTGACGGTAATTGCCCAAAGTCACTGAGAGAGGTAGTGCCCAAACTCTACCTAGACTTGCTGGTCAAGTTCACTGTTTTCTCTATATTTGTAAATGCAAACTGGTTTCCTGTGGCTCCTCTTGCCTCTCCTAGGGGAAAGGGTTGCAAGCATAAGGGCTATTAGAGAAAGATTATAGGTAAAAATTTCTCCATTATATGTGAGAATTTCCTCAAATTTAGAAATACCTAGCCCTTGTCTTAAATTAAATGATCAAATTCTGTGCACTTTCTCTTTAAGACAATCTACCAACTAAGCAGTCAGAGGTTTACAAACATCAGAGGTCTCTGAGCAGATTCTGTCAAGATATTATTCTTTTTAAACCTCCTATTTTCTGGTTTGTAGCACAGTGGTAGAATGACTGATGAACAAATAAGTTCACAGTGGTTGAGGCAAACGCTTACCCAGTTGAACCAACTACAAACCATACATCATTTTGTAGCATTAAATCCTTTGCCTGTTGCAAAAAAAAATAAAAAGTTAAATAAATAAAAAATAAAAAGCCACACACCCACAATTCTTAATGACAACACAGAAGGAAACAGGTGATTTCTGCATCAGTCTGACGCTGCTGTTTTTCTTAGAAACAGTTCCCAACCCAAAGGCCTCTGTAATGGTGAGCTGTGAGCTAGATGTCTCATTCCTCTTTTCTGGGCTACTTCCAGAAACATTTGCAGTAGTACACACACATCTTTCATCCTTAATACACTTACAGCTGAAGACGAAAAAAGCACAATGCACTGCTTTCAAGATACTAACCTCATTCATCTTGAACTGCTATTGAAGTAGCTCATGGCTCTAGTACAGAAGAGTTTTCAAGTCAGTTCTACCACATTTATTAAGCACCTATATTTGCAGGTTGTTCAGCAGAGATACAGAGATGAATAACACTTAACACAGTCCCCATGCATTTTATTTTACAGTTGGGGAGATATGAGAGAGAGACAAGGAAGAAATGACAGCACAGTGAGATAAATGCAATGACAAGTGTGCATACAAGAAATAGAAAATGGTCCTGGGTGGGGTTAGGGGAGGGGTCTCATCTATTTGGAGTGCTCAGAGGAGATTGCCCAAGCAGCGGTGTCGGAACTGGACTTTGAAGAATCAGTAGTAATCCTCATGGTAAAGAACTCGGGGGCTGCATTCTGGGAAGAAGGAGTGATATATCCAGAGCCAAAAAGCTATGAGCAGAAGCAACTGGAGGCTGCTAACATATAAAGGAAGAGGGTGTGGAGATCTGCCATGATGAAGTGGGAGGTGACACAGGAGGGAACATTTATGGAATGAGGACCCAGAGACCTTGGTTTATTCAGATCTTCAAAAGCAGCCAGACTCTTTCCCTCTCCCTTTTGAAAATCCCCTGATATTTATCCATTTGCACTGCACCTACCAGACAGAAAATGCTACCAAATATTATAGGCAGATGTATTTTTTTCCAAATAAGTACATTTCTTTCCCTCAAAGAAGGCTTTCTACCAAACTCAAGGTCAGTGTGGCCTAGAGGTTAGAGCATTGGCTTTGGAGTCAGGACTGAGTACAAATCCTGTCAAAACCATGCATATCCTGGCAAGTTACTTAAACCTTTAAGTTTCTGTTTTCCTGCCTGTATTATGGCTGCTATGAGAATTAAATAACAAGAACTTACTGCAGTGTCTGGAGTGTAGTAAGCGTGAGAACACAAGAACTGCGGCTATTATTACTTTTTTATCGACAGTCCCCTAAGCATAATATTGCTTTAGTGTCAATTGGATAAATAAACTGCCTCATTATAAATCCTTCCAACTAAGCTCTATGGCAAGTGGATCAGATATCGAGGAGTAAGGAACACCCCTGGAAGCCTTGAGATGTACTAAGGAGAGAAAGCACAAGGCTCCTGAAGATAGGACCCTACTCCCAATGTACCCTGTCACCTACCTTCAGTGGGGAGCTCTCTCAGATCCCCAGATGATTAAGTGAAGCAGCCCAGAGGTAAGACAGGTGTTCTCATAAAGTCCTGGTTGTGTGTATATGGAAATTACGGTCTCCCCCATCCCAGCAGCATGCTTGCATTGAGAATTCTGGGCCAGAGTTATTAGGCTGCTCCCTCATACTACCCTCTGCAGATGCATTTGGTAAAGCCTTAAGTGTTAAATCCACAGAGTACAATGAAAATAGCTTTAATAGCAAGATCTGAAAATGTTTATTCCTTCCAAAAATAGTTTCTTAAACAACCCGAGCTATTTATTCAATCTTGCATCTTAGAAGAAAATTAGATGTTGAGGTAAGAGTGCCCCAATGGGAATATCAGAGCTGATTTCCAAAGAATGAAGAATTTCTTTAGAGTAGAGAAATGAAACTGCCTCAGGCCCCTGTTCCAACAGAATCGTATGTTCATTTGTGAATGAGAATCTGTTGTATGTGAGATTACTCTGGAGTTTTTACTGTGATAACTTCCATAATTTCTGCTTTGAAAAACATGCCAGTCTTATTATTCTGGTACTCTGACAGAGTACCTGGATATCTGTCACAGAAATGAAAGTGACTAATGTCTTGAGTATATTCTGCAATGCCAAAATGCATATCTTGCCAGCTCTTCCTCACCACGTTCTGGGGCAGGGTTTTCACACTGTCTTCCCATGCAAAGGCTGGGTGCATGAGGCCGCTGGTAAAAGCGGAGCTCCAACACCAAACTTCACTAAGGTCAATTTATGAATTAAACGTCATTGCTTGGCCACCAGCTCCCTAACTCCCCAGCCATAAGCAAGCAACAAGTATTCTGGGGGCATCTAGTTTTAGGTACAAAACAGTGCTAAGTACTGTGCAGAATGCTGAAGAGTAAATTATGCTCTTCGAGATTAAGAATTTTGTAAAGTTAAGGGAGGGAGAGGGTTGCAGAAATGAACGTGCAAAACCAAGAGCAAACAACAGGATCAAAGCAATGTAATGTTACTGAAGGAGCCTGGAATTAATTAATTAACATATTTATTCATTTATTTCTTATTTATCATTGAAGTATAACTGACTTACAATATTAAGTGATTAACAACATAGTGATTAGATATTTATACATTACAAAATGGTCACAATACATCTAGTAGCAATCTGCCATCATACAAAGTTATTAAAATATTGACTATATTCCCTATGCTGTACATTACATCCCCGTGACATTTATTATATAACTAGAATTTTGTACCTCTTAACCTTCCTCACCTATTTCATTCATTCCCTACCCCATCACCATTTTGTTCTCTATATCTATGAGTCTGTTTCTGTTTTATGTTCATTCATTGGTTTTGATTTTTCGATTCCACATATAAGTGAAACCATATGATATTTGGCTTTCTCTGACTTATTTCACTTAGCATAATACTATCTAGGTCCATCCATGTTGTTACAAATGACAAGATTTCCTTCTTTTTTATGGCTGAGTAATCTTCCATTGTATATACACCACATCTTCTTTATCCACTTACCTGTTGATGAACACTTAGGTTCCTTCTGTATCTTGGCTACTGTGAATAATGCTGCAATGAACATAGGGGTGCATATATTGTTTCAAATTAGTGTTTTTGTTTTCTTCCAAAAAATACCCAGAAGTGGAATTGCTTGATCAGTCTATCTTTAATTTTTTTAGGAAATTGCATACTATTTTTCATAGTGGCTGCACCAATTTATATTCCTACCAACAGTGCACAAGTGTTCTCTTTTCTCCACATCCTCACTAACACTTGTTATTTGTTGTCTTTTTGATAGTAGCCTTTCTGACAGGTGTGAGGTGGTAACTCGTTGGGGTGTTGCACTATTTACAATAGCAGAACATGGAAGCAACCTAAATGTCCATGGACAGAGGAATGGATAAAGAAGATTTGGTACACATATATACAATGGAATATTACTCAGCCATAAAAAGAAATGAAACTGAGTTATTTGTAGTGAGGTGGATGGACCTAGAGTCTGTCATACAGAGAGAAGTAAGTCAGAAAGCGAAAAACCAACACCATATGCTAACACATATATATGGAATCTAGAAAAATGGTACTGATGGACCTAGTGGCAGGGCAGGAATAAGGATGCAGATATAGAGAATGGACTTTAGGACACAGTGGGGGAAGGGGAGGCTGGGACAAAGTGAGAGAGTGGCATGGACATATATACACTACCAAATGTAAAATAGATAGCTAGTGGGAAGCTGCTGCATAGCACAGGGAGATCAGCTCAGTGCTTTGTGACAACCTAGAGGGGTAGGATAGGGAGGGTGGGAGGGAGGCTCAGAAGGAAGGGGATATGGGGATATATGTGTACATATAGATGGTTCACTTTGTTGTACAGCAGAAACTAATAAAACATTGTAAAGCAATTATACTTCAATAAAGATGCAAAAAAAAAAAAAAGAAAAAAAAGAATTACTATCCCTGATGATTAGTGATGCTGAACATCTTTTTTGTGTCTGTTGGCCATCCATATGCCTTCTTTGGAAAAATCTATTCAGTCTTCTGCCCATTTTATAATCAGGTACTTTTTTTTTTTTTTTTTGATGTTGAGCTGTATGAGTTCTTTGTATTTGGGGATATTAACCCTTTATCGGATATATTGTTTGCAAAATTTTCTCCCTTTCAGTAGGCCGCCTTTTCATTTTTCTGATAGTTTCCTTCTCTGTGCAAAAGCTTTTTAATTTGATGTGGTCCCATTTGTTTATTTTTGCTTTTGTTTCCCTTCTTGAGGAGACATATCAAGAAAAATACTGCTAAGACTGATGTCAAAGAGCGTACTGCCTATGTCTTCTTCTAGTAGTTTCATGGTTTCAAGTTTCCCATTTAAGTCATTCATTTATTTTGAGTTTACTTTTTGTATGTGGTGTAAGAAAGTAGTCCAGTTTAGTTCTTTTGCATGTAGCTGTCCCGTTTTCTCTACATCATTTATAGAAGAGGCTGTCTTTTCCCCATTGTATATTTTTGCCTCCTTTGTTATAGATTAGTTGACCATAAGTGTGTGGGTTTATTTCTGGGCTCTCTATTCAGTTCCACTGAGCTATGTGCCTGTTTTTGTGCCAATACCATACTGTTTTGATTGCTGTAGCTTTGTAGTATAATTTGAAACCAGGGAGTGTGATACTTCCAACTTTGTTCTTCTTTTTCAAGATTGTTTTGGCTATATGTCTTTTCTGTTTCCATACAAATTTTAGAATTATTTATTCTAGTTCCATGAAAAGTGCCATTAGTGGGGCTTCCCTGGTGGTGCAATGGTTAAGAATCTGCCTGCCAATGCAGGGGATATGGGTTCGAGACCTGGTCCAGGACGATCCCACATGCTGCGGAGCAACTAAGCCCATGCATCACAGCTACTGAGACTGCACTCTAGAGCCCAAGAGCCACAACTACTGAGCTGGCACATCACAACTACTGAAGCCTGCACGCCTAGAGCCCATGCTCCGCTACAAGAGAAGCCACCACAATGAGAAGCCCATGCATCGCAACAAAGAGTAGCCCCTGCTTGCTGCAGCTAGAGAAAGTCCACAGGCAGCAACGAAGACCCAACACAGCTAAGAATAAATAAATAAGATAAATAAATTTTTAAAAAAATAAGAAAGAAAAGTGCCATTGGTGTTTTGACAGGGGTTGCACTGACTCAGTTGATTGCCTTAGGAAGAATGGTCATTTTAACAATATTAAGTTTTCCAATCCATGAGCACAGTATGTCTTTCCATTTGTTTATGTTGTCTTCAATTTCTTTCAATGTCTTATAGTTTTCAGAGTACAGATCTTTTACCTCCTTGGTTAGATTTATTCCTAGGTATTTTGTTCTTTTTGATGCAATTGTAAATGGAATTGTTTTCTTAATTTCTCTTTCTGATAGTTCTTTGTTGGTATATAGAAATGCAACAGATTTCTGTATATTAATATTATATCCTGCCACTTTACTGAATTCATTTATTAGTTCTTTTTTTTTTTTTTTTGGTGGTGCCTTAAGAATTTTCTATATATAGTATCATGTCATCTGCAGACACTGCAGTTTTACTTCTTCCTTTCCAATTTAGACCTTTTTTTCTTTTTCTTGTCTGACCGCTATGGTTAGAACTCCTAGGATTATATTAAATAAAAGTGGTGAGGGTGGGCATCCTCATCTTATTCCTGGTCTTAGAGGAAATGCTTTCAGCTTTTCACTATTGAGTATGATGTTGGAAATAGCCCAGAATCTAAAAGAGTATTCTAGGTTTAAAATCTTGCTATGTAAATTAGTACTTGTGAAATCATGGCATTAAGTTTATTTTATTAGCCTCAGTTTTCTTAATTCTAAAATGGGTGTTAGCCTATGGGAGTGTTGTAGGATCAAGCAAGATAATATATGTGGGAAAGTGTTCTGTAAGTTTCAAAGCCCCATACAACAGTTAGATATTATTAAAACTACTGAATTCTAAAACATACACTTTACTTTCCCCTTTAAGTTTTTCTAAAACAGTGCCTACTGAGTTGTAATATGTAGCTTAACAATATACCATAACACAACAACAGCAAATATCTAAGAAATCCAATTTGCATATAATTATATTATATGCATATAATTGTGTAAAATTGCATTACCAAATTGCATTCCTCACTGCATTTAGTCATATTCTTACGTCTTTGATTTTGGGTCTCTAAGAACCCAACAAGTCTTAAGAATTCACGTTGACAATAAAATGTAGCACATCAGTTTTTTAAACTATTATTAATTAGTTAGGAACCTTGTTGCAAGACAATAGCTTTAGGAGATCTGGATACAGACATCTAGGGAGGACAATCACATTAAAAACAGGATCTTGCCCACATGGATTTTACTTTTTGTTTCAGGAACTGTTTTTGAAAACTTGGATCCCAAAAAAAAAACCGAACAAACAAACAAAAAAAACTGGGATCTTGATTTTTCAAGTATAGAGTAATGAAGAATCATGAACAAGTTTCAAGTAAGGCCCTAATACTACTAATGCAGATTTGCACCTGCATGCATTTATACACAAATGATTGCATTTGCATGCACAGATTGAGTAATTAGGCAGCTAACTACAAGATCAGCAAAGTAAATGCTTATTAGCCCATCAGCAAATTGGTGCTCATAAAAAATTTCCAATCATAGCTTATAGTTCAATTTCTTTTCACCTTTCAAATATTGGCAATATTTTTGTATGTTCATTCAATTTCCAAGGTTTTGGGGCCTTTCCCCCCAAAAAACTCATTCCTGGATTTTTAAATCTCCCATGTGTGTGTGTACACATATATAAACACACATCTGTATGTACATGTACATACACTCTATCTATCTATCCATCTATATGTATTTTGTTTACATTTTTTCATGTTTTTTAATTGAAATATAGTTGATTTACAATGTTGTATTAGTTTCGGGTGTACAGAAAAGTGATTCAGTTATACATAGTATATGTGTTTTTAAATTGAATTTTATTACTGAAATGAGTCTTACAACTTGTTCATTACCTGGTTTTCAGACTATAAAAATTAAGAACCAGAATAAGCAAATGCCTCTAGTTAGTTGCACAGCTGGGAATTTGATTCTAGGTCTCCTGATTTATTCTATCATGTCAGTTCATTCCCTCAGGGTCCTCTTACAAAAGATAACATATCCAAAATAAGGCAGAAAGTTAAAATCTACATATGTAAATAATTATTTGATTTAATTGAAATGAGCTTTTCCTTCTTATCTTTTAACAAGATAAAAATACTTGAAAATCTGACATAATTTGACAGTTTGAACAGAGTTTAGAGTTTAGGGAAACTGGAGTTCCAGGTTATATGGACATCTAAGCCTATAAAACTTCAAATAATGTGTTTCCTGCCTTTATTTTGCCAAGTAAGGACATTTAACAAATGACTGTTATTCACCAACGCCATAATCCATAAAAGGAAGGAGATTCTAGTACCAAGGAAAAACAAAGGACATGATCTCAGAATAAAGCACTAACTTATAAATCAAAGGAATTTAGTTTTATGTAAAACTATGTAAACAAAGTTTACATAAACATGTTTTTCTCAGTCTGTTGTGGGCAAATTAAGAAGTTCTCCCACACATGGAGCCAAAATAGACCTCTCTAGAACTTTTATCCATAGTACCAGTGTGGATACTAGTATTACTTCCAGAACATACAAACAAATCGGTGTCAGATCACTGGATATTTAGACAAGCACAGCATAAGAGTAGAGACAACCAATGTTTGAAAAAAGAACCCATGTCTTGAAGGACAAAAAGCAGACAAAAGGATATCAAAGGAGTTACTCAGGATTTCAGAAAACTTCTGACAAAATTTGATGCCAAAGACCATTTAAATAATTGTGTCACTATCATTTTTACGGCAATGAGTACTTGAGCAATGACTACAAAGAACTACTTGAGCACTCGGTCACTTAAAAGTAATTTTACATATATTATTTCACATATCAATATAATTACTTGTTTATATTATTATAATAGCTACATATATTATTTGATAACTATCCTATGTTTGAAGTCGTATCAAAACTTGTTTCCTAATAAGAAATTACAGGATACAATGGGTAGAATTAAGTTAAGTACACCTTGGCATAAAGTGAAGGTCATGGGATTCCTCAGCAATCGTAGATTTTAACTGGTGTACCTTGCTTTTCTGTCTAAAATGACCTTTATCTATTTATAACTTATGAAAGGCTTATTTCACCGATTTCCACCCTATCAGGTCTAATTAACTGCTTTTCCTTATTCATCTCATTTGTACTTTATACATGAAAACATTGTTGCACCTACAGATGGGTTTTGTTTATGTCCATTTCCCTAGAATAACAGAAGATCCTCAAGGGCAAGAACTGAGTCTTACTATTTTGTATATATTTTATCCCATCTCAGGTTACATGTTACTTTCTTCAGGAAATCTTCCTGTAGTACAGGGTAAGTGTTGGTACACTGAGGGGTGTTACTTCAGCACTAGCACCAGGCTCATCATAAGCTTTGTCAAACTATGTAATTGTCTCACCTCTTGTCCATCCCACCCATTAGAGAACATTCCCCATACTGTATGGCATGTAGACGAAGCTCATTTTTAAGTGACCTGTATAGTTTAAATTGTTGTATTATATTTGCATGTAGACAATTTTGAAAAGATAAACAAGAAAACAAACAATGCACATATACAGGTACATATATATGTATATATAACATTCCCATATTATTAAAAAATTCATCTTAAGCAACAACTTTAACACTGTATAATATTCCACCAAATGTACTTAAGTAGTCCTCAATTCATTCACATTCACATATATACCTCTGTGCCTAATCTGGTCATTTCCCGAACGTGGATTTCTACAAACTAGGGCTATTTGCTGTGGATATGAACAACTTTGAATCTTGATACATATTGTTAAATTTCCCGCAGAAAGTCCATACTAATGTGTGAGAACACTGCCTCACTGCTCTTCCCAACACTGAGTATTATCAACCACTGGTGTATCAGCGATCCTGACCTTCATTCACAAATAAGCTCAGGAAAAAAAAAGAATCAGCAGATATTTGAGAGAATAAATTTGTACAAATGAAAAGCACCACGATGAATAATTACAACTAACTTCAGAGAAAACTTATAATTCAAGGATAGAAGAGGGTTTTAAAACGCCTTGTTCATATCCTCAGAGAAATATGAGAAGATATTGAAACCATAAAGCAAACCATAGGTTGCCATGAAAAAGGAGCAATCATAGAAAAAGCTATTTTTTGATAATTAAAGAATATGATTTCCCAAATGAAAAATTCAGTAGAAGCACTGAGAGATGCCCTTGCAGAAATCTCCCAAAATCTATAGCAAGAGAAAAAAAGGTAGATAATCTGAGGGACTAGCTATCTGATCTGGCCTTTCTTAACACAGAAAATAACAATATAGCTTTAAGAAACTGGAGCGGGAGAGAAGTAATGAGAAGGTGGAGGAAAGTACAAGGATCAAAAACATCCCCACCTTAAATCAGCAAGTAAAGAAAGTTATCCAGTCAAGGAAGAGAGGTTTACATGTATTACTTAGAAAGGTGAACACCAGAAGAATCAAAGCTATTGGTAACCATTGAAACCTGGGTAAATACAGGAGATGGGGTAGTACTGTAAAATGAATTCTTCTTCTTTCATATCGGTGAGACAAGAGATGCTGCTGATAATGTTTTAAACAAGAATTAATCGGTAATATAGAGGTATTCACCAGAAATGCTACAAACTAAAATTGCCAACTTTAGTTTAAAAGTATTACTTGTCAATTTGTACTTTTCCAAGTTATAGTCATCTATAGTGTTGAAATTTTTTCACTATGAAAAATAATTTCATAAAATTATTTTTTTAAATTAAAATTACATATTGCCAAGACAAGACGACTCACTAAGCTTTTTCAAACATGCAAATGTACACTTAACACCTAGAAGATTGGGTGTAGTTTTAAGAGGCGGTAAGTGGAAAGAAAGGTGGGGGCTGGCCTTGAGTGTGAGGCTTCTCCACGGTGTATTCCAGGGATGTAAACAGGTAGGACTTGCAGGTAGGGAGCCTATGTTTGGAGGAGACAGAGAAAATCTGCATTTGCATTTGGGGGAGTTAGTTGGAAGGGACAATAGGAAGGAAGAGCAGATAATAGAGCAGCCGGTTAGGCCAGAACTGGTTGGTGAAGGATCTTGAAGATGAAAAGAAAGTAAAGATTTAAGCCACAGGCTCACTTGTCAAACATTCTTGAAGAGAAGTAGAAGCCAAATTCAACAAATGAGATACTTAAAAAAAAAAAAAAAGTATTCTGGCTCTCCAACATTATTTATTTGTCATGGCCTTCTGATGACCAAAAAAATCATTCTTTTTTCTAAGGTGTTATGGCCCATAAAATACACATATATACACATGTATACACTGTGAGTTGTTCCTCTGCAGTAAGAAAAATCTTTGCCTGCAACAAACATCTGTTGCCTGCCCACACAAAGCTATTCTGTCAGTAGTTTAATTTACAGGAATCACACACATAGGAACACTTTTTGTTAGTATTTTTTTATGGTTATCCATATTAGAAGTAATGACTCAGAGCCTCAATGTCCAAAGTAACTGAGAAGGAAACTACATCGCGACTGCCATTGAAAGCAAAATTACACATATATTAAGCATACTTTGGAAATGTATTATCTTGCCCTTGACTGGAGCTCCCTTCTTTGATGTGACAATTTTATTAAGTGATATAAATAAAGTTTAAGAAAACTTTAAACTTATGTTAAAAAGAAAAAAATACAGGGCCTATCCTGGTAGAAGAGAAAAACATAAGTAGAGTTATCAACTCCTCTGCTATTTCTAATAGGTATTCAGAGGCAACCAGTGAGTTCTTCAAGAAACTGTCATTAGTGAAAGGAAAGTGTTCTCCTTCCTCTCAGAATTTCTAATACCTCACCTCCAACATTTCAGCTGCTAAGAAATAAAAATTCTTTTAAATGAAGCATCCCTTCTAAGTTTATTTTTACACTGGATGAAAATTAATGAACTAGATTTACAGAATTGTTTTAATGAGACAGTGTCACACATAAGGAATCCAAGAAGTAAGAAATTCTAACGACCTTGAATCTTTACTAAACCATTTTTCTTTGGTTCAAAGACTGGCAGAAGGCTCAGTTAGGGAGTGACATTTTAAAGAAATGGCAAGAAATTCTGTGTCACTCCTCCCCTTTGTCATCTGGTTGACTAGATATGTTGATCTTCATTCTTACCTGGCAGATGGTGAGAGCTAATTTGTTTTATAATCTGGAAGTCGCTAGATATCTTCGATTAGGTACTGTTAGAGGTTTAAAGTAATTTCTTGGACTTTAGTTTCTTTGCTTCTTTTAACAGTCATCTAGAACAGAGTGGTGACTGCCGCCAAGCACTACAAAGAAGCAAACTTCCAGAAAAAACCTTAATTAAATAAGAAATATCTGAGAAGAGTAAAATTTGGAATATGAGTATGAGTATTTCTACTAAAGTCGACACCTACTGGGTCAAAGTGAGTGAATTTCTTTTATTGCCTTACCATCCTTCCCAATCCTTTCTCCAAGATCTTAAACAATAAATTACAGTTTTACCACTGTATTCTTGGGACAGTTTGTCTTACCATAAATGCATTGCCCTGTACGTGTTCACCATGACTGAACAAAACGTCAGCAAACTACCTTGCATCAGTAGACTCAAAACACAAAAATAAAAACAAAATCCATGGGGTGTGTGGCTTCAACATTATTCAATTATGATGAATAATTTTAAACACTGGCCAACAATGTGTTACAAGAGGCTCAGATGTCTTTAAGGCACATCATCAAGACGCAGCAGCAGTTCTTCATTGTCCATTTCTGGGAAATTCAATTTGGGCTACAAACTTGCACAAGAACAGAGGGCATACACTTCTTGTCAATTTCATGTTTGAAATGAAAGGGAGATCAGTACTTTCATCTTTCATAGAGGAGATGAGTTTTTTAAATCCATTCT
Source organism: Stenella coeruleoalba (assembly GCF_951394435.1). Lineage (NCBI taxonomy): Eukaryota > Metazoa > Chordata > Mammalia > Artiodactyla > Delphinidae > Stenella > Stenella coeruleoalba. Next base: position 9,886,996 of record NC_137164.1, on the reverse strand, counting down.
ATTAAAGTATGAAGGGTTTTATTTTCAAATTCTGGGGAAATTGACTTGAATACTCAAGAAATATTACAGGTTAAGTTTTGGACAAGAGCATTCTCCTTTTGATGATTTTCCCCCCTTTCCGCTACCATCACAAAAATAACGAGATTCACAAGTTATTCATACTCTAGGAGTATCTAATGCCCAGGCAGGGCAGGAAAAATAATGTGTAAATTTAAACCTTTTCTATTGCAGCCAAAAGGAAGGAGGGAGTGTTTAAGAGTATAAGTTCTAGAGTTAGACTGACCTGGTTCAGATCCAGGTTCCTCAGCTTCCTAGCTGTGCAACCTTGAGCAAGAAACCTAACACCTTTTTCCCTCAGTTTCCTCATCTTCAAACTAAGAGCTACATGAACACCTACAGTATAGGGCAACTGGGAGCTATACTATATATCATCTGAAAAATACTTAGCTAGGTTCCTGGTTTGTGCTGTTATTATTTAGCTATTTTAAACCTCCATTCTTTCGTTTGCAAAAAGAAGATAATTATTTTGCCTAGCTTACCACATTCATGTGAAAATAACATTTACCGCATTACTTGATACATAAGACCTTGATAAATACTAGCTGTTATTTATTACTCTGACTTTTCAACAAAACGGCAATTATAATATCAAATATGGCCTCTTCAGAATGAACTTCAGAAACACTGCCATCTAGTGATACATCTAAACCTGCAATGTTCCCTCTTCTAGAAGCTCTGGTTCTACATCTTTTATTATTTTTGGCTTGTTGATGCAATAGGCTCTGCTCAACTCTTTCAGGCATGCTTTGAAAACGTTGGTCACTGCTGGCCTCTGCTGCCTGCCCCAGAGGTACAAAAGAAAGGAAAACACACTGGTAACATTAGCCCTCTGTGTACTCAGGTTCTAAAAGTCTATTTGCTTCTCTCCTGTTTGTGTGGACTCAACCATGGACACAGTGTTGCCTTAAGCAAACCTAACCTGAATGTTAATGAAAAATCAACAAAACAGCAAAACACAGAACTGGCTATGGCAGCACTCCACAGTGCCATAGTGGAGTATTGTCAGGTCACTTTGGGGTAGAAGGTGAGTTAAAAGGTCACGTGTGACTGGAGATCAGTGAACTAAGGATTATTTCAGCTGAGCAGGAGCGCACTTGGGTGCTAAAGAGCCCACTAGCTCGCAGTGGCATCAGTGGCATTTGTGTGTTCATGGACTAGAACAGAAATTGCCCTAAAACAAACTGGGCAGGTTGGACCTCATCTAAAGAGCAAACACAAAAATGCGGTAACTAAGGTGACCTCTGTGTCATATGACTGAATGTCATCTGTTCTATTTTCATAGTCTTGTTGCTTTTTGTAGGTAAAGAATTGCTCAGGCTCTAAATAGTGAGGTAAGTTTTCAATTTAATAATGACCTTTCAGAATATTTGTGTCAAGAGAAGGATCAGAGAAGGACAAAATGATAAGTCAGGAAGTTAAAAAAAATGCCGGACAGTACCAGAAGGAACGCAGAGGAGGGGATTGACTCAGAGAGATTTAACAGGCAAATCAGCAGAACTTGGAAGAAAGTATACATGGGATGATGGTGAGCACTACACTAGGCTGTAAGCATGGGCTAACATTTCTGAAAGTCTCTGAACAAAGTCTTCTGCACCTTGGCTTCTCAGCAGAATTACCTGGGGAGCTGTCCAGAACCCCAGTGCCCAGACCCATAAAATCAGAATCTCTGGAGGTAGAAGCCCATGTCTGTGTGATTTCAATGTGCAATCAAGGCTGGTCTAGAACCACTGGTCTAGACAGAGACTCTCCCTCAAGTTATTTGTGGGGAAAATGAGAGCTTAAGTGGTGCATCAAAAGTCACAGAAAATGGGAAATAGGATCTGATTCTCTCTATTTCCAGCCCAGGGGCCTAACCACTAGATTAAATTACACCCTAGGAATATCAGCAGATCATTGACAAGCACTGACAAGTCAGGTCCACGGCATTCATTCATTCGCACTTCCGCATGCCCAAAGCTAGCAGAAACGGACTATATTAGAATAGATAAGAAATAGAAGACCTTTTACTTCCTGAAATAATGACACTCAAGATGATGACAAACTAATTAAGAAGACATGATCCTTCTAAATGTAATACCAGAGAACATACAATACAAGATATGATTAATGGTAGAAGCACTACTGAAAGGGTCATAGGAATTCAGAGAAGTAAGAGTTAACTCTAGAAAAAGCTCACTGTAGGAGGAGACAAGACTCATCAAAATGTAAATTTGAAATGATGAGTATTTTAAAAGGCAATGAATGGCATTTCGTTAACTTTCAGGAACAATCCAATTAATTCTGACAGGTAAGCACATAAGTCATTGAAGATTGCTTTTACTAGGCCAGATTTGGTAGATTGAGGAGGAGTTTACAGCCCTTGCACAATTTTTAGTTATAAATCAAAATGTAGTCATTTTATTCATGGAAAAATTAGGTAAATTGGGGAAAAACTACAATTAACAGTGAAGCAAAATGAGTTATTATTAATAAGCTCATGTGGCTCTGAAGAACACACTTTCAAAGTGTTTCTTCAGACAGGGTAGATTACCTATTTTCAACTGGCACAGTGATAATATTTATTGTATCTACATATAAATAATATAAAATATAAATTTAGTTAACATTCAAGAGATTTTTAAAAGAATAAGAAAAGACCCATTTTCCATAATATCGCCATCATTAGTCAGCCCATAACCAACATCCCCCCTTCCTTTGCACATCCATAGAACTTGGATTTCATCTCTCCCATGACATTGTCCATATTAAGGTTTGAGTTTTAGATATCTAGACACAATCCACTACACTGTACACTCCCAGAAACACCCAAGGTGGTTGGGAGAGGGTATGAGAAGTGATGAAGAGCGTGGGCTGTGCACTCAGACTACCTGAGTTCAAATTCAGGTTCTGCCACTTACCAGCAGGATGATCTTGAGTAAGGTACCCCAAAACCTGTATGCTTCAGTTTATTTACCTCTAAAATCAGTATAGTATTATTAGTAGCAGTACCTCAAAAGATTGTGCTATCCATCAGCTAATAGTCCCAGTGCCTTGAACACTGGACATAACTCAATAGATATTGCTTATTGTGATATTGTGATTTATAATAAGAAATATATATTTGGGTTTTGTTCCTGTTCCTGGCACAGAATTCCTAAAACCCTTGAACTTTCCTGTGAAGAGAGAAAAATAAAAGCGGCTTTTGTTATGTTACTAAGGTGACTTTGGAAAGCAACTAAGGACAGCAGCTAGTTGCCAGTGAACTGTGATTAGAGGGTTGGAACTTTCAGTTCCACCCATAACCTCAGGGGTAGGGAGAGGGGCTGGAGACTAAGTTCAATCACCAAAGCCAATGATTTCATCAATCGTGCCTATGTAACAAAGCCTCCATAAAACCCCAAAAGGACAAGGTTCCAAGAGCTTCAGGTTGGTGAACACGTGGAGGTGCTGGGAAAGTGGCAGGCTCAGAGAAGGCATGGAAGCTCTGTGCCCTTTCCCCCAGAACTTGCCCTATGCATCTCTTCCATCTGGATGTTCCTGAGTTATATCCTTTTATTACAAACCAATGATCTAGTAAGTAAAATGTCTCTCTGAGTTCCGTGAGTCAATGTAGCAAATTAATCAAACTCAGGGAGGAGGTCTTGAGAACCTCAGATCTATAGCAGATTGGTCAGAAACACCAGCAACAACCTGGACTTGAGATTGGCATCTGGAAGTGGGGGTGTGTGGTCTTGTAGGACTGAGCCCTTAACCTGTGGAATCTGACACTATTTCCAGGTAGTGTCACAACTGAGCTGAATTGTAGGGCACTCAGCTGGTGTTGGAGAATTGCTTGTTGTAGGGAAAAAAAAATCCTGGGATTGGGTACAGAATCACAGTCATTACAGTGTCTTATACTAGTAGGTGCTGAATAGATATTGGCTGGAAGGATTGACAAATTACACAAAAATAAAACGTCTAATAAAAGAAAAATATTCACTGCAACCAGCTGGACTTGGTCTTTTTCCTGATCTACTTCAAACATAGTAAAATACTAGAAAACTTCTATAACCTCTCTTTGAATTTTATAAAATAATGATGTTAATACTTTCTCTCTTCAAATTGACTTGGAGACTAATTCTATAACATTTTTCACTGAAACATTTGAAGATCATGTTCTACATGTATATTATTTTGAAATAACCCTAGTTTTATCTGATGTTTTCCAGGAGTGGAGGAACTAGTTTTGAAGAAATCCTCAAAGAGCTTAATATTACATTCTTTGTTCAAGTTAGCAAATTCAGAACATTAAAAGTACTAAATCTCTAATAATATAGTTAAAGGTCTCTTGCTTGAGTCTGACATCTGCTAAAGCACATACAGTGAGGGTAGATGCAGCCCTTATCTAGAGACTGTGGTGGAAAGAACTAGACTGTGGCAGTGTCTTCTAATGAAAGTAACATTGTCCTGCCATATATTGGAAAACTCCAAATACAGCATACATAGGTTTCCTTACCTATGTAAAAGCATCAAATTGAAACCTATTTGAATTGAAAGTTATCCCTTCTCTAAGATCAATGTCTTCAAGCAAGATAAGCCCAAGGGTTGTAGAAAAAGCTTAGTGCACAACCCAGGGGAATAAAAATGTATGTCAACCACTGATTTATTAAGTAATTTCTGCAAAAGTTGCACCTAGGGGATACATCACAGGGGCTGAGTTATTGGAGGAGAACATCCCAGGCCGAATACAGGCTGCATGAGCAGTCCTGAATTTACAACTTGGTGAAAGGAAGAATGGAAGAAAAAACTGCTGAGAGAAAAACCTACCATTCCATTTCAGTGGCTTCATAAATTGTGATTTGTGGAAAGTGCTCATTTCAAAGCCCATGCATTTTATTTTATGAGTTTATGCAGTTAGCCACATGTTCTGCTAAGGAAACTGAAGAAAGCTGCGTGAGTTCTGTCCCTTGGCCTATGGGAGGCAGAATGGGCAAGTGCATTTTACATGGAGTGACTTTTCCTTTCCTCCAGAAGACTGCTGTCACTCTACACCATGACCTACACCCCAAATCTTTGAAAAATGATGATAAATTATTCCAAGTGACAGTTTCCATATAATTTCACTGCAAAGGCTTTTAAAGCTGAAAGGAGCCTTAAGAGATCATCTCATGACAACTTTCTGGTTTTATAGATAAGGAAATGGAGCCTCAGAAAAGCACTGAGCGTTGGCTGGGATCACACAGCCACGTCCTGGTAAAGTCAGGACTGGATTCCAGTGTCTCAGACATAGAACAACATCCTTTCCCCTGCTTGAGCTTATGTCTTCTTCAAATAGCTTGGATTATGCTATATAACACTGCACTTGCTTGAGAATCTAATTTATTACCTGAAAACAATTTAGGACATTAGGAAGACAAATCAACAAAGCAGTGATGCTTTATAAAAAAGATATGGGCAAAAAGCCTAAAATGGCAGGCTGCTCATAGATATGCAGAGAATAATATGATTAAATGGTTCATTCTCAACTAGGTAACATAGAGAATTCTAGAATGAGCAGGGGGGATCAGTAAAAAAAGCGATTTGCAAAGATTTCAAACTTGTTTGGCCTCATCTAAAAGATTTACAAGCTATTTCAAAATCTCATTTTATATCACTGACTTCTTTATGATTCAATCAGATACACGTTTAGTCAACCACAATTTTTTTTCATGATTACTATGTACCCTTTAATCCTATTCTCAGTGATAAGCAAATAAATATTCTAAATATGTTTGAATTTGCAAAGCAAAATTATCTAAAGAATAAAGAACTTTATTATACCTACCAAAAATTAGATTTACGTGTCCAATACAAGATGATTTATTAACAGAGAACACTGACTTTCTGTTCTCTCTATATCTGTATCTATCTATTCCATCTATCTATCTATCTATCTATCTATCTACATACACATCTAGGTAATATATATATTACCTCCCTTGACCCTGGCTTTACTCTTGGGGCACAAAGTAACCAAGGTACAAACGAGTAAGTTTTTCTTTGATTTGGGAATCTTAACCCATTAAGGCTATTTAGAGGCTTAAAAATTCTTGGATGGGACTATTTCTCAACAGATAGTGAATGAAAATACATAATTTAATGGTATTGCTGTATAACAGACCACAAAAGTAAAGCTTAAGTCAGATCAACTTTTATTTAAGGTCACACCTTTCAGCAGCAAGGTCTAGTTTTTCCAAATATTAATAGTTTGCCTTCTGATGCTTAGAGTTAGATGAAGCTAGGAGACCAGATTATTCTGCAGGGCGGTGTAACTCAGAGAATCAAAAGGGTGCCCTTTGAGCAACTGGAGAAGCAGCACCCATCTGGACTGATTTCAGAGACCTAAATGTTGTCTGGACCAATGCTAGTGTCTGAAATTAACTAGTAATAAAGTTTTCATGCAGGTCTCTTAAAACAAAGTAAACAAAGAAACAAAAACTTGTTTTTTTCTTGTTGTATAGGTAATATATATTCATTTTAGAGTAATCATAAGGTAACATAAGATAATGAAAAACAAAAAGAGGACAAAAATAACATCCTATCATCTACAGGTAAGTAATGTTGATATACACATATATAGGCTTAGTCCCCAAGTACCATATATATATATATATTTTTTTTCCTAAAAAGGAAACTTGGGGCATATTACATGTTTTATAACTTCCTTTTCTTATTTTTTCCAAATACAGAAGTATTTGGAAAATGTTTTTTTACATCATTTTAAATACCTGGATAGCATTCCTTTGCAGAGATGTATGCTTTTATCTTACAAATCCCCTAGTGTTGGACATTTAGTTTTGTTTCAATTTTCAAATAAGATAAGCAACTCTGCATTGAATTTCTTTGGGGGTAAGTCTTAGAACAAATCCATGATTTATCCTATTCTTTTGGATAAGTTTTAGAATTCTTAATTTAAGAATATGTTAAGTTTTAAAGCTTTTGATATTATCTTTAAACTGCTTTGTGGACAGGTGGTACCCCACCATACTGCCAAAGCTGGCATTATCCTTTTGTTTAATCTTTGGCAATTTGACAGCAAGAACTCAGTGGAGAACATTGTTGTATTACAGTTGCTCTTGTTAAATGGGAACATTTAGTAAGAACTTGTTTCCCAAAATGAGCACCCATTTCTAACAACACTGTGCTATGTGTTTAGACATGAAGGCAGGTACAAAGTGGTCCCTGTCCTCATGAAGTTTAAGTCAAGAGAAGACAGTGTCTAAAGCACAAAGCCTCCAAAAAACGAAGAAACGGGGGTTTAAGGAGAAGCTGTTTTAAAGTCGGTGGAGATAGTATAAAATGTGTGGTGAGCGAGCTTGCCTCCATCAGCCATGGGACCAGGTTTACTCAAATGAATGCCTGTTCTGCTGAAGCTCATTCTGACTTGGCTCTGCTGAGCAGGCTGGCAGTGGGGCTGGCTAAATTTGTCACAAATGGTTTGTGCCTACATACAGGAACAATGCAACAGTAATTTTTCTTTTCTAATGGTCGGCTACCACTATCCTTTATGTGAAATGATAACAATAGACTCTCTCCCATCTGCATCTTTGAAATGCTCTCCTCCCATGGAGGCTGCTGACTTGCCATTATGCAAGAGCACCTCATTTTTGTCATGCTGGGTCACTGTGTTCCCTGCAGGTGTGTGGCTCATCATAATTCTTTATACTTGTGCTTATGGCGTTTTTTAAACAAGATTAAAAATGCGTGTGTAGCACATATCATCAATCCCCAATACCGCTTAACTGAACTGTGTGTGTTTGTGCAGCTGCTGACTCCTAGGATACCCTCTTGGGAAGGAGACAAAAGTTCTGAATGTACCTTTTTGTAAATCAGTAAATAGTACAGAGTTTGAATTAAAAAAAAAAAAAAAACATTAAAGGCTTTCTATTCAACAGCCTTGCCAACAGGGGCAGTGGCTGTGCACACGCTGGCCCATGGAAAGATCTCTTGTTTCAGGTATCTTCTTGGCAGCAACACGGTATTTGGCATATAGGAGGTATGTATTTCTTCTTTAAAGAAAACTGGAGTTTTGCAAGATAGCACCACTTTGCTCCCATTGTTTGTTTGGTTGTTTTAGTTTACAACCAGCAAAATCTGGAAATAATCTATTTTGTAGTGGATCTTTCCAACTGAAGTTGTAGCATCTCCCCTACCCTGGGGGACTTCCTTGTGCTACACAGCTGTGCTGATCCCCACCCACTTCCTGCCTCAGTCCTCACGGAGGTGCTTCAGGATTTCATCACACTTCCTCTGCCTCTCCCTAAGCAGCTCAGCAACCACAGTTCACATCTTTTCCATTGACAGACCCCATACTAATCCTTTGAGGTAGACACAAATGAGGAAGCTGTATCAGCAGCATCAGTGACTTGTCCAATGTCCTCATCTTTTCTGAGGGGCCACATGTCATTCTGCACCATTTTTATGTGGGAAGAAGCCTCTCTATGGATCAGTCAAGAACAGGTTGTAGGAGGACTCAGCAGTCAGCTCTGCAGCAGGATGGAAGCTTACACTGTGGTGGTGGGCTGAGTGCATGCCCTTCGCTGAGCTGTCCCCAACGCTGTCACCACAGCTCCAGTTTTCTCTTTCAGTTCTTTCAAAGATCTTCCAGTTACAGGTTAGTTTCTTTTCATTGTTTCTGAAGCTTGAGGTGTGACGGGATCTCGCTTAATAATGAAAAATCAAGTCCGTTATCATTCAAAATGCCCGTGTGTTGGTGGAGGTGCAGGGAGCCGTCCATAAACTGTCTCTCCTCTCTAACCAGGTACTGTTTCATAATGAATTACTGAATATTCTTCTTCCTGGTCAAGCAGGGCCAATACGGAGTCCCAGACATCCTGTGGGCCTTACCTAAGGAGGTGTGGTCCCAGCGCACAGACTGATGAGATGATGGAGACCAAGCTTACTGTGGGTGTGGGGACAGCTCTATCTGGGGCTATGGGGCCTGTGGGGGAGAAGGGACAGGGATGTAATGGGCAAGTAGTGGAAGTGGGCTGTCAGGAAGGGCCAGAGGCTGTGCAGGGGGTGGTTTCCAGCAGCCCCGGTCTGGACTCACAGAGTGGGGTGCCTGTAACATTTATGGGGTAAAGCTTGAGTGATGCAGGAGAACACACTGCAGTTAGGTGGGTTAGCCCCGGGGTTTCTGGTTTGGCAGCCTGCAACAAGACTGACACCCACTGTAGCCTCTCACATGCTCACCTGCAAGAGACTCAACCAGCCGGCTTGCCTCCACCCTGCCTAACAGTCTCTGCTACCTGGCAGCCAAAGTAACTTGAAGACATGCCAATTCCTGCTCCGCACTTCGCTGGCTTCTTGACACACTTAGAATAAAATCCAAGCTTTAACGTGGACTACAAGGTCCTGAGTTAGTTAGCCCTCAGCTTACACCTCATCTCCTACTACTCCCTTTTCTCCTGCCAGACACCCTGAATCCTTGCTGCTTCAAGTTTTTCTACCTCAGGCATTTGCTTTGTCTGCTTCTTCTCCCCAATAGACATTCCCTGGTTTCCAAATGAGGAGGTGCCCTCTGACCACCGCTGCCTAAAATAACACCCAATGCCCCTCTTTTTCCTCTTCCCCTGCTTCACTATATATTTCATAGTACTATCACTACCTGACATTCTATTCTATATCCATTTGTCATACTCACTAGAATGTAAGTTGCATGAGGGCAGGGGTCTATCCTTGATCACTGTTCTATCTTCAATACCTAGAATAATGCCTACACATAACAGGGGATCAATAAATATATCATGAATAACTCAATTAATTAACTTAGAAATGCTGTCAGGCTATGTTAAAACATTTAGTCTTTTGAGAGGTTTGCGTTCCTATATGTGATCAATTACAGAACATTCAACAGTGCATATGCTGTGCTAATCCTGATGCTTATTTCACTTTACTTCTGAATAACCAATTTAGTGATGATCCATCTGTGACCGAAAGGAATACATTAGGTGTTACTGTAAAAATTACAGTTCACTGAGGTGAAAGGTAGAGTATTAATAAGCTATTTAAGATACATAATTGGAAAAAATGACGTCATTCCTTTACTGATTCATGCATTTATTCAACATCTATTTATTGGTTCTTTTTCCATACCACCCTGCATGTTAAGTCATGAGAACACAATGATGAAAACAGCAGATTCTGTGCTCAGGGCAATTTAGAGTCTAATGGGAGAGTCTCTTAGTCCGTTCAGGTTGCTATAACAGACTACCATAGATTGGGTGGCTTATAAACAACAGAAATTTATTTCTCACAGTTCTGGAGGCTGGGAGGTCCAAGATCAAAGTGCCAGCAGATTTGGTGTCCAGTGAGAGCTTAATTCCTGGTTCTCAGATGGCCATCTTCTCACTGTGTTCTCACACAGGGCAAAGAAATCCTCTGAGGCCTCTTTTTGGTTTTTTGTTTGTTTTTCTTTCTTTCTTTCTCTTCCTTCCTTCCTTCCTTCCTTCCTTCCTTCCTTCCTTCCTTCCTTCCTTCCTTCCTTCCTTCCTTTCTTTCTTTCTTTCTTTCTTTCTTTCTTTCTTTCTTTCTTTCTTTCTTTCTTTCTTTCTTTCTTTCTTTCTTTCTTTCTTTCTTTCTTTCTTTCTTTCTTTCTTTAATTTTCTGGGGTCTCTTTTATGAGGGCACTAATCCCATTCATGAGAGCTCCACCCTCATGACCTAATCAGTTCCCCAAATCCCCACCTCCAAATACCATCACAGTAGGGGTTAGGTTTCAACATATGAATTTGAGGGTGGGGAGACACAAACATTCAATCTATGGCAGAGAGATTAATTAAACAAGTACTTACTAGGAAATCAATTGATTAAATTTTGGTAAGCACTAAAATGGTGACTTATAGTGTGCCATAAAAGTAAATAAAGGCAATTCAACTTGTTGTGGGGAGTAGAAAAAGCTTCCATAAGAAAGTGACCATCTAAGCTGACACTGGAAGAATAAGAATTACCCAAAACAGAGAGAGGAGATGAGCATCCCAGGCAGGCGAGCAGCAAGTACAAGGGCCCTGAGGTAGGCTGGAGTTCAGTATACTGGAGAAACTCAAAGAAGATCTTGTTATGACAGCCCTAACAAACCAATACACTATCATTGTCTCAAATCTGTACCCAATGGGGTCCATCCTGAAGAACAATGGCCATGAAGATGCCTTTCTTCACCTCCTTCACCCCCCCAAATTTAAAACTATCGAAGACCTTCAGAAGTCAGAATGAGGACTCAAAGACATGGAGCAAAGAATAACTCATCTATCCATTCATCTCAAAATACTCATTCAACCAATATTTCTTTGGAACCTACACTGTTTCAAGTACTACATGAAACTTGAAGTATTATCCACATGGACTGAAAGGAAACACTTGTTTGGGGGTGGTCAGGGAAATTATAGCCAAAATCCTGGATTCAGTTGGACAATGAGAAAATTTGGCTGACCTTCAAAAAAGTATTCCTAATAATAAAGGCTATTATTCTATAAAGTGCTTCCCAGAGGAAGTGGTAATAATCCCATAGTTTGAGTCATAGGAAATTTTGGTGGGCAGGACATTCAAAAACACACTTTGGGGAACAACCTTAAATTATAAAGGCAAGAGAAGGCAGGATTACCTCATTGTTTCCATCTTTATTTCCTATAAAGCCTCCTTGTGGAGACTTCATGACATGGTGGCTAAATTATAATCACTGAATGACACAGTGTAAGATGAATCAAAATGTCATAATTGTTCTTTTTACTCCTATTTCTGACTTTTATTTGCAAGCTTTATCCTCTGGGCTTCTTTCTCCTTAACACTTCTCAGTTAATACTCTCCATTTCCTCAGTATTTTCCATTATTGTCCTTGTACTTAAATTTCAGGAGTGTGAAGATCTGGAAGCTACAAATAGTCTAGGTCCACACATCTTTTGGTGTAGTTACGAAAGCAGCCTTCCAGGTGCAAACTGCCAAGAGAACTGTCCAGTTCCCATGCCATTAATGGTGTTTTATTAAGTATTACCTCACATGTTAGCAGGAAATTAGCAACAAGATAAACCACACTTTTTTAAAAAAAAATGCTTACATTTTGTGTTTAAAGAACTAAGTTTTAGCTTCCTGGCAACTTTTAAGTTCCTTCATAATCTGCGTCTTCATTTCCAGCTATCTTACTGGGGGTGGGGGTCAGAGGGCAATCCTAGGGCTACCAATTACCCCAAAGCAAAGAATAAGAAAGTTTTGATAAGGTTGCCTCCTTTCATCCAAATTGGCTTATCACCATACACTCATTGATGTCTGACCAAGCAAAAACAGCCTAGCCTGCTCCTCAAGCAGTATGGAGACTAGTCCCCAATAGAGGGAACCAGATCCTTATAGAGTATAATGACGGCTGTATTTTCCCATGACCATGTCAGAGGCACAGAGCTCATAAAACACATGAGTCTGGTGTGATACCTGCAGAAAGGTCACATCCTGTGGTTTTCAGATGAAATGATCATTTTTGCCTTGAATGCCGCCAGGGTTTGGTTTAAGGGTCTCAGATTGCATAGCATTGTGTGAAGAACAGTTTAGGCAAAAGATAATTTCTCAGGTAACCTTTTTTTTCTAGGAAGCCTTCCACAACCCACTGACCTTTCCATGAAATTCTAGCTCTTTTCTTCTTTAAAATTCTGAGACTTACAGTCAAATTTCTAGCAAAGAACGTCCTTTCCATCCTTTCTCTGCCCCTGAGTACAGTGCTCCACCAGATAGGGAATATGAAGGAGGCCACAGGAAGCACAGCGCTTAGCAAGCAAATTGAATAAGGAAAGAGAAAGTTTTGAGCACACAAGTTCTGTTTGTTTTGTTTTAAGAACTTAAAAGGCGGCAGCAAGTCATTTTTAAATAGGAAGAATATAGATATTCTCATAGCTGCGTACTGCTGTGGATTTCAAGGTATGTCACACCTTTCATTCCCTTCTTTACCCTTCCCAAACACATCCAGTAAAAGGAATAACACACTTGTCTCTGGACTCTCATCAGCTATGGGGAGGAAGAGGGTCAGAGATTCTGAAAGGATCATTGGGGTGAAGGTGTACATTAGTTTCCTATTGCTGTTATGACAGATTATCACAAACTTAGAGTCTTTAAGCAACACACATTTAGTATCTTACATTTCAGTGGGTCAGAAATCCAGGTTGACTTGGCTGGTTTCTCTGCTTAGAGTCTCTCAAGGCCAAAATCAGTGTCAGTCAGCTGGGCTTCTATTGGGAGGCTCTGGGGGAAAATCTGCTTCCAGGCTCAATCAGGTTGTTGGCCAAACTCAGTTCCCCGTGATTGTAGGACTGAGGTCCCTACTTCCTTGCTGGCTATTGTCTGGAGGCCATTCTCAGCTTCTAGAGGCTGCCTCATTCTTTGGCTTGTGGCTGCCTTCCTCCAGCTTCAAAGTCAGCAATGGCAGGTCAAGTCCTTCATATGCTTTGAATTTCTGAGACCTCCCTTTCTACCTCATGTCTCTTGCTGTCCTCTTCTGTTGCATCTCTTTAACTATTCCACCTTCCTCTTCTGGTTTTAAGGGTTCGTGTGATTATATTGGGTTACCAGGATAATTTCCCTATTTGAAGGTCAGTGGATTACTAACATTATTTGCAATGTGTCTTCATAGCAACATCTGGATTAGAGCTCGATTGAATAACCAGGGGATAAGGATCTGGCAGGGACATCTTTAAAATTCTGCTACCACAAGGAGCATAACAGGGACATGGCTTCAGGCCATCTGTATATAATAGGATGTTAAACCACCTCTTCTGCTGTCTTGGAGTTTTAGCAGAGGCAAATACTCCCATATCCTAATGAGCTGTTAGACACATGCTAAGCAATTATACAATAGATTCAGTCAACATTAGTGCATCACTCACTCCTGCTCTATAAGAGAAGGATTCACTGGTAGTGAGGACCATTTCAGAGAGCGCTGTCAGTGTGTTGTGCATTCTGAGCTGACTAGCGCTCCTAATGAAGGAGAAAGGCATGCTTCCTTCCACCTCCAGCTGAGGAAATGCCATTTCAAGACAAACACTCAGAGAGCTTGGCAATCATTCCCTAGAATCTGGAAAATGCAGAAACAGGTATCTGACTCAGGCCTGAAAAGTTAAAGATGAGAGGTTTCCTCTGCCTGGTGGCAGTTGGAAGAGCCACAGCTACATAAGGAATAGTCTGCACTTCCAGAGTTTGATGGAGCAAAGAAAGACACCTTGAATTTCCCAAGGGCCATGAGTGGACCTACAGGAGAACACCAGTCTCGGATCCTTTTGAAAAGGTCTCTGCCCAAGAGCACCTTTTAAAAGGGATGAGATGGCCCAGCAAAGGAAGCAGGTGACTGAGGGGGAAAGGCATCAGCAGCCGGCCAGAGGACGTGACTATAAGAGGGAGGACACCAGTCATGGGGGAGAGGGTGTCCAGAGAACCCAACAAGCAGCCCACAAAGAAAGAATCAGAATTTGGAATCTGCCATATTCAGAAAGCACCAAAACCAGATCACAACCACATCAGCCAAGCCTGACCGTTCTGTGCCTCATCTACCCCAGTCTCTACCTCTGCTGACCCTGGAGAGGTGAAGAAGGGAGGGAAGAAGTGGCCTAGGCCAACATGAGTTGGAGAAGGGGGAATATTTCACATTGGAAGAGAGTTTGTAATTTTATGATTATTACCCTGGACTGGCCTGGACTGGAAGAACTATGGTACTTTCCTAAGATTTCATCTGGGGTAGGTAAAGAACTATTTGACACAGAAAGTTTAAAAGAGAATAGTGATAAAGAATAAGATTGGTTTGTATCCTCTTAAATTAAGCTTGTTCAATAAAATAGTTATATGTTATATGTGCCATTAATTACTGACTTACATATTGGGATCACTATTTTAATTGTGATGAGATCATCTCTCAGCATTCCCTTATTTATTTAAATAATATCTGTTCCTTTAACTGAGTGTTTAGTCATCTTTGAGCACCTCCTGAAAAGCATCTCTCTGTAGCTTCTATCAAGATGCCAGATAATTCCATACATCTTGGCTCTAGTTTTAAAGTATGTACTCTAAGGGAGGCTGAAAAAAATGACCTCTACAGTTATTTCCAGTTCAGTAGTTATAAAATGAATTGTAGTTTTCTCCAAGTTCTCTTTGCCTTAGTTACCAGATTAGCTGTCCAGTTTGGTTTGAATCTGATAAACCTGCTAACAGCTCTCTACCCTCACAGAGCACTTGGTTCCATGTTAAGACAAGTCAGGGAATAATCGCCACACTTCATCTCCGATGCTCATCTGCAATCACCTCCTCCTGGGACCCATCTTTCCTTCACCTTTTACCACGCTCCCTCCATACTTTTCTCAAATCTGCCAAGAAGAGCATCTTTCACTTTGGAACCTCTGTTCACCTACATCTCACTCCAGCCCCAAAGCTAAAGGCCTCTTTTAGAGAGGATATCAGTGCAGTTTTGACAGAAACACTCTAACATTGCTGGATATCCCAGAAGAAGAAACTGAAAAGAACACTGCCATCAATGCAAAACTCAATTTATACATCATAGCAATTTTTGATAGACGTAAAAGTGACATGCAAATAGAATTTTTATGGCATATCACTACATTAAAGTGCTTTTTAATAGAATATGTAATTTAGAAATATAACAGTGCATTTTAATTGCCCACAAATGAATTTTTAAAGTACTTAGGTGTATCAAGAACATTAAATGTAAGTGATTAGATAAATTATCCTGCTAAAACTAATACTTAATTTACATGGCAATAACTATATGAGGAGTAACTATGTTGTATTAAGACAAATTTCCACAAACTGTGCTAAATCTAAATAATTAGATTTAAAGTTATATCTTGTATTGGCACACTGTCACCTTTTATATTTAATGGTATCATTATGGATGGTGAAGAATCCTGCAGTTGTGTGTGACAGAGAAGATTTGGGATCGACAACCAGCTTTGTGAACTCTTCATACACGTCATCATCCATTCTTGTACAAGGCATTGCCATTCACAGTTCTCCTGACTTAGTGTGAACCATGCTTTTTCTGGTTTCTTCATTGTCTTCGCAGCACCCTGGGTCCGTCCGCCTCTGTTTCATCTGACCAGGGAAAGAGCTCATGATTAGAATTTAGAGGGCCTTTCCCAACATTTTTATCTGGCTCTTGTCCCACGTCAGATCACCAAACTGTTTCACTGCAAGTCATTGTCTCATACATCAAGTTCAAAGTGAGTTAACCAATGAAATTATAAGGTCATGGGCCTCTGGTCCATCCTGCTCATTAGATGTTAATAACAGCTTTTGAGAGATGCTGTGGAACCTGTCCAAGACCATCAGAATAACATCAATATCTAATAAAATTATGTTGTGCCACAAGGCAAGATTGGGACAATCTTTGAGGCATTTTAATAAATGCCTCAAAAGAAGATTACAGGGAGCCATAAAAACATCTGACAGGGAGACTCAACCTAGTCCAGGAGCTCTAAAAAGCTTCTCTGAGGAAAAGACATCTAATCTGAGACCTGGGCAATGAATAAGTTATCTAGTGTGGAGAAAAAGAACACTCTAAGCTTCTAAAGGAGGAAGGATCACGGAATGTTTGAGGATCCAATAGATTAGTCAGGCTGAAGACAGAGGGGGAAGAGGGTTGAGTTAAAGCAAGAGAGGTTCATATGCTGCAGGGTGATAATTAGAGAGAGGCAAGAGTGGAGGTGGAGAGAGAGTCTAGAAGCCGTTATAATAACTGGAGACAGAAGTGACGTTGGTTGGACTAGGGTGGTGGCAGAAGCGATAAGGAGAGATGGACATTTAGAAGGCACACAACATCACTTGATGATCAACTGCATATGGTGGGTGAGAAGGAGGAGGATGTTTCCAACTTACACACTTGGATGGATGGCAGTGCCATTCACTGAACTAACGGTCATTAAGGGAAAATTGAGTTGCTGGGGGTGGAAGAAAGAAATGAGTTTTGAGCTTATTGAGGTTGAAGTACCTATTAAATACCCAAATATCACTGTTGAGTAAACCATTGGCCTGAAGCTCAAAAGAAAGATCTGGGCTGGGAATATAAATTTGATGGTAATTAAAGATGTTATATGAAGCTATCAGAGTAAATGAGGTTCCCTAGGGAGAGTACATGAAAAGAAATTAGATTTTAAAAAATAGGACCTCTAACCAAGGCCTAAGGAAGGAACTCCAGTATTTAAAAGTTGGGTAGAGGGCTTCCCTGGTGGTGCAGGGGTTGAGAGTCCGCCTGCTGATGCAGGGGACACAGGTTCGTGCCCCGGTCCGGGAAGATCCCACATGACGCGGAGCGGCTGGGCCCGTGAGCCATGGCCGCTGAGCCTGCGCGTCCAGAGCCTGTGCTCTGCAACGGGAGAGGCCACAACAGTGAGAGGCCCGCGTACCAAAAAAAAAAAATAATAATAAAATAAAATAAAATAAAAGTTGGGTAGAACATAACATGTTGGAAAAGCTAAAGACGCAGAAGGATGACTAGTAAGTAGGGTGTTGTATCCCACAGGCCAAGGGGATAAAAATTACCAGAGAGGAAATCACCGCTAGAATCAAGTATAATGAGAAGTCAAGTGAAATGAGAACTAAAAATATCTTTGTGATTTAGCAGTGGCGGTGGTGGGGGTCTCTGATGATCTCCCCAAGAGCCATTTAGAGAGTGAAGAGCATGAATAGCATAATAGTATGAGCTATTAGTCCTTAAGAGCTGAGGAAGCTCAGAATGTAGACAACTCTTTTGAGTTGGTGTGGCCAAATGTCAAGTTACACCCAAGACAGTTCAATTTTGGGCTCCTGTCCTAGAGAAATTATTAATAGCTCCCTCTTTCACTCTCAAACATGCCCTGTTTTGAATGATAAACGATGCATCACTCTATGTGAAGGGCAGGGTGAAATCTAGAGGATAAATTGGCATAGAATAGCAATTCTTTTCTTTTTTTAATAAATTTATTTATTTTATTTATTTATTTTTGGCTGCATTGAGTCTTCGTTGCTGCGTGCAGGCTTTCTCTAGTTGTGGCGAGAGGGCGCTACTCTTTGTTACAGTGCGCGGGCTTCTCATTGCCGTGGCCTCTCTTGTTGTGGAGCATAGGCTCTAAGCACACAGGCTTCAGTAGTTGTGGCTCGCAGGCTCTAGAGCGCTGGCTCAGTAGTTGTGGCGCACAGGCTCAGTTGCTCCGCGGCATGTGGGATCTTCCCGGACCAGGGCTCGAACCCTTGTCCCCTGCATTGGCAGGCAGATTCTTAACCACTGTGCCACCAGAGAAGTTCCTAGAATAGCAATTCTTAACTCTCTGGTACAAGAGGGTGGCAGCACAGAGCTGTGTATGAACGCACATTTGAAGGCTGATAGCCCAGAGTTTAATTTTCAGTTCTACCATTTATTGGCTGTGCGAACTTGGACAAGTTTATTTAAGCTCTCTGAGACTAACAGGACTTAGATTTCAGTATAGAGTGAGGATTTCATGTAACGTGCTAACATATAGTGCTCAGAAAATATAGGTTCTCTTCTCTTTGTTCCTATGATTTATCCTTTTCTATTTCATTTCCTCCCTCTCTTTTCTTTTTCCTCCTCTCCTCACCCTGAAGTAACTCAAACACTTTGTGAAAGAGGAAGTTCTTATTTTTATATTTCTAATGAAGCCCTCTTTCTGTGTAACATGTGTCACTCTTCAGGATAGTTGGTGATCCAGGCTTCTGTCCCATTATCCTAACTGGGCAAATGTACTGATACCCAACTAATTCACGGCAATACATTTCAACTGGTACTTACTCAGTGTCACTTGCATCTCATGCTAGAAATGCTGAGAGATATCATACAAGTATATAGTGTGATCCTTTTCTCAAGAATGCTGTTTTGCAGGGAGAGAGACAACATATTATGCATAATATTCCTGCTGCTACTATTCCTGCTACTTCTGCTGGTGGTCACCATGTATTAAGTACCTTGGATGCACTGCACTAGGCAGTTAGCATCACATTAAATCTTTACCTTGTGCAAGGCGTTTTGCATTTTACAAATGAGGAAAACTGAAGTTCAAAGAGGTTAAGCAAACGGCTCAGAATTACACAGTTCACAAGTGTCCAAACTGGCGTCTAAATCCTGATCCACCTGACGTCACAGCCCACGATCTTCTCATTTCTCAATGGAACACAAGGTGAATAAAATACTAAGCAGACAATGAGAGCTATGGGTGCTCAGAACAGAGGGAGGGCACCCACTGCAAACCGATGGCACTGGTGAAGGCTATGTGAGGAGCTGGAACTTTAATGGCCTGGAAGGATAATTTATGCACGTGATTGTCTAAAATAAGCAATGCACTTGACAACTAGTTAAGCTAGAAATGTTTCCCAAGGGATAAGATGTATAGATTTCCAGAGTTTTTTTTATCTCCTCAGCCTTGACTATTTAAAAAAAAATTTCACTTAAATGTCCTTGAAGTCAAATTGGACAGAATCAGCCCTGCTATGTTCCAACAGTTCCAAGCTTCCCTGGCATGAACTCTCAGCTTTATAAGCACGAATTGGTGCTCAGTGTTCAAAATCACAGAGTTCACTGCAGTTTACCAATAGCACATTATTTGTTTTCAGTTCCTGACTCTAGCACTGAAATGGTACAGCCTTTAGAATGATTTAAAGTGGCCACTTAGAACCCAGCTGAATAATGCCTGACTTTCATCACGGCTGAAAGGGTACTTAAAGCACAGTCCCTGCAACTGTGTCATCTTCTGAAATCAAGGTTGATTAATAACAAGACTGCCTCACCCTGGCATCGTGCCTTTCATCTGAACAAGACCAAAGCTATTCCTGGAAAAGATCCAGCTTTCTTTTGCTGCACTGGTGGGTGTGCTGACAGCAGGGGCAGAAAGGAAGGTCAAAGTTAGCATTTGAGTTTGGACTGTGAGGAGGGAAGTGAGAGGACTGAAATCTGCCCTGTAAAGTAGTATTAACGTCCTGCATGCTCCTGGCACAGAGCTGACATCAGGGGTGGGGCTGCGATCGTGCTTTCTCTGTCCAGCCAAGCAGGCACCGTTTTATGGACAATTCCTCTGGAAAATGGTGATATCATTGGTGGGTGTGGTTGCAGGCACTTTTCCCACCTTTCTTCTGAAAACAAGCAGGCTATTCTTCTACACAAGAATTTTCAATCTGTACTCTGTAGAAGCTTGCCATGGATCTGTGGCCTGTTTCAGAAGTAGAGTTTAGGCTATGGGAATTTTTGTAAAGGATTTTTCCCCCCTACAATTTACACTGAGAGTAAGGATAGTCTGTCAGTATTTTCTCCTAACTTGTCCTTTCACCATGTCCTGTGGTATTGAAGCCTTCCTCAGAGCACTCCAGAAATGTGATTTTAAGTAATCAAACCCATGGAAAGAAGCTGTTTTGTGTTGTGCTCAACATATATAGAAGTAACCTGTATTGCAGTACCTTCAACTGAGTGTTTTTCTTCACTGCTTTTATCATATTTGTAATGATGTAGTCATTTGCGTAGGTTTTAATATTTTTCTACCACACCACCTTATAACCACCAATGACAGCACAGACTATATCTCCCAAGGTCACACTATATAGATCCAACAACTGTATGGTTTCTGGCATGGGGTATGGGTGATATATATGTCAACCACATTTATCACTCCCACTCCCAACACAGTCTCAAAACTTTACTATTTCATCAAGATTATGAAAAAATATTTAAATGTGAAATGTTTGATCTTTAAAATTTTTTTTCAGTATTTTAAAAAATTGCCTTTAGGTATGCAGAAAAGTAGGTCAAAACTTCTGGGCCAAAACTGAATTGGTTGACTTTTCTCTAGCAAACTTGCTAATGGTCTTGATGTACTTAGAAGCTATCTGAGCACTGCAAAGAATGTTCTAGATACTAATTCACTAGTCAAACTATACAGAATTTAAGGCTTTGCCACCATCTCCTTGATTTGCATAAATTTGTTTTCAGAGTTCCAGCCACTGGTTGAATCAAACATCTATAGTTATTTAAGTTACAAGTCACTACAGAGTGGGTGGCATGCTCTCCATCAAAATTAGAAGTCAACAAGCTAACACCAAACTCTTTACTAAAATACACATTTCAACTACTTTAATTTAAATACAGGTCTATTGGTTTATAGTATTAGAGATTCCAGACAATGGAAAACCATGTTCTTTCTATTAAACTTAGTAAGAAAGAGGGTGAAGTGGCAAGCATTAGGAGTCTGCTATGTTCTAGAAACTGTCCAAGATGCTGCACTGCTGCCCAGCAGCCCTGCAGGAAGATCATTCGGCCACAGAGGAATATTCTCAAGTCTTAAGATTAATGGAATTTACCTTGCTAGGTTTTGGACTTGCTTGGGACCCATCACCCCTTTCTCATTTCCAATTTCTCCATTTTGGAGTGGGATTATCTAACCCATGCCTGTCCTACCATTGTATTTTGGAAGTACATAGCTTGTCTGGTTTCACATGTTCACAGTTGGAAAGAAATTTTGCCTAAGCATGAATCACACCTCAAGCCTCATCTATACCTGATTTAGATGCTATTTAGATGAGACTTTCGACTTGGAATTGATGTTGGATTGGGTTAAGATTTTTAGGGTTATTGGGATGGACTGAATGTATTTTGTATATGAAAAGGACACAAATTTGGGGAGTCCAGAGGGTGGACTGTTATGGACTGAATTGTGCCTCCAAAAATTCACATGCTGAAGCCATAATATAGTAGGAATGGTGCCCTTATAAGAAGAGACACCAGAAAACTCTCTCTTTCTGTGTGTGCACAAAGGCCATGTGAGAACACAGTGAGAAGGTGGCTATCTGCAAGCCACGATGAGAGCCTCACAAGAAACCAATCCTACTGGCACTTTGATCTTGGATTTACAGCCTCCAGAACTGTGAGAAAATTCATTTCTGTTAAGTCACTCAATCTGTGGTATTTTGTTATAGCAGTCCAAGCAGACTAATCCACCACCATTAGTAAACTGTAACAGTTTCTCTAAAATTGGTCCACCATTGTAAAACAGTATTATCCCATTATCAGCAGATAGTCATTTCTTGTCCCCTGAGTAGGAAGACATGTAGCTGGCAGTACAGAATTAAGAGAAACTAGAAATTGTCTGTAATCTCCTGAGGACCCAAATTAGAGCCCCCCCAAATATTTTCAATATATATTTGATAAAAATAAAACAGCTAATGGCCATGATAAATAAAATTTTTAAATTTCTCTTTTGCTTTGGAATGTGTTATAGAATTTTTAAAAGAAAATTTCCTTTCCTATTAATGTTTTACTTGAATTAATTTAAAATGTGCTTGAACCTACTGAGCCATACCAACTGTGTAGTGGAGAAATAAGCCTGGCTTCTGCAGGACATGGACAAGATGGAGAATCGTTTGTGAATACTAAGGGCTGACTGTATTTGGATTTTGTGGGGAGTATGAAGTAATTCTCTGCGAAGCAGGGAAGGCATTTGAAGGAGATAAAATTTCAGTGAAAGTCTAATGGAAGGGAAAGGAAGGTCTGGGGCAAATGTGAAGTCCCATTCTGTTCCAGGTAGATGCTCTTTAGTGGGGAGTCATCCTGAGTGCAGAGCTGGGGGGGAGGGGTAGAACACTTCTTTGTGCAGAAAACTAACAGTGGTTAGAAAGACAAGTCAAGAGGTTGTGATTAGCAGACCAATGAATAGCCCTTGGAGGTTTTTTAAGATGTCTTTGCTTGAAGAAAAGAGCATTTTCAGCATATATATCAACTGATACTTGTTTAATGCCCACTAAGTTCATGATTAACACCTGAACATTACACGTGTCTTTAACCATAAATTTACAATTTTTACGAATCAGATAGTAATTTAATTGGAGTATATAATATAAAAATTTTATCCAAGCAATAGAAATACTGCCCCACCAAATATTCTACTTGTGTGATCTTTTCACCAGAAAGTACATGGCCAAGTAAGGAAGACTTTTTTTTTTTCTTCTTATTTGTAGTCTTTGTTCAAAGTCATTATTTCAGCACAGTAAATGCATACTCTAGAGACTGAATCAATGATGACAAACTTAGAAGACAAAATCCTCCTTTTGTGACAAAAAGTAATATTACTGAGCCTTATGCAGGGCTTTCTGGGTAAGGTGTTCTGCATGACCAATCCCAGAAAGGCCCTGTAGTTTGCTACTTTCTAATCGTGTAACTTTCTATCCTATAATCATGTGTAGGTTGTAAGGACTCAGACTCAATTTTCCAGATGACTTCAGGGATAAAGAATTGCTCATTTGTTATACCAATCTTGACATTTCAAACTGTAGTTGAAAACAATCTTCCTTAATTAACTATGTTGTTTCTGGTGAAAACATCAGACAAGAGTAGCATATTTATTTGGGCAATATTTCTATTTCGGTGTCTTTTTAAGTATAGTCCTTCAGTCCCATATATTGATACATATATGATACACATATATTAATTTCTCAGCTTACCCCATAGAGAAGATTCAAATATAAATAAAACTCTACAACTCTGTTTGGGAAATAAAGATTTTCCCCCATAATAGAACTATTTTACCCATATTACTCATGACAGAACTATTATGAGAGAGGTTTTGTGAAAAATCCTTTTCTCCCTTTAATAGGCAAATACATTATTCAAAAGTTACCTCTCTGAATATGAGAGAATTTTTAGATAAAGTGCTAAATCACAATTGGCATTAAATGTGCATTTACCTTCAAGCATTCTGAAATTAAAGTTGACTGTGATTTTTTTTCCTGTAAAATATATGCTAAAGCATTGTACCTGCCTAAGCTTTTATTAATATATGTTTATTTCTGCCCTTCTACTTCCCAACCACCTTTTAGATTATGTATATAACACTGAATATATAGATATATTTAATATACATTTAATAGAATATATATATATATATATATATATATATATATAAATTCTATAGGAGAAAATTGTAGGCTGGTAGTGGACAAAAAAGTTTTTCTAGGGGATTGGTGCAGTACTGCTTTCGGTAGAGAAAACAGGTCTCCTTGCTACATCCTGCTCAGACCCCTCCTCACCCAAACTTTTGTCCTGTTAGAGGTAAATTCTCCCAGGAATACAACACAAGGTGGTGCTGTTGTATTTATGCTAAACCAGCTACAGGCCCAGCCACTGAAGCCATCCGTAGATTTGATCTGAAAGTGTTAAGTAAGTGCCAAAGGCAGGGAGGGAAAGGTTTTGCATATGTAAGTGTTTACCCGTAGTTATCTTTTCAGATGAGAAAAGCTAAGTAGAAAGAAGGACGAGGAATGTAAGTTTCTTCCATTTGAGGAAGCTTCTGGGAAACCATCTTAACAAAACAAAGTGAAAGTGCCAATGGGTTCCTCTGTTACTAAATTACAGAAGCATAGAAAGTTAGGGCTAGAAGAGATATTAAGATGTTATCTAATCCATTTCACTACTGTAAGATTCCATTTCTTAAATTATCAACCAATTAAACTTTTCCCTTGGTTTTAAAATTTCCTGGGGAAGGGAGTAAGGCAAATTAACTTTCCCTAGTGTCAATCAATCTCCCCTCCATCTGTGGTATGGGGTTGTGGACCAACCCCTCCTCCCACTCCTCTCACTCTGCATTCACTTTCACAAGGAACAGAAGGGATTTCATCAGCAGGTCTCCTAGTGAGGAGCAAAAAAAACAAAAAAACAAAAAAAAAAGAGAAATCAGGGAGCTTGGATTCTCTTCCCTCCCTCTTCTGACCCAGAATAAAGAATCCTCAGATTCAGCATCTCCAAAGGAAAGAGGTTGGACTAGCATCCCTGGTTTCCACAAATAGCTGGACCACAGAATCACCTGAGAAGCTTTTCAAAAAATTCAGATTCAAGGGTGGTCACACCCACAAAATTGATCAATCAGAAAATCCAGGGCAGGGCCTAGAAATTGCACTTAAAAAATAAAAGCTAGAGTCCCCCACCCCTACCCCCAGGGAAAATTTTCTCCTATCTGAAGACAGAGAAATTAGATATAAATTCATAGGCAGGCAGCCCAGCACGGGTCTAATGACTGTTCAATAGGCACCACTAGATTAAGTAACTCTTAAATCCCATTTGGCTTTAAAATTTTCAGTCATCCTTAACACAAAAGCCCTTGAAAAACAAAAGTAAATTGTACCAGGTCCAAAGTGATTTCCTCTTGAATTGTATTCCCAGACTTTTGAGCAATCAGTTGTGTACAGACCTAAAATTAAGTGTTTTACAAATTTTTCATACCTCTGAAATTGGGAGGTACAGAACTATTACTGTGGTAAAAATCTAATAATAGTGAATGTGTTCAGCCTGCTTCCTACATGATATTTTATTTTCCTTAATTGTAACTATGAATTGGTTGACAGTTATGAAAGTAGTATTTTGACCATTTCAGTTTTTATTTTTATAAAACTGGAAAGTTAAGAAACTGGTCAAATACTTGGCCAGTATATAAGTTTATTTATAAGTTGCATTCTGGCAAATTCAGGTGTATAGGAGTCACTCACAAAAAAATCCCCTAGGAAATTTTGGCTTTCTGAGTCTTTTAGACTTTGTCTAATTTAGCAACATGAAATTCACTAACAATGCAATTCAGATCATTCACATCCGAAGTCTCATCTGAAAGAATCAGATAATTGAAGCAACGTTTGTTTACTCTAGTTTATAGTATCGAGATAATTAATTCTGCTTTCCATTTCCCCTTGCTAATGTAATGTGACCTCAATGTTATTGTTGAAGTAAATCGATTAGATTTGGCTTGCATATGCAACTCTTGCATATGCGTAAATTATTCCAGCAAACAGAAACCTATACACTCTTTGCAAGCTGTAGTCTTAGTGCCCCTTTCAAATATTTGGTTCTTATTACTTGTAGTTTAAAAGCCATTTACAAGTCTAATTAATTTGCTCCTCAGCAATCTTAAGATCAATGTTTCCAACCCATGGATTGAATATATAAAATGATGCATGGGGCCAAAATTACCATTTAGTTAAATATTAAGGTAAGTCAGTGTCGGAGCTAAAATCCATTAAATGCCTTGTAGGTAATTTGTCCATTAGATCTTTCAAACCACCTCTCAAAATTCAGCCCAGATACCACTGTTTATCAGTTACAAATTTCCATATCCTTCTGCTGCTCAGTCATGCTGTTCTGAATTATCTCTAAGCTCATGTCTTGTGATTCTCTATATAATTACATCTGCTTCTCCCTGATTTTCCATGAGCTCATTTCATCCTTTCAAGATGGCTTATGAATGCGTTTGTTCCCTTTATCAGAAGGACACCAGCTCCGCAGCTCTGTCTCACTGTGACTCCCAAGCCCCAGTGAATAAAAATAGCCTTGTATCTTCTGGAGTTCTCTGAGCCATTTAGGAAGAAAGAATGTCTGTCATGGAATCACTATCATTTGTAATGTCCTCTCCAAAAGACAGCCACAGGAAAAAACAAAAAAAAACCCAAAGAGCAAAAAAAACCCCTAGAACTATTGTGACCTCATGAAATACAAAAGAAAAGGAAAGAAAATGTGCTCAGAACAATACAGCCTTTCTTTATTGCACAGTCCCGGCTTCTTCGAGCCCCAGTGATTTTTGTTACTGGACTTGGTCTTGGTTGTGCAGAGGTTCTGACCATGAGGAAAGCAGTTGCCATCTCAGTAGTTAATGTGAAATTACTCTGCATTTTGAACCAGGCTGTCTGCTTTCACTGCCATTACTACTGCTGCCTCCTGACAATTCAGGATGCTCTCTCCCTGGATACTGAAAACCTGCTCGTTCTATACCCAGAACCGGTCCTCAGCGCCGTGGAGGAACTGGGAGCTTTGGTGTAAAGTGCAGTTCTTCACTCAGCCGGTTTTTTAGCTTTGTCCATCATCAAGTTCCTGAACTTCTCTGAGCTTGGAAAACCCCACCTATATAGTAGAAACCGTATATACCTCTCAGTGTTATCTTTGTGGAATTAACAATCCCACAAAGTGAAACACTATGACCACAGTGTGTAAATTGTATGTTGCTGCACAGATGTGAGGAATTGTTAAATACTGGTAATTGAGAGCAGTGGCCTCCAACTGGGAGCCCTTGACTTCAGGGGTCCACGGCAATCAAGTGAGGCATGGAGAGAGAAGGTTAGAATGTCTATTTACAATCATGTATAAACTAAAAAAATTAAAAGATATTAAGCCTTCGCAATATTTAATTCACGAATTAAAGCTGATGCCTTCTCTAGTTTGCATCTGAAATGGTCATGGGACTTAGTACATGAGATATCCTGAGGGGCATGCCGGGGCCACAACAGATTGGTGACAGCTGAGTCCTCACACATCTGTACGCATTCTGCACACTGCAACATGCTGCAGTTTGTGTATGTCCTGTGTGGCTGGCAGAACAACGGCCCCCCAGAACTGTCCAGGAAACCCTGGCACCTGTGAATAGGTTACCTCACGTGGCAACAGGAACTTCAGTGATCTGATTAAGGATCTTGAGATGGGGAGATTATCTGGGTGGACCCAATGTAATCACCAAGGTCCTTATAATAAATGAAACAGGGAGGCAGGAGAGTCTCAGTGAAAGATGTGACAAGAGGTCAGAGTGATGTGACTGCCGGAAGGGGGCCACAGGCCAAGGAATGTAACAACCTCTGGAAGCTGACCAGTCAGGGAAACAGAATCGCCCTTGCAGCCTCCATAAAGAACACATCCCAGCTGACACCTTGATATTAGCTCAGTGAGACCCATTTTAGGCTTCCAACCTCCATAACGTAAAATAATAAATTTGTGTTGTTCAAGCCACTCAATCTGTGGTAATTTGTTATAGCCACAACAAAGAGCTAACTTATTATGTTAAGTGGATTTGTGAATTCTATTATCTAGTTTTAACTAAACTATTTGTCACCAAAGGGTCAAATGTCCTCTAAAGAGATTTCTGCAGAAAAAGTATTGCTGAAAGACAACTCTAACATTCCAAATGCAAGTGAACAAGAAACTGGCAGGGCTGAAGATCACTTTACTACTCAGCTCATTTTGAAC
Organism: Stenella coeruleoalba; assembly: GCF_951394435.1. Taxonomy (NCBI): domain Eukaryota; kingdom Metazoa; phylum Chordata; class Mammalia; order Artiodactyla; family Delphinidae; genus Stenella; species Stenella coeruleoalba. The sequence continues at coordinate 9,858,939 of NC_137164.1, read as the reverse complement.
TGAAAGCTCTGATGTTCTAACGTATTTAAACCTATTGTTTTTCACTATATTAAATTTTTAAGTGAAGATAATGTTTTTGTACCATAAATACATAAAATAATGTAATAAAATATTACTTTTAACATATGTATTTTATACCTATTAAATCATTTTTAATCAGCCTTTCAACTTTGAGATAACTGTAGACGCACATGTAGTTCTAAGAAATAATATGGAGAGATCCCCACGTACCCTTAATCTGGTTTCCCCCAATGCTACTGTCTTAACTATAGGGTAACATCACAACTGGGATATTGACACTGATACAGTCCACTGACCTTATCCAGGTTTCACCAGTTTTACAAGCCTTCATGAGTGTGTATGTATTTAGTTGTATGCAATTTTATCACTTGTGTAGATTCGTGTAACCACCACTGCAGTCAAGTTACAGAATAATTCCGTCACCACAAGGATCCACCATGCTTCCCATTTACAGTCACCTCCACCTCCCTCCCCACTTCCTCCTAACCTTTAGGAACCAGTTATCTGGCTTTTTTTTTCACTCAGCAAACTTCCCTTGGGATCCATCTAAGTTATTGCTATACTAGTTTTTTATTGTTGCTGTACCAAGTTACCACAAATTCAGTCACTTAAAACAACACACATCTATTATCTCACATTTCTCAAGGTCAAAAGTGCAGCAACAGCTCAACTGGACCTCTGCTTAGAACCTCACAAGGCCTAAATCAAGGCTGTGTTCCTTTCTGGTGGTTCTGGGGATAAAGTGGTTCCAAGCTCATTCAAGTTGTTGGCCAAATTCAGTTTGTGGTACTTGTAGGACAAAGGTTCCAATTTCCATGCCGGCTGTCAGCCGGGAGACAGTCTTTTCTTGAGAGCCTGCCTGCATCCTTTTTAATGCTTTCCATGTGGCCTGCCCCCAGCAATAGCAGATGAGTCCCTCTCCCACTTGGAATCTCTCTGACTTCTTCTGATGCATCACTCCCACTCCAGCCAGAGAAAATTCTTTGAAGAGTTCATGTGATTGGATTGGACCTACCCAATAATTCAATGTATCTCCTTATTTTGAGGTCTGTAACTTTATACCTGCAAAGTCCCTTTTGCCATGTAATATAACATATTCGCTGGTTCCAGGGATTAGACAGCATACATCTTTTTTTTTGGGGGGGGACATTTTTCTCTCTACCACATTGTACATACCAATAGTTCGTTCCTCTGTATTGCTCAGTAGTATTCCATGGTATGGGTATACTGTTTAACTATTCATCCACTGAAGGACTTCTGAATTGTTTTCAGTTTTTGACTATTATTAATAAAGGTGCTATGAATGTTCTTGTGCATGATTTCATGTAACATACATTTTTTTCATTTTTCTGGGGTAAATGCCCAGGAGTACTATTACTGAGTCATATGGCAAGTTCAGTTTCATTAGAAATTGCCTCACTTTCCAGAGAGGCTGTGCCATTTTATATTCCAACCAGCAAAGAATGAGTGATTCAGTTTCTCTGTATCCTCATCAGCATCTGCTGTTATCACTAATTTTTATTGTAGCCATTCTGATAGCTGTGTAGTGATATCTCATTGTGGCTTTAATTTACATTTCCTTAATGACTAATGATGTTGAACATCTTTTCATGTGCTTCTTTGCATTCTCTTCAATGAAATGTCTGTCCATAGCCTTTGTCCATCTTCTAACTGGATTGTTTGATTTCTTTTTTTACTGTTAAATTTTGCAAGTCTTATATAGTCTGGATACAAGTTTTTGCTGCATGTACGGTTTGCAAATATTTTCTCCCAGTCTGCAGCTTGTCTTCTCACCCTCTCACATCAGTTTCATAGGGCAAAAGTTTTAATTTTGATTAGGTCCAATTTATCAATTTTCCCTCTTCTGGACTCTGATTTTAATGGCAAGACTAGAAAATCTTCACCTAGCCCTAGATTCTGAAAATTTTCTCCCATGTTGTTTTCTAGAAGTGTTATAATTGCATGTTTCACATTTGTTTCAGAGACCCAGGGACTATAAGGGCCCACTGACTTCCCTTTTCAGTTGGAGCACTTCTCAATCCAAAAAATTTCTGTAGAGACAGAATTGAGAATGGCATTTGGGTTTGGTTAAACACTGAGGAATTTTTTTACAATCTAAATGCCAGTGGTGCAATTTCATATTCAGACATGTATTCACTGCAGAAATCTAATTGGTTAAGGAGATGAAGAAATTGTTTGAGAATTGCTATTGTTTTCTTACAAGCATGCTGTTCTTAGGTTAACCCTAAAACTCCAATTCTACATTGAACGTGCTCTTAAGACTCTTAAAGTAAATAGAGGAACTATTCAATAAATTATTTATGAATGGAATGAATGGGTAATAGCATTCCCATTCCCATGTAAGGTTTCATCTATATATTTTTGTATTGTGGATGTCTATAACTTCTAAAGATGTTTTTCTAACCTGATCTAAGAGGAACTCAGGGCAATGTGGTCAAGAAAATTCCCTGGGACTCAGAATCATTCAAAGAGCTTTATAACAATTTTCATTGCAATTGTGGTAGAATCCAAAATCTGTATTTTTAAAATGTTCTCCAGGTGATTCTGATCTTCAATCAGGTAAGCAACCAAGGCCCAGTTGCCAAATAAAAAGATTGGGTTCCTTTTAAAAAACTTCATGTTCCTTATTTGTGCGTTGACAACTGTTCCATATTTTTCCTGTCTTAAATTGGGGACAAAACCTAAAAGCCTGTATAGCTCTCTAATATGACATCAGCTAATACTCCACAAATTCATGAAGAATTCTTAAACAATACTCCTACATAAAGAATTTTTTCCTCTTGTTATACATTGGACTGATGTTTAGAATCAAAAGCTATGACTTGACTTGAAACCTTAGGCAGCCACATAGGAAAGAAAACTGAGAATATTCCATGGTCCACTCAAGCCAAGAAGCATAAAGATGGGCTTTCTAAGAAATCACTCATTCAACAAATATTTTCTTATATTTAAAATGCACCATGATAGATTTTGTGACTCTGACACATTTACTCCTTGTCCTATGGAGGCACAGCTGAGGGAAAATATTAGGTCAATGAATAAGCAAATGCAAAGTAGTGGCAACTGTAATGGTAGAGGAAGGATAGAGTGCTACAAGCACACACAGGAGGACTGTCTGAGTCTAGAATCACTGGTTACAAGTAATAGGAACCCACTTAGGGTAGAAAAAAAAAAGGTAGTAGAGGAAGGACAGAGTGCTACAAGCACACACAGGAGGACTGTCTGAGTCTAGAATCATTGGTACCAAGTAACAGGAACCCACTTAGGGTAGCAAAAATTGGTCATTTAACATATGTGTAGAGGTAATTCTCAGGAAACCCAAGGGCAGGAAGTAGAGCTGTCAGGAAGAACGGCAGCTGGGTTTTTTCTTTATCTTCCTGAAATCACATGATCTAGCACACTGGCTTCTTTCTGGGCATCTTTTTCATTCTCTGCAGCTTGGATGTTATCAACATCACCATCATTTCTCCATGCATATGGCAGAATATGAATGCCCCACATTGGAAGCCCAAATGAGTTTACCTCATTTCTCATTTCCAGTAAGAAATGAAATGACTTATTATCTTAGATTCCAAACCAAATTCCCAAGAGAGACTCGGACTGGCCTAATTTGACTCATGCACCCACATGAGCTAAGAAGACACCTTAAATTAGGACTACTTCAAGGGATATCTTACGCTGATTAGGGTGTACAGTGACAGTGTCTTAGAGGAAACAGCAACTGTCAGAGATGATATTATCAAAAGTCTGGGGAGAGCACAACACACCTGGAGCACAGAAGGAAGTTCAGGACAGCTAGAACTTAGGTATGGTAGAAGTGGGATTGGAGACAGAAGGTTAGGAAAGAGAATCCTGGCACCTGCAGAGGGAAGAAGGGGCCAGATAACAAGGAGTCTTGAAAGTGTGCTAAGGGGCTGAGTTTTGTTGGAGTGGTCCTCCTTGATGTAAACTTCAGCACTAAGAATACTGCGTCCCATGCACCCCTCCCCAAATCACCAACTTGGACTCTACTGAGTCCAATCACATCCTTACTTAGCATGTTTTGTTTCAGTTTGTGCCATATGACTTTCTCCCCTGTTGTCTTCCTGTAATTGTCCTCTTCTGGGCTTTCTCTGGATCTTGGTTGAGGTACAGGTAAACAGAATCATGGTTTCACAGAGAAGTGAAAATACGTTTAATTTATACTACTTTTCTAGTGATGCCCAACAGGTCTTTGACCTCATTGATGTACTGGGGAAAAAAGCCTCTTGATTGAGCCATCTACTTTTATTCCCAGAAGAGGATATAAATAGAGTGAAAGACAATCCAAGGCATTAGAATAACTTATGTGTTTTCAGCTTTTTTCCTTTGAGATTTATCCCCAAGCATAATTCCGAAGGTCATGACAATTTGGAAAATTCCATTTGAAATCAATTTTCCCTAAAATAATAAGGGAAAATAAGCACTAAGATAAGACACACTGATGGAAGAGATGTCAGTTTAGTTACTTAAATTTGTTTTGCATAATGTGTTTCATAAGGACATTCCTGTATTTTGAAATATTTTATGACAATCTCCACTCCCACATCATTTGTTGAACTATACAAAAACAAGGTTTTTCTGGACTATTTCTTCATGTCCGTCAATCATGACTCCAAGTTGAAAACCTGTAATGAACTTTCTCCCACTGGCTTCCCATTTCATTCACTTGATTTCTCCTTTTAGTGTTTCTGGTTGTACCTTCTCATCTCCACCATCCAATAAGCCTTGTTCTGAACTACTTTACCGAATTCCTTTCTTACTAGTTTCTGATCATTTTAATGCTGAACTGCTTAAAAGTACTTCACTGGAGCCAGATCAAAGAGATTCAACTTATCTCTAAGAAATCACTTGGAAAGGCATAAACAAGTCATGTGACTTTTAATGGTGGCTCCTTCCTTTCAGGGGCTTGGACCAAGAACAAAGTTAGTTTTATTTGAATGTTTGTTACCTTGAGACAAATGAGAGTACACTAAGTGGAGGGGATCCTCTGGAGGACAGTATAAATGGCTGTCCCTTCTTTGTTCTCCGAAGCCACAGGAACACCCACTGTGGCCCTGGTTATTCCCTTCCCTTTTTTCTGGGACTGCAGCTAAATGCATATCTCGGAGAGCTGAGTGGGCACTCGCTTGTAATTTCTGTCTCTCTTCTTAGGACATGGAAAATAAGTTAACTGATTTTCAGGCAAAACGCCGTTCTTCTTTCTTGGTAGATCCCTAGGGGCTACCATCTTTAATAATTCAATACGAAGGGTCAATTCCAGTTTAGAAAATAACTGGCTCTCGCTGAAATTTTAACTTACAAATTTCAAGAAGCTGAGTTCCAGAGTGAAGGAGTAGAGATACATTTAAACTGCATGACTAAATGTTGAAGCCCTATGATATTGTAACTTTCCCTAGCAAATGTTCTGGTGCTGGCTCAAATCTATCATTGAACTGAATTTTACCCAAACTGGCACTTCATGAATAATTTACACTTATAGAAGTACAAAGGCCATGAAAAAATTATTATTTTTGCTACTGACTTGAGTAGCCAAGATACTTGTTATCTCTCAACATTAATTTTTGATGGCTTCCTCCTTGGATAACAGAAAATAAAGCCAGAGAGAGCTGAAAGGACAAGAAATACTCCTTCTTTTATGCTTGAAGATATACAATTCCAGTTTTCTCTGACATATAAATAAGTATCTGAGAGAGAAGGAACCATGGCAGACCCCAAAGAGGTGAGACTAATACCAAAATGCAGTGGATACTTTGACATTAAACCAGATAGGTAATAAACAGATTAAATGTTTCTTAAACTAAATTAAACTTAGTATTTGGAGATAGCCAATGGATTTAAAAATTAAATCCCAGTAATATTTCTCAGGAGTTAGGACCAAAAATAAATTCAGGTCAACAGAAATACCAATAAGAGTCGTGCTTCTCAAAACAAGCGCATCCATTTTTAGGGAAGGGGCAAAGAACAGACTTAACCCTCTGTTTTCCCCAAACAGTTTTACATTAAGCAGTCTTTCTGACGTGTATGAAACTTATTCATTAGAATATTTTTCTTCTGCTGCTCTTTTTATAGATCTTATGACTATTAGATACACCTGATGTCAGAAAAAAAATTCTTTGCGTTGTTCACAGCAACTTTCCCCCAAAGTAATTCAGGGGACTTTCAAGATCTAAAGTGAAATGACATAGCACATAAAAGTAATAAACACCACCTCACTCATGCACCAGATATATTTTCATTTTCTTGATTCATGAAATATACTTTCTGTGTTGTTATGGTTTCAATTATTTGAAAATAAAAAAGCAACATAAAAACACAACAATGACAATATTGTGCTTTGAAAGCTAGAAGCTTTCAGTCTTCTAGTTTCTTTATTTAATCAAATCAGTCCTAAAATGGATCATTTCACCATTGGCTCTTCCTTTAAAGATACAAATAAATATATATAAATTTATACTTTTTCTTATCCTACAGTAAATTGTAGATCTTGCCATGATATGGTATTTATTCATCTTCAAGAATAAGACCAAGGAGTTTCTTCCTTAAAAGATGAATTTTCAAATCACAATGCTAAGAGCATTTGCTTAGGAGAGCAGAGAGGAGTCTTAGCATGGAGCAATGATTTGCTAATTTGCAGAAGTCACACAAAGGGCAAGATTTTGTGATGGTCCTAAATGCTTAGTTCCAAGCAGATTCTGTGTTGACATGTAGGATGGAGAAGCTGATTAACACCCCTCTCTGTGGCAGTGTTCTCAGATATTTTTGTTGTATTTGAAAAGACTAGTCTGTTCTTTATTTATCAGAACATGCACCCCACACAGTATGGAGATTCTTCCTTGCACTAGTGACACTCTGGGCTCGCCACACTGTCTCTTTCTAGAAGTTCGGAGGCAAAATTTCTTATGTTTCTCAAACTCAGCATTAGTCCCTTAAGATGAGTAGGAAATAAGTACCAGTGTCCTCATTTTCAATAGGGAAACTGGGACAGGAAAGAGTAATTTATTAGCTAGATCTCTGTTTGGCAAAGCAAAAAATTAAAAAAAAAAAAAAAAAGGAAAAGAGACAATTTTCCAGATAATTGGTGTAAAGCCATGTGATGTTTTGAATAGTATGAGTGTCTTTCAATGCTTTGTATTTGCAGTTCCTCTTTTAGTTTTAGGGACACAAAAGGATTAAAATACTGAGCATCCTAATTTTATAACTCCATGTTTCAATTGCTAGAGATCCTTAAACTATTGCATAATAGAAATATAATCAGGAGTGGTATTTTTTAATTATATATAAATTTCATGTTTTCAAAATCTTGGAGAAAAAGAAGTAGAATTGAAAGACATTGAAAGAAAGTTTTGTGAAAAGAAAAAGCATTCACTTGGGGGTTTGCACTTCTAGCTTGCTCTCCTTTGTGGAACTGACAGGACAGATGACACTCTCAAAGCAGAAGTAAGTTGGCAGTGAATTGAACCACAATGGCATAATCAAATAGGTGTATCTGACCATCCTTATCTGCAAACTCTGAAGCGGATAATGAGAAATGTGGAAACAATGTGTATAGTTTGCTTTTTAAATAAATAAATAAAGTGAACAAAAAATGGATCACAGAACTAAATGTAAGAGCTAAAACTATAAAATGCTTAGAAAAAAACATAGGAGCAAATCTCCATGACCTTGAGTTAGGCAATTTTTTTTTTTTTTTAGATATGATACCAAAAGCAAAGCAATAAAAGGAAAAAAATAAAATAAAATAAATTGGACTTCATCAAAATTTAAATCTTTTGTACTTCAAAGGAAACCATAAAGAAAGTAAAAAGATAACCCCCAGAATGGAGAAAACATTTGCAAATTATATATACATATATATATGTATATATATATATAAAATAAGGAACTTGTATCTAGACAACATAAAGAACTCTTAAACTCAACACTAAAAACACAATTTAATTTACAAATGGGCAAAGAATTTGAGCAGACATTTCTCCAGAGAAGACAGATATATAAGTGGCCAATAAGGCCATGAAAAGAAGCTTAACATCATTAGTCATTACAGAAAAGCAAATCAAAACCACAGTGAGATACCACTTCACACCCACTAGGTTGGCTAAAATAAAAAATACAGACAATAACAAATGTTGAGTAGGATATGGAGAAATTGGAACTGTCACACTTTGCTGGTGGGACAGTAAATTAGTACAGCCATTGTGGAAAAACAGTTTGCAATTCCTCAAAATGTTAAACATAAGAGTTACCATATGACCCAGCAAATTCTACTCCTCAGTATATATTCAAAAGAATTTAAAACCTAGTATCCACAGAAAATTTTGTACCTGAATGCTCAGAGCATCATCAATCATAACGCCAGAAAGTGGAAACAACCCAAATAATCATCAGGTGATGACTGTATAAACAAAATATAGTACAACTACACAATGGAATTTTATTTGGCCATAAAAATTAATGATTCATACTGCAACATGGATGAACCTTGAAAACATTATGCTAAGTGAAAAAAGCCAACATAAAAGGCCATACATTGTATGATTCCATTTATATAAAATGTCCAGAATAGGTAAAGGCATAGACATAGAAAGTATATTAGTGATTGCCAGGGGCTGGAGAGAAGGAAATGGGGAGTGACTGCTCATTAGTATGGGGTTTCTTCTGGGATGGTGAAAACATTCTAAAATTAGTAAGGATGGATGTATAACTCCAACTGTTAATATACTAAAAACCTTAGACTGTACACCTAAACTGTACACCTTAGAATGGTGAGTTTTAAGTTATGTGAATTATAACAAAGCAGTTATTTTTGAAAAATTGTGACTAAGAGTCCATTTTGGGTGGCTAAGAAGTGGGGCAGAGGGAGTTGCAAAATAGATGTAGTCTGATTCCTTACAGGTTGCAGAATCTTTACTATGATTTTTTTAGAATGCTCTGTTTTTCATATTCTGCATTCTTCAACTGGACTTAACCTACTGTATTCAAAGTATAAGAAGAAAGGATCACTCTTCTAAGTACCAGGGAAACTGGGCAGTGCTTTCTGAAGACAAAAAAGAATCTGCAGCAGCCTCCACTCCGTGGACTTTAAATAAGATAATGTTTCAAATTAAGCAGAATTCCAGAAACTAAAAAAGTTAGGTCAAGGCAAAACACTCAACTAGGGAGCAAATAAAGGTTTCTGCTGCGATTTTTATTTTTCTTTGCAGTAAAAAATCTTATTCATTCAAAATCAAAGACTTTGAATTGGTTGCTTACAGATTCATGGATATTTTTATTAAAAATATAGAATCTCATTGATAATGTTAAGTGTTGGTCAGGATTTAGAGCAACTGGAATTCTCAAAGAAATGAAAACCTACATTCATTCAATAACTGGTATGTGAATGTTTTTTAGCAGCTTTATTTGTTTTCACTATAAAACGGAAACAGCCCAAATATCCCTCTGCTGGAAAACAGATAAACAAATTGTGGTACAGTTCTACAATGGAATACGATTCACCAGTAAAAAGGAATGAACTGATTCATGAAACAATGTGGATGAATTTTAGATGCATTTTTCTAATGAAAGAAGCTGGACTCAAAGAGCTGCATACTCTAAGATACCAGTTGTATAACATTCTTTCATCAAAGACAAAACTACAGGGACAGATAACACATCCACGGTTGCTAAGTGCTGGGGGTGGGGAAAAGAGTTGACTACAAAGTACAAGGGGCATTTTGCGGGGTGATAGAACCTTTCCACATCTTAATTGTGGTAGTGGACACATGGCTAAATACATTTGTCAAAACTCACAGAAACTGTACACTAAAACAATCTATTTTTACTGTGTGTAAATTATACCTTAATACAAAAATGGAAAAAGAAAAACTTCCCAATATACTTACTCACTTTGAATGATAACATTACTTGAATATATGAGGCTGGCACAATGATTAAATTAGAAGTCATTAGTTGGTGATCAAATAAAATGCCGGTAGCCAAAATGAAATCTGTGAGGTTTCTGGAAACATACATATCTAATACATAACATATATATATATATATATATATAAAATATACAATATAATATATACACACATATATATAATCTTGGTAATTCTAAATGAACCATCTGGAGTTGCCTCAGATAAATTTTGTTTAAACTGGGGCTAAAAAAGATTCACTGTGGTTTTTCCTTTGGAAAAGCCTAGTCATTAATCAGAAAAACATTATTAATACAACTGTTGAGAATAAATTATCACGAAAATGTTTTCGTTTGTTCTTGTCCCTGTCATAAAATTCTACAAGTCTATGCAAGCATGTTACCTTTTTAATCTTGTTCCAGGGGAAGAAAATTAAAAGGTAGAAATTTCAGTCCTGAAGTGACGTTGGCAAGGATTTCATAAGTTTGGGCAACAGCTGGTGGATGGCATTTAGGAGCCCAGTCGTAGAACGCTTACACAGTGACTCATGAACTGATAGCTGTTTCCTGAAGGGGAGGAAATGGCATTATCTTGTTTAAAACGTTGCCATGTTTCAGAGAGAATACAAATCTCACTGAACTTTGAGTCTGCCTCCTCTCTAGTTTTATTAATAATAAGCAAAGTCTCTTTTGTTCAAGTTATTTACCACATCTAACTAACTCCTTTAATATAGCTTTTATATGCTGAGCCTAACTTTTACGCCAAATGAAAGACAACTGCAATGTGTTTGCATGAATCTATTTTAGCTTATTGTTTTTCCTATGTAAGAAAGCATGTCCATATACACGGATAAGTTCATTAAATTTGCTTATACATCATGTTTGGATATGTGTAAACCAGACAGTGCTTTGGCTTCCTTTAATCAGAAAACAAAATTAAAGTAGAGGGAAAATGAAGAAGCACTTCGTGTTATTTATTCACGGATTTTGAATGACAGTTGGTGATAAGATACGTGGTGGAGGTGGGGAAGGGGTTTTAGCAGCTCTTGGTGGTGGCAGTTTGTAGGCTAAACATTATATATGTGATGGTCGATGTGTTTCAAATTTTGGCTATTGCCGGTGACTGCTGAAGGTCGCCTGGTGATTACATGAGATATTTTCCAGTACCATAATCACTAGTATTGTAATATGGATGCATTTCTTTTCATTTTCATTATTATTTTTGATAGTGGAGGCCCTTCCCAATTTAAACGGATGGGTTACGAGCACTGACATGGTAAAGGGGCTGGGAATCTCAGATCCAAAGTCTAATCCTTCAGGGAAAAATGTACAAATGAGGAACAAAGATTACAAGTTTGATGTTCAAGACTGAAAATGAAGCTGAGGTTTTGAAGCATGGGGCTTTTCCTAGCGCTAAAGAGCACGTTTTTTTTATTTAGAAGACAGCTGAATGCATTCATCTGAATCTGACGTTCCTCCTCTGCCTGCTCTCACCTCACTCTGCAGAGATGAGTTATGCTCCACGGAGAAGCTCCTGGAGCCTGCTGTTTTAGGGGAACAAGGTTGTCATTTTTCACCAATAGCAAAGCTGCCAAGGTTTTTCATGTTTTAAAAAATTCAAGTAACAGCAAAATTAAGCTATTTGCCACTACCCAACACTGGTGCATCTCACCCCACATCTTCACAGGAGCTCCCTGACCTCACCTGCTGTCAGGGGAAAGGGTATTGTTGCTAGACTCTTTCCAGCCTAGACTCGGCTTGATTTTACCTTCTTTATGGACTTTATGCTTGCAAGTATGTTAGTATGGTTCCAAAGTCAAATTCAAAACTAAGGGAAAAGAGCCAATTTGCTACCTTCACGCTAATATGAGAGCTTGCATTATTTGAGTTACTCCTGGCAAATTATGTTTTGTTTTCTAAGATGTTACTTCTCCACGGTAAAAAATTGCATTAGGGCTCTACGTCTGAGATCTGAGGGTTAGTATGCAATATTTTTGGTCTGAAGACTCTGAATCCCCCTTTGTAAAGTATATGCAGATCAAAGTTAAGGACCAGATTATTTGCTATCCACACAAGGGAAATCCAGTTCTCTGACTGGGGCAGCAGACTATGCTTGACGGTTGACCTGTCTACAATATTTGCCATCCTACTGACTGCCATGGTTGATCCAGATGATCTAACTGAATGGTCATCCTCTTTCTTCCTGAGCACTCATGTAGCCACTGCTCAAAGATGTCTGATAACTGTGACACTAAGGGAAGGGACTGAAAATGTGTTCCATCCCTGAATAGCCAACTAAAGTCAAAGTATAATAGCTTTAGCTATGACATACTAGTGAGATCAGAAGTCTTATTCTGCAATAAATTTAGAAAATCAGATCCATATCTTTGTTGCATCTCTTGATTCTGGTCTGCTTCTGGTATAGGAAGAGAGAATAGGACAAGTTTAGTGTGCTCAGGGAGTGAACTCTGCCCAGAGTATCAACTGAAAATGAAGTTCTACACAAGGACTCTTGGAAAAAGAGAACGTTTCTCCCTCACCCAATAAGCCCTGGTTCTCAGGCACGGATAGAACAGAAACATTACTGTTTCCTATTTTTTAATGTGGAAATAAGGCAGGATGTGAAGGAAGATTAACTGAGCTTATGTGAATAATCCCTAAGTGTGGTACATGGCTAATAGCAAGTACTCAATAAATGGCAGCTACATCTATTTTGTTTTTGTTGTTAAAATTAATGAGACAGAGCAACAACTCACTGTCATGGAAAAAGCATTAGGAACAAAGAGACAAAGTGTATGTAATCCCTCGCTCTACCTTTTGGCCTTTTATTGACTTCAGAATTAAATGAGTTAGTTAATAGATTGTAGAATTATGAAATTTAAGAGTACCTTATTCATCCATTTGTTTAATGAACATCCATTAAGTACCTACTATGTGTTAGAACTAGAGACATAAAGGTAATTTAGACACTTTGCCTGTACTCCAAGAACTTATCCTCTAAGGGAAATGATTTACAAATGATGATAAAACACAGAAGAAATGCAGTAAGAGGTACATGCAAAATGTGTTATGGAAACACTTGGTGATGGTGACTTAAGTCATTGAAGATGTGATATTTTGGTGGTTAGGGAAAGCTAACTGGAGTTTGTAAGCCAAACATTATATATGTGATGATGGTGTGATTAGAATTTTTATCTACAGCTGGCTAGAAAGATACCTAACTTGTCCGGTGTAATAATAGGTTCAGGTCTACTGGGGACAGGCAGGAACCGTACACTAACGTGAAGGCCTAATGAGCTGAGGTCAGGAAAGGCTCTGCTCACTAAAGCAAAGTACATGCTTTGGGGGACAAACCCACCTGCAATTGTTGCCCCCTGTAAGACAGAGTTGAAGCTCCAGACAAAATTATATCCAAAGAGTAGATATTATTTCAGGAAGCATCAATACTAGGAATTCCAATCTAGTATATAAGGCACAGAGATTGTGGACAATGAAATAAATATTAGGTTGTGATTCTGGGATATCTGCATTTACAGCTAGATTCTAGCTGTGACTGAGAGAATGGATTATGGTATCCACCGCCTGGAAAAATCTGAAAAGGTTAGGATGAATATCACAGCCCTCTAAGCAGGCTGTGTTTTAGTTAAAGCCTGAGCAGGTCTCCAGGATAGATGGACCCACTGGCTGTGGAATGGAGAGTAAGTACTGGGTCAAGATTGTGAGGATGCAGAATGAGTAGGGAATGCTCACACTCAGCTCACATCTGTGTAAAGTGACGCTCCTGGTGCAGCTGGACGGTGGTATATATTGATCAATTGACTGATTGATTGATTGATATCCCTACTCCATTCTCAGTAAGACGAGGTGACAATCAGCATGATTTAACCCCGATGGATACTCAAGTACTGGCATTTATCCGAAGTTGCTATGTGAGTTTAGAACTCATCTCCAGCTTGTTGGAAGCCAGTGTAATGGCTGGGAACAATTTGCACAGGTGCCTTGTGCATGATGGAGGAATATGATGGGAAATTCAGGGCATTTGTCAAGTGCCTGGGAATGTAAAGTCAGGCACCTCTAGGAGGTAACGTAGAAGTCTCTCTTGAGAAATCACATGGTTAAGAATGTGCTTTGGGGGACTTCCCTGGTGGCGCGGTGGTTAAGAATCTGCCTGCCAATGCAGGGGACATGGGTTCGAGCCCTGGTATGGGAAGATCCCACATGCCACGGAGCAACTAAGCCCGTGCGCCACAACTACTGAGCCTATGCTCTAGAGCCCGTGAGCCACAACTACTGAGCCCACGTGCCACAACTACTGAAGCCCATACGCCTAGAGCCCATGCTCTTCAAGAAGAGAAGCCACTGTAATGAGAAGTCCAGGCACTGCAACGAAGAGTAGCCCTCGCTCACCACAACTAGAGAAAGCCTGCATGCAGCAGTGAAGACCCAACGCAGCCAAAAATAAATAAAATAAAATAAATTGCTTAAAATAGTAATAAATAAATAAAGGTTAAAAAAAAATAAGAATGTGCTTTTGGATCTGAGTTCTTGGAGGCATAGTTTAAGGCTATCCAGAGACCAACAGGCCTTCCTCTGAGCTTGCAAACCAGCAGGTACCACACCTGTTTTCTGCTATTCCCGAGCACTCTACCACTTGCCAGCTGCAGCGCGTGTCACAGCTGCCACAGGACCAATCTGCCCTCCTATGGCGGACGGACATCCTCCTGTACCTCAAGGATGTGGAAGATCAGAGTGTGGATGAGACGCTTACGAGCTGTGGCTCTCACAGGTTCACATACCAACATATTTTTATGCACTAAAGCTGCATACTCACTCTTGCAACACTCCTGTTGGGCCATTACAATTATCAGTATTAAGTCAAACTACTATTTTAGTAAGCGCACATAGGCAGCCATTAAGCTAGGTATTTTCGAAATATTCAGTCCAATCTTTGTAACAACCCTATGATATAGGCAGTATTATTAGCTTTATTTTGTAAATAAATAAACTGAGGCTTACAGAGGTTAAAGAAATTGCCCCTAGAACATAGTACTAGAAAAGGGCTAAGGTTCAGTTCAAATCTACTTCTATTTGATGCCAAACCCAGCACTCTTTCCACCACCCGCTATGTCTATATACTTCTGCCACAGGGTCTAACGCATTGTTTGGGCAATTTCTGTTGTGTATCATCTTGTCCTTTAATGAATTTAATGACATCCTTCACTTTCTGAGATATAAGACAAAAGGAAGTTAAAAAAAGGGCACATTAAACAGAAAAGTCCAGTGGAAGTAGAATACAACTTTCTGAATATTACATATCTACAGTATATATGCAAGTACCAATTATATATACACACTCTGAGATACTGAAGATTCGGTTGCAGATCACTGAAACAAAACAAATATCACAATGAAGCAAGTCACATGAATTTTTTGTTTCCCAGTGCACAAAAATGTTACACTACACTGTAATCTGTTAAGTGTGCAATAGCATTATGTCTTAAAAATGTATTTAAATTTTAAAATATTTATTGCTAAAAAAAATGCTAACCTCATCTGATAACGCAGGGTTGCCACAACCCTTCAATTTGTAAAACACACAATATCTGCAAAGTGCAATAAAGTGAAGTACAATAAAAAGAGGGAGGTATGCCTATATATTACCTATACACACAGTCAAAAATTATAAAACTTCAAAATCATTGGGCAAGAAAAAGTTGAAGTCCTAATCACATTCTTTGGCTCTCTAAAAGCAAAGCAAATGCAATTTTTCACAAGAATAGTCTCAGATGTGCCAGGAATCCTGCCCTACCCTGTTGCTTAAACGCTGTTGGGCAGACGGTTGAGATACTGGTGTGGAAATGCAGCTACGGTCTCTTGAAAAACTTACTTCAAGAAGGATTCTAAAATATGGAGTAAACTCATATGTAAAAACCCAGTCTGTCTTTCACTTTTCAAAAGTGCCTATTTTATGCCTAAGAGAATATCTATGACTCCTTTCCTTGAAAATGTTCCCTTTCTGATGAAAAATGTTCAA
Organism: Stenella coeruleoalba; assembly: GCF_951394435.1. NCBI lineage: Eukaryota > Metazoa > Chordata > Mammalia > Artiodactyla > Delphinidae > Stenella > Stenella coeruleoalba. Next base: position 9,842,947 of record NC_137164.1, on the reverse strand, counting down.
AGCCAGGACAAAGCGTTCTTACTTGAGATAATTCAGGAAAATAGTTCAGGGGGGTGAGCATTGAAAAGAGGCTTTAAAAACTGCAGAAAAAAAGAAAAAAAACAACAAATGCAATTTTGGTATCATTTTCTTTGCTTTTGAACATCTCTTTGTTGTGTGGTCAAGGAAGCTTTATGGGTTCTTTACGAGAAGTAAGGGAAAAGTCTGAATTAACGTTTCCTTAGGAAAAGCTAGAGCTGAGTGTGGGTGATATCTGTTATCACTCATGGAGCCAGAGCGGATGGAATACTCCACGACACGCAGGCAGCTGAGAGGGGTTTAACAGTTTCTCGTGTCAGAGGTGAAAAGCCTCAATTTAAGGGAGAATTTTTGCTTCAAGGTTTGCTACAGGGAATATGTGATACTTTTGATATGTATATTTTGAAGTATGTAAGACACAGAATTGAAAAGCCCCCATTGGGAAAATCTCTTAGATCATAAACAGTCCAGGAGAGCTGGGACCTGCACTGAATTCTTCTCCCATCAACTTTTCCCCCTCACCACTCACCTCCTAAGGCACATCTAATGCACTAATTTGGAGCATATAGAAAATGTGTCCTCCAAATACACGGAGGGTCTGTGCTTCTGATGGGACCTGACCAGATAGATTTCTGCGCCCTTTCTGTCATTCTTGAAAGATGCCTTCCTGCCCCTCTCTTACCTTTATCCTGTTCAAAATGAATGAAATTTGTTTTATAGTTTTCCTGAAGATAAAGGCTATAGCTATTTCTAAGTAGAGATACACACAACACTTCTGGAGTCATGGAGAATAGGAATTCACTTTTCTCCAAGAAACAAACTTGAGTGTATATGTGGCTGGATTTTGTCATTTTCCTTTTCTTATTCTTGTGACTGGGAGATGTCACACATTTATGAGTGGTTTAACCCATTTTTCACACCCAAATCCACACCTTTCATGCCTGCCCCTTGAGATCTCCATGGAAAAGTTAAGAAGGCAGAAAATACTAGGATGACAATAATTTATCACATCAGAGATGAATTTCTTTTTCTTATGGAATGATGTAAATTTGCTCTCTTTGAAGGCAAGGCTTTAGAAATATGGAAGGAAATCAAAAAGATTTCATAAACCCTGGTGAATTTGTAATAATCTCCTAAATCCTTCTGAACAGGGAAGAAAGTTAATTTTTATCCTCAAGGAGAGGAACTACAATCTCTCCAGGCTCCAAGATGTCATGGTCAGAAGCTTCATTCTTCGCAAGTAGGCCTTCGTAAAACTTCCAGAACAAAACTCAAATATAATAAGAACCTTCAGAAGAAGTTGTAAAGTATGCATCAGAACACAGACTGAGCTTCTAAGCATGGAAACAAGCAATATTCCATAGCTCACTGCATTTGCAGAATCATCAGATTAAATGTTATCATAGCAATTAACTGTTAAATCTAAAGCATCCTATTCAGATTTTTGAAACAACCAGTGCAAAAAAAGGAAACTTGATATATCACAAATCTGTCTTTGTCAGACTTCAACAAGACATTCTTCAAATTGTTCTCAAATAGATGCTGTTTAGAATAACAAAAGAAACTTGGTTTTCTAGACATGGTTCTAGAAATGCTGAAAAAATTACCAATAGGATGTCTTTTTGATCTAAGGACTCTGTAATTAGAGGTTCTTGAACTATGAAAGACTGTGGTCACTGTAATCAAACATTACAACAGGCAGAGTTTGATCAGAGAAAACCATAAAGGCATTATCTAGGTTTGTAAAAACTAGAATGGAGCCAACAAACTGATCTAAAGTGGCTACTTCTATGGTGACTGGATCTCCAATGTCATGAAGTGGTGACCACACACTGGCCTTCTCTTCACTGTGGGTCGTTGACCACTGCAGAGGCATTCTTTGTCTGAGATGCTCAGCCTGAGAAGAAGCCACTCACAAAGGGGGAACACTTTGTGAGAAGAATTAAGTACTGATTTTACTTACTTACTCATTCAGGGCCAGGTACCTTCCTGAGATAGGGGAGAAAGGAACTGATTACTAATATCTTAGTATAAGAACCAGCTGAAGATCTAGCTAAAAGCCATACTTTCTACTGAACTCACTGTTTTTTTGACAGGTACTTTTCCAGCAACTAAGTTTCAGGCACAGGGATAGGCACTGGGATGTAGTAGATGAACATGAGAGGCACGGCTCTGACCTTTTGGAGCTTATTTGTATTGGGGGAAGACAGGCATTGAGCAAACAATACCAAATAAATTATTATATTTTATTCATGTTGAGTGTTATTATGAAACAGTACAGGGTATAACGAGTGCATGACTTGGCCATTAAACTACGTGAGGCTCAGAAGGTTTTCCTTAGGAATTTATGATTCCATTGAGATCTGATAAATGAGTCAAAGCTAGATAAAGAGAAGACTAAGGTTTGGCCCAGCAAACTTAAAAGATGTCCATCACATGACAAACAAGGAAACTCCTATTCTAAGAGTCTTTTTTCCCACATTACTTCTCTGGCTTTATTTTCTAGGAAACTTCTTCTATTCCCTCTATTCTAGCCATATTGGTCACTCTGTGTGTGTGTGTGTGTGTGTGTGTGTGTGTGTGTGTGTGTGTGTGTGTGTGTGTGTGTGTGTGTGTGTGTGTGTGTGTGTCGAGTCTTTGTGGGGTTTTTTAGAGCAATTTACGGTTCACAGCAAAACTGAGGATAAAGTACAGAGATTTTCCATATGCCCCCTTCCCCTTCATGACAGCCTTTTCAAACAGGATACACTCATCATTTTAGGGCTGGTATACTCAAGTGTCCAGTCATCTAGAAACAGAGGCTACATTAAATAATCAGGATCATATGGGGTTCCACCAGCCCAGTGATTCTAGAATCCCCGTTCCATATTTATATGGCTTTTTTTCTTACCAGTTGAACTAAAAATAGGGCTGGGGCTGGCATTAAAGGGCCAGAAAGGTTGTTTTCTGAGCACTAAAGGAAGCTCCTCTTCAAGTAGCACATTCTGGCCTTGCACAGGCAGAATGCCCAAAAGTGTTCTCTCCACTGGAGCACTCTTGGCTGGCAAACAGAACAAAGGGAGTTTGCTCCTAAATAGGCAAGGGCGAATGAGAGCAGGAAGCACTTGGGTTCAGAGCTGAGTTACGAAGCACAAAAGAGAAAATAAAGCTCAGCAGAAAAAGTGACATGGGGTTAGACACAGGAACAAAATGGAGAGAAGTCACCTAAAACTTTGCTATGAGCAAGGATACACGTGGTTATACGGCTATGCGCTCAGTGGGTGGAGCCCACAGTCCTTGAGAGGTTCTGGGTTTATCCCCCGGGGGCCTGTTGGCTTGGATCTCTTCCTGCACCCTTGGTCCAGCTGGATGTCTTACAAATGCTTACTTCTGGTCACCAGAGGATCTTGTGAAATGGATTAGCACAGCTCAAAGTTCATGCTTTCCTGGACAGTGAATACTTGATACCCTTGAATGCAAGGGATATCTTTTCATGGGAATATATTATTTTATACTGAAAGTTAGGGTCTGACTAGTGAAAATAAATTGGAACAGAACTGAAATAAATAAGAACACGAGACTATCCAGGCTCTGCAACTTAACAGCTATATGATAGTGGGTAAATTACTTAATCTCTATGGGCCTCAGCTGCCCATCTGTAAACTGGGGGCAATAATAGTATCACCTCATAGAGTTATGCTAGAATTAAATGACTTAATATTCATAAAGCACTTAGAACAGAGACAGAGAGAGATAGAAAGAGACAGAGAGAAAAAAGAGATTAATTCACCACTGAGGGAAAAGTATAAAGTGTAAGATAAATAAATATAATAAATTAAATATATAAATAAATATAATTCTGAATTGTAGCCCAGGCACGGTCCTGCTGTCACTTACACTTCAGACCAAGAAGTCAAAAATACACTTTTGTGTTAAATTTCAAGTACAATGAACTGAATAAAAGGGAGACAAGTCTTTGAGGAATTCAGCCCTACATGAAAATTAAAAACAAATAAGAGACCTTAAACAGAAAAATCAACACATTGATATATTTGAGGCTGATCATACCAGTGACTAATACGTTTGGATAGAATGGAATTTACCTAGAGAGCAAACTCTACAGAACATGTGGAACATATAATGCTTGGTATAAAAATAAACATTTTTAACTGTCTCAGCTATCATGTTAAAGTGAAAACTAGAATCAAATATCATAACACTGGATTTCAGAAATTGCTGGGTGGGGCTGTGACCAACCCAATGGAAGAATCCATGGTAGTTTTCTAATTTTCTTAATTCAAAAGCTGTGGGAAATTACTTTTGGATTTATAAACACATGTTCCTAATCACCACTCCCTGTGATAGAAAAAGAACACAAGTTTTAAAGTCACCTTAGGGTAGACCAAGTTGATTAAAGACCTACAATGGGTTTTCATTGTTCTGTACATCTGAGAGCTGTATTTCCCCATGTGGGATCCTACTGGGTCTGGGCCAGCATACCTACTCTTGATTCATTAGACAATGAGAAAGAAATGCTGGCAACCTGCCTCTTGCTTCTATGTCTTAATGGATGGCCATGTGTAGATGCACTGAAGAGCCACAGGGAGAACCTACTGCAGCTTCCCCTGGGGTGAGTGGGGCTCACTTGGTGAGCCTGAGTCCAGGAAGGCAAACACAGAGAAGGCATTCAAATTCACTTAGCTATTCTGGAGTCAAAAAGGCAGGTAAGAATCATCAGGTTTGCTTCAACAGAATAAGAACTGTGTATCACAGAAATGGGATACCAGTGAGGTGCTCCCTTCAGGCCGACAGCTAGGGGACACACTAATTCACAAAATCTCTCCATGTTGTCTGCCCAGGACTGAGCTTAGCTGGGGCCACTGTAGGCAAGTTATGAGAAGCGCTGGTTGATGCTCCTTTATGTACTCTCTCACAGCACTGTCCTACTTCTCCAGTAATGAGAAATCTGTCCTTTAATGTCAGGAAGAAAGAAATAAGAGAAGGAAGGTTGAGAAAGAAAGAGATAGAAGGGGAGAATGGACCACGGCAGATAATAGGAATTTAGGAATTGCTACAATTTATTGGGTGCTCTCCCTTTGCCAGGCTCTGTGCTGGATCCTTAATTTACATCATGTCAAATTCTTACAAGGGTCCTGTGGGGTAGATGTTATTGTCTTGTCTTGCTGATGAGGAAAAAGAGGCTCAGAGAGGTGAAAAAACTTGCCCATGCAAGGGTGAAAACTCAAGTCTAACTAACTCTACAACACCCCTCAACCATACCATCCCCAAAACTTGGGCCTTTAAAATACTTGAGAGCAGCCTCCATTCAGGTTGTTGAATGCAAGAGAGCTAAAGCAAAAAATCGCAGAGCCAATTTGAGCTTATGTCCTGAGGAGGGATCTAAACATTTTCTTTGCCCTTGGCAGTCTGCAGATGAAAATCTATCTTCTTGTGATCGCTAATGAGCTGTCAGAGAGATAGAAAAGGCTAGGAATTTACAGTTTTTGAGAGGAAACTGCCTGGGAAGAAAGAACGGTCCCAGGGGAAAGGTCTGAGACCAATGCATTGGCAGGCCATTGACCTCAAAGAACATGTTTAAACTGAATGATCATTCCACTAGACTGGTAGTATTTGAAAAGAAAAGCAATGGGTAGACCCACGTTCATTTTAAAATAAATTTTCTGTTTTAAAATCATATCCTGCCCACCTCTAACCTCTGGTAACCCCAAACCCAGAAATCTCACACGAAGTCCTTACCTGATGAGCCTGGTCTGCCATGGACTGGGTTGCAAGTTCCCTCCCTTCCCTGGCCAAAATTCCCCTCAGAACTTCACCTCCATTTGTAGCCCATTGTCACTGTTTCAGTGCTCTCTTTTATAGCTGAAGGAATCAAGTCATTGTCACATCCCTTAATAATATACATGAAAAGATTATATATATAATATGATATAAGATGAAAAACTATATATCATTCTTCTATTTCCCACCATATGGCCCAGTGCGTATAACTAACTCTGCAGTAGCCTGTGTGCGAGTGAGTGAAGGGGAGGCTCCATGTGGTTAACCTGTCAGGGCAACTCGCTGTGTTTCTAGAGGGAGCTTTTCCAGGGTTGTCACTTCAGAGGGATAAGCGGGTAAGCAAACTGGCTTTTCTGTGCCCGGCACGTCTCAGGCATTAACAGGGCGTTACAATTTTTAGAAGCAATTGCAAATAGACTTGAGAGCTCTCCCGGGAGAAAGGATCTTGGCCCTTAATAAGAAGGAGAGATGTTAATTGGATACACCAGCAAAGTTTTCATGTTTCAGCTATGGGTTTAGTTATAGTAATACTTAGTTCTACATCTTTAGCGTCCACAGACTCCTGGGTGGGGTATTGCACCTCTCCCTGACCCCGAAGACTGGACCCCACGGGACAAGGACAGATATGTTTCCACATTCCTTTCCAGCGATGCTCCCTCCTTACACTCTGGCCACAGAGCCCTTCCCTTCTTGAGCACTCTTGCTCTGTCTTCTAAGCCCTGCCCTTTGCTAGCTGGATTGCTCAGGGCCCACATTTGTCTCTCTCTTCTTGTCACTCTGTACCCATTCTTGAGAAAATCCACTCTCAAGGCTTTGGGGTCCACAGCTCCCAGTTCCCCGTCTCCAGCCCAGCTCCCTCTTCTTCATAGGACAGCATGGCTAAGAGCAGGGGCCCTGCAGTCACACTGCCTGGGTTTGAAACCCCGCCCACCCACCTGCTGGAGGCGTGAATTGTAAGAGAAACTTAACCTCTCTAAGGGTCTCAGCGTTCTCTTCAGTGAAAGGGCAACACTAAGAGTGCCTTCCTTGTGGAGTTATTTGGGGACTGCGTGTTAATGCATGTAAAGTACTTAGAACAGTACTGGGCACATCGGATATGCTCGGAAATGTTAGCGGGTATTGCTACTACTACTAGAACTATTACTAATATACTGCTACTATTACTACAATTCAAAACATCTATCTAGATGTCCCTTGTGTGCCTTAAAGTCAGTATTTATTTAATGCAATTGTATGCCAGGTAGTTCTATATGTTGTGTCATTTAATCCTCACAACCTCTTTGCAATGTAATATTCTGGTTATCCATTGCCTCAGAACAAACTATCCCAAACTTAGTGGCATCAAATAACAACCATTTTATGATGCACATGAATACTGAGTTGGGAATTCATCTGGCACAGCAGGGGTAGCTGTTTTTTACAATGTCTAGGGGTGAGTCAAACAGCTAGGGATTGAAATCAACAGAAAGCTTCTTCACCCACATGTCTGGCACCTGAGCTAGAATGACTTAAACACTGGGTTTGGCCGGGACTGTTGACTGGAGCACCTGTACATAACTCCTCAGGTGATGTGTGCTTCTCAGAGCATGGCACCTGGGTTCTAGGAGGTAGCGTCCCCGTACGAAACATCCAGAGAGCAAGTGTTCCAAGAGCACCAGACAGAAGCTGCAAGACCTTTTATGACCTAGCCTCAGGAATCACACAGCATTGACGCTGCCATACTCAACTGGCTGAAGGGGTCACAAGCCCACTCAGATTCAAGAGTAGGGGACAGAGATCACACCTTTCCTTAGGAGGGGTGTCAAAGAATTTTTGGTCCTTTTAAAAATACTGCCACAGGCAGGTACCATTATCATTACTTTAATAATGAAGAAATAGAAGCTTAGAGAAATAAAGTAACTTGAGAAAGATGACACAGTTAATAGCTGAGAGAGTCCAGATTTGAACCCAAGATTTTTATGTTAAGGTATGGCTTATTTCTTATTTATCCTGCAAAACACATCCCCTCATTTTCCTCCTTATTATCCTCCCCCATCAAACAACAGATTTAGTCAGTTAAATATGGAACTCAGACTATTTTAGAAATGTTGCTGACGTAATACTGAACAACTTCCCATTTACCTCCTCCACCTTATACCTGCTACACCTTCCCACCAATGCTCACATTCTATCCCAAGATTGGGAATCATCCCTTTAAAATGTGGAAGTACTGTGGAGAGGAACCAAGATGGCAATAGAGAAGGCTCTTGAACCTCCCTCCTTCCATGGATGCACTGAATGTACAGCTAACAAGCGGCCAAGTCCCTCTGAGAGAAATTCAGAAACTACCTGAGTGACTCCTACATATCAAACAAATAAGAAAATACTCACAATATCAAAATGGATAGGAAAGGCTGAGACACACTCTCACCATAAACCCCACCCCTGGCACAGGACCATACAATTGGGACGGAACCCCCAATTCCCAACTTCTCCTTGAGGAGAAAAGAGTTTGGACCACACATCTAGCATCTGAACTTTTAAGGCTCCCACTGGGGGATGGGGGTCCCAAAACATCTAGCTCTGAAAGCCAACAGGGCTTGCATTCACAAGTATCACGAAACTAAGGAAAGAAGCAGTTCTTCCCACCCCCGCCCCAGTTTTATTGTGACATAATTGACATATAACACTGTATTATTTTTAGGTGTATAACATGATGATTTGATATATGTATACATTGTGAAATGATTACAGTAAGCTTAGTTAACATCCATCACCTCACATAGTTACAATTTTTTTTTCTTGTGAGAATTTTTAAGATTTACTCTCTTAGCAACTTTCAAATATATGATATGGTATTGTTAACGATAGTCACCATGTTGTACGTTACATCCCCAGGACTTATTTACCTTATAACTGGAAGTTTATACCTTTTGACCACTTATACCCATTTCACCCACCTTCACTCATTTTGCCCCCTCACCCCAGCTCTAGCAACCACCAATCTATTCTCTGTATCTATGAGCTTGGTTTTTTCAGATTCCACATATAAGTGAGATCATATGATATCTGTCTTTCTCTGTCTGACTTATTTCATTTCAAATTCAACAGAGGGGTTCAAGAACAGACTAGATCAAGCAGCAGAAAGGATGAGTGAACTCAAAGACAGGGCAGTGGAATTCATCCAATTAGAGGAGCAAAAAGAAAAAAAGAATAAACAAGAATGAAGATATCTTTAGGAACTTGTGGGACACCAACAAGCATAAAGATGTATACATTATACAGATCCTAAAAGGAGAAGACAGAGGGAAAGCTTATTCAAAGAAATAATGGCTGAAACTTCCCTAACCTAAGGCAATATCTAATTTATCTAATACCTAAACTAATATCCAGATCCAGGAAGCCCCAAAAGTATCTAAAAAGATGACTCCTAAAAAGACCCACACTGAGACACATTATAATTAAAGTGTCAAGGGTTGAAGACAAAGAGAGAATCTTAAAAGCAGCAAGAGTAAAAACCTGGGTAGGTAAAGGAAACGCCTGTAAGACTAACAGCAGATTTTTCAGCAGAAACTTTGCAGGTCAAAAGGGAGTAAGTGGATACATTCAAAGTACTGAAAGAAAAAAACCTGCCAACTAAAAATACTCTACCCCTTCAGAATTGAAGGAGAGATAGTTTTCCAAAGAAAAGCTAAAGGAATTCACTACCACTAGCCCAGCCTTACAAAAAATGTTAAAGGGATTTCCTCAAAATGAAACGCAAGGACACTAATTAGTAACATGAAAACATACCACACACTGGTAAAGATAAATATGTAAGTTAGGCTACAAAACAAGTCTTAATAAACTTAAGAAGACTGAAATCATATCAAACGTCTTTTCCAAACACAATGGTATAAAACTAGAAATCAATTACAACAAGAAAACTGGAAAACTCACAAATATGCAGAGATTAAACAACATGCTCCTGAACAACCAATGAACCAAATAAGAAAGAAAAATTTTAAAAATCTTGAGAAAAATGAAAATGGAAACACAACACACCAAAACTTGTGGGATACAGCGAAAGCAGTTCTAAGAGGAAAGTTTACAGTGATCAATGCCTACCTACATTAAGAAACCAAAGTGATCTCAAATAAACAACATAACTTTACAACTTAAGGTACTAGAAAACTAAGCCCAAAGTTAGCAGAAGGAAGGATATGACAAAAGTCAGAGCAGAAAATAAATTAAATTGATACCAGAAAAACAACAGAAAAAAAAACAATGTTACTAAGATCTATTTTTTTAAAAGATAAACAAAATTGACAAATCTTTAGCTATATTATTAAATAGATTATGACCTATTAACTGATAAAAGGAACTCATACAACTCAATAGCAAAAAACCCCCAAATAACCCAATTAAAAAATGGGCAAAGAATCTGAATAGACTTTCTCTGAAGAAGACATACAAATAGCCATCAGGTACATTAAAAGGTTTTCAACATCACTAATCATTAGGGACATGCAAATCAAAATCAGAATGAGATATCAGTTCACACCTGTAAGTATGTCTATTATCGAGAAAGACAAGAGACAACACCAGTATCTGTCCCTATAACAGCAGCTTAGCAGCAGGAGAATCACCCAGATAGGCCTAGTCAATTTATATAACCATGGAGATAATAAAATGTTTTAAGCTACTATGTTTTGGGGTAGCTTGCTATTCAGTCATGAATAACAGAAACAATCATCTACATTGCTTTCCTTCATTCCTTTATTTCTTTGTATTCATCAATTTCTCAAATAGTCATAGAATCTTGTGGTCAAAATAAATTTAATTCCCCTGAAATCTTGATTGATCTTGTATTTTCAAATTTTATTTTCAAATTTACAGGTGAGGCTCTCTCTAGTTAGTTCCAAATCTATGTGTAAAAGAATGATTCTATCCATTCCACTGTTTGGTCCCCTGAACCCTGGTGGCAGTGTGTGCTGTGGCTGTCACTAGCTGCCATGTAACAGTTCAGAGCTAAGTCAATTACCTTCACTCCCTCTGCTCCCTCTGTTGTAACTGCAAGAGCAACACAAGACTTGAAGGTGGCCAATTTACGTTAACTCTCAGCTGTACACTCATTAGTGACCAAAACATTCCCATAGATGGTCACAGGAAACAAATAAGACGGCTTAGAAAGTCTGAATTATGGCAATGGCAGTAAACATTGTAATGAGGAATGTTACATGGAACCAGTGCAGAATAACAATTTGCAGAATCCACAACAGCATGAAACTGAAAAAATATTAACTATACTTTTGAGAAAAAATAATTCTCATAGAAAAAAATTCATCTAAACCTAATTTTCTTTCAAAGATTTGCCTTGTAACTTTAATTTCACTGCATTTATAATGCACAATGTTTCTCCTAGTTACTAGCTTCTAGTTATTAACTCATTCAACCAATATTTATTAAGTTACTTTCATGTGTTAAGCATAGACTATGCTAGATTCTTGGAATAAAGAAATATGAGAGAGAGAGATCCCTACCTCAACCAATTCATAGTTTAGTGCGGTAGACAGAGAAGTAGACAAAAAAAAATCAAAATTCAGCTTAAGTACTATACTAAGATACAGCAAAATAAAGGATACTCTATAAGAAAGGTAGCCTGAGAGATTAAGGGGAATTTCCTGGAATAAAATGATTGAGACTGAAGCTGAGTCTTGAATGATTAGAGGCCTTGCCTACCTGTCTTGGTCTTTGGTCCACAGTCTCCATGCCAGGGTTCATCAGCCAGGACAAATATTTATTGACCATGTTTGCAGGACTCTGGCCTGGGTCCTTGGTGAGTCAGCACCCTTCCCCCTCAACAAGGATGAGTCCACACTCATAAAGTGTCATTCTCCACCCAGTTAGAGCTCATCCAGTGGCTCAGGAAGGATAGCACTGCTCAGGTTGCTCAGACCCCGAGGACTGAGTATTCTTAATGATAGCTTTGCATTTTGATGTAGAAGAGACTTATTCAGTCAACTTTGCTTTGCACGAATCTCCACCCCACTCAAGCTTCCAACATCTCTTTTATTCAGCAAGTCAATAAACCTTCTCTTCCCATCAATTCCTGAATTTAGTTACTTATCATGAGCCCTACTGGAAATTTTGCTTTTACTTTTGACATTTCAGTCTTGAGATAAGATTGGTAGCACTGCATCCAGTTGATCTTTATATCACTGGAATAATCTTTTCTTTTCTCCCCTGTGTGGGTTCTCCTGCCTCCTTTCATTCATCAGATTCTTAGACGGCTAATGATCCCACGGGTCCCACATCAGCCCCTTCCATGGAAAATCGGCTGCATGAGGTCATTGATCATGTGGTCACCATCATAAAGTAGGGGAGCAAGGGTCCCCAATTTCACCCCAAAGTATTAGGCACCCTCTTCTTTAAGTCCTACCTTGACTGCTAAGCATGCTGAAAGACAGTTTCTTTTGGAGACAAATTTCCCTGTATTATTTATTTTCCAGCATGACAAGACGCAAGATTACCTAGTTGCTAAATCCTAAACTGGTAGCCTGCAAGGCAAATTTAACCAGCAGATAGATTTTGTTTGGCATTCATGGTATTTTTAAACATTTTTGAATAAGTTGCTTACATATAAAACTTCGATTTCACATAAAAATCTGAATTTCCAGCTTCTTTTTAAAAGTTTAGAGGATTTGGCATAATTCAGCCCTCATTCCAATTAGGATCAGTTATTTTGGGAGTAATAGCTACCCTTGAAATGTAGACTCATGTTCTCCATCTCACTTTAGCCCCTACCCAGTGAACTGAACTCAGAGCCTTTGCATGCATTTTCTTTTCCATTTCTCAACTCCTTCACTTTATGGGGGGAAAAAAAAACACAACTGAGACCCAGAGAGACCTCAAGATTTTCCTGGGCTTACACTTGGTGATACAAACAGAACCAGAACTTGAACATGGGTCTCTCTGCTCCACTTCATGGTGCTACCCTTCTATCTTATTTACATCCATAGCTAACTGCTTACTGTGATTAACTGCTTCAAGCTAGCGTCCGAGCAAAGATGGCAGAAGGACTGAACATCAAACTCCAAGCAAAGGGTAGTCATGGATCGAGTCTTAACATTTGGATTTTGAACAGATTTGAGTATTTTGACTTTTTTTTTTTCTCACCCAATACCTCTTTTCTGTGGCACATTAAAGCAGGTGGATATGAAGGTCACGGGCAAATGTTTTTCTGGTCATTGTACATCTTTGTCCCATGAGAGGATGTGTAATTCCTCCTCACAATGACTTCTAGTTAACTTGATAAGGAGAGTCCACTTGAAATATTATGTCAGTGTCACCGACGATTTTGTAACAGAGATGCAGATTTTCATTTTATATTTGGGCCTGGTGGGAGCGAGTTAATAAGCATTATTGCACACTCATAATTGTGAACTTCTTTCCAATAAAACATCCTGTCGGTTCTTATGGAGTCGACACGTTTCTAAGTGATGAGATGGAGCCCTCCTTCACACCAGCCAGGACCAGTAGCAGAATTCCAAAGGATAAGCTTTCCCTCTTATTTCAATATATAGGTATATTGTTATTAGTTTTACTTGTTCCCCAGGAAGCTGATTAACAGAAAATAGTTCCTCTATATTTTTAATGAATGAGTGGCCCATCCCAACAAAAGTATGAAAACTTCAGATTAGATAGAGCTTTTTTTATAACCCTTTTCTTCTCCCCAAAGATGTCCGGGATCTCAATTAGATAGAGCTTTCTTTATAACCCTTTTCTTCTCCCCAGAGATGTCCGGGATCTCACAGTGAGGTGCTTTGTGAGCTTCAAGCCACGGTTGATTTGAGAGCATGTGCAGACTGTGACAGGCTTTCAAGGAAGCCACTTCCCACACGTGCTCCTCTGGTTCCCTCATTGGTGTTCGGGAAGAGGAGGCTGGTTCCTCCCGGTGAGCTGGTTGCTATGACAGATTAGACTTCTATGCAAGAAAATCAATCCTGCACAGCTGATGTACTGCTTTAAACCTAAAGACCGCTTGAGACCTGAAATTGTAAGGTAAGCAGTGCTCAGCCACAATTCTTGAACTTTGAAACTGTGAATGTAATTTGAGGATGTTCCTTAAAACTCTTTGTTGTTTAATGTGAAACTTTAATGTGCTGCCTCTCCCGCTGCCTTTAAGAATAACAGCTCACTGTCAAATATGCACATATAGCTCTGATTTAAAAAGACACACACACACACACACACACACACAAAACCCCACTGCTTAAAAAAAATTCTTCCATAATGAAATAGTCACATAGATATGTTATACTTTTAAACTTGTGTGGAAGTATCCAGGATGGGCTAGGTTTTCTCTCTGCTCTCAGTCAATGTAATCAGTGTCCTTTAAAATGGGATCAGATTATCCTTGCTACTTGAAAATGGGTCTGTGTGCAGGAATAATCCTGTAGAGAGAAAACCCCAGTGGAACTGCAACCAAATGTCAGTCCAGGTCTGTGGTTCTTTATCCCAAGTGTCGCTTGGTGCTTGCTTAAGCATGAGAGAGGATTAGTGAAAACCCTGCTGTTACAGTGGTCTTGGCACTGCTCTGCAAGATGTGGAAACTCTGCTGGGATCAGGTGTTGCTGTGTGCAGGCCTGCTCCTGTGACTGTGGCCAATGAAGCTGGGAAGCTGGAAGTTATTACAGTGCACACCAAGAGCCAGAGGCGTGCCAGACGTAAGATGATGAAGAACACGCTCAACAGTATGTATGTATGGCAGTTACTTGTCTAATGCTGTTAACAAAAATCCAATCTTTCTGTAGAAATTTATAAGCGCTTTTAATGTTTTCATTCAAGTTCGAACTCCGAAATACTGGATGCTTTTAGGTATCCAAATGCTCTATTTCTAAGAGGGCATCACTGTAAAATCTCTCTCTGTTGTAGGGGAAAATAAGATGTTGAATCTTCTCTCTGTGCTCGGCAGACTGCAACGGAGAAGACCTACACTATATTCACGCTGCTTCTTTTGTCTTAAATCTTTGCCCACATGTTTCTACTCTCCTACTTTGCCTTTGGCACTTACCAGGGGACTGAGTTAACTGTGCGTATCTTCAACTTCTCCTGAGATTTCCAAACCTCTTTTTGTGCCTTTTTCACAGACAGCGCCAAAGTGCATCCACACAGATCAATTGGATTCTTGCTCATTATTATCTTTCTCACCATGGATCGTGGTCTACATTGATATACTGGCCTCCGGTGCACATTCTTATGATACAGGTTCCCTTCAGTTTACAGGCTGAGAAAGTGAACCCCAGAGGGGCTAGGGCACCCCACCTAAAGTCTGAAGTGACAGCCTTGGTGGGACCTGGCCTGGATGCCATCTCCCCTCTCCCAGGCTTTCTCCCTTCCAGGACTAAGCTGCGTCACCTGGCCCCAGTTATTTCCATGAGCCTACCCTTTGAACCACATTACTGATTAGCTGCACATGGTTTAAGTGAGATACTTATTCACTGTAAGGATTAGAATGTCTAAGCTACTTTTGGCCTGGAGGGAAGAAAATTTCCCCACCAGGCATGCAATAAAGAATGTGGGGGTCTGGAAAAGAGAGTGGCTATCTGAGGATTTTTCTCCTTCTCTCCCCATGTTTCCTGCTAGTCTCGACACAGACTTTTAAAACAGCTCAAGCAGAAAGGTGAGGTTCCTAAGGAAATGAGGCTGGGGCCATTTGCTTTGTGCAGCTAGGATACAAGCTAGGCTCACAAGGACAAGCAGTGGGCTTGGATTAGCATTCCAGTGTGTCATTGCCTTGTAGAAAGAGTTATTTTTAACCTGATAACATTTCTGCACATCTGCAATCCAAATACCCTCTATGTGAGAATAAATATTTAGGCAGTGTGTTAGCTTCATTAACCAGACACTACATCACAGCCATTCTTAGGAATTCCTTTTCTTGTTCTAATAAAACTAAAAGCAGAAGCAAAAACAAAAACAAAACAGTTGGGGGGAGGAACAAAGGTGAAATATATAGCCTATGTCAGTTCAGGAAAAACTGCCTAAAAAGGGACTAGAAAAATTTTTCAAGATTTCTTTCTTTCTTTATCCAGGGATGACATCTCCCCTATTGAAAGATTCACTGAAGTTCTTGTGTTTTTTTTTTTTTATCTCTGACAGTCTTGAGTCTTTTCCTCATAGCTGCACTCAGACTCTGATTTCTCAGCATGGGAATGCTTGGGGTGAGTTCCCAAAAGATACACAAAAGCACTAGAATTATAAGCACTAGGAATAAGAATTCTCTGTCACTGTTAACAACCAAACCCTGATGAAATCACCACCATTATAAAACTCACATTTAAAGAATGTCTCATTTGTCTCTAGAGGTAATAGTTTCCTTTATTTTTGTTATTTTTACTTTTCTTTCTTTTTTTTTTTTTTTTTTTGCGGTATGCAGGCCTCTCACTGTTGTGGCCTCTCCCGTTGCGGAGCACAAGCTCCGGACACGCAGGCTCAGCGGCCATGGCTCACGGGCCCAGCATGTGGGATCTTCCCGGACCGGGGCATGAACCCATGTCCCCTGCATCGGCAGGTGGACTCTCAACCACTGCGCCACCAGGGAAGCCCTTACTTTTCATTTTTATTGAATGAATGGAAGGCTGAAGGAATAGTTGAAATTAACTTCTACAATTTCATATCCTATGTGAAGCACGTTCCTTCAATCATTCTACAAGTTTTCACTGAAATTACCAGGCATGCAAGTCTAGGTGAACAAAAACCCTGATAGATGCGGTTAGACCATTTTATTTTTTAAAAACTCTAGGAAGGTGAGGACTATGACTTAAAAGTTAGTAATCCTGACTGTTTCCTTTCACAGAGAAGATGGAAAATAATTTAGATGTTTTATCTTATGTAATTCAGTATATTAGGCAAAATAATAGAAAGTGTAACCTATCACCTATGTACCTGGTAGCAGCACTACAGGGCTCAGGAGGAGATGGCTGGCAATTTATAGGAGCTTTTGGTGACTCCAATATACCCTCCCTCTCAGACAGCAATAAATACAGACCGGGAGGTAAGAGCAGAACCAAGCAGCAACCATGGCCCTTGAAACCACACTGGTTTTTAAAATCATAGTAATAACAGTAAGGTGGGTCAAGGGAAAAATAGCATCGGGATACCGACAGGGTAGGAGAATATTAAATGTATGTCATATTCTTGAAGTGATTCTGTAGAGATGCCAGAGGCTGGAGAAGTTGAGCAATTTCCTCAAGAATTGGTCAGTGTAAAATACTTGGAATAAAGGGCCTGGACAACATCCTAGCCAAGTCTGTCAGCACTTATTTTAAGTAGGAAGTTACTCCCCATTGCTGTCTTTAGACAGCTTCAAAAGGAACTTATACATATTGCTTAATTTTCACAAACTAGCAAGATTTAAAAATGGATTATTAAAGGAGTGGTTTGTGGAACAACCAAAGGAGAAGCTAGTGGATCCCTAGAATCCATCATAGATTCACTCAGAAGAAAATCACCTTGATAGTCACATTTTTTTTCTCTATTGTATTATTAGCCTGGTAGACAGATAACATGTAATTTAGCCAAAGGTAATCTGGTCTAAAGCAAATTGGTCAACACAATAAATTAGTTGAAAATGAACATCTTCTATCATTATATGTTCAATTATGGGTGATAAAACATAGGACAGCTTTATAGAGCTATAAGTATCCATAAAAATTATTTTACAATTTTCAGAACTTTTTATCATTATATATAACGAGTTCATCTTCAAACAATTATTCTGTCTTTATTGTGAAAAGTTTGAACGATTAAGGAATTGCTCAAGGAACAAGCTAAGGATCAAACAAAAGGAGCTAATCATTTGAAGCTAATAGAGTAATTGAACAATTGACTACCACTGTGATTTATGTATTATTTTAGACTTTTTAGCCAACACATGTTCATTATGGGAAAATTATAAATACAAACCAGAAAAGAATTTCTTTACCATAATGACATTCAAATAGGACCAACCAATGATTGCACATTATTGTATGATAGCCTTCCACATGTGTTTCCTATGACTACATATGATATTTTGCCTACCATATGGTATTTGAAAACTAGTATATTAAAAAAAATAATCCATCAGTTGTTGGACATTTGCATTCTTTTAATTAACTGCTGAACAGTTAGATTGTTTCAATCATTCTACATTATAAGTAAGGCTTGAAAGGAATAACTAGCTGGAAATAAACTAGAAATTTAAAAAATCAAACTATTGAGAAAAGGCAAAATAGAAACAAAAGTATATAAGATACAAAATGGGTCACAAATCTGTCCAGAGTACACAAAAATGACCAACTTTGAAAAAACACCGATTGGCATTATTCCATTTTAACTAGATCATTGTTTGGACAAAATTGTCTTCTTGACCAAATTGCTTTTTGTCAAATTGCTTTTAGCTAAATTAAATCAGGCCAAATTAGCGCGAAACATTGTTCAAGGAAATGCAATAGACAAAATACTACCACATGAACTTCAGTGGGGCACTGTGTAATTCCTTCATGATATTATTGGAGACAAGATTAAGAAATATGAGCTGAGCTAATGCAATTAGGAAGATTAATAACTGGTTGAATGAACATACTTAGAGGTACTTCTTAGCAACCGGGGGTGCGTGGGGTGGCGTCTGGTATTGGCTTATAACAGAACTCTGTTCTTGGTCTTATCCTAATATTCTTTTCAGTGTCTTCAATAAATGTATGTTTAACAAATTTCTTAATATAATGCCAAGAAGATTAATATATTATTGTGTTGATATCATCAAAATCCAAACAGATCTTAACACGTTGGAATAATGATCTGAATCTCCCTAGACCTATATACAATGATAAATATAAGATTATTTACTTGGTTTATAAGTGTAAATGTACAAGTACTGGTTGGAAGAACTTACACTTGTGTATGATTTCAGCTGATAGTAAATTCCATACAGTGTAGACAAAGAAGGCAATGTGGTCTTTGGTGACACTGTTAGAAGCATAGGGGAGGAGTATGAATGGGACATGCTGTATGCAGAGCCCTGTGCTAACTATAGTGCAAGCCCCACCCCTGTGGTTTTCGTTGCTTGTGAGTACACACTCCAACCTTGAACTACCTTTGAACGCTGCAGCCCAAATTATTGGTTAATTCAGATGATGACTTCAAGACTTTCTACTCCAAAAGACCTTTTCATTTCAATGTCACTGAGGCATTTGTGGGTGAATATGGAGAGGAGGGTAATAGTTAGCCCAACAGGGCAGGAGAAATCTTTGAGTCTCTACAAGATTAAGAATAATGATTAGATTTTATCAACAAAGTGTGGTTGGATAGTCAGGGCCCTGTAGAACAGGGTCATGTAAGAAAATACTCTTCATATCATGTCAGTTAGTGACCAGGGGAAAGATTCCAGATGCAGTGGAACAAGGCAGTGAAAGTCTAGAAGGACCATCTGAGTTCCAGGAGATGGTATGAAACACACCAGCTAAACCCAGGCATGAAAGGCTCGAGAATGCATGAGTATACTCTGAAATGATTGAAAGACTCAGGAGAGAATGGAAACCATTGATGAGCTGACCTCTTCTCCCTATCCCACTGCTAGGACTGTGTTTATCTACATGGTAGAGGTATCTGCATTCCTTTTGATTTGTTTCTACAAGGGTTGCTTTCCTTTGTCTGTGCTCCTTTTCACCCATCTGCATCTGCTGATTATTGGCTTGGGGTTGAGTCTTTAGTCCAGATCTGCAAGTGATTCTCAGCAGGCTGTGATTTCCATTGCTCTTAATCCAGTGTCACTGGAAAGAAGTCAGTACATAGTGTGATTTAGAGCACAGCCTAAGATTTAGAGCCAGGCCCTGCCACATGCCAGCTTTGGGAAAGGCACTTAAGTTTTATCAGTCTGTTTCCTCATGGGTAAATAGAGATCAGAATAGTATTAACCTGGTAGGGCTATCAGGAGAATTAAATAAAACCACGTGTGGTAAGCCACTTAGCATGGCGACTGGAACATTCAATAAAATTTTTAATTGCTATTGTTGTTGCTTTTAATTAGCCTCTATGCCAGTCCTGTATATCCCCTGAGGCTGAACAAATACTGATGTAAAGTAATATAGTGGCCTTCAGGGCTAGAAGCAATTATGAGGACTAGGCAACAGTCACTGTAATAAAAGGTAAGACCCAGGAAGCTTCAACACAATAAGGTATTCAGAAGGAAGATGAATGACTAGCAATGGACATACCTTCCACTCACCTCCTCACCCACAGTCCCAGGAAGTGTTCTCTTCAGTCTCCATCTAGAACTTACCACCATGAGCACAGAGCTAGGCTCCCTGACATAAGGGAACCCACTCCTATTCTTGGGAGGTTCTGCCACTACCTTATAAGCAGAAATTCTTTTTTTCCTGAGACTTTAACAAAATAGTCTACTAAGTCCTCATGTACCTTACAATACAGGTTGAACAATTATCAACTCATAGTCAGATTTGCCTTATCTATACTCTCGCACAACGCCTACCCCCAGATATTTTTGTGACACGAGTCCAAGACATCATCACTTCATTATAAATATTTCAATTCAGGTTCAAAGACCCAGGCTTGGTTTTAGCCCTTTTTCTCCCCACCCAGGTGCCATTTCTGATGGATACTTGAAATAATTAAGTCAAAATTGTTTCAGTGCAACAATTATTCAGCACCCACCTAAAAAGGATAATTTTGTAATAGATCACATGAAAAACATTTTTACCAATAAAGAGGTATCAGGCTCTTTTCACATTTTTACATCTGAAATCAGGATGAATTTTACAATTGATGGCAAGTAATAGTTCAATTGACAGTGTTATTTTTCTTTCTTCATACATAACCTAATGATCCATCTCAGAAGATGATATCTTAGAAATGAAGAAATGCAATACTTGAGAAAATAAATGGACATACCCTTAATCTACACACAAATAACACCTAAAACTTATGTGCTTCACTGCCTTTTTACACACTTTCCAACACATGTCCATATGAACAAGAAAATGATAATGAATTCAAAGTAAATTGATATGTAAGTTCTGAAAGAGAAAAACAGATATTTCTGAACACCTTAGGATACAACCTGGAAAGTCTGGAAAAGAGAAAAAACCACATAAGGATTTTATCCCAAAAGGCACAGGAGCATACCTAATATGGAAAATGAGGCCTGAAATTCTCAGGATGAAGTTGTCTCTCCTTTAATAACGTTTCCATAGTCAAAACCCTCCTTTCTTTATCATCAGTGCCATCTTCACTCATTGCTTTAGCTTTCAGAAGTTTTGTAAATGGAGGTAACAGAAATGACATGGTGTGGTGAATGTGACAAGAAAGGAAAGGAGGGTCGCGTGGTGGCCCCAAGGGGTTGGGAAAACACATACTTTTGTCAGATGCAGAAGAGCTGGTACGTTTATGCGACTGCACTGTTTCTGTATCAGCTAATTTGACAGGCAAAGGCATCTTTTGGACATTTTTAGAGCTGCATGGTAAACAATATTTTCAAAAGTCTGGTGTGATAAGGGATCACGGGATCTAGGATGAGCTGTGTGACTGGGCAATCGGCTAAGGAATCTCTGAACCTCAGTCTCCACATTTTAAAAGAATAGCAGACTAAAGAAGACTCCTTACATAGCAGACTCCTGACATAAGACTGTGACCTTCAGGAGGGCAGGGATTTTTGACTCTTTTGTTCACTGTCACAGCAGGGTCTGACACACACTAGGTGCTCAACAGATGCTGAGTGACGAGTGAATGGATGGATGAGTTTTAGTTCCCAAACTCTGGGACAAATGCAGGGGAAGAGAGAATTTACTTCTAGTAACCGCGACTGGTCCAAGAATGTTCACTAAACACTGTGTAAATTGAACAAATAATGTTTCCCATATACATGATTTACCACTTGTCAAATATATGTAGGTTCTTTTGTGGTCAATAAGAATTTAAAACTGTGTAATTAATGTTATGTAGCACTGAGTGAAATTCTTCAACAATATGAGCAAACACTATACAGTACTTAGTTTGACAGCTACCCTAAGCACTTTAAATTTATTAGCTGATTTACTCTTCACAGCACACTATGATGTAGAAACTTTAATTATCCCTAGTCTGCACACGCAGACACTGAGGTAGAGAGGTGCAGAGATGGAACTGACATTCAAATCCAAGCAACCTGGATACAAAGTCCCTGCTGTTAACCACAGTGTTCAATTAGTATTGCCAAGAAGTCTTCTTTCTAGCTCGTGCAGTAACTCCTAGACTGAAATGATGTCTAAGATCCCGTCCAGCCCATAAATGCTGTGATTCTGTATAGTAAGTCCTGATCCATATATCTGTAACATTTAAATAGCAGCACAAAGTGCATTCAGAGAATCATTGGCCATTTCTCCTGAGACCCATGGAGGTGGTGGTATAAATTTTCCTCCACTAGAGATTAAGAAGCTGTGGCATGACCTTCCCAGAAATTCTGCCAGGAGTCCTGGGGTCAAAGGAATGTGCAGACCTTACTAAAAGGCTGAGTCTCATTTTAGCAGCAGCTTCTCTTCCTTCAGGGGCAAGTGAGGTTATTCTACACCTCGGTTTATTCCAGGTCCCTGTGGTCTGGGACAGAGTATACTGACACATTTAGCCCAATGGCTTGCACTGAACCAGCCAAGTGACATTGACTTATGACCTTCCCCTTTGGGACCCTCATTAAGCATAAGCTTTGACACCCAGGAGAACCCTGGAGAGAGTCAAAGCTTGGAATTCATTTCCTTTTTAGCTTAATGGTTCCCTCTTCTCTCATTTTGGATCAGATCTTTCTCAATGGATGCCTCTGAAAGCCGGCCAGCCTCCTGTTGGTTAAACATTACTGAATCTCATTATTGGGAGAAAAATGGGAAAGCCAAAATAATAAAGAAGTACTTTCTCCTGTAAGAGAAAAAAATATCCTAGGTAGTAATTACTCCATATTCTGAAATGATCCTACTAGGCATTGTCTTCGCATCAAAATTAAACAGTACAAAGGAATTGGCAGGAGAGGGGAGCTGGTGGAAAAAGTATTGTTTCCACTTAGCTGCTGGTCAAAAGAAATAATTTGAATGTTCTTATTACTTACTTATTTACTTAGAGGTACAAAACTAACTATTAATTCTTGACCATAACAAGATTAAGTATCTGTAGATTGTTTTCTTATTTTTTGTCCTCAACTTGATAGCCTTCTCTATGCTTTGTGGCATTAGATTAAGAGTTCTTAATGTTTTTTCTTTCTTTTGTGGGGATGGGGTTGGGGAAAGAGGATCATATATTCTTTGAGAATCTGAAAAAAGCCACAGGGATGCTTCCTTGAAGATTTTCATAAATTGCATAAGATGTCAGAGGGTTCAGGTATTCTCCTATTCCAACTTCCACTCCACAAGGAGTAGTAGGTAAAACATGATTAAGAATTACCTTGAATGAGAAGTAGGGATTTGCCTTTAAGGAACCTGAGTTGTGTTACTGGGTGCTTCACTTATTGGCGCCTGACCCTGAAATGGTGGCCCAGTAACAGGGACTCCATACAATGGCCTCCTTTTTTCTCATCATTGTGACATTTACAGATAGTTTATAAACACTTTCACCCACACTGTCTCACTGTATCCTTTTTTTTTTTTTTTTTTTTTTTTTTGCCGTACGCGGGCCTCTCACTGCAGTGGCCTCTCCTGCTGCGGAGCACAGGCTCTGGATGCGCAGGCCCAGCGGCCATGGCTCATGGGCCCAGCCGCTCTGCGGCAGACCGAGGCACGAACCCGCGTCCCCTGCATCGGCAGGCGGACTCTCAACCACTGTGCCACCAGGGAAGCCCCTCACTGTATCCTTTTGGTCAAGAGGGGTAAGGTTTTTAAATGTGGTCACTGAAATTCAAAGCAGGCAGCTGACTTCCTCCAGGTGAGAAAGAGCATTGTTAAGTCCATGGCATGCAGCAAGCTGTGAATGCCTTGAAGGGACTTTTCACCAAATTCAAAGTCAACATAGCTCCACACTTTTTTAGAGAAAAAAACATCAAAGGAAATAAACTATTTATGTGGAACCCCTGCTGTGGATTTGTTCTTTCTCACTATGACACCAAAGACTTAACAGCTGTAAAAACAAATTGAATGTGTCTGCTACTAAATCCTTATTTAATGTGGTGTTATGAGTGATGATGGGCCACAAAGCAAGAATATGTAGAATGAAGAAAGCCTGCATGGGAAGTTTCACATGGTGAAAAAGCTACCAAGTAGAATGGAAATGTGATGTTGAAAAATTAGTGCCTCTTCAGCACCCCTACATTTTCCCTCTCAGGTCCTGAGTCCTGATTGGAAAAGACTTGTGATCACTGGGCCAAAGAAATGTCTGTGTTTCATCTCTGGAGGGACGAGGACAGAATAGAAACTAGTACCCACTGGTGTTTGTACAACCTCATTCCCATTCCTCCCTTCCTGTGGAGACTGCACTTGGACACTTCATTTCCTGTTACAGGCTGCCAAGCTCTCTTCAGAGAGGTGAGGTCAGACTTTATCACTGCTCGCTGGAGGAGGAACACGTGCTGTAGCATCAGGTTTAGGCCAGTAAAACAGAAGCTGGTCTCCTCATTCAAGGGAGTTTGGAACCATGGGCCTTTCATTTCCCTGTTAGAGAAGCTTTAAACTAGATTAAATCTGACAGAGCCCACCTGCCTTCCTCCTTCCTGCTCTCCATCCTCCCTCTTCCTTCTCTCTCTCTTTCTGAAAATTACAGGCAGGGAAATATATTTGTGTATAGTTAAGGATCTGTTGCACTTCTTGTCTATACTGTGACAGGCTACATGTTTTTGAAGACCAGGACACAGAATTTCATCACTTTGTGATATACAAGTTTCATTTTATGGATTCAGGAAATGGGTGTTCAGTGGGTTAAGAGATGGCCACAGAGTTAGTTTGGAGGCTAGAAGTGATTCCTAGTGATGCTTTCTCTCAAATCACCAAATTGCCTCCCTAGACATTACTATTGGAAAGAGTGGCTGAGCTGAAGGCAGATATGGGAGTGTGGAAATAATGAAGACCACCCTAATGAGAATGCATGGAGGTGATTTATTCAGAGTTTACTATAACAAGGGAATCAGACACCATCACATGCATTTCACAGACTCAAAGGCAGGCAGAGGAGTGGGAATGCTTTATAGTGGAAAAAGGAATGATGGAAAAAGGTGTGACCTTTCTGGACACTGCTAGCATGTAGAAGCAGGAGGAGGGCCAGCTAGAAGTGGGGCATCCTATGTGATTGGTTAGGAGAGCATTTTTTGGCTAAATAACTCCTGAGTTGGAAGCAGGGATTAAAAATAGGGAAGTTGATAGTCACTGGCCAAGTCCTGACTCTAATGGGCTGGCTGCTCAGAGGCTGGCCTCAGAGCTCAGTTGTTACATATGGTCCAGCCGTTGTAGGCTTATATGTTCAGTCTCTCAGGAGGGATTACTAAGGAATGAAGCCCTTTTCCCATCTTCCAGAGGAGACGTATCAATGATATCTTTGCGTCTTCCTTCTCCTTTACCCTCTGTGCTCCATCTATCACAAGTTCTTTCCCAGAGAAATCTCTCTGACATTCACTCTTTTCTTCCCACTAAGTTTTTGTCAAGAACGCCATCTCCTCCCTCAGGAATTGCCAAAACTCTGACCTAGCCAGACTCCTTCCTCCATTCTCCTGACCCTTAAGTCCACCCAGCAAATTGGCCACTCTTAGGCTAACTACCCCCAAACAAGCTGCCTTTGTGACACTTGGCTCAAAGCAAATGAAACAACACCTAATATGGCTCCATCTTAACCAGTGAAGATCAAATTTGTAAAGTCTTCAGCCCGACTTTCAAATCCCTTCATGATCTTGCCCACATTGCCAACCCGGCTTTATTTCCCCCACCCCTTACTACCACCTTCCCAGCTCTCCAATGCTATGGGTGGTAAACCACTCAAAGAAAGGCCCTGGAATAGGCACCTAATGGGCTATGAATTTGGTCCTCAGTTAAGCCATGTGTATGGCTTTATGTTGTATGGCCACAGACTGTTCCCTCACACCTGATATAACCACATAGAAATATGTCATAAGGTCAACCCCAATTCACCTTTTAGATTTTTTTAAGTATTTTATAATTTAGAAAGCATTTTTCATATTCATCACTTCAAATGATTCTCCTAACAAACCTGGGAGAAAGTTTGATGCAATATTTTATAGATGAGAAAATACATGCTTCATAAATTATGTGATTTACCCCAAAGTCATACAGATAGTAGATGGGAAGAATAAATAAATAAACAATATTTTCAGTCTCTGTTCTTAGAACCATGCTCTGGATATCCATCCACCTGACCATTTATTGTACATAGTTTTTCGGAATGCTGTAGAAATCTTGGGCAATATATAAAAGGGTAAAAATGACAGAAACACTCACCTATAAACACTCTCCTATAGATAACCAATGTTAACATTTTATATATTTCTTTGAAGTTCTTTCTCTACTATTCCAAAATAATTGATCCCAAACTGTATATAATTTGTATTGCTCTTTGTTAATTAAATAATGACAAAGATATCTCCCCATGTTTTAATAATTCATAAGATTCATATGAATATCTGATGTATAATATTTCATTTTTTACACATATAAAATGTAATAAACTATACCCAAGCAACCAAACATTTAGTTTGCTTACAACCTTTCTACGTTTTTTAAGTGTTGCTATCAATTTTTTGTCCATAAAGTATCTTGATCATTTACTGAGCATAGTTCTAAGATTTCTATCATTGAAAACAATATTGTGTGATAGTAGAATATTATTTTCTAGAAATATAGTTTTAATTCAAACTACTATCAGCAGTTAATGGGAATAAACATCTCACCTCACTCTCACCAACACTGAATTTGATGTTCTCCAAACCTTGAGAAGTTTATGGAGAAAACAGTGTCTCATTTTAACTTGTATTATTATTGTTTACTGCTATTGAGACCAAATTTTTTTTTTTTCAGATTTTCATCAGCTTTTTATATTTCTTCTCTGGGAAAACCTTATGTCTCCTTACCCGTGTGGGTAATGGGGTTGTGGCTGTTTTCAAATTAATGGGTATGAGCTTTAAACATTAATTTTAACCCTTTGTGATCTCTTCTGAGGCAACTCTAAAGAAGGCATAGAGCGCAGTGTACCCTCTGCTTCCGCAGATTTCAGTTTGTTGTTTCCTCAGAAAGCAGCTAAAGGCCCAGGGGCCACGTCTGGTAAAGAGAGGGAGGTTTTTCTCAATAGAACTGGATTGGAAAGTCCCCAAGAACAGGCATTCCATCCTCTTATGTCCTCAGTGGAGACTAACCCAATCCTGGGCCACACCGAGGTACATAACAAACACTTCACTTCTCAGCCTAAGATAAAGAGGGGAACAAGACCGTAAACTGCATCATACTCGATTGGCTGGGGGCCACAGAGCAAATTATGGGTATCCTGTCCCCCTGACCAGCCACATACTGACTGGACTTCTAAGCTCCTATGATCAAGTCTGTTAAGGAAAAGGGTATTAATACTTCCAAACAGTATTTTGCCTGAATTTCTGGTAGTCTTTCAATTACAAAATTTTCAAGACAAAGCAAATTTTAACATCATTTTATACCTGCAATAGTGTGTCTATGTATAATCAAATTAACACAAGTGTGATAACTCTAAACTATTTAGAATCTCTGGTAAACAGTTTTCGGGTTGAATAAGAAATAAACTACTTTAATGGTGATATATTGGTGAGCCTGTATTAGAATATAATCAGATGTTTTTCTTTCTGGTGGGTCATATTCCCATTCCCTCCCCATATCCTCCTCCTCTGCCCACCCCTGCAATACACACATACATATACTCCCTAGTAGAGTTCCTACCCACCCCCAAATTTTCAGAATTAACAAAATTCAGTATGTGTCAAGAGTATGCCTTACCTTCTTACTTCCTCTTCCCTTTACTGGCCTTACAAACCAGGCTTTTCAGATTGATCACCTGGGAGGGTAACCTTTATCAGTGTCTGCTTCCAAAAGAGAACTAGAAATCGGGGGCAAATCCTCTTTATCTCTTTCCTTGTGACCCCCACATTGCCGTTTGGTGTCCAATTTAGGTCTCTCCAAATCACCAGGCTTAGACCCCATCACACTTACTGGCATTTTCGCCATGCTGTCTGGATTCAAGAACAGTTGATTCTGTTTTTATTAGTTAATGTCACTATGAGCTCCTACTCTTTGAGTACCTTTCTGCCAGAAATCCAGAGTTGTCAGATAAAAGACATCCAGTTTAATTTGACTTTCAGAAAAACAACAAAAAAATGTTTAGTGTATGTCCCAAATGTTGCATGGGACATACTTATAAAAAGTTAGCTGTTGTTCATCTGAAATTCAGTTTTAACTGGGTGTATTTTTATTTGCTAGATTTGGCAATCCTACCAAGGAAGCAACACCATAAAGGAATAAACAGCACAAATCAAAGAGGTATTTAGTGTACCCCCCAAACACGGCAGCAAGAACCACCAAACGTTACCATCAAAGAAAACAACTGCACACCAGAAAGCGGGTAGACCTGGTCGGAACAAGCAAGTGAAGGCAGAAATCCAGGCAAACTGTAAGATTCAGGATCTTTCCCACTGACATGGAATTATTAAAACTAGAGATATTTTTTAAAAATTGAATAAAATTTAATAGTTAGAGCAGTTTTAACTGTTAGAAATATCTTTTTAAACCAATAGAAACTACGAGAAGTAGCACAGATAAATAGTGCTATTTTAAAAAACTAACTCTTGCCTAATGTTATTGACATAAAGAAACATACGAATTTAGTAAAGACAAACTGCTCCAGCACAAATCAGCTGCAGCCTCGCTGGGAAGGGCTCCATGGGGGACACAGCATCATTGGCTCTGCCACGCCTACATACCTAGCCTCTACTCCCCTCCCTCAAGGGTCATCTGAGGACCTCTCAACTTTTTAAAAGCTCTGTTCAAACAGAGCATTGGCGTCTCTGGAATTTAATGAAGACTTTTATCCAAGAACAGAATGTGAAACTATATCAGGTATGCCTTAAACCCGTGAGTAATCAAGATTTAGATATTTTATTTGGGTTATAGACATAGTTTCCCAACTTTGAGTACATGGGAAGTTTGAATTTTATGAGCAATGGTGTAGTTGAGGGGGAAGAGGGAAGGCTAAGTCTGGATTAGCTAGCCCAGAATGTCATTTTGCTAGAAAAAACTGCTGCCACTGATACCTGAAAGATAAATTTTTAAAACTGATTTTTTCCCCAAACTGTGGGCCTACTGATTTCATTTAGCCTTTCCAAGTAAAAGAAGACTTTTTATCTGCCCTACAATTGCATTTCAACAAGGATATTTTTGCTTTTGCATCTCTGCTGGTGAAGGGATTATTGGAGTGAATAATAAAAAGTATGTTGAGAAAAAGATTCTCCAGGCCAAGAGTCAGAAATTATCCCTAAATTAATGTGACTTAATTTTTCAATAATTTGGATTTCTTATCTGCCAGAAGAGGAAAATACTACTCTACCTCCCACAGAGTTTAAGAATTATAGACACAAAAATCACTTTGAAAAATTAAAAGCACTGCATAAACATAATAAGCATATTTGTACACCTATGTTTATAGCAGCATGATTCACAATAGCCAAAAGGTAGAAACATCTCAAATGTCCACCAACTGATGAATGGATAGCCAAAATGTGATATATACATACAATTAAATATTATTCAGCCTTAAAAAGGAATAAAATTCTGATACATGCTACAATATGGACGAAACTTGAAGACACTGTGCTAAGCACAGTCACAAAAGAACAAACATTGTATGATTTCACTTATATAAGGTACCTAGAATAGTCAAGTCCATAGAGACAGAAACAAAACTGTGGTTACCAGGGGCTGGGGGAGGACGGAATGGGGAATTATTGTTTAGTGGGTACAGAGTTTCAGTTTAGGATGATGAAAATGTTCCGGATGGTGGTGATGGTTGCATAACAATGTGAATATACTTAATGGCACTGAACTGTACACTTAAAAATGGTTAAGCTGTTACATTTCACATTTTATATATTTTACCACAATAAATAATATATACTACTGTGTATACTATAAAATAAAAATATAATTTATAGAATAAAATAATAATTAGAAATGATAGTAGATAGATTTACTGGTGTAAGTAGTATTAGTACTGAAAATAGCAATAATTTAGGTAGGTTGGAGAAAGCTTTCAGATTGATTAGATTCATGTAAAAGGGTGGGCTCAGCCACCTAGATCAAAATATTACGGTATATTTGTGTGCATAAAGTGAGGAGGCAAAGTGACCTTTAGACAATTACATCTAAAAATTTCAAAGCAAATTAAGGACTCTAGAGGAAATTTATATATGCTATAAGAATCCTATGTTATAAGAATAAGTTAAAAAACAATTTAATTTTCCCCAGAACTTATCCCCAAGCAGTTTAGGAAAAAGCTTTGAACATCTGCATATTTTCTCCATGTTGAACTTTAAATCTGCAGTTTCAGAGCCTCTGCTGTGTTTTGATACCTTCCTGTGCAATATGCTAACACTTATTACTTACCTGTTTCTCTTTCCTGATAATACTGTGAGGTCTGCGAGGACAGGGATCATGTGACTTCTTCAACACTTGAATATATAGTACCTAGCACACGGCCTGGCACTTAGTAGGTGCTCGATATGTTATTTGTTGAATGAATGAATAGATGCATGGGGGTGATGGAATCATATGTGAAGCATATTTTAGAGCTAAATAGGCTTTGTGATATCATCACTCCAGTGGGTGAACATGTCAATATATTTACACCAACATCCTGACTAGAGGGCTGCAGGGTTCAGGTTCTCCAGGGAAAGTTCTTAGGACAGAGGATCAGTAGAGGGTTTGTCTGGGCACACCTTCCCCTCTCAGGTAAGCCCCAGGGAGTCTCTGGTCTGAATGAACCAGGTCTTAAAGACCTGGGCATGATCTGCTCATTGAAACCCCCTTGGGAATACAGGTTTCCATAAGAATCTAAATTATTCTGAGGACTTCCTGGGTTACACACCCACAGTGAGATTCTCAGGGCCATTCAGGAAATCCAAGAGAGATCCCAACTTCCATCCCTGCTTTAAATTCTCAGGCCTATTAAGTCACTCTAGCCCATATCCCCTACTAAAGGGGATACTCAGGTCTAGATGACTAATGTGGTATGGGAGCACAAACCCAGACCCAGTTAACCAGACCTGACTGTTTGAAAGAAGCTCATAATCTGATATTTTATAGAAATTTTTCAGCTTTTTAAAATATTTTCGTGAGCTAAGCAAAACAAATCTGTAAGGTGGCCACAAGTTTACCTGAATATATTGAAAAGCTTGCCAGACTTCCAGATATTTTTTAGATTGATCTTCCCTTTTGTCCTTCCATTCCTTTCCCAACATTCTTTTTTCTTCCATTGCCCCTCTCCCCTTCCTCCCTCCAATCTCTCTCTCCCCTCCCTTCTCTTTCTTTCTTCATTCCTCCCTTCCATAATATTTATTGAGCAGCTACTATTTCCAGGGACTATTTTTAGCACTGAATATAGACCAGGGAAAAAGCAGACTATATAAAATCAGAATTTAGATTCTGGTGGGGCAGGAGGGGAGATAGGCAGTAAATAAATAATTAGAATACATAGTGATAATTGGAGAAAATGATAAATGGAGAAAAATAAAGCAGGAAAGTGGGACGGAGTGGGGGAAGATGTTGCAAATTTAAACAGAGCTGGGGGAGAATGGTAAGTGCAAAGGCAGGACAGGAGTGTGACCGGCATGGACTAAGAGCAGATGGCATCAGTAACTTGCTTAAATTCTTCTGCACTAAAGCCCTCTGCTTCTAGGAAGTTGCCCATTTTCAAGCATTATCACTGCAAGTCTCTCAGGGAGCCCAGCAGCAGCATTTCCCTCAGGACTTGAAACCTCAGCTATGCACGGCAGCAGTCCCAGGAACCAATTCCTGATCTTCCTTCTGGCTGTTTCTATACTATGCTCCTACGGAAATTTACCAACAATTTACGTTTGTTAATTCATTTATTCATTTGTGAAATATCTACTATGTGCCAATCACTATACATAATGCTGGGGAATCAAAGATGAAAAATCACAGCTGACGCTGTTCACAGGGCTTGCATTCTATTTATCTAAGAAGCAAAGATAAATAGATGAAATAAAGGGTCTCCCTCTCTCTCTCTCTCTCTCTCTCTCTCTCTCTCTCTCTCCATATATATGGACACACACACACACACACACATGCAAATAAAGAGGATCGCATCTACCTGGGAAGATCAGGCCTGGAATGGGCTGGGAGGGGAGAAATAATAATGTCTTAATTTGAGAGCATAGCAGTGATTAAGAAAGTCTCTGTTTATTAGAGACTTGTATGTCATTAAATACTGACTGCAATATATTAGCTTCCTGGGTTGATGTATCAATTCTTGCCAATAAATGTATTTCTCCTCTCAAGGAACTATCCATTGCTGCAGGTCTGATTTCAGCTGCGTAATACTTAGGCAGAATTTTAGCTCATGCAATTCAAAAGAAAAGTTTATTAAGGTTTATTAGTGTTATTTATGCCCATTTACTATAACATTTAAATTTGAGTTAAGCTCTCACTAATAATTACATTCTGAATTTGGAAAGATATTAGGTATTAGGTGTGCTTGTCCTGTTAAAGTTAATTATAAGAAAGAAGAATTCCTATTATTAACTTGTATTTCTAAAGCATTCCGAATTGTAAAATGCCATACTGTTATTTTGTGCACCTATTTCTCAGCATTCGTCCAGGGAGCTAGAGACAGGACAAGCAGTCCCTCTCACAAAGAGAGAAATGAGCCCCTCCATGAGGTGTCTTGTCAAGGGCCACAGGACCTGACATTAGAGAGGCAAAATAAGAAGCTACAAAGTCTGATTCCCGGGTATTATTCTTTTGATTAAAGACTCCTTCAGTTCAATCAGCTACAGAAGATTTAGAGGTATGCAAAAATCAGGCAGAAGTATTTCCAAAACTTTCCATATCTGACTCAAGGTAAAATCACAAATCAACCTAACAGCTTTTGCCCCACGGGCAGGACACTTCTCAGATATTTACCTGTTTTAGTTTTCAGCAAATTATATTTCAACCCTCCTTCTTTATGTTACTCAGGTTTTCTGAGATATAATTCACATATGATAAACTTTATCCTTTTAAGGTGTACAATTCAGTGGTTGTAGTACACTGCCAACAACACTGTTAAGTCAACACCACTAATTCCAGACCATTTTCATCACTCCAAAAAGAAACCTATACCCGTTAGCAGGTATTCTCCATTCGCCCCCTTCCCCAACTCCTGGCAACCACTAATCTACTTTTTGTGTCCATGGAATTGCCTAGTCTGGACATTTAATATAAATGGAATCATATGATATACAACCTTTGTGTCCAGTTTCTTTCACATAGCATAATGTTTTCAAGTTTCATCTGTGTAGTAGTACATATCAGTACTTCATTCCATTGCTATAGCTGAATAATAATTCCATTGTATGGATATATATCATTTTAATCAATTTCATCAGCTAAAGAGCATTTAAATTGCTTCCACTTTTTGACCATTATGAACATTCATGTACACATTTTTGCATGGACATATGTTTTCTTTTCTCTTGTTTATATAACTCAGGGATGGAATTGCTGGGTCATTTGACAATTCTGCCAGACTGTTTTTCTAAAGTGGCTGCACCATTTTACTGTCCCATCAACTATGTATGAGGGTTCCAAGTTCTCCACATCCTGGTCAACACTTCCTATTGCCTTTTTCATTACAGCAATTTTAGTGTATTTGAAGTAGTATCTCATTGTGGCTTTGATTTGCATTTCCCTAATGACTAATGAGATTATGCATCTTTTCATGTATATGTTGGTCATTTGTATATCTTCTTTGGAGACTGTCTATTCAAATCCTTTGCCCATTTTTAAATTGGCTTACTTACCCTGTTACTGCTGAGTTTTAAAGTTCTTTGTATATTCTGAATGCTAATCCCTTATCAGATACATAATTTGCAAATATTTTCCTCAGTTTTGTGGTTTATCTTTTCCCTTTCTTGATAGTGTCCTTTGAGCACAAATTTTTTTAATCTTGATGAAGTCCATTTTATCTGGTTTTTGTTTTGGTGCTTGCACTTTTGGTGTTACATCCAAAAATCCATTGCTGAATCCAAGATCCAAAGATTTCTTCCTATGCTTTTTTGTGGAGAGTTTTACAATTTTACATTTAAGTGTCTGATCTATTTTGACACCAATTTTTGTATATGGTATAAAATAGGTGGCCAACTTCATTCTTTTGCACGTATGTATCCAGTTGTTCCAGCACCATTTATTGAAAAAATTATTCTTTCCCGGGCTTCCCTGGTGGTGCAGTGGTTGAGAGACCGTCTGCCAATGCAGGGGACATGGGTTCGTGCCCCGGTCTGGGAAGATCCCACATGCATGGCATGGCAGCAGTCCCAGGAACCAATTCCTGATCTTCCTTCTGGAAGGAACGGCTGGGCCCGTGAGCCATGGTGGCTGAGCCTGCGCGTCCGGAGCCTGTGCTCCACAGCAGAAGAGGCCACAACAGTGAGAGGCCCACATACCCCCCCCCCAAAAAAAAATTATTTCCCTACTGAATAGTCTTAGCACCCCTGTCAAAACCAGTTCAGCATAGATGTATGGGTCATTTCTAGACTCAGTTTCTATTCTATTGATCTATATGTCTATCCTTATTCCAATAAACAGTTTTTATTACTATAGGTTTGTAATAAGTTTTTATAATTTTTTAAAAATTTATTTATTTATTTTTGACTGTGTTGTGTCTTTGTTGTTGCGCGCAGGCATTCTCTAGTTGCGGCGAGCTGGGGCTACTCTTCCTTGCGGTACGCGGGCTTCTCATTGTGGTGGCTTCTCTTATTGCGGAGCATGGGCTCTAGGCACGTGGGCTTCAGTAGTTGTGGCACGTGGGCTCAGTAGTTGTGGCTCGTGGGCTCTAGAGTGCAGGCTCAGTACTTGTGGCGCACGGGTTTAGTTGCTCCGCGGCATGCGGTATCTTCCCGGACCAGGGCTCGAACCCGTGTCCCCTGCATTGGCAGGCGGATTCTTAACCATTGCGCCACGAGGGAAGCTCTGTAATAAGTTGTGAAATCAGTAAGTTTGAGTCCTATAACAGTATTCTTCTTCCTCAAGTTTGTTTTGGTTATTCTGGATCACCAGCATTTCCCTATGAATTTTAGGATCAGCCTGATAATTTCTGCAGAATAAGGCAGCTTGGATTTTGATAGACATTACACTGAATTTGTAGATTAATTTCAGAAGCATTGCCATCTTAATGATATTAAGTCCTCCAGTCCATTCCAGAATACAGGATGTCTCTTGACTTAGGTCTTCTTTAACTTCTTTCAGTACTGTTTTATAGTTTTCAGTGTACCTGTCTTGCACTAGTTTTGTTGAATTTATTCCTAAGTATTTAATTCTTTTTAATGTTCTAAATTAAAGATAAAACTGGTAGTATCTTTTTTTAAAAAGGTACCATTGCTTATTAGATACCAGATATTTGATTTGTCACTCAAGTGGCAGGGAATAATTCCTAGGGACCAAGAAAAAAAGGAATATGAAACTTCCCTGGCAAAGTGTTTGGGAGCACTTAAAAATGTTGTGCTAAGAATAAAACTTCAGACAAGCTATATTTCATAACGACTATTCTTATTTTTTATTAATTAGGAGGATTTTAAAAATTTTTTACTGCTTCCGATTAAGTCAGCCACTAATGGCAGTTGAATGTGTTAGCTTCACTTTCTATTTGGATGAGATATTTCATTTGTTACTTCTTTACCCTAACTACCAAGGTCAATCATTTATTTAGTTTTCATTTCAAAGCTAAATTATCAAGCCATTTGTATTTTAAAGTGTTTTGAGATCTTTTGAGGAAAAGGGATGGATGGATGGATGGATGGATGGGTGAGTGGATGGATAGGTAGAGATACTCATTAAACCAATATTTATTTTGAACTTGTTACGTGTCAGGCTCTGGCTTAAGGCTGAGGATGCCAAAATGAACAAATGCTGACAACATCCTTTCATGATATTTAAATTCTGGTGTAGCCAGAGAACAGCAAACAAGTTAACTATAAACACAATAATTACAGATTGTCTTAAGTGTGTCTAAGGAAATACACAAGAGGACATGACAGAAAGTAACCGAGTTAGGTGGGAGGTTGGGGTGGCGGGGGTGGGTTGTAAGACTGACAGAAAAGACCCCTCGAGGAGGTCATATTCGACATTAGACCTGAAAGATGAGAAGCAGAAAGTCACAAGGAGTCAAGAGAAGTACATTTCAGACTGAGAAAACAATAACTAGGTAGGTCTTTTTACATGTAGCATATTTGCAATAAATGTATAAAGGAGCCTGGGCCAAAACCCAAAAACAAAGTATAGTAATTAGAATTTTTTCTAATTATCTAGAATCTAGATTACCTGGGTTTAGGTAGGCTGGTCAAATTAAGTCCAAGTCTCATTCCAATAACGAAAACTATTGCTATGAGAACGCAAACTGCTCACTAACCAACTGTGATTTGGGGCAAGTTGCTTCCTCTCTAGGTCTTCGTTTTCTTACCTATACACTGAAGAGACTGCACCAGTTGCTTTCTGGAGTTTTTATAGTGCTAAGGCCCTCCTTAATACACAGAGGGGGAAACTGAGGCCCAGGCAAGGAGGAAAGTGAAGGAACTAACTTTTATTTAGGGATTAGGGACTACTATATAGGAAACTCTTTTGTTAACATGTCCTATTTAACTCTTCCAATATTCTGGACTAAACAGTATCCTTCCTGTATTACAAACGGAAAATGAAAGCACACAGAAGTTAAGTAACTTCTCAAGTCTGCCTAGCTGATAAGTGGCAGAGCTGAGATTTGCCCCCAGAGCTGCTGACACTACAACTCAACTGAAGCAGGTCAAGAGTATGGCTCTGGAGTCTAAAAGACCTGGATTCAAATCCACTCATCATCTAATGAGCTTGGCCAACCACTAAACCACTATGAGACTCAGTTTTTGCATTTGGAAATAAAGTTAATATCATCTACCAAATGGGGTGTTGAAAAGATTAAAATAAAACTTGGCTTATAAAGTACTCTGTTAGCTCCTTGCATAGAGTAAGGCTTTAATAAATGGCAGATGTTTTAATTTTATTTCCCTAAGACTGCACAGCAGATGGAACCAGATCTTAAGTCTTCTACATCCCAGAACAGTCCTCTTATCATTGCCCCATAAGAGATAACACTGTATTTAAAAACTGAATATATTCACTGAGTACCTGATGAAATATACAATAAAATGAAAATAATTAAGAATGAAAATAATATTCTGTAACAACCTAACTGGGAAAAGAAATTGAAAAAGAACAGATACATGTATATGTAAAAAATAAAAAAGTAATAAAAAACACATCTTTTTAAAAAATAACAAAATTGTTAAAAAAGAATGAAAATAATGAAAAAGAACATCATCTTATTTTCCACATATGTCAGAAAAAGCTTTTGGATGGCATTCTGCCAAATGCTACGGTTGAATTCTATGGGACCAAAACCTTTGCTAGATCTTTCCCATTTATAGGATCTTGAATAAAAAAAATCACATCATGATACAGGGATTCAGTAATCTAGATATGTCAGGCTTATTGCTCAAGGTCCTTCAAGATAGTTTCTAGCTAATATGATTGTCATTGTTAGTATTAAAACAAACAAAAAACAGGGTTTGGTTAAGTATTTAAATAATTTGATCAATACATAGAGAGCCAAACTACAGTGCAGGATTCAGGTCATGTACTGGGATAGGAAGAGCAGGGGAGGGAGTGGGGCTGCTGAATGACCTCTGTTGGCCTGAAGCACTAGATTCTCCCCCTGGACCGTGTGCATAATTGGAACACTACACTACAAGAGCTGTTTGTTAACTGTAAACATTGAATATATTCTTTCTCCAAACAAAGTAAATCATGGGAATTACTAGTATGTCTGAGATAAATATTTTTTGAGATAATTTTTTGAGTCTCATGAGAAGGGGATGAAAGGAAAAACATATTTTGAATTTCTGTGTGGTCCCACCTTCTTTCAAGGAGAGCAAATCCCTTTGCATTCTACTAAGGGCAGATATAAGCCAGACCCCTTTACAACTATGTACATCAGAGTTACAGAGAAACTGTTTCAACATCAATAAAATGCAGACATATTTTAAATTAAGTTTTAGAACTAGCGAAAGCCTCTTACTTCAAGGGACATTTTACTCTGAATTCATTCATTTTATATTTTAGGTGTGTTACATACTTCTCTATATAATTATTAAATGCAAAGTGAGAACATGCTTATGTATGAAGAACTTTCATATCATTAAAATTTACCATTGAATTTGCCCAAGAAATTATTACTTTTTCAAAGTTTATTTAAAAGTCAACAAACAAAATGTTGTATTAGATGATACTTTTTACTTTTTAAAAGCACTTGCATGTAACATTTCAACCCCTGCCCTTGCCCTTTGGCTAGAATTTTGGACCAGTTACAGTTGATCTAAATTTAATTTTTTTTAATTGAACTTGAGTATGATTTTAATGGTGCAAAACGATGGCCTCGATGCCTGTGTCTAACTCCTTTTGCAAAAGCAAAATCTTTTGCATGACAACACAAACTAAGCACTAACATTTTGATCCCCAGAGACACTCTGCCTGACTTTTCCCATCACCCAAGTCCTCCAGGGCCAATGCAGGTGCTGAGAAACTCATAGCCAAGATGTATGGGAGTTTGAAGGATTCTTGGGCAGAACTTTCTGGAGTCCTTGGATTTCTCTATATGAAATCCATGAATGCTTAACATATTTTTCTCATATATGCTGGATGCTGGGGCAGAATATTTTCCCTACAAGGCGGCCACTGATAGAAAGACGCAAGGAAAAGAACAACATGGTATTTATTTCACCATGCTGCATTTTGAGATTTTATATGAGTAGCATAGAGATTATTCTTCTCAGTCAAGAAGGAAAATTAGTTGGGTCAAGACTAGTTGCATTCCAGTGTAGCTCTTCAACGAGAAAGAACAGGACTGTGCACCAGGAACATACTCAATTTCTGTTTGAAAAGTCAGTACATGAGGTCTTACTCTTGCAACTGGACTTAACTGGATAAACCAATTTTACATTGGCTTTGATGAACTTTTTGTACATTTAAAAAATTATCATCTCTCTGACAACAACTGGTATCAGTTAGTGCTCAGGTGTGTACTCTGTGTAATATCCTCCAGCTGGAAAAGTCACAGAATTCTCAATTAGTCACAAAAGTTGGCAGAAGGGAAAGAAAAGGGAAAAATCCTCTGTGATGTTGCTGCTGATACACGCAAATAAGATCCGTCCTAGCTGATACCCTGGCTGAAAAAATTCTACCCTCCCTTCCCCAGGCATTCCTGTTGGCAAACTTTTTTCACACATCAAACACAGCTCAGAGAGCAAGTACTGCCAGTGACTGACATGCCACTTCCCTCCAGCTTTAGGAGGCAGACCTTCTGCTCTTCACATTGCTTAACAAAATGTTTTCTAATAACAATCTCCCAACAAGACAACCCTCTGAGACTGAGGCTTCTTCAATTCTACTGTTGGTTAGTGATGTTAATGGACCACCCATCCCACTTCCTACTGCACAGTGTTAACAGTTCCTGCTCACAGTGAGGAAAGTGGTATATCCTTGCATCAACGATCTATTTCTTTGTAACAAAACACCCCACAATTTGGCAGTTTAAACATGCTATTTATTTGCTAACAATCCTGTGGGCAGCAACTGGGCTGATGCTTGACCCAAGGTCAGCTGGGTGATTCTTCTGCTGCTTGGTCTTGCCCGGGGTCACCTATATGTGCAGTCATCTGGCAGCGTGACTGGATGTGGGTTGCCCAAGATGGTCTCACTGCCTGGCAGCTAGTACTGGCTGTCCGCGAGGCCTCTATCTCCCTGGGGTCCTTCATCCTCAACGAGGCTAACCATACATGAAGGTCTCAGGGTGGCAAAGGGGGAGAAAGTGGAGGGTGCAAGACCTCTTGAAGCAGAGGCTGGCAGATCATCAGACTTTGCTTCTGCCATATTCTATTGTCAACACTATTCTTGATGCCAGCCAAGAGGCAAGAGGAAGGATTAATAAACTTCACCTCTTGATGGAATGGCAAGGTCACATTGCAAAGGATTGTTGCGTCCATCTCTGCAAGCAATCTACCACCAGAAGCCAGCAGTAAAGAACTTGCAGAAAGCCATGGCAAGATTCCTCCAGAAAGAAAAGTTCCATGTGTTTCAATTTACTGTTTCTGACTTAAGGGTTTTGTTCTCTAATGATACAAATGCATATCACATGCATATGTTCCAGTGGAGCCATCTGAACATTTGAGTGCCATTATTTCTAGAAAAGCCCATATTTAAGTTGCTATGCACAGCATAGAGAATATTGTACATTCTCTAAATAATGTGATGCTCAGTTACTCAGGCAGTTTCACAGACAGTATCAGTACCTTAAAATAACCTTTTGGTCAAAAAATAACTGTTCTTCCTCTTATTTCTTTGAAATATATATATATTTTTAAAGTCTAGCCTCAGAAACAGCTCAGGCACCTGGACAGGGAAGTCTCCAGAGCTCTGGTTGCTTCTGTTAGCTCTAAGGGTGGCAGAGAATGGCCATCCTCACATCTGTCCTGAGAGATCCCCTGGGAGGGAGGGGAGTGTTCCAGGAGACACACTCGTTCTGGGACGAGACTTGCATCAAGTAGGTGCTGGTGGGATTTTGTTTTGTTTTGTCTTGTCAATTATCAACTTGGAATGGTAGAATGGCTGGAACTGGGACGCTATCAGCAGTCAGCTGGAGGAACTGACTTCTCTCCCTCTTTTATGGCCTGACAATCTCTCATTTTCTGTCCCCCTCCCCCATCTCTCTCTGTTTGTCTCACTCTCTCTCTCTCATATTATCTCTGTTTTTCTCTATCTACTATCATCAGGCTTCTCAGACCCACTTGAGTGCATTCATATCGCACACTCACATGGGGCACTATTCACATTACAGCCCATGTGAAGGGCCCCCGAGGGGCAGGGACTTCCCTCCAGGACATACTTTTCCTTACTCATAGGAATTGACATTTATTGAGCACTTACTATGTACCAGGCATGGTACTAAATGCTTTACAACAATTATCTGATTTAATCCCCAAAACAACTCCATGGCATATAGTATTACTTTTTCCATTTTATAGATGAAGAAATTGGGGCTACAAAGATATTGATCTTATCCTAAGATTGTCATACATCTAGGAAATAGCTAAACTGGGACCAAATCCAGTACTGTGTGCCTGCGAAGCTCATGCTTTTAACTGTCTTCAGCCCTCCTCCAAAGCCTTGTTTTATACATGGGTGCTCCATCATTGTCCCCCTAGCTTCTTGACCTTGTAAGTTCAGGTCCTACCATTATGTAAAAGGTTACTGACGAGTAAGTTCTCTGTTTATTAATTTCCTCATTTAGAATTTTAGCTACGGCCTCAACAATGAAGCTAGCAGGTACTAAGCATCCCTGATCTTTAGCGAGAATGTAGAAGAGCAGTCAGACACATCTGCCCTCTAGCCCCTAATAAGAGGTGGACAAAGTGCTCTTTTGACCCTGACTCCCTGGCCCCCGCCTCGCCAGCCTCTCTAAACAGAAGATCAGAATGTACTGGCGGGGTGGGGGAGGGGGCAGAGAGTTCATCGATGTAAAAGGGTAGTTTGAATTAGGAATGTTGCTGCAGAAGTGTAGAAAAGTGTATAGTGTGAGCTGCTCAGCCCCACCTTAAACCAAGTTCAGGAGGCTCCAAGAGAAATTGAAAATTCCTGCCCCCAAGAGAGACTGGTATCTCCCTCCCCAGCTGGAAGTCACTGAACTGCAGAATCAAAGGCCCATGACAGCACAGGGACCAAGGTGCCATGCAGCAGAGAGTTCTTGAGAAAGCTCGGTGTGAGTCTCAGAGAGCTGGGGCCCTCGAGCACATGGGGCTCGGTGGATACTTCTGGCCTAGAGACTGCCTAAGGCGAAGGCTGAGTGGTGGGGCAGGGAGCTGAGACGCCCTCCACCTTCCAGCACGTACCGTATGCACTGCAGCAGGACAGGCAGCTCTCTCACTCTGTCGGAAAGTTCTCCCTCCCTGGATTCCTACCTGTGGGGAGGACCTAAAAGTGAGAGGCTTCGGGTTGACAAACAAGTGGGGGATGGGTGTTGAGAGGTGTTTCAGGAGGTCAGAAAGTGCACTGCCTAGGACAGGGGACGGGGCCCTGTGAAGAACCCACACATGTGCCCTTTGGGGGAAGGAGCATTAAAGAACTGCTGAACAGATGATGTTAATAACCAAACTACAGCAGCATCCACTATGTAAAAGATGTTTGTTCTTTTCATCTGGTGCTGCTCTGAGATCCCCAACACACCAGTAATGGAAGGGAGACAGAGAAGGAAATGGAAAGAGCAACAGTGAGTGAAAACTTGGACCAGGCTTCCCTTCCCTGTGTGGAGCCTCCACCCAGAGTTAGTCCCCAGATGGGGTTTGGGGTGGGGTGAGGGCTTTGAATTAGATGTGAGGTTGAAATTTTAAAATCGAACTGTGTTGCACTTCTTAATACATTAACGTGAATCACAATTACTAAAATAAGGAAACAAGGTCATCTTTTTAATAACTGAAAGGGAACAGAAACCTATGGTGTCTGCCTCAGGTATCACCCAGAGACACAGATAGGAAATCCAGACGAAGATATTTGAAGGCATTGGTTAGAGAAAAAATAATAAAGCTATTTCCTTCCTTGTACCTCATGAATAAACAGATTTCAAGTATCTACTTTCCGATTCTCATTCCCCAAAGAGAGTCTTGCCTGTTAGGCCTGCCTTTTTTTTTTTTTTTTTTTTTTTTTTTTTTTTTTTTTTGCTGTACGCGGGCCTCTCATTGTTGCGGCCTCCCCCGCTGCGGAGCACAGGCTCCGGACGCGCAGGCTCAGCGGCCATGGCTCACGGGCCCAGCCGCTCTGCGGCATGCGGGATCCTCCCAGACCGGGGCACGAACCCGCGTCCCCTGCATCAGCAGGCGGACTCCCAACCACCGCGCCACCAGGGAAGCCCAGGCCTGCCTTTTTTCTGGGCCACACTGTAAGCCTCTAGCCAGCGTATGGGTTGGCTGCTTGTGCCAGACGCCCAGCTCTCATCCAGCCAGCTGTGTCCAGCACAGATGGAACTGAGGACAAAGCCTGAAGAACTTCCCTTCAGCAGCTACAATGGACAGGAAACTTCCCCTATAGAGGTTTTAGGCAAAGAGGGAAATAATCAGCATTTTCTGCAGCTCTGAGGACTGCTTAGGGGCATCTGTAAAAGGACTAGCCTGCCTGAACTGGGTTCAGAGCCAAACAAAGAAGATGCTCGGCTTTTCCTAAACATCCTTCACCTGTGTGTCTGTGTGTGTGTGAGTGCATGTGTGCGTGCGTGCCCGTATGTGTGTATGCACTATTTAAAGTACCCAAGTTAATTTACCGGAATTCAAGAGAATCTCAAGGAACAAGCACTATATTCTGTATAGAAACACACATGCATACATAGTAATAAAGTCAGAGGTCTCTCCTTCCTAGGGTGGTTTAAAGCAGTAATCCATCTCTTCCAGGCCCTGGGCTCAGGGTAATTGCTTAATAAATGTTTGTCCTTTTCAATAATTCTGTCCTTGTGTGTGAGTTCACCCTGACCTTTTGCCTCAGTCCAAATCTGATTTTCCTTGATCTCAGCTTTATCTGTTGTTAAGCAAGGAGGGAGTTATGTTTGTTTGTTTGTTCCCAGAGTTCTTGGCCACTCTGCAGTGTCTGGGGGCTCCCACAGCCCCCACTGTCATACAGCCTTTGAGGAAACACAGAGCAGTCGACAGAGCAGGAACTCTGGTGTCAGCCAGCTGTTACCAAATCCCATCTGTGCCATTTAATGGCTGTGTGACTCAGGGCAGGTCCCTTAAAGTCTCTGAGCTTCTGTTGATTAACTTGTAAATGGAGCTCTCAGCAGTCACCTCAGAGTTGTCTGGAAGGCTTTAAAAAAGAAAAAGAGTTTTTGTGGAGTGCCTGGAGCACAGGGAGGGCACAGTGTTTTTAGTAACCTGCCAGAGCAAAACCTGCCTGTTCCCACCCACCACTCTCTCCCTGGCAGGGGCTCATTCCAGGCCCCCAGACTTGGACTCAGATCCTCTCTATCTTTCTTTAAATGTCCCTATTATCTTTTTCAAATTGGCTGCTGTACACAGCTTTCTCCCTGCATTGCTAATCATACCTCCCTCCTCTCAGTATCTGAATCCAGGTGTTTATATCTTAAGCTTTAACTTTATTCACAACTCAACTCCCAAGCCTGATTCTCCAGACAATTATCCTTCTCTCTTGCATAACCATAACAAAATTAAGACTGTCTGGACTTCCCTGATGGCGCAGTGGTTGAGAATCCGCCTGCCAATACAGGGGACACGGGTTCAATCCCTGGTTGAGGAAGTTCCCACATGCTGCGGAGCAACTAAGCCCGTGCGCCACAACTACTGAGCCTGCGCTCTAGGACCCGCAAGCCACAACTACTGAAGCCCGCTCGCCTAGAGCCTGTGCTCTGCAACAAGAGAAGCCACCACGATGAGAAGCACACGCACCACAATGAAGAGTAGCCCCTGCTGGCCACAACTAGAGAAAGCCCGCACGCAACAATGAAGACCCAACAACGCCAAAAATAAATAAATAAATAAAACTTAAATAAATAAATAAAATGCAAGCATTAAAATTTTTTTAAAAAGTTAAGACTGTCTCAATAACCCTCATTAATTAATG
This sequence comes from Stenella coeruleoalba, assembly GCF_951394435.1. NCBI lineage: Eukaryota > Metazoa > Chordata > Mammalia > Artiodactyla > Delphinidae > Stenella > Stenella coeruleoalba. Next base: position 9,798,248 of record NC_137164.1, on the reverse strand, counting down.
AATTAATTCATCCAACTACCCTCCTGTGAGTACTCTGCATTGATACCAGCTTTTTCAGTTGGATCGTGAAAAGGGAAAGAACGGAAGACAGAAAAATGAAAAGACAAAATTACTATCTTCTAAGAGCCCAGAGTCTAGCAGGAACACTGCCTTGTTGGGTGACAGTCTGATCTGTCATTGTTATGTAATTGTTTATCTTGAAATTAACTCTTAAACTCAGTATGTCTTTTTCCTTTTCACATTAGCATAACAAAAATGTCACAATCCTGTTTATTTCTGTTCAGGCAGCTTTTCTCCGACAGGGCAGGTTTTTGCTATGGAAAGTTACATGGTTGAACAGCTCGATCAAATTTTGTGAAATTCAGTTTACTCATCTCTACAAATGGGAATAATAATTAGTATCTCACAGGCTTTTTCTGAAAATCAAGAGAGAAAACAAACACCAAGCATCCTTCCAAGAATACAGTAGGCACTCAATAAAGTTTGTGTCTCTCCCTGCTTTCCTTAATTAGCAAAGGGAAAAAAAGAAAAACAGCTCCCTTTCTCCATCCACCATCAAGAAGCCAAGAAGGTGTGCTCCCCACTCTTCTCTTCTTGATGCGAGACTGGGGTCAGTCCCCACTATGACCCTGATGCACTGACCACTTCCCATTGTCTCAAGAACCTTCCTCAAGTCAAATTTTAAGCAGGACATTTACAAGCCTGCATAGAACCTAAGGATCTACTGTCTGGAGGGTATCACGAGTAACAGTGAAAAGGAGATTTATTTGACAAATAACAAAGCCATATGCAAATCCATCATTAAATGGTAAAGACTCCAGGTCTCCTGTGCTTAGTTAGAGAAAGAAGGGCAGTCTGTTTCCAGTGAAACATTAAATAGATCTTCCAGGTTGGAGCGTGAGTGAAGGGGGAAGGCACTACTGTCAAGGCTGTTTTCCCTCCTAGATTCATAATACATTAACACTCTTATCTGCATGGACTATTAGAAGAAGGTAATTTATATTCTAATCACAGGCTATTCGAATATTGCATTTATATTCTAATTACAGGCTTTTTTTTTTTGAAAGCTCATTAGTTTTCAAGAGGGGACTGTGGTTTAAGAAGGAAATGGGCAGCGGTCAGGACCTCTAGGCACAACAGGACCCAGCATGTAGAGATCAAAATAAGAAGTGGTGGCTAAGAAACAGAAACCACTGACCCTTGCGGGTCTGTCAGGGAAAAACTAGGTAGGAGCACAAAGAAAGAGGCATCTCTCACTGTAACCGAAAACAGCAACTCATGGTAGATTGTACACAGCTTTAGGAATCCAGCCACATAACCCACCATCCATCCTTGAACTCCTTCCTCCAGGCAAGGCCCCCAGATGATTTTTTGTACTACAGATGATATTCAGATGGGAAAAAATTAAACACATGGAAAAATTCTTTTGTCTTAGGGAAAAAGATTTTTGGACCTATAACTGGACTGAGTAACTGCATTTTCATAGTGTGTGCTGATCTTCTACACAGAAGCCCCATATATGATGTTAGAATTTTTTTTAAAAAGTTCAGTACAGTACTGGAGTCAATAAATATAAACTGTGCCATTCTCTAAAATCATGTATGTGCTTCCCTGGCATTATCTGGGGAATTTTTTCTTAGCCTCCTCACTTTTCCCATCTCTTTTCTCTGTCCCCCGGGAATACAATGAAAATCAAAGTGCAGAAAACACTGGATAAGGATTAAGAAACCCATGTGAGAAATTTGGCTTTGCCACTGATGACCTGGGTGACCATAGGCAAACTCCTCTGGGAGGTTTCCTCTGACCTGTTGCTTTGTCCAGGGAAATTGATCACTCCCTTCCTTGTGTTGTTATGATGGTCATACGTAGAGACTTTTGCTATACTGCAATGACTTGCTTACACGTCTTTTGTCTCTACCAATCATGAGTTCCTTGAAGGCAGAAACCTTATTTTCCTATTAGACAGTGAACTTCATGAGAGCAAAGACCATGGCCATTCTTGTGTACCTTTGAATCCCCCATCTCCAGCACAGCCCTGGCACATAGCTGACTTTCAAGGCCTCGGAACTGCTTCCCCCTCAGCCCAACATGGTCTTTGCCTAAGTATCCCCATGACCCATCTCCACTCTAGAGTCTCTTCAGTGAGGCTTCTCTGACCACCCACCCTAAGTATCCTCCTCCTAGTTACTCTCACCTCTCCATTACATCACCCTTTTTACCTGTTTGTAGTATTTGTCAACATCTGGCACTGTCTTATCTGATCACCTGTTTCTCGTTTACTTTCTTTTCCCCTTAGACCGGAAACAACATGAGGGCAGGGAGCTTATCAGTTTTGTTCATTATCTCCAGCATTTAGAAAAATGTCTGGTTCACAAATATTTGCTGAATGAATGAACCTGACTAAAGGCTCAGGTAGTTCACCCATCAGTCTAAAATCTCTGAGCTTAGGAAAAGGAAAAGTGGTTCCCTTTCACAGAATACTTGGGAAACACCTGACATCACCAAACATATAAAGATAAGCGTCTTCAGAGAGTCAGTGATGACTTCCTGTAATGGTCTGTCCTGTTGGAAATACTCTGTAAGGCGTGCACTTACTGCCAATGCCTTCCTCGTTCAGTTGACCATGGTAGCACTTCTGTACTTCAGTCTTAAATTTTAGAAATGTAACAAATACTTTATGAAATTTATCTGTACATCAGAATTGTACATTATTAAAATTATCATCATTATTATCTGTCTCATTATCCTTACTGTTCTACCCCTGCCTTATTTTTTGAGAGAGTAATGTTATAGGAGGACACTTAGATATAGAGTCAGTGGTCACAATACAATCAAGTTGGATAGAATCTATGATTTGAACTATTAGGGAAATGTCAGTCTAATATAATTTCTGCAGATCTGAATTATTTCTTATCCTATTATTTCAAATAAATGAGTTGCCACTATATTTCAGAAAGTAAAGCCTGTCTTTGTATACAGTATTTCCAAATTTATTGTTATAAAAATCTTGGAGGAGATAACAAGTACCATTTATCTCACACTGAGTTTCCAAAACCACAGTTTAAAACAGGGTAACATACATAAGTAAGAAGCAACACAGATTTATTCAACACAGGAGAACCTGTTAAAAGAACATGACAAGAGGAAGTATGGAAAGAAGTCATTAGATGCCCCAAAAAGGTTAGCGTAATAAAATGAATAAATAAAAACACAATTTGGTTAAAAGTTGAAAATCGACAACATTGACTATAAAAAAATAAAATAAAAGGCAGTACTAGCACTATGATTGAAGCAAATCAAATTCCGATTTAAAGGAGTCTGGAAAACCGAGTCCAATACTTGATGTTGCAAGAATATTTTTTTTAACCTGTTAAAAAAATGGACGCTGCAAGAATCAAAATTCAAAACTCAGACCCATCTTCTTTAGATTTCATGTGAATCTTATGTAGCAATATAATTCAAATCAATTTAACTCATGTTTTTAAACTACTTCCTGGAAGCAAATTATCTGGGTTAATAAGTTGATGCTTCCTTGAGTTCCTTTCCATGTGATAAAATGTGTGTGTTGATTAGAAACTGTCTTTTGGTCTTTGGCAAAGTCATTATCAAAGCCCCTGAATGAGCTGCAAAGTAATAAGCATTATCTGCTAAGAAGCTTGGTGGAAAATGTAGTGCAAGTTGGTTCAGTGTAGATTGGTGAGACCTTGCAATGAGTTTCCAATGAGCAAGAAAGCAATCTGAATATTTATAACCCAGGCCTTTCAAGTTACAATATGGAAACGGCATTTTCCAGCCTGCTGCCTGTTAAAATGTACCTTTTGGATATTTACCCTCTAGGGTCAAGTTTTGCCCTCATTGACAAGCTAAGCCAGAAGATACTGCTTTGAGGATGTGGATCATGGAAATGATGCCTTCCCCCGCTGAAACTTAAATAAATCCTGTTTCCTGTGACCCAGGGGTGGAGGCCTCTGCCTCTCCTTGAGGTCACCCTGCTTTGTTTAATGGCACAGGTTAAGAACACAGGCGCTGAAGTCCTGTTCTCTCCATTCAAAGCAACACTACTGCTTAGTGTGGCAAGACCTTGATTAGTTACTTCTCTGTCTCAGGTTCCCTTCTTAACAGATGATGACAATACCTACCACAAAGATTTGCTTCAGGGCCTAAATGTGCAGGCTATATGGAAAAATATATAGCAGAGCAGAGCTGCCAGACTGTCCTGGGTTCAAATTTGACTCCTACCATATACTGCTCAATATCCTTGGTTTAACTTCTTACCCGATAAATGAAAATTAAATACCTACCTCATAGCGGTAGGTATTTAAATGAAACAATAGTCTCTGGCACATAAAACACTCCCAGTAAAGATAAAAAAGGAATATTATTTATTCCTTTATGGTGCTTCCGGGCGTAACACACTGCTCACAACCTAAATTGAGTGCTATTTTCAGAAGGATGCAAAATCTGAGTTTAGAAAAGGTAATACTACTGAAATTATTATGTACTACTAATACTACAGGAGATTAAAAACAATTCTAAGCTGTTAGAGATCCCAGAGGTCCCTTGATCCAGCTCTCTAATTGTATAGGTGGCATAAGTGGGACCCAGACTGTGATAACACAGCCAATTAGCTGCCAAGCGGGACAAAAAACCCAGGGGTCCTGATGACCTCCTAGCTAGTGTTTTTTTTTTTTTTGCGGTACGCGGGACTCTCACTGTTGCGGCCTCTCCCGTTGCAGAGCACAGGCTCCAGACACGCAGGCTCAGCGGCCATGGCTCATGGGCCTCCACGGTATGTGGGATCTTCCCGGACCGGGGCACGAACCCGTGTCCCCTGCATCGGCAGGCGGACTCTCAACCACTGCGCCACCAGGGAAGCCCCCTAATCAATGTTTTTGACAAGGCATATTAAAGCAGCAATAATCCTTTGTGGTTTTGACTCATTTTTTTTTTAATGGAGTTTCTGGATAAAATAGCAGGTGCAATTATTTCCTAGCCTTCTTCGAACAAGAATAGACTTTTGAGAAAATTAGCACCTTTTCCTCCAGTTGTGTTTCAGATTTTGAAACAGGAAGAAGGTTTAGGACCTCAGCTTGCTGAACAGTCCCATAATTAGGCTGTCAAACTCTCAGTTTTCTAAGGAGAGCCCCAGTTTATGTCTGTTGCCCTGGTGTCCCATCGGATTAACACTCCATTTCACTCTCAAAAGTGTCCTAGTTTGGATGGTGAATTTTGTGATTTCTCTACCCAAAATGCAACCTCAACGAGAGTAGTGACAAGACAAGGTGCAGAGCCTCCAAGTCTTCCTTTCCAGGAGAATAAGTAGAAATCCTATTTCTCATGTTCTTTAAAGTAGAGGACTAAGGAGAAACCATCTGTCAGGGTCTACAACAATCATCATAATCATATTTACTACCATGTATTGAGCATTTACTATGAGCAATGATCTCTAAGAGGTAGGTATTTAAATTTCATTCATGGGGAAAGAAAATTAAACCAAAGATACAAAGCAGTATATGATAGGAGTCAGGATTTGAAGCAGGGCAGTATGGCTCCAAGGTGTGTGCTCTGCTGTGCTGTGCTATTCTTTCATACATCCTGTGCATGGAGTGAAGAGTTCACAAAGTGAGCACTGTAAAAGGTTTCTCTGAGCCTAGGGGAGAATTTTCTATAAGTAAAGGGAAGAATTGGGCTCAATTCTTGAGGTACATATCCTCTTTCTTTTGTTTTATAATTTATGGTAAAAGAAAAAAGTGTGTCTCAAATGTCCCATCCCTCTTTTGTAACACCTCCAAGGCAGAGCTGGCACATAGCTGCCTTTCCCCTGTCCCCCACTGCAGACCTTCCATCCACCAGGCTTGGCAAGAGGAAATCACAGGAATCATGGAGGAAATGAAGGCCAACACAAAGCATGCCCACTGTTTCACAACCTCACTCCACCCTTCATTTGCAGCTACACCACTTTCCCTGGGGGCCAATGATCATTGTTTTTCTCTCTGTCAGAGAGGCAATCCAGCTAAGTGAAAGAGAAATAGGAGAAAGGAGGGTGGGTGGGTGTGTGTGTGTGTGTGTGTGTGTGTGTGTGTGTGTGTGTGTGTGTTTAAAGAAAAGCAACAGTGATTTAGATCATTTAGGTTTGTTCCAACTTAGAAGCAGTGCAGTGAATTGATTTACCTCTAATGGCTCCTTTCAGGATTTTAGACCTAGAGAAAGGATTTTGGTGACACAGTGTGGCTTTGAGGTATCTTATTCAGATCTAACTTCTGCAAAAAAAAAAAAAAAAGAGCTTTGGAATAGAAAATCTTTTAGGTGCCTATTTCTTTTGTAAATCAAACTTTGAAAACACCATGGGGCTATGGGTTTAGAAACAGTTCAGAAGTTTTAGGAAACGCCCAATGATCACAATAAGAACTATTCCATGTATTTACAGAACAGCTTCTACCATTGGATCATTAAGGCATACTTTCACTGTGAGGTCACTGATGTTGTGTAAGTATAGAATTCATGGGGTGATCTGTTCCTTACAGGAGTTCTGACATGTCTTTGGCAAAAGCTTTCAGATGGTATGGATTGATGCCACTCAGAGTTCTTGGCTCAGGGATATAAATCAGGTTGTAGCATGAATAAGGTACATTAGAAGTCTAACTTTCTGATATAAGGTAAGAGGGAAATGAGGTTATTTAAACAAACCATGGTTATATGGTGGCCATCTTTTGACAAAAATTCTTCTCAATCTATTAAAAACTATCATTAAATTATCAAATGTAATTTTGTCCTCTGATAGACAAAGGAGTAGTGTTTAGATTATCTGAAGAATCTATTTGATTGAAAGTTGCAAACAAATGTGGTCTTGTTATCATCTCTGGATCCTTCTGAAAGCCCTGTGTACAGAGTTCAGATAGCGATTCCCAAGAGGGTGGTCAGGAGTGATAATGGGCTCTTCACTAAGCCAGCTCATTTACCAACACTGCCCTGGGCTGAGAGTCAGGGCTCGGGTGCCCCTCCCAGATTACATCACCCTCTCTGTATGACCTTGTATGCCAAGCTAAATTCTTCCATTCTGCAACTGGTTTTTGTATAAAATGGCTGAATAATGAAACTTAGAACCATACGCTTTTTTTTCACTTTTAAACATTATTCTGAAGATGCAATCAAATAACCCCTAGCTGTTCTGTGCAGTGATTACATTTTAAAAGTTGTGCCAATCATTCATGTAGAGCTTAACACAATAAATAGCAGGCAGCTTAATGTCCTATGAAGGACATTTAAGCAAAGATCGTGTTTTTCTTTCGTCTTTTCCACAATTTAACATCCACTAAACAGGATACTGACTAAGGAATATATATGGAAAATATATTATCGAGTGTATATACACACACACACACACACACACACACACATATATATATATTTCAGTATATTTTGGTTTTTTTGTATTAAGTACACCTCGAGTCCATCTTATGAGTAAGTCCATCTTATGAGTAAGGGTTGTGATCTGTCATTCTGTTTACAAGAATCAGCTAGCATTCACTTAAAACTTCTGTTTATGTGCCATAGAAAAGAGGGTATCATATGATTAAAGGTAATCATCAAATTCTTTGGTAAATAGCATTGGGCAGCATTTGACAACAAGAGAATATTAGAAGGTAAGGGCTTTCTAAATGCCCAGAGGGTTAAATACAATGAATGACATATAGCTGAATATAGCTGACATTATCAAGCACTGTTGTATCATTAATATCATTTACAATTCAACACACACCTCTTAACAGGAATTAAATGAATATTTTGGAGAATTTCAGGATAAGTCCATTTTACAAAATGAAAAATACCAGCTTGGGTCCAGCTTGGCTTTTGCCCTTTTGAAGCAGTAGGGTTGACATTTTCCAGCACTAATGCTGTGTTTATTCAGGTCTTGGGATATCATTTCATTAATCATTATTCAGTTCTGTGAATGATCACTGTGCTCTTGAAAGACATTATGACTTGCTTGCTGCCTCTTAAGTAGAAATGAAAAAATCAGAATATAGGACATCAGGACGTAATGATCCATACAAAGAAAACAGTGAGACTTTATCCTTGTAGAAAAGTAGGTAGCTGCTAGATTTGTTTCCCTCTAAAATGTATTTTTCTAGCAAAGTAAAACCACAAGTAATAAGGTTGGAATATAAAATATATACCAGTGAAGAGAAATGATAAAATTTGCTTATTATTTTGCCAATATCTTTTTTTTTAAATAAAATCAGCAAAGGCTTTGCCTCCCAATTTTATTATAACCCATCTTCTGGACTTGAGATAAAATACTTCCGCTTTGGAGCAAAATTTCTTCCTAAATACATCCCAGTTGATATAAAATATGTAGGTAGAAAATAGATACAGTGAAATGGGAGCTAGATTACCCATGATTGTCTGAATATGATTCACAGTTATACTGTAATTTATATCAAAATATAATTCTGACAGGATGCCATAGACTAATTCACAAGGTTCTAAATAATATATCTTGTCAAAGTAGTGCTTAACATCAGAGTGTGCAAGAACACGTTCCAGAGTGAGCAAGCAATGGAATCAGCCCAGAAGTGACTGTGCAAGAGCTCAAGAGTTGATGTCTCAGCCTAGCCTCAATAACTCATGTGTCCTTTGCCTATAGTGTATTGATTTCCTGTATAAGTTACAAACTGACAGCATTACAATCAACCTGCATCAATGAATGCCATTTGTAAATTAAGGGGTCAAATGCAAATAGTGATGATTTCATTATAACGACAAAAATTGGTTTCTTTAGGCAACACTGTGATCAGGAATTTTACTGTGATTAGTACCTCATAAAATCTATTTAGGCTTTTGTGATGGGTGATTTTCTTTTAATTTCAAACCTAGTGAAAATGAGTTACCATGACCACATTTTTTCTTTCCACTATTATAACCATAATTTCTTTTTTTTTTTTTTTTGCGGTATGCGGGCCTCTCACTGTTGTGGCCTCTCCTGTTGCGGAGCACAGGCTCCGGACGCACAGGCTCAGCGGCCATGGCTCACGGGCCCAGCCGCTCCGCGGCATGTGGGATCTTCCCGGACCGGGGCACGAACCCGTGTCCCCGGCATCGGCAGGCGGACTCTCAACCACTGCGCCACCAGGGAAGCCCTATAACCATAACTTCTACCACAAATTATTCTTATCTGCTCACCAGACATCATGAAAATTTTTAACTTCATCTCTGAGTATGGCATTTGAATACTGGAAGTGATCACATTTACAGACATTTAAAGAAATAAAGTAAAAATTAGCAGCCTATAGCACCCTAATTACCATCCTACTCTAGAAATCTAAAACTTCAATTAATCAAAATGCAACAAATAGAGCTGCCATTGAGATTTGATTAAAGTAAACAAGCAAACACAAGTAGTACAGGTTATTTCCTAGCTTCAGCATTTTTTTAGTCCAAAGCTCATAGCTTATCCACATATCTTGTACAATGAGGCAGAGGGGTCATCATTACGACATGAAATGCTAGCACTTCCTCAATCATCAACAAGATAAAATCATATCTTTTATATACTATCTACCAAGATAAGAACACGAAGAGGATATTCTAAGTGCTTTTAGAAAAGAAAGTTGAAATCAAACTGTTTAATATCTCTCTGGTTTTACGGACACTTGAGATAACTGTGGTTTTAATTTAGTGTAACAGCCAGCTATTTTGATAACTCAATAATTGGTTTTCGATAGATGGATGTCACCTGGCATTCCCTTAATTGGAAGGTGATATATTTTGGATGATCATGTGGTATTATAAATCCCTACTGCTTATGCTGGCCAAGGATGACTGTGTAAAAGATTACCAAGTAAGTGCAGCTCCAAAGCTCATAAAATCAGTGTGATTTATTTAAAACTGCCCTGGACTGGACCAACTACTGATCATTTCCACCAATATATTATACACACTGGGATGACAGCAGGGACTTGGCACCTAATTACAAAGATGGGAACATCTTTTTTTAAATGCAGGTTTATATCTCAAAGGGATTCATAATGAATGCCAACTGAGTTCATTTTTGCCTAAGAAGATCTTAATCTTTCTACCTCAGGAGTCTAGCATTATATTATCTACAACAGTCAGACAAGGATGGGAGAGGTGTTAATATGGCTACCATATTATAGCCAAGGAAGTGATGAGAGAAGGTGAAGAAAGATTAGGACTGTGGCACTCACGGAGTCTTAGGACAGAATATGTACAAGAAAACATGTGTTTCAGCAGGTAGTGATATGGGCTAGAGCATATCTTGTACTGTGAAGAACAAGATAAAATTCCACAGACTTGGGTGTTTACAAAAATTCTTCCTCTTTATTTTATTCCTTTTTTCCCACACTTAGCCCTTGGATAAGGCTCTATTAGCAAGTCAAAGAGGATAAAGGTCATGAGGGATTTGTAGAAATGCTGTTCAGAACCCAGGACTGCATCTTGGAGACCAGGTATGTTGAATCTCTATAGGAAAGGTCCATGATCCACACCTCTGAAGGGAAAAGTAATATCCAGTGGCTGTAGCAGGCCAATTTGGAATAAGTATCAGCAAATTAACTTTTCCCTAGGCTTTAGAATAAATCTTTCCTAGGGGTAGGAAAGTGGTGGCATGGTAGAAATAGGATGTCTAACCTAAAGGATGTCTCATGGGCCTCATTAAAATAAGCAGAGAATAAGAAACTTGGAGGATGTGAAGAAATGAGAGGAACTGGGACTTAGGGGCTAATGAGTAAGGGACCAAGAGACCAGGAATTTGCAATCTGGATCAGCTACTTCTTTGCCAGGTCACTCTGGGAAACTGATTTCATCTCTCCATTCTTCTGGCACCTTGCCTTTAAAGCAAGCTACTCAATCTTACTTCAGAAGGCGGCTGTGAGAAACAGATGATAAAAGCAAGCTTGAAGACTTGCAAGTATACAAAAATTATATAAATGCGAAAGAAGAACAAGGACTACTGGAATATATTACATAAGTTATATTTGATTAAATAAAAGGCTTTCACTTGCCTTGACATGTATTTTATTCATTTTATATTCATAAACCAAATGATACTGAGCTTGTATTACTTATCTAAAAGACTTTGCAAGCCTTCTGAGATTGTTACCACATTAGAAGCAAATTAAAGATTTACAACACAAGATAGTGTTTCTGATAGAATGGGGCCAGGCAGAGAGGCAATGAGACAGTATAGATTTTTTGCCCAACAATACCTTGGCTCTTGAGAGTTCAAAAAATGATGTTAAAACTCAGCAGTATTTCTTTTCTGTTTGTTTTATATTTTTACCCATATGAAGGTACCAGCTTATAGGGTATATGCTTATAACAAAAAATGCCATCTAGTGCCATCCATACTTTTCACATATGTCCCATAACTAAAGCAGATTTAACCTAAAAACTATAGTGTTTCTCTAAAACATATGCATATTTTTTCTAGATTTTGACAAAGTGAAAGCCCAGTAAAAATCATCAAGAACTATTTGAATATTTACATTAAGGCCAAGCCACAAATCTGGCTCTGTCTAGAAATCTCTAACAAGCTGGAACATACAAAAACTTCTGACTGGTAGCATTGTTTTCACTTCCGAAAAAGACATTTAGCAAATTTGCTATTAGTTTAAATGGATACACACCTACACCCCTCTTTCAGAACATATGAAATAAAAATGACCAGCAACTTCCAGTTAAATTGTTCATTACTTACAATTTTATATGTCAATTATACCTCAATAAAGCTAAAAAAATGTTGATTATGTATTAATTTACTAATGAACTGACTTCGCTGTTGTTTTATCAATGAAGTACAATTAGACATGAACTCTACTTCTAGGCACAAACTCTGCTTTAATATGGTGTTTGGCCATCACAGTTGTGATAGCCTGAACTGGAGAAGGGGTCGACTTGGGGACCCAACCTGCAATCCAAGGCATGCCAGAACTAGAACTGTCCATTGAGACAACTCAAACCCAGGCTTCTGCCTTCATAGGGAGTCTTAAGCTCAACAAGCTAAGAAGCTGGTGACCCTCCTTTGAAAGAGTCCCACGATAATCGTAATCACATAGCAGCTACGTATTGACAGTCACGTATTGACTGTCGGCACTGAGCAAATATCTCATGGAAGCCTCACTACCACTGTAGTTATTTCCACCCTCATTTTACAGAGAATGAAACTCAGGGATGGATATCAGGCTGAGTTATACAGCTTTGCCAACATCGGGAGCAAGTAGGAGACAGATCTGGGATTTGAACTCAGGTCTGTCTGATTCATCCCCTGTAATAGAGTGCCTCCCTTGGAGAGATGAGAGCTTAGCTATGTTGGTAATACCCGTGTGTTCTGTTGTAGAGGTTCAGGGTGGCTGCTGTAGTGAGTAGGGGTACTTTCTTCTTAGCCTTCCTACTTGAGTCCTCCACTCACACCACTGCCAGCAACTGATGGACAAAAGAAATCAATACTCTAAGATGCCCCTTCTGCACACAGAATGGGTTGAGTTTTGCCAAATTTGACTCAGATTATGTGAGGTTTCTGCTGAGTGAAGCTGAAGTTAATTACCTTAATGCCAATTAGAACAGGTTCATTTTAATATACTTCTGAGTAAAAGAGAAACGACCCATTCTGACTCATTCTTAATACTTGAACTTTGAAGTTGCTCGCAAGCAACTTTGGTCTGGAGGGAAACAATGGCTGGAAGGAAAGGAATTGGACCATTTATTAATGAATAAACTTATTAGTGCTACGTACAAAGGAGAAAGAATAAAGAAGAGGCATCTCTAGTTTAATTTCTGGAATAAATAAAAGGAAAACATTGGAAGTGTGTGTTTGTGACTCCAAGGACAAGAAAAGATGTATTCATTCAAAATCATTACCCTATTAAACTGTAAGAATACTGTCTTAGAAATAGCCTAAAATTATGCAAAATAAATCTAGGCTGATTTACACTATAGTATGTCCTATAATAATAACTGCACTTGGAAAAGTCAATGCCAGATTGACACTGTCTAGATTTAAGCAGAAAAGTACAATGAAATATTAGAAAGTATTTGTGAAATAAGATGATTTAATGATTATGAAAATGGCGGTGGGAAGAATGCTGGATGAAAGTTGCAGCAGGTCTATTCTATTTTCCTTTATCAGAACCAATTTTGTAATTACATTATTCAAAGTTTATTGATCCTTTGGACCTGGTGGCCATGATTTTTTTTTTTTTTTTTTTTTACCCAAGACAGGGTCAATCTAGTAATTTACAGATGCACAATATATAATCAAAAGTGTATATTTCTCAACAGGAACTCAAATACAGGTGAGTCTCTACATCCCAGATTTGCCATTTTTAAGCTGGGATATGTGTTGGACTAATCTATACTCTTTCGTCTAGTATGATGACACTCAGCCTGGTGGCATATAGTACTACTTACAAAGATAAGAACAGAGAGTGGGTAACATGTTTTTTAGGATGGCTTTGTAGAGTGGGCCAGGAAGATTATATGATCCTATGATAGAAAATACCTCCTTACACATTCCAAAACTGGAGAGCCACTTGGAACAATAGCTCCTCTTTGGAGACGGAAGTGACAACAGCTTTATTTAGCTTTACATTACACCAAGTGCTGTCTCAAATAGTGGATGTTAAGCCCATCCATTGGTCATTCATGCTTTATTGCCTTTCTTTCATCAGATTCATGTGTAACTAAAGATCAGCAAGAGAGAACAGATTGGGAGATAAGGGTGAAGCTTCAAGTACGGAAGGAAGACAAGATCTGTCTAGTTGAGAGGATGAAAATATTAGACAGTTTGGCTTCTACCCTTAAACAAATCTCCACCCATTCATTCCTTTCTCCTCCTCCTCCCTCTTTGGTATCATCACATCTGATACTTGATGTTCCCAGAAATAAGTATAGCCTATCCAAAGACAATGTCAAGAGCTTTCTGTATAATATTTTCTTGTTTACATTCTGTAAGAAGCAATACATAAGGCCAAATCAGGACAGAATTATTTTAAATAGAATGTTTTTTAATGACTATGAGTGGAATATACATTTAAGTATTCTTCTGATACCATTAGGTAAATGAAAGTACCTTCTAACCAACAAAATTAATAAAATTTCTTAATGTCTTTGTTCTTAGACACTATTATCAATTTCCTCTGTCCAAGTTGAGAATATTTTTTAGATTATTGCTAAGGTTACACCTGTAGTTACGGACAGACTTGGTTTCTACCCCTGCGCTTATCTCTAGGAAGATGATTCTTATTGCCTTCTCGAGCGTGAAGAGGCTAAAATGCCCACCCCACCCCCACAACCATCCTCTGCTCACCCCTGTGTCCAGGCTTGCTCCTACTCAGCTCTCAGAAAAAGAGTTCTGCTATGCCCCTCAGAGAGGAAGGGCCAGGCTGCAGTCAGGGAGCAACAGAATAGCAACTGCTGCCCTCAGGATGGCACTGCCCACCTACTGCTGCCAACACGGTCTAGCCAAACAGGATGACATCCCCCTTGCAGGGATTCTGACAGACTACACTTGCTTTTGTGAGGCAGGAAGAACAGTTGGTAGCCCAGGTCCCAACTCTAACACCAGACTAGCTATACGGCCTTGGACAAGTTGACTTGGATTAAACTAAATTGTCTGTAACTAATCTGGCCAAACTGTTGGTGATAAAAAACAAATATTGGGGTAGAAAACCAGTCAAGCCCTTTAATTACTTACATCCAAGTAATAAGATTCATTTATTATTTAACAGACACTATTGAATCTCTATTGTACTGGCCTTAGGAGACTCAAAGGAAATAAAAGATGCATCTGTGGTGTCTCTTTATTCTTTCACAAATTTTCTTTTTTTATATAAATTTATTCATTTATTTATTTTTGGCTGCACTGGGTCTTTTTTTTAAGAAGATGTTGGAGGTAGTAGTTTATTAATTAATTAATTTATTTATGGCTGTGTTGGGTCTTCGTTTCTGCACGAGGGCTTTCTTTAGTTGTGGCAAGCGGGGGCCACTCTTCATCGTGGTGCACGGGCCTCTCACTATCGTGGCCTCTCTTGTTGTGGAGCACAGGCTCCAGACGTGCAGGCTCAGTAGTTGTGGCTCACAGGCCTAGCTGCTCCGCAGCATGTGGGATCCTCCCAGACCAGGGCTCGAACCCGTGTCCCCTGCATTAGCAGGCAGATTCTCAACCACTGTGCCACCAGGGAAGCCCCTGCATTGGGTCTTTGTTGCTGTGCACGGGCTTTCTCTAGTTGTAGCGAGCGGAGGCTACTCTTCTTTGAGGTGTGTGGGCTTCTCATAGCGGTGGCTTCTCTTATTGCAGAGCACAGGCTAGAGGCGTGCGGGCTTCAGTAGTGTGGCATGCTGGCTCAGTAGTTGTGGCTCGCGGGCTCTAGAGCACAGGCTCAGTAGTTGTGGCACACAGGTTTAGTTGCTCCGCGGCATGTGGGATCTTCCTGGACCAGGGCTCGAACCTGTGTCCCCTGCATTGGTAGGGGGATTCTTAACCACTGTACCACCAGGGAAGTCCCAACAGCAGCTTTTTTTTTCTTTTTAAAAGTATATTTTGGCCACACCACACAACCTGTGGGATCTCAGTTCCTCTACCAGGGATTGAACCCAGACACAGTAGGACCGCACTGAGTCCTAGCCACTAGGCCACCAGGGAACTCCTTCTTTCACAAATATTGATCGAGTTTATACATTGTGTCCAGTGCTGGGCAGGATGTTGGGGATTCAGAGATGAGTAAGACCATCACTGATTTCAAGGAGCTCTTAGTCTGGTAATATAGATGGAAAACAAAATAAATATTCACAAAACTCTGTTTTAAGCACAGTGATACAGATGAGCATAAGCAGGATAAAACCACTGAATAACAGGAGAAACAGCACCTCACTCTGTGTGCAATGAGGCCACGGGCCTCAAAGATCGCTCTCAGGGTAGCAGAAACTGGAGACGAGTCTCGAAGGAGTAGGTTGTTTCACAAACATTAGAAAATATCTTCTCAACACGTGCATCAGTAGTTCATTGGTTTTTATTACTGATTAGCACTCCATTGTATGAATATAACACAGCTTGTTCTTCCATTCTATTAAAGGACATTTGGATTATTTCTAGTTTAGTTTGCTTGCATTGTTTCTAGTTTGGGATTATAATTTTTAAAAAGTTACTGTGAACATTCTCAAATAAGTCTATTTGTAGGCATATATTTTCATTTCTAGGAGTGTGTTTCCTGCTGCTGTTTTATATATATATGTATGTGTGTGTGTGTGTGTGTGTGTGTGTGTGTGTGTGTGTGTGCGTGTTAAGTTCATAAAAGACTGCCAAACTTTGCCAAAATGGTTGTAATTATTCACTTTCACGAGCAATATATGAGTTCCAATAATTCCACAGCCTCTCCAACAGTTGCTTTATCAGTCTTTTAAAAATTTTAGCCATTCTAGTCAATGTGAAATGCTATTTTGGTGTCTTTATTTGAGTTTCACTGATAATGAATGATGTTGGACATCTTTTCATGAGCTTACTGACTATTCTTATATCTTCCATTGTGAAGCTTTCCAAGCCTTTGGCCCATTATTTTATTGATTAATTTGTTTTCTTATAATAAATATATGTGTGTGTGTGTTCACAAAACAAACATTTTCTCCCAGTCTGTGACTTGCCTTTGCATGTTATTAACAATGGCTCTCATGAGCGAACTTTTAAATTTTTTAATTTGGCATTTTAAAATTCATTTTAAATTTCATTCCAAGCTGTTTTGCTGCTAGAATATAGAAATAAAGTTGATTTTTGTTTTGTGACCTTGTATTCTGGAACCATGCTAAATTAACTTGTTACTTCTAGTAGCTTTTTCATAGATTTATTAGGATTTTCTACATAAATAATCATGTCATCTGCAAAAAAGACAGTTTTTACTTCTACATTTTCCATCTTTATGGCTTTTATTTCTTTTTCTTGTTTAATTGCAATGTTTATGACCTTTACTACATAGCTGTTTGTTTGGCAAACAATTAAATTACTTGGAATCCTTTCTGTCCTGTCAAAGTTGGTTTGGTTCTTTGTCAGGGCTGGCCTAGCCCAGTTTTGTCTTTAGTCCTCTGGTATGGCCCTTATCTGGGGTGTGGTCTTTGCTCACAGAGTGTGGTGCTTCTGGGGTCTGAACTAAATGCCCAAGGTTCTCAGAGATGTCTACCAGTCTAACAGGAGCAGAATTCTGTCTTCCAGCCTTATGTAACTTGTAATATCTCTTGTTCTGCTCTCAGCCCTGAAGCAATCATTCTCTTTTAAGACTCACAGAATTTCCCCCTCTGATTGCATAGCTTAGCCCTTAACCAAGGATTCACTGAAAACACATTCATAGAATCCTATGGTCCCTGCTCTCCTTAGACCCCTCCTTTCCAGTACCTATGCCTGAGAATTCCAGATGCTTCAGCAGTCCTGAACTCTCATCTTAGCCTCCACAGCTCAGCAAAATCACTGTTCTCTGCTTGGGCTCCACCTCCCTACACTTCGGTCCACAGCATGCCCCCAGCAGGAAACACAGGGCTTATCTCATATTTCTGTATCTCAAGGATTCCCTGCTGCTCAACAGTGGAAAACTTCAGACATCTTTTTCTCAGTTTTATAGTATGTAGGGAACAAATTTGGTAGCGGTAACTCTGTCATAGTTGGAAGAAGTCTCACAATTTAATTTGTATCTTCAATGCCTGGCCTGTATTCCATCAACGTAGGATGGATGGATACATATATAAATGGATGTATGAACAATTGGGTTAGTGAAGAGATGTGTGGAAAAAACTATGTCTTTTCCCAGCATTATTTTTCTCCTTAGCACTTCTCACAATCTAATATACTATATAATTATATATAATTATATATAATATACTATGTAATTATAGTAGATAATATTATACTATATAATTTACTCATTTTTTGCTTTATTTTTTGTATCACTCCCACTGGAATGACATTTTGTTTGTTATGTTCACTGATTTATTCCTGGTATTAGAATGACTAACGTATACAAAGTGCTCAATGACTATGTGTTAGAATGGATTGATAGATTTTTAAGGATGACCTGGCTTACTTTTACAGAAATATGCTGAATAGTGAAGTAAAGTTGAGAGGTATAAAATCCATCAATGGGGGCTTCCCTGGTGGAGCAGTGGTTAAGAGTCCACCTGCCGATGCAGGGGACACGGGTTCGTGCCCCAGTCCGGGAAGATCCCACACGCCGCGGAGCAGCTGGGCCCATAAGCCATGGCTGCTGAGCCTGCGCATACGGAGCCTGTGCTCCGCAACGGGAGAGGCCACAATGGTGAGAGGCCCGCGTATCACCAAAAAAAAAAAAAAAAAAAAAAATCCATCAATGCATAGTTAATGCTTTGCGGGGAGGGTCATTTTAGAATATGCTATCATTTTGACCTGACAGCTGGAATATTCATTTCAGCTACACCAACGCTTTTACTATTCCTCATTACATGTACCAAACTTACTCTTGCCTTAGAAACTTAGCCATTCCATCTACCTAGAACCATCTCCTTGCTCTGCATGGATACAGTTCCTTCTGTCCTTTAAAACTCAATTCAAATTTCACCATTTCAGAGAAGTCCTCTCTGATCTAAAATAGAACTACCACAACCCCAGCTTCTCTCGCACTAATACTTTTATATTATATGCCTCTTACTTACTGGCCTTTATAAATTCCTCACTATCCTTGATTTCCATGAAGAATTTGACATTATCAAAGCAAGACATCATCATGCGCCCTCAAATTCTTCAGGAAAAAAAAAAAAACCCTCTTTGTTTTCATAGTAGTGCACTCTTTAAGTCGTCTCCTGATTCCCAGGTTACTTCTTGTCCATTTTACAGTTGCCTCCACTTCTGCCTCCTGTTCTATCAATACTAGGGTTCCAAGGCTCTGAACTCATGGATTTCTTTAGTTTCAACCATTAACCTCATGTGGATGATTGCCAAACTCATCTTTTTAGATAGCCCAAATCTATTAGCCAAATTCTAGCTCTTCATTTCAGCAGACTCCTAAGCATTTTTTTCTCAATATGCCGTAACTCCTTAAGAGATTTCTGTCAAATCCTACTTCAGATTTTTCTGGGGAGTAGGAAAGGACAGACCTTAAAGGAGGTTCCATGTTTTTTTTAGGGCTACTTCATCTTACTCCTTGCCCAATGCCCCTTTCCCTGGTTCCATTTTACTTATCATCCAGGACTCAAATGAAACATCATTTCCTCAATGAACCTTTCCCCATCTGCCCTTTCCTCTCACCCCAGGTGAGGTCCTCTTGTTATGTACTCTCATCGGCCATTGGTACCTGTGAGTTCCACATCCCCAGATTCAACCAACCACAGACAGAAAATATTCGAAAAAAATTCCAAAAAGCAAAACTTAAATTAGCCATGCACTGGCAACAATTTACATAGCAATAACATTGTTTTAGGTATTAAAAGTAATCTATAGGTGATTTAAAGTATATGGGAGGATATACATAGGTTGTGTGCAAATACTATACCATTTTATATAAGGGACTTGAGCATCCCCAGATTTTAGTATCCTCAGGGGTCCTGGAACCAATCCCCCACAGATACTGAGGAACAACTGTACTTTGTACTTTTCCTTTGTAGCACTGCCACAATTAAATTAAAAAATATTCCTGTATGTACATATTTTATCACTTATTAATATCCAGGTAATTACTCACTTAATTACTAAAGCATGAACTAATTTAAGGATAAATACCATATCTCTCCTTCACTAGTGTATCCTCAATGCCTCACACAGTGTTTGGCTCATGGTAGGCAAAATACAAACATTTGCTGAGAGAATGAGCAAATACTCCAGTATCTAGGACAGTGCCTGCCTGGCATATGATAGGGTTTTCCTATGCCCTGATCCACTAACACTGAAATACTCCCTTTTTGGTGAATTAACAGATGGATGGATAGATATATGAACAACTCTCAAAAGTCCCCTACTCTAGATTTCTGAGACTGGCATCCCAAGAATGATAGCTTGATGGAAGAAGGAGAAGAAAGTTTTTATTGTCTAATATATTTTGGTGCTGATTACTAAAAACCGCCAGCATACTACCTGTCCCTATAGAACTCACCTTTGAAATTCCGTCTTTCTTTCTTTCTTTTTCTTCCTCCTTTCCTTCCTTCCTCCCTCCCTCCCTCCTTCCCTTCCTTCCTTCCTCTCTCTCTCTCTCTCTCTCCCCCTCCCTCCCCTCCCTCCTTTCTTTCTTGCCTTCCTGCCTTCCTTTTTTTTTAAGCAAATCTAATTCTGGCAAGAAACGTATTTTTAATATGCTTGGCACAGCTGCTTCTGCAGAGTTAGATATGTTAAATAATACAACACAACATAAATAATACAAATAATAAAAATAACGATAGTACTACATTGTTAATATTAAACTGATTCATTTAAGGACTGGCAGCGACAAGTGTTGGTTCAAAGGAATTAAACACTTGGAGATTCTATAGATACACAGTAAGTATTAATTGGTCGGAATAGTACTTACAACCCATGAGAGATCTGTTTTCCCACATAGCTATTTCCATCTCAGGTTCAACAGAGACCACACTGAAAGGCTTCTTTGTTTGGGTGCAGTGTGATGCTGTTGGTACCATACCTAAATGTCAAGATGATATCTCTAACACCATAGATTTACACAGCACCATGCTTGACAGAAGCTTAATTGTGTTGTTTTAAAAACAGAATTGTGCCAAAGATTTGGCACTCTGCAAAAAATGCCAGATGGTTACCTTAGAAAGTCTCTTCTCAGAAACAGGTGAATTTTCCATCTCACTGTCCTGCCCAAAGGTGAAGTCCTATTCTGCCTTAGCTCTGTACTATTCAGGGAACCAGTTCTCATTGAAGAAGCACTTTCTGACAATAGAAAGTATTTTTTCTCCCAGTGGTGCCAAGCACATAGTAAGCACTCATAGATACTACTGATTGATCTTTTAGGTTTAAAAATCAATATCTCCAGCCCAATTTTATTCTGAGCACCAGCCGCCAACTGCCCCCTCAGCATCTCTTC
The DNA here is from genome assembly GCF_951394435.1 of Stenella coeruleoalba. NCBI lineage: Eukaryota > Metazoa > Chordata > Mammalia > Artiodactyla > Delphinidae > Stenella > Stenella coeruleoalba. Next base: position 9,777,198 of record NC_137164.1, on the reverse strand, counting down.
TTGGATCTCTGCTACTTAGAAGCCAAAGCAGAACTATAAACTCCTATCCACATTCCGCAACCCATGCTCTAGGCTAAATCAACTCCTAACCCTGGTCCTCTCTAACTCTGTAAAGGGCACCACCATCCACCAAATTTCTCAAGAAAAAAAGATAGGAGTTCTTATGGATTACTCTTGTTTTATAACATCCCACTGAAATTCACTAGTAAGTTCTGTTGACTAGTAAGTTCTGATGCCTACAGCATCCTCTCTTGCCTAAGCGGCCTCTCTCCTTCCACTCTTGTCCCTTTACAGTCCATTGTCCAGTCAATTTTCCAGCATCCTGGGTAACAATGCAAACTAGAACATTTCACTCCCTTGACAGCTTCTGAAAATATTTAGAATGAAATCCCATTCGTTGTCCCAGCTACAAGGCCTACTGATCTGCCCCTGCCAAAGGAGAACCTACTTGCTACCCCTTTCCTACTCACTGGCCACTACCCAGCCACACATGCCTTGTTTTGACGCTCAACACGCCGAATGATTCCAGGCTCATGGGCTTGGCACCGGCTGCTCCTGCTGTTTAAAATGCACATCTCCCAGATCTACATGGGACTTCCTCCTTCTTATCTTTCAGACCACTGTTCAAACACTACCTTGTCAGATTTCCCTGTCTCCTTTGCTCTCAATCATATTACTTTATTTTTTCATAGCATTGATTATTATACCTAAAATACCTAAAGGTGTTATTTGCTCACGTGAATTTATTACGTGTCTTCCCACTAGTTCATAAGCTCCCTGAGCTCAGAGACTGACTCATCGATTACTGCTGCATCCCAGTATGTAGAAGTGTGACTGGCAGGTTGGCTGAAAATGCAACTAAGACCAACATTTGTCTCAATGGGACCAGGCACCTTCCTGAGTCCTAAGATTCAGAAACTTTTACAGAGCAATATTTGGCTAGGATCAGTCACAGACAGTATAAAAGAACCTAAGTTCAATTTTCCAGAAAACAAAATGAAACAAAAACTGAGACAATATGTCCACAGAGATAAGGTGTATTTAGGCAGCACTTGAATGCCACCTGAGATCTGATTTTCAAGCTAAGCTCCGGGTGTACCTGGGGAAGCTGGTGCTCCAGGCACCCGAGCACCTCTCTGTTGCTAAAGCAACTCTGCTTTAATATGCTTTATTGTTTTTTAATATAATTGACTTCCACAAAAGGGGATGTCTGATAAATAGGATTCTGCCACTGAAAAAGAATTAAGGGACTGCTTATTACATATGTTTATGTGCATTTAAAACCTCCAAAAAATAGATATGAGGTGTTTCTAGTAATCCCACACTTCTCACTGCTTTCTGGTCCCACTGTTGTTGCCCTAGTTGAGAGAACCCCCTCCCACTCCCTTAGTTGGCCCTGACAGTATCTGGAAGTATCTTCTGTCCCTTCTGATAATCCCTTCTTCACCCTGCTCTTAAATTAACATCTCTCCTCCCAAGCCCACATCTAAGCTGTCCTTCCCCCAGTGGCTCCTGGTGCTACTGAGCTCATGGTACACTCAGCAGCCTGGCCTGTGACAACCTCCCTTACTTCACTCCTCCTCCCCTGTCTCTGCACCCTGCACACCACCCAGACCAGCTGTGCTCGACTGTTCACTTGACGTTCCCCAGTCAGAGCTGAAATTCTCCCTTCTCATGTATGGCTGTACTTGGGCCATTCCTCACACTGATTTGCCTTTTCACTTGAACTTACCAGTGGAAACCCCACCTGTGCTCCCAGGTTCCCCATTCTGCACCCTCACCTCACTTTGCCCTCAGAGACATATATCCCCCTCCCTCGGTGCCCACAACTTTGTTTGCACCACTCTTGTGACACAAATCATGCTATTTTCCTCTCTGGACTATAGACATAGCCAGCACTCACAGGGAGAGGTAAGATTTAGAGCAGAGGAATCCATTGCAGGTCCCACTTCAACTCATACTATTTGTGCAAGCTTGGACCTCTGAGCCTCAGCCTCTTTACCTATAAAATATACATAATAATAACTACATCTCAAAGTTGTGGGTATTGACATATATGAAAATAATTTGGAGGCTATAAACGTGATGTGTTCTTATTACTATTTGCTGCTTGAGGGCTGGGACCATTTCCATCCATCTTTGTACCTGTCTCCCGGCCCCAATGTGCATCTAGCAGAGTCCAGTCATTTCAACACAATTCTGAGAAGGAGAAAGGATCCATTCCGACTCAATACCTTAACTTGAACTTTCAAGTCACTCAGAAGAGTTCTTTTAGATCTGGGGGGAAATGACTGAAAGAAAAGCTATTAGGCTATTTATTAACTGCTTTTATTTGCATAACAGATTATTTGGGGTTAGGTCCAGATGAGCCTCTGACAGAGTTGCTGTGAATTTAGGACCATGCTGGGTCTCTCATATGCTCTGAGAAGTCCAGCTCCCAGAAGTTTTGGGAGCTCCCAGCCCAGGAGCCCTTTGAGAGAGAACTTGGATGAGACATTTGCGTCAAGACATGTATAGGTTTGTCCATGGTATATGGTCTATTTCCAGAAGGGGGTTAGATAGGAGGAAAAGAAAATGGGCTCCCTGAAGTGATGTTCCATGCAGGAGTCTTAAAGGATGGACCGGTCTCTGCATTCAAGTACCAAGGTTTGGATGATGCAGGGAGACATTTCAGGGGAAGCTGTGCCTGGCTTTCCTCTGATCCAGCTTCTTTTCCATCTTGTAGTGCTGGATCACCATGTCTGGCTATTCAAGTTGTGCACTGAACAAGGGTCACATAGGAAGACATCTTTCACAGAGTAAATTTGTTTTTTTTTTTTTTTTTTTTTTGCTATTTTCTGCCAAAGGAAAGTCAAGTAAGTGTCTTAAGGAAGGACTGACTTTTTGTTTGGACTAGGAGAGGCCCCGGCAGGGCACCCTTAGAAGGAGAGGGCTGTTGAGAGCAGAAAGAACCATGCCATTAAGAGTCCAACAGTTCTATTTTAAGGTATCCCTGCAAATGAACTGGCCTCAGGAAGTAGAAGGAGTTTTCTTACTGGCCAGAGTGGAGAAAAGCACCAGATCCCACTGGTCCAGAAGCAATTGATGGAGGCCTGTAGGCAGTAAGCAGAGCAGACACGTGATCCATGGGGGGCATGGAGGGTCCCAGTCCAGGCCAGTTGGCCTGCTGGCTCTGCCCTCTGACAGGGCTGAAACTGCCACTGTTAGGCGCACACATAACTGGATCGTCACAATTCCTTCCTTACCATCTAGCCTGCACACCCCCACAACCCTTTAAAGGCAAGGACTGTTCGGTCATATTTACTACCTTAGAACCTAGTACAGGACCTGGCATATAATAGTAATTCAGTAAATCTGGTTGTTTGACAGAAGCCTATGGGTTTTATAAGTTTTATCCAGGAAGCTTCATATACCCCATTTTCTCATTCCTTTTGTGCTTTCTTCCCAGACTTGGGGTTTTGGCACAAAGAGGTACTACTTTCAACACATAATATAAACTCTCACTCAACACACAAGTTAGAAAATATCATGGCAGGAACCCCCATGAGGAAGTCATCTTTCCAGGCCCTGGTTTTCCACCCTCCCTCCATTTCCAAGCTATCAGAAGCATTTTCCTATGCCCTAAAATTCGGGACACTGATCAAGTCAGTTAAGAAGGTTTTATTCCAAGCCTGCTGAGTATAAAGGGCTGCATTTTACTTTGGGAAGGGATTCAAAGTCTTTCCAAATAAATGACCTGCTTGTCTAGCTGTCAGAATGTGGACTTCTTTGGCATTCTTACCCTAGTCCTAATTCAAGTTTATGTGCCAAAAACAGAACTTCTGCCTCTTTCAAATTTAACAAGGACTTCAGACCATGGCAGTCTTGCACAATATGGACCTGTTATTAGAGCAACGGAGGGTATTTACAGTGTATTTAAATAACAGAGTGCAAAGAATTGGATATTTGAAAGTCTGGCTGGGTTTGGAGAATTGACTTCCATAAATCTAAGACCTAAAAAATACCTTTTTTGTTCAAACGTTGGAAAGATTTTTGTCAACCTTTTTGCTTCATTAGGATTTCTTTAAGTTTTCCTGGTAACCAGAAACAAGTTTCACAATTTGTGTCGCACTTGGCTCCTGTTCTGGAGAGTGAGGGAAAGCTTGTTGTTATTTCAGTAATCCCTGCACAGTGGAGGATGGAGAATTCAGCACTGAGGAGCCCTGCCAGCAGTTAACCCTGCCAAACCAAACAGGAATCAGTGTGGACAATAGGAAGATTATGTGGTGGAAAATGGATATCCCGAATGAAGGCAGAAAAGCTGCATCAATTATATTTAGAAGCTGCGTCTTTCCCCAAGGTTACAAAGCCATCCCTCTGAGTATTCAGAAGATGTTGCTGTTTCACCAAAAACTCACCCACAAAAGGTTAATGGGTAGAGTTGAAACAGAATGCTTTTTCTCTTATAACTTCCTGTGTGTTTTGGTATCTGGCCGCAAATCTTTGTGCCAGCTCTGTGTCCTTTCCTTCACTCTGCTATCAGGCCTTCCAGGTCTCCCCAGAGGAGGAGGACAGAGCTGATCTGCCAGGAGCAGAAGCAGAGGGCTCAGCGGTCCCCTCAGCAGGTGCTTTTCACACCAGGTTCCTAAGGGACAATTACCAGACAATGGCCAGGCTCAGCCAGGTCCTCTGGTGAAAAACCTGATCTCAGTCCAGGCTCAGCAGAATTGACCAGGGCTGTGTCTCCGAGTGTAAATGATTTTTCACTCTCTGTCTCTTCCTTTGTAAAAACCAAAATCAAATGAATAATTCTGTTTTTTAACAATGAAACTGAAGTACAACGAATCATATGACACTCATGCACACATCACCATGATGTTTACCTGTTACTATTATTCGAAACAGATCTTGTTTTATTTTGTTTTGTTTTTTTAAAAGAAACAACTTTTAAGATACAGTAAATCTCCACCTTCAACCTTTCCTACCCAGGAGGTACCACCTGAAGTTGGCATGGATCATTCCCACGTGGTTTTTAGGGCTTTTATCACGTTTTTATTCATAAAAATTTATATAAAAATGATCTTGCGTGTTTAAACTTACATGAAAGATATAGTTTAGATATCCTTAAAAATTTATTTTTGCACCCAAACTAATGTTTTTGAAGTTTATCATTGTGACTATTGGTAAATCTAGCCTTACGAGCGTTTAATATTCCTTCAAAAAAAAAATTAAATCTATCCTCCTATTCAAGGGCATGCATTTTTCCCACTTTTATTTTTATTACAAAGAATGCAATGAACATGCTTGTACTTTGAGCCTAACACATATATCCAGTATTTATTGAGGTAAACACTCAATAAATCAGAAGTACAATTGCTGAGCCATAGTTCAGTCTTAACTTTACCAAGTAATGGCCAATTGATCTCCAAGAAGTTTATACTAATTTACAAGCCCTCCAGCAATGGCTAACATTTTCAACAAAACTTGATGTCAACAGATTATGTTTTGCTAATCTGATAGCTTCAAATGGTACCTCACTGTTTTATTTTTCAACTCCCTGGTAACTAGTGAAGTTGAGCATATTTTCATATGTGATTGTCCATTTGTGCTTCTTGCTTTTAAATTGCCTCTTCATATGCTTCATCTATATTTCTACTGTGTTACTGTAGGGATTCTTCATAAATTTGGGATTTATATGTGGTTCCCATAGATTTTCCCAGTCTATGACTTTTCACTTTATGGTTTCTTTTAATTTTTAATGTAGTTAAAATTTGTTTTTTAAAGTACTTAGATTTATTAATCTTTTTCTGTATAATTTACTGGTATTTTGTGATTTTTTTAGAAAAAGAATATATAGGTATATGTATAGCTGATTCACTTTGCTATACAGCAGAAACTAACACAACATTGTAAAGCAATTATAGTCCAATAAAAATTAATAAAAAAAGAAACAATATTATGTAAAAAAAACACTTTCTTTAGCTTTATATCCTAAAGATTCTTCCATGTTTTTCTTTTTTGTATTATTAACACATTTATTACACTCTCCACTCCCACAAACCCAAGCCTTTGAGTAAATACATCTTCCATGTTTTTTCTAAGATTTGTTTTTTTTTTATTTCAGTCTTTAAGCCATCTGGGAATGTGACTTTGTGTGTCATGACATAGCAGCTTAATTTTATCTTTTTCTATATATATAATCAATTGGCCCATACTATTTGTTGAAATGTCTACCCTTTCCCCATTGATTTATAATACTGCCTGTCATATTCCAAGTTTCTTTATATTTTGGGGTTTGTTTTCAGATGCTCTCATTGATCGTTTCTATCTCTGAACAAGTACTATACTTTTAAAATTACAATAGTTTTATTAAAAGCCTTATTATAAATAAATTATTTCTATCTTGATATTCCTTTCCCTACTTTTCTTTCTTCTAGATTTTCTTGGCTTTTGTTGACCTTTTACTCTTCCATAAGACTGCAGAATCAACTTGTCCAGTTCTTCAGAAAATCCTGGTGAGAATATGACGGAAATTACATTGAATTTATGAATTAATCTGGAGAGAATTGATATCTTCATAATACTGAGTGTTTTCATACATGAAAACAATGGATCTCTCTATTAACAAGGTCTTCGTTTATATCTTTCAATAAACTTTAAAAAATGTTATCTTTAGATATATTGCACATTTTTGGAAGATTTATTTCTAGACAGTTTATCAATTTAGTTATTAATGTAAGTTGTATCTTTTACAATTATATTGTCTAATTATTTGTTGCTCATTCATACTAATGCAAATGATATTTTCACATTCTATACAGTAGCTTTGATAAAATCCAAAATTCCTTATTTGTTCCAATAATTTGCATAAGTTTAAGGATTTTCTGTGTGGTCAATCATACCAACGATGAAAGTTTTGGTATGCCTTTCCAATCAGTATAACTGTGTCCCCTCCCCCACCTCCAATTTGCACCATCAGAAAAGCAACAATGATAGCTGGAAAACGTTCTCATCCCTGGTTTTAGAGCATGCTTTCGTTTCTTTTTTTCTTTTTTTTTTTTTTGCGGTACGCGGGCCTCTCACTGCTGTGGCCTCCCCCGTTGCGGAGCACAGGCTCCGGACGCGCAGGCTCAGTGGCCATGGCTCACAGGCCCAGCCGCTCTGCGGCATGTGGGATCCTCCCGGACCGGGGCACGAACCCGTGTCCCCTGCATCAGCAGGCAGACTCTCAACCACTGCGCGACCAGGGAAGCCCTTGTTTCATTTTTGATGTTGACATTTATAATGGATTTAAGATAACTTTTAAGAATATTTTCTTTCCTAATGGCTAGTAATTTTTCTCTTTTCGTGATTTTTTTTTTGTTTTTATACACTGTCTTCTCTTTAACAAAGTAATCATTTATTTCCCCCTTTTATCTGTTAATGCTGTAACATGTTAATACAATTTCCAAATTTAATATTTAATCATATAATATATGTAGAACTTGATTTTCTAGTATTTTACTTAGAAGTTTTGTATCTGTAGTCATGAGTAAGTTTGGCCTATTGTTTTCTTTTCATGAACTGCCCTTGACAGTTTAGGTATGAGATTACACTAACCTCATAAAATGAGTTGTTACTTTTCTTGTTGTTCTGATCTCTGGGAGAGTTTATGTAAAATAGATATGATCCATTCAATGGAAATTTGGGAAAACTTGCATATAAACCATTTTGGACTGGAGGATTTTTAAGGGAGTTAGATTTTGATCCATTGATCCATTTTCATAAATGGCTATAGGACTGTTTAGATTTTCTATTTTCTTCTTGCATCAGTTTTGTTATGGTTTTCTAATTCATCACAGACCAAAACTTTCATAAAATACAAAATTATGTGCTTGTATGTTGCAGCCATATAAAAAATGCTTTCTCAGGTTCTAAGCACTTACTCTCAATTTCTGTACTTACTTCATTGCAGGCTGGTAACAAATAGTTCACTGACTGGTCAGCTGACCACCCTGTGCTAGCACTGTTCTAGGAAATCATCCATTTGTCAAACTTGGCAAATCCATTAGCATGGAGCATTGTTCATGGTATCTCATATTATCTTTAAACATTGCTATTGTATGTGTAGTTATACTGTGTGTTCAGTCCTAGTAACAGGAAGTGTGAGATAATGGAAAGCAATTTAGTCAGAAGAACCAGCTTAATCCACAGCCTTGGTGTTTATGAGCTGTGGAACTTTGGGCAAGTCACTTCTCAGAGATTCAACTTTCTTTTTTGGTAGATTAGGTCAGGGCTTTTTTAAAAAAAAAATTCCTCTCTTCCAGTAAAGCATTTTCTTCAAATGGAGTCTAACATTAAAGCAGATCAAAGTGGAATAATTCTGTTGAAGAAGAAAGTGGTATTGCCCCCATCCCACTCTCTCCCGCCCCCAGGAAGCCCCTGAAGCACTTCCACGATGCCCCTAGGGCTAACACAGCTTCCACTGCTAGTCTACCTTGCAAGGGTTTGAGGTGACCAGTCCTTGAGTTGACATCAAGCCAACAGCCAATAAAGACTCAGTCAAAGTGATTACATTAAGCATGGTTTCCATGAGGACTAAAAGAGCCTTCCAGGTTTCCTAGCAACAGACATCAAGGGCCAGGCCACAACAGAGTAAAAAACATTATTTGAAACATGGGAAAAATGGTTAATTGAGTTTAACGCTTATTCTCTATTGTGATGCAACAAATAGAAGTGATCGTAACGGCAACAACAATTTTCCAGTTTCTTAACCTTCAATTTTCCACTGTCTCCTGAACTGCAACATGGCAATCATCCACCAAAGAGTAGAATTTCCATTTTATTGAAAAATGAAAAGTGCTAGTGATTTTTTTCCTTTTTGTGATCCAAGTTTTACTTGAGAAAGGAAAGGGATGAGAGGAGAGTGATAATAATGTGAGCATTTTCTCCTTTCATACCATAGCACATAGAGGAAGATATTCAAACACAAGTTTGCATAAAGCCTTGGTCTTTGACCTTTTTTTAGGAGCCTCATCTCCCCACTTTATAGATTAGAAAAATTCACTCAGAGGTTAAGAGATCCACTTAAGGTCACAGGCCTGTTAAACGGCAGATCCAGGAAAAAACAGGGTTTTTTTTAAGGCTGATTTATAATCTTTATTACAGAATTAATTGATTATAATGCTTTTGGTCAGAGTTTATATATAATTTCCTTGTTTCTCTCTAGTTTTCACTTTGAAAAAATTTAAGCCTAGAGAGAAAACAGAATATGAATAGCATATATCCTTCACCTAGATTCACAAATAAACATTTTACCCATTTATGTTTTTAAATTTTTAATTAATTAATTAATTTTTTGCGGTACGCGGGCCTCCCACTGCTGTGACCTCTCCCGTTGCGGAGCACAGGCTCCGGACGCGCAGGCTCAGCAGCCATGGCTCACAGGTCCAGCCGCTCTGTGGCATGTGGGATCTTCCCGGACCGGGGCACGAACCCGTGTCCCCTGCATCGGCAGGCAGACTCTCAACCACTGCGCCACCAGGGGAGCCCCTATTTTAATTTATTTTTTATTGCGTTGGGTCTTTGTGGCTGTGTGCGGGCTTTCTCTAGCTGCCGCGCAGGGGCTACTCTTCGTTGTGGCGCACGGGCTTCTCATGCAGTGGCTTCTGTTGTTGCGGAGCACGGGCTCTAGGTATGTGGGCTTCAGTAGTTGTGGTCCGCAGGCTCAGTAGTTGTGGCTCACAGGCTCTAGAGCGCAGGCTCAGTAGTTGTGGCGCATGGGCTCAGTTCCTCCGCAGCATGTAGGATCTTCCCGGACCAGGGATCGAACCCATGTCCCCTGCAATGGCAGGCAGATTCTTAACCACTGGGCCACCTGGGAAGTCTCACATTTGCTTTTTTTGTATGTATATGTGTGTGTATATATGTGTGTATATACGCATTTTTATGCTGAACTATTAGTTACTTAAGAAATAGCAACTCATGAATACTTTCTTATTTTATTTTATACCTTATTATATATATTCTTATACCCCAAATGCCATCAACTACCCATGAAAATTAAGTAAATTGACTATCATCTAACACAGTCTATATTTAAATTTCTCCAACTGTCTTAATACTCTTTCACAGATTTTTAAAATATTGGATCCAATTAAGATTTGCACTATACATCTGTTTTTTATCTTTCTTTTTTGGGTTTCGTTTGGTCTTTTTAATCACTTTTACCTGGAGTAGTCCTCTCCCTATTCTGTTTTCCATGACATTGATGTTTTTGAGTCCAGATTCGTATCTTCTGGCATGTCCCACACCCTAAATTTGTATACTGTTTCTTCATAATTTGATATAGGCTAAACATTTTTACCAAGAAAATTACATAGGTGACATTGTATACTTATTATATCATATCAAACAAAATCAGGTGAAAACAAATGAAATCAGGTGGTTTCCCTATTGGTGAGGCTGTTTGATCACCTAGTTAAGATGATGATTAGCAGAGCTCTTCATTATAAAGGTACATTTTCACTTGTGATTTGTAAGTAATGAGCATTGTGAAACTTTGAGATCATGTGAATATTCAGTTTCACAACTTTTCAGGCAATCATTTTAGCAACCATTGTTGATCCTGATCTTGCCAGAATCATGTATTAATACTGAGAGTTGCAAAATGGTGATTTTCTTAGTTCTATCCATTCCTTCCACATTTATAAGCTGGCATTGTGTTAAAAAGAGGAGTCTTCTCCCTCTCCCTCTCCCTCTCCCTCTCTCTCTCTCATTGGGTTTCTCTGTGTCTGTCTTTCTCTCATTGCTACTTCAGCAGACACTGTGCACTACTTCTTTAAAATGTTGCTTTTGATCTAAATTCCTCCATAAAAAGACCTGCTTGTAGAAAATGTTTGCAAAGCACAGTAATTTAGGATTATTTGTCCATGGTGTCTTCCAAAAGCTTAATGAAGAGGGTAGAACCAATTATTTTCATCTGAGCTTCCAGGAATGAAGTTTTTATTTATTAATAAGGAAACTGATGAACAATGTTATTAAGTAACTAATGAAAATAGAGAAGTGTATATAAAAGAAAAAAGGGGTAGGAATCTTTTTTAAGGGTGTTGCTGAAATCCTCAAACTTCTCAACTGATATCAAGCTAAAGAGAAGAGTTTGAGATGTTTTTCTTTGGAAGTCTTTGGGCTCCTTAAAGGAAAGGGTCTAGTTCCAGTGCTATGAGTATAATCAGTGCAGAGGGAGTTCATGGAACATGTGAAAAGTTTTAAGGCTGGCATGCAGTGTTTCCTTAATTGCTGCTTTTCAAATAAATTAATGAGAGCAAAAAATAAACTTAGTTTGGGTCAGGATGGTTGAAATAAAAGCACAATAGGACAAGGATGGGGCTGTTTCTCAAGGGAAGTCAAAAGAGAAACCACTGGATGAGTTTTTATTAAAGTTTCCACATTTAAAATTCCCTCCTTGCAGATACCACTGCCAGAAACTTTCTTACATCATAAGTCCTGAATATTTCCTTAACTTGTTATTAAAAAAAGAAAGCTCTTGAGATGCATATTTCTTATGATCATGAATCATTCAGGAAACATTTAAGGAGGGTTACTGCTTTCTTGGCATGGATTTACAAGTTAGTGACCCAAAGATTAAAAAGACCCAGCTCCTGATCATTGGTACCTCCAGAATTTCTATCTAGAAGTTTAGGAATGACAATTTTGGAGCTAAGAGATTTGTCTTGAAGTTATGTTTGCATTTCAGATGAAGTTTTTTTTACTTAGATTATATGTTACAGGTCAATTAAAAATTGGCAAAGTTTTTTTGAAGATGTCTTTACTCATTCGTTTCATAAGACCGAGAAAATATCAGTTATGTTCATAACAAAAAAAGGGAAGAAGTTACTGATGGAAATTATGAAAAAGCTAAGACTTTTTCTCTCGCATTATGTTATACCACCACTATTTCTACACTTGAGGACCTTGGTCTTAAAAGGAGTGATAAATGCATATGCAAATCATTATAATAAAACACAGTATTAATGGGATAGATGAATGAACAAAGAGACATTAATAAACTAAGTGGGCTAAAATCATTCATTTCAGTTGGAGCCTAAGGGCACAACTATGAGATTTTCCTTTAGACACATTTGAGGATAGAGTCTGATTCAAAATTTGGTCCTCTACCCTCTATCCTTTTGTTCCTATCCTAAAATCGAAAGTTCCTAGGGAAATTTCACACCCATAAAACCAGGTTTTTCTTTCACTATTTGATAGTTCCAGGGAGGACTAAGTTCAAAGGGAGCTGTGTGAGTGCATTATAGGTGCAAAATCTCTGGGAGTAAAACAAACGGCTTAGCAGGAAGAAACTGAGCCTCCTCTCTTCCCGAAGACTCTGGGCTCCCTGCTGCCTGCCCACTCTCTCTCCCCAAGAAGTGGAAGCAGAGATAGCTGTGTTTCCAACCGGGCAGAATTTTAATAAAGTAACTGATATTTTCAGGAAAAAAACATTAATGTCAGCCAGGGGAGAAAAGATCAGGAGCCCCTTGACGGCCATGTCAGGAGTGCCCTAGAGGCTGGGGTTCAGTGGCAAAGAGGGCATGACTAATAGCCACATTGTTGAAGAAAAGTTGTAGAATAAATACCATTATTCAGACACTCATTTATTTTTCTGTAAGGTATGTTATAGTTCAAATCTACCAACTAATATCCATTAACATTCATCCAACTTCTACCTGACTAGAGTTTGAGCTTCTTGAGGGCAGTGATCAAATCTTATTTATCTACATTTCACCAATGCCTACTGCTCTACCCACCACATAGTGCAGTAAAGATAGTGTGACTAAATGGGAAGAGTTGTGATAATTCTCTTAACCAAGAATATAGAAAAAAATGAGAGTAATGGTCAGTAATGATATATATGTTGCAGACATTCCATTATGTCATTTACATCACTGTGTGGGTTCATGACCTAAACCATGATATAATGAAGCTTAATAGAATAAGGTACTTTTTTAAAGGATATAAATATAAATATAATTTCATGATTTAACCCTTTTACTTGGGGCTTTCTGCCCATGATAGGAATGTTGAAGACACCAACAGTTAGCTTTTGAAACAAGATGATTGAAAAAAATATAACTTTTCAATTTTCTATGATGAATACATGTTGTCTCCATATTCAGGCAATCCCTAATGACAAAAGTAACCATTGGCTTTATGAATCATAGCTTAGAACAAACTATCAATTCACACATTATATAATGATTTGCTGACTGTCCTTGGACTTGAGTTAATTTCATAATACCTGGAAGAGTATCTGATTTCAAACTTAGGTTACAAATCCCAGGAAGAAATATAATCTAAAGAGTTAACAGCACATGAATAAAGAATGGGCTGTTCTAACAGTTAAGTTTCAACACAATTTGTAGAAACCCTATTATAGAAGCTGTGTTTGTTTTAACAGAACTGTCTTGCAACAAAATTTGTAGGACAGTATTTTAGGGTACGATTAAATCACTGGGATTTAAATCTGGCCATTCCATAACTGCTAAAATCCGTGTCATGCTGACACAACAAAACGTTTCCAATCACCTCTTTATTATTTTGTAGTAAACTGTAATTGGTATTTAGTTCCCCTGAGTGAATCTCTTCTTTAGGACACACATTAAGTCATTTGTTTAGAGTTCATCTATAAATGCACATCTCACTTATGTTAGATTGAAGATTCTCACTATGTTTTTAGAAAGTCTTAGGCATAATTGAAATTAGGGGTAACTTTTTATATGATATTAACAATTTCCTTCATAACCTTAAAGGATTTCAAATTCTGCTCTCATTATAATTTGTCTACTTTTTTTAAAAAAACATTTAAACCTAGTGATCCATTTTATTTTCAACTCACCATATCCTTATATAAATCACTGTATTATGCCAGGGAGGAGCTTTAAAAGTCACTTAGAGGATTTTCACAGTTGACATGTTCTCTAGATGATCCACACATTCAGATCTCACTGGATAGGGGTTTTCCACTTTTTACTCAGCTTGCGTGCACTTATTTGCCCAAACTTCAACACACTTAAGCTCTCTTTTATAGATAATGAAACATTCTCTCACAACCCCAATCAGTATATATGCATTCAGAGTCATTTTATTGTTATCTCTGAAATACATATATATAAAGAGGAGAGGGTGGCAAGATGTTATTGTTCAATGTCATATTTTTAAACTAATTCTAAAATAGTATGGAGTTTACTCAAAAATTAAACATAGAATCACTTCACTTCTGGGTATACACCCAAAAGAACTGAAAGCAGGCACTTGGACACATATCTGTACACCCATGTTCCTAGCAGCATTACACACAATAACAAAAAGGTGGAAGCAATGAAAGTGACCATCAACAGATGAATGAACAAAATGTGGAATATACGTATGATGAAATATTATTCATCTTTACTAAGGAAGGAAATTCAGGTACCTGCTTTAACATGGATGAACCCTGAAGACATTATGCTAAGTGAACTAAGTCAGTCATAAACAAATACTGTATGATTCCACTCATATGACGTTCCTAGAGCAGTCAAATTCATAGAGACAGAGAGTAGAATGGTGGTTGCCAGGGGCTGGGGGGAAGGGAGAACGGGGAGTTAATGTTTAATGAGTACGGAATTTCAGTTTAGAAAGGTAAAAAAGTTCTGGAGATGGATGGTGGTGATGGTTACACAACAATATCAATGTACTTAATGCCACTAAACTAGACACTTAAAATGGTTAAAATAGTAAATTTTATTTATATTTTACCACAAATTTTAAAATAAATAATTTAAAAAGTAATCCTAATATTTTAGTAAGGACTGCTGAAAACCAAACTCTACATTTTACCGTTTAAGCAAATTATACTCTAGAGGTTATTTTACTTTTTGTGGGATCTTGTGATGCAACCAGAAATGAGATAATTTATTATGATAGAAAGAGCCTTGGCAGAGTCAGTACTTCACATGAGACCTCAAGTAGTACCTAGTAGGTAGGTCTTGCTGAACCTAAAACTTATGTGAGGCTCAGAACATAGTGGTTATCATCAAAGCTGGATGGAAAGGCATCACAGGTGCTACCTGAAGAGCCCGGTAGCTATTCACCCCCAAGGATTCTGTCAGTTTTGGATAAGAGAGATAGGGACTGATCCTATCTCTAGAGAGATGAGACATCCTCTATGAGATGTCAGGTGAATCCTGACATAGGAATTCAATCCAGAGACTGAGACAGTTTGGGAGGCAGTTTAAGAATGGCTGGTCTCAGGAACAAGGAGACTGTCATTGGTATTTGGAGCTCAAGTTCAGAGAATGTAGGAACTTACGCTGTGACCCCTTGGAATTGAACATGGCTTCTTAAATCCTTCCTGACTTAGGCAAGACTAGCACAGGGCTGAATCTGCACCTGGATATCATGTGGGTCTAATTATTCCAGAGGAAAGTTTGGAGGTTGTGGGTACAGAGGGAGTGGAAAAGCTCAGGTTAGGTCCTGAGAGTTTAAGGAAAGTGAACATTTTCCACTCCATAATCCAGTGAAAGTCATTGCCATGGTTTACACATGTCAGATCCTCAGCCCTGGAATGTTGACCCCTTGTGCTGCTGAGCATCTCTGGAATCTTCCCAACTCTCTATCAGCTGCCCATCACCATTCCCTAGTCCCACTGGCCTTCCATCCTCTATGATGTTCTGAGCCCAAACATTCCCAATCTAGTCCTCCTGCCTCTTTCCAATCCACTCCAGCCCATATACAAGGCAGAACTTTTTGAAAGGGCTGGGCTTTAGGGCTGCATTAGCTCTACTTGGTAGAAAGTACTCAATAACCATTTGTTGAATTTCATTGAAAATTTCCTCAGCAAACAAAATTTTTTCAATGCATTAAGTTTCTCAAGTTCTCAGTGTATCCTGATGCCAAAAAAGTGGCCTGGGAAGGAATCAGGAGTTAGCTATTAAGAAGTCCTATGGGGCTTCCCTGGTGGCACGGTGGTTGAGAGTCCGCCTGCTGATGCAGGGGACGCGGGTTCGTGCCCTGGTCTGGGAAGATCCCACATGCCGCGGAGCGGCTGGGCCCGTGAGCCATGGCCGCTGAGCCTGCGCGTCCAGAGCCTGTGCTCCACAACGGGAGAGGCCACAACAGTGAGAGGCCTGCGTACCGCAAAAAAAAAAAAGAAGTCCTATGATCTTAAAAAAGTATTTAATTTCTTTATTGCTCTCCTTATAAAATGATTCTTTTAAGTCCTTACAAAATGATTCTTTTAAGACATTCTAGTTCCAAAGTGTTGGTTTATCAGGGCACCTCAGATGTCTGGAATCTCCCATTTCCTGTAAACAGTTAATCCCTGGCAAGGGCATGAGGCCTTAGAGTTCTATCCCATTAATAATCTCCTAAACCACACAGTGTTTCTTTCTAATCGTCTTATGATTCTCAGTTCCTCCTGATCTCAGGTCTGAGATAACCTTTTGGGTTTTGGGGTAAACTATGGGAATAAACAAATGAATTAAACATATGATATAAAACAACGGCTTGAAAACTGATCCAAACTTTAAAAATTTTTTATATTTTGAATAACAAAGGAGATTTGATCCGTATGCATGAATACCTAAAAATCATCTTTTAAGGTTAAATTTTTAAAATCTACACACTGGTCTCAAACCATTTGGCTTTGTTGCTTTTTAACTAAAATAAAGTGAACTAATTCTGATTAAGTTTGGGGGGTGGGAATCTTCAGCATAGATGACAAATTATATGCCAGATGTTGGCTTCCTATGATTCAAAACCACGTTGCTAAAAAGCAGGCTGCTGGCAGATCTTTAATTACTAATATTAGTAATATGGACATCCAAGCCTAATGCATAATATGAATATAAAATATACAATTAATATAAAATGCATACTGAAAAAATTTTAACTAATGAATGAACATCACTGCTGCATTAGCTTTCTTAAGTAGGTCAGAGCTTAAAGCTGTCCAAATAATAGATTTTTATGTTTCTTTTTTTCTCTATCTCAGAGCAAGAAATTAATTTTTTCCTGTTCCAAAGTCATCACTAGATTAATGACTGTCATATGAAGCCTGGTTATAGAAAGCTCCTCATACACACAGCCATGTATAGCTCCTGAAAAATGAACAGAATCATTTTTCTCACAGAATATGAGTACAATGGATATCAAATAGATTATTATTTTTCTGAGAAAGAACTGTTAAATTTGTTCTGATGACAGTGGTGAAATGAGATTTAGAAATACTAATGCTTTTCCCTTCCATCATGCCTAGCTTATGTTGTCATAGATACCGTTTCAATTTACAAAGCCATACTGAGCACACTGTGGAAAACCTTACTGAACACAACAATGTGGAAAAAGACAAGACCTTTGCCACCCAAGAACTTATATTCTAGTAGGGGACATATGATCCCATTAAGATCCACTGACATATGAATAACACAGGCAAAAAAGCAGTTTTTAACTGAAAATGAGTTTTCTAATTGGCACTTCATTCCCTTTTTTAACATTATAAATAAGATAAAGTTCCAACCGTGAGAATTTTCTTTAAAAGTCTACCGTGTTACTTCAGACACTCAATATTAGCTGGACCTTACCACCCAGAATTCAGAGTGGATGGATGCAGTGAATGACAGGCTAGAGTTCCCTGAGATGTGGATTTTGACTAATGCATCTGCCCTTGCCTTGCAGTGAACCCCTGCAGCTCTAGGGCAAATGAGGCGAGAGCATGCTGAAAGTTCTTTAAGGAGGATGCTACTGACAGGAGTCAGGCTCATCTTAAAAATGAAATGAACACAAATTTCCAAACTTTATTAGACTACAAAAATTGCATATGTTAAATTTTAAGGGACTCTTTTCCATAATATTGTTCTGTTATACAAGTTCCAGGAACTTTTTTAAAAAAAATTGTAGTTTGGAAAAAAATAATCTTAAGTCCTCAAAGCATCTTCAGGACTAGGAATGTTCAATGCCCCTTCAAAATGCTTTGAGGACTTAAAATTATTTTTTCCCAAGCTGAATAGTAATACTTATGTATGAATGGTCAAAAAATTAAACTAATTACCAGATCTAGTTCAGAAATTAAAATTAGGGAAAGAGAATGGTCTGGAGACCCGTTTTTATTTAAGAAGTTATATGTGTCTGTCTCCTGCACCAGACTGCCTTATGAATCCCGGGTCACCAGCACCTGACTTATTGTAGGTGCTCTAGTGCTCTATAAATTGCTGGTTGAAGGAGTCAGCCTGTGAGTTAAGTGAGGGGGTAAATAAGTGAGTGAGAAAGTGAGTCAGTGAAGAATAAATGAATGCATTAAGATTTACCAGGAAGTACACTAGAAGGCAGTGATCCTTGAGCCTCAAATTGAAGATAAGTAAATGCTTCTTAAATCCTTTTTGACATAACATTTGGAATATGTCTCTTACTTCTAGCCAAGGGCTTTCTCAAATTCCTTATTTCAATCACGACAATGGTACTGAAAGAGAAGCAGTAACCTTCTTTATTTTTAAGCAACTCTCTTTCAATCAACTTTTAATTATCCTAAAGGAGGAAACCAGTGGTGCAGATAATCACCAAATCTCTTGTTGGAATGCATTATATGATAGCTTTTTACAGCAGTTTGCCTTCCTAATTAAGTTTTGATTAGGTTTCTATTACAGTTATGGAGAATTCCCTTAGCAGAGAGGACAACAGGTCAGGCAGCTCAAGAATACAGTGATCAATGCATTGAGGTTGGCTGGGAGTGACCCATACCTTAACTTAGGCCCTTCTTTTTAAAATGCATCGTGCTAAATAAGGACTTTGAGACATACAAAGTCATAGCAGATTTTCAGGTTCATAATTATTCAGTGCCAATCACTGAGAATCTATTAGAAGGCAGATAATTCCCCAGGGGCTGTAAAAACAAAGAGGAATAAGATACAGTCTTATACAAAAAAGATATAAACTCAGAATTTCAGGAACTCACTGCCTTGCCAGCAGTTTTCTGGTAGTCAATTTAAAAGGAAAAAAAGAAATGGGTAATGTTGATTTTAATAATACATTATATTTAACCCAACATGTTCAAAGCAATATTACTTTAACATGTAATCAACATAAAAATTATGAGGTATTTTACACTCTTTGTTTTAGACTAAGTCCTCAAAATCCAGGGTGTTCTTTACATTTGCTGTACATCTCAATTCAGACTAGTACATTTCAAATGCTTAACAGCCATATGTAGCTAAAGGCTTCCATACTGGGAAGCACAGTTCTAGAATCTTGCTTCTCAAACTATGGTCTGAGAATTAGCCTCACTGGCAGCATCTAAAAAATGTTAGAAATGCAGGATCTCAGGCTCCATCCCAGACCTACCGAATCAAAATCTGCATTTAGCAAGACATGCAGGTAATACTAAAGGTGTACATTAAAGTCTGAGAAGCACCAACCTAGACAGGTGTAGTGTAGAGAAAAGATCTGAATGATCTGGAGTTAGGAGCGCTGAAGAAATGTTTATGGGCCAGCAATGATTATAATGCGTGAGAAGCGGAAGAACTTAAGGGTATACAGGTAGCTGTTTATGAGGAATTGGATAAAACCATTTTAATCTGAGTGTTTCATAATCTTCAAAATGAAAATAATCCAGCCCATTTTGCAAGACTGATGTTAGGATTAGAGACAGGATGATAAAGCAATTCACATGATGCCTGGCTTCTA
This sequence comes from Stenella coeruleoalba, assembly GCF_951394435.1. Taxonomy (NCBI): domain Eukaryota; kingdom Metazoa; phylum Chordata; class Mammalia; order Artiodactyla; family Delphinidae; genus Stenella; species Stenella coeruleoalba. The sequence continues at coordinate 9,757,527 of NC_137164.1, read as the reverse complement.
GACATGGAATCTTTAGATAATTCCATTACCAATGGTACACAGTCATATGAAGACTCCAGCGCTGCAAGGTTTTAACTACAAGGAAAGTGGCTGACACTATATGAAAACTGACCAAAGAGGGAGAATTGCAGAATATCACTGCTGTCACAAGCATAGATTCTGGGTGATTGCCAGAAGTCTCAAGTGAGAGCTAATGTCAGAGCAGGTTCACCCAAGGTAAGATGGGAGAGGGGAAACTCCCTCAGAGGGCAATGCAGATGCTAGAATTCATACATCATGTTCATAAACCTACTGTGGCCACCTTTCACCAAAATATGTTGCACAACTTTGGGTATCTGGTTTATCGACTAATTAATAGGACTAAAAGGATCAGATAACTGCTCCTTGTGCTCATCTAACATCTGGCTCTTCCACTAAGTGGCATGTTGGTCAAGATGCCTTATTTTGACTGTCAAATGATGTCAGCATATCTGGGAATATTATTCAGCTGAAATTAATGCCATATTGAGAACTGGAAACCCAATAATATTTTTGTTGGAAGATTAGCCATCCCTCCCTTCTTCTAAGGACTATGTATCAAAAATGTCAACTATTACTAAAAAGAAAGGGAGGTAACTCTGTGGGAATAGAAAGGCTCTGGTTTGGGAGTCACAGATCAGGGAGTGCTAGTTTTAGCTCCCATATTAACTAGTTTTCATAACTCAGAATTTTAATCTCTTGTGGCCTCACTTCCGCCCTGATAAAACTTGGAGGTTTAATATGTGAATCTCTTCTCTCTTTATTTTTAGAATATTTATTAATGGAATAACAAAATTGCTTTTCTTAAATACTATTTTCTTAAGTAACTTCAGTGATTTCCAGTTGTATTTTTATTTGATTTTTTCAAGTTTTATTTTTTATTGTGGTAAAAAGTATATAATATAAAATTTACCATGTTAACCGTTTTTAAGTGTATAGTTTGGTAGCACTAAGTACATTCACATTATTGGGCAACCATCACTACCACTCATCTCCAGAAATTTTTTATTTTCCCAAACTGAAACTTTGTACCCATTAAACACTAGCTCCCTCACTCCCTTCCTCCAAACCCTGACAATCACCATTCTATTTTCCGTTTCTATGAGTTTGACTACCCTAGGTACCTTTCATATAAGTGGAATCCTACAGTATTTGTCCTTTTGAGTCTGGCTCATTTCACTTAGCATAATGTATTCAGGGTCCATCCACTTCGTAGTATATACCAGAATCTCATTCATTTTAAGACTGAATAATCTTCCATTTTATGTATGTGCCACATTTTGTTTATCCACATTTGGGTGCAGTGATACGTGGTTTGAAGATAAAAGTTGCTGAAATTCACAGCAGTAGGGCCCAACAAGGAAATGGATGCATTGGTTGATTTTCTGGGACTTCTAGGGTTAATGATGCTTAGGCCTTTTCCTAAACATCAGGAAAAAGAATAGGAAGCAGCCAAGGTAATTATTTAGCATGGTTAGAGGCTGACTGAGGCTGGAGTATAAAAACAGGGAAAAGCCTATTTATCAAAATGCAAGGAAAGTGCAGACTCAACTATTGGAGCCATCAAAGGTCTGAGATGAAGCTGTGCAAAGTCTAGGAAGACACTCAAGCACCCAGGGCTAAAAGAAAAGTGGAAGTAAGGCACATTTTGGTCCTAAATGGGAATGTCAGTCAGAGTATCTTTGGTAGGACGATCATTCCTTTGAGCTTCGCATAAAATGTCAACCCTTAATGCAGATGAGTTAATCAAGGTTCATAGGTTCACACCATTAACAGTGTTTGTTTCCACGTGCCCGTTTGGATTATGACAGATCTGTGACTATCAGTGGGTCTATGAATTATTAAAGTTGACTAACAGTGACAGCTTCTGTAAAGTAAATTCTACTGACTTCAAGTAGCAAAAGAAACCACAAAGCAACTGAAACCATCTTCCTTGTGTCATTAGATCTATGAATTAATGAGTTTTGAACAGCATCTCAAACAGGCAGTTCACAGAAAATCTTCAGGGCAAAAAGGAGTGGGTTAGAGGAGGTGAGGCTGAAAAAACTATCTCTGCTCATCCCCACTGTGCTGACCTTTCCAGGAAAAGTTTGATGAATTGGTGGAAGCTGAAACTGGGCAAAGGATATGAGAAATGCGATCCCGCTTCTTGTTTTACATCAGTTAGAAGTAGATGTAGATTAGTGAGTTTCTCTTTGAAAATGAAAATGTTTCTCATAGCTTAGTCAGAAACTTTCCTGAAAAAGAGGTTAGGTTGAGGGCCTACCTCAGGGCACTCTGGACATTGGAGTCCATCTGCTATGTGGAACCAGAGAAGAGTCAGGGCTGTCTACAATATTGTAAGGACTGTTAGCATATTCTTAATTCAACCTTATTCTACTGGGCAAAGAGCAGTCACCAAAACTTGCGGAAGAAAGGGCTCTTTGTAAAAGTCGTATTTGAGAATGTCATATTTTTAGTTATTATTTTTTTTAATTTTATTTTATTATTTCTTACACAGCAGATTCTTATTAGTTATCTATTTTACACATATTACTGTGTATATGTCAATCCCAATCTCCCAATTCATCCCATCACCCCGCCGCCACCGAGAATGTCATAATTTTAAATGTTCAGATCTCCATAGTCATCTCTCTGAGGCAACACAGGATAAATAAAAGTATGAGAATAAAGGTCAAAAACACTTCCAAGTTTGCTTTCCAGCTTTGCTACTTAATAGCTATGTAACCTTGGACAATTTACTTAACCTTTCTCAGTCTCAGTTTTCTCATCTTTAATTGCCTGTGTGATGATAATTGGCTGCGCTGTTATATGACAATGTACAAAGAATGCCTCTACATAGTAGATGCTCAATAAATATTAGTAACTTTCCCTTATTGTTTTTGTTAAATTTAGGAGTACATATTCGTTCACTCATCCAGTCTTTCATTCTTCAAATACCTATTCATATGTATATGCCTAGCACTGTTGTAATCAAATGCAGCTCTTCATCAAATCATACATTTTCAATATATGTTATTATCTTTTCCATGAAGTACTTTATCTTTAAAAATAATTAATTCCTCCTCAGTTACTTTGTATTATAAATATTCACAGTTCAAAATTATGTACCATATTTGTAAATGGGATGAAGAGTACATAAATTGAAATACCAGCTTGACAATGCAACAGAAATAAACTCTCATTGAGACCTAACAAATTCAAAAGGATACTTTTAGTAAACCCTTATTTTTATGTAGGCTGTGATAGGGTTACCCTATTATAATAACTAACTACCAAAACAACTACAGAATTGATCTTGGGTCCATTGGGAGTCCAACGATACCCTAAAAATACATTGATTTGAAATTTTTTCAAATGTTTTTAGAGTTTTACAGATCTCCTATGGGATTATGGTGGGGAAAGCTTTGGGTGACTATCTATGGAGAATTTCTTCTATAACCATTATATTCTAGGACAGGAGTTCTAATGAAGGACTGATAAAAACTGAAATAGTCTGACAATCATCCTTCTGTTCTCAAAAGCTAAATTATGGGAAAAATAGGCATGAGGAAAGGCTAATTTAAAAATTAATTGTCCAGGCTCATCCTAAGGGGTTTCCGCTCACACCACCTGTCCTGCAGTTCCCAGAGCTCATGGACTCCTCATCGTCCTAATCAGAGTCACAGTGTCAGGGTACCTTGCCCCAGAGCTCCTGCAGGTGCTGGGGAGTCTCTCTGGTCCAAACGCTGTGCCTGGAAGGCACATGGAAACACAAAAGACCCCGAATAGCCAAAGAAATCTTGAGAAAGAAAAACGGAGCTGGAGGAATCAGGCTCCTTGACCTAAGACTATACTATAAAGCTACAGTCATCAAGACAGTATGGTACTGGCAATGGAACAGGATAGAAAGCCCAGAGATAAACCCACACACATATGGTCACCTTATCTTTGATAAAGGAAGCAAGAATATACAATGGAGAAAAGACAGCCTCTTCAATAAGTGGTGCTGGGAAAACTGGACAGCTACATGTAAAAGAAAGAAATTAGAACACTTCCTAACACCATACACAAAAATAAACTCAAAATGGATTAAAGACCTAAATGTAAGACCAGACACTATAAAACTCTTAGAGGAAAACACAGGCAGAACACTCTATGACATAAATCACAGCAAGATCCTTTCTGACCCACCTCCCAGAGAAATGGAAATAAAAACAAAAATAAACAAATGGGACCTAATGAAACTTCAAAGCTTTTGCACAGAAAAGGAAACCATAAATAAGACCAAAAGACAACCCTCAGAATAGGAGAAAATATTTGCAAATGAATCAACTGACAAAGGATTAATCTCCAACATATACAAGCAGCTCATGCAGCTCAATATCAAAAAAGCAAACAACCCAATCTCAAAATGGGCAGAAGAGCTAAAAAGACATTTCTCCAAAGAAGATATACAGACTGCCAACAAACACATGAAAAAATGCTCAACATCACTAATCATTAGAGAAATGCAAATCAAAACTACAATGAGATATCACCTCACACCAGTCAGAACGGCCATCATCAAAAAATTTACAAACAACAAATGCTGGAGAGGGTGTGGAGAAAAGGGAACCCTCTTGCACTGCTGGTGGGAATGTAAATTGATACAGCCACTATGGAGAACAGTATGGAGGTTCCTTAATAAACTAAAAATGGAACTACTATATGACCCAGCAATCCCACTACTGGGCATATACCCTGAGAAAACCATAATTCAAAAAGAGACATGTACTGCAATGTTCACTGCAGCACTATTTACAACAGCCAGGACATGGAAGCAACCTAAGTGTCCATCAACAGATGAATGGATAAAGAAGACGTGGCACATATATACAATGAAATACTACTCAGCCATAAAAAGAAAGAAAATTGAGTTATTTGTAGTGAGGTGGATGGACCTAGAGTCTGTCATACAGAGTGAAGTAAGTCAGAAAGAGAAAAGCAAATACCATATGCTAACACATATATATGGAATCCAAAAAAAAAGGAAAAAAATGGTTCCGATGAACCTAGAGGCAGGGCAGGAATAAAGACACAGACGTAGAGAATGGACTTGAGGACACAGGGAGGGGGAAGGGTAAGCTGGGACGAAGTGAGAGAGCAGCATGGACATATATACACTACCAAATGTAAAATAGGTAGCTAGTGGGAAACAGCTGCATAGCACAGGGAGATCAGCTCAGTGTTCTGTGACCACCTAGAGGGGGTGGGATAGGGAGGGTGGGAGGGAGACGCAAGAGGGAGGGGATATGGTGATATACGTATACATATAGCTGATTCACTTTGTTATACAGCAGAAACTAACACAACATTGTAAAGCAATTAATCCAATATAGATGTTAAAAAAATAAAGTAAAACAAAATAAATAAATAAAAATTAATCGTCCAGAAAATTTTCTCATTTCTGTTTATGATGTATTTTAATAAAATTCTACTTATTTAAACTGGGTTAGCAAGTACTAAATTAAACAGTAGAACATTAATATTCCCTAAGGCCATTACAACTGTAATTTTTGAAAGAATATTAAAGTTGGGCTTCTTAAGAGTTGGGTTTCTCAAGAAGTATTCATTTAATTATGATAGTTTTGATATCTTTTTCTGTTCCCCTGGGAGTTGAAGGCACACACACACACACACACACACACACACACACACACATATATGTATGTGTATTTTCTAATCCTGAAGTCATGATACAATAGTCTATCTTGCTTATAGACATAAAAAGTGGGGCCACACTGTCCTTGAATCAAATCGATTCCCTTCCTTTGATTCTTATAACTCATCTACCTCCCTCACATTCTTTATAAATGTGGAGCTCTTTTTTTTGTTTGGTTTTGTTTTTTTGGTTTATATGTAGTTTTTTAAATATATTTCTAAATTAATAGGCTTTATTTTTAGTCCAGTTTTAGGTTTACAGAAAAACTGGGTGGAAAGGACAGGACAGAGTCCCCAAATATTGCATTTCCCTCTTTCCCCACCCGTAACACTATTTTCCCTATTATTAACATCTTTCATTAATGTGGTACATTTGTTGCAATTGATGAATCAATATTAATACATTATTAACTGAAGTCCGTAGTTTACATTAGGGTTCACTCTTTCTACTGTGCATTCTGTGGATTTTGACAAATATATTATGATATATATCCACCATTATATTGTCATACAGAATAGTTTCATCACCTTGAAAATCCCGTGTACCACCAATTCCTGTCTCTATCCCTCCCCCTGAATCCCTGGCAAACACTGATCTTCTCACTGTCTCCATAGTTTTGTTTTTTCCAGGATGTCATATAGTTAGAATCATACAGTATGTAGCCTTCTCAAATTGCCTTCTTTCACTTTAGCTGTATGTATATAAGTTTTCTCCATATCTTTTTATGGCTTGGTAGTTCATTTCTTTTAAATACTGAATAACATTTACTTCATTCACCTACTGAAGTATATTTTGGTTGATTCCAAGTTTTGGCAATTATGAACAAAGCTGAAACAAACATTTGCATGCAGGATTTTGTGTGGATATAAGTTTTCAATTCATCTGGGTAAATACTGAGGAGCACAACTGCAGGATTATACAGTAAGAGTGTTTCATTTTGTAAGAAATTGTCAAACTGTCTTCCAAAGCGGTTTTGCCACTTTGCATTTTCATCAGTAATGGATAAGCGTTCCTGTTTCTTCACATCCTCACCAGCATTTAGTATTGTCAGTATTTTGAATTTTAGACATTCTAACAAGTATGTAGTGGTATGTCATTGTTGGCTTAATTTGCAATTCCCTAATGAAAGATAATGTTGAGCATCTTTTCATATACTTATGAAAATTTGTCAATATACATCTTTGGTGAGTGTTCAGATTCTTTGCCCATTTTAAAATGGGTTGTCTTCTTATTGTTGAGTTTTAAGAGTTCTCTGAATATTTTAAATACCAGTCTTTTATCAGATATACGTTATTCAAATATTTTTTTAGCTTATCTTTTCATTCTTTTAACAGTGTCTTTCGCAGAGCAGAAGTTTTGAATTTTTAAAGTCTGACTTACCAATATTTTCTTTCATGGATTATGCTTTTGGTGTTGTATCTAAACAGCCATCTTCAAACTCAAGGTCACCTACATTTTCTTATATGTTATCTTCTAGGAGTTTTATAGTTTTGCGTTTTAAATTTAGGTCTATGGTCCTTCTTGAGTTAATATTTGTAAAATGTGAAAAAGCTATTTCTAGATTTATTTTTTTGCATGCAGATGTCCAGTTGTTTCAGGACCATTTGTTGAAAAGACTATCCCTTTTCCTTTGAATTGCTTTTGTTCCTTTGTCAAAGACCAGATGATTAAACCTGTGTTGGTATATTTCTGGGTTCTCTATTCTGGAGCTTATTTTATTATCAATAATTGTGATTATTTATCACCTTTTGCTTCATAGTATTATTGGTTTTTAATAATTCCCTTCTTGTTTTATTCAGGTAAAATTTACATGCAGGAAAAAGCATAGACCCCTTCCTTTTTCATACCTGATGAGACTCTTGATTTTTTAAGTACAACAATATGAAACAGCTGATATTTTATCATGTAATATTTAAAACTATGGGAAAAACCTTTTAAAAAGTGAAAGCCCATCTTACTGTGAGCTTATTTTTCTGTAGAGTAGAGGTTGTCACCATCATGATTGCCAGTGTCAAGACCAAATATACTATAGGTGGATTTGGTTCAGTTTAGTTTGAATCCAAGGTGTGTGCTGCATACACTTGTCATGCTTTATGCAAATCAGTTAATCAAGAATCAGCTTCTGCAGTTAAAGAAATGGAAATAATTATGCATACCAGTCAGGACTGTGATAAGGATTAATGATAAAATATATTTGAAAGGGCTTTTGTAAAATGTGAAATCCTACAGAGATGCTGGGTGTTGTTCTTATTAACTAATAGAAATTGAAAGGACTATTTTAAAGATCAGTACTTCTAGCTGTCACCAGACAGCTGATGGTTTCAAACCAGCAATTGAAGCATTAAAAGATATTAAACTCACTAATAATGCTTTTATAAGTGACTTCCAGAGAAAATGTTTCCACCAAATTCCATCAAACTGTGAAGTTTGTTACTCTAACCCATACTACTCTATGTCTAATTTAAATCTTTCATGCTATATTATTTTTTATCCTATCTTTGGTTAAAAACTTTAAGATTCCTCTCAAATTTTGTACTGTAAAGAATAATACTTGGGGAATAGACAATTAATATGTGTTTGTGGATAACTGACATGTGGTTTTCATTTTTCTTAAGAGAATTAGCAAGTTAAGGCAGATTAATTGATTATAGTTTATCAACCATCAAGAGAGCAGCACCAACAATAATTCAATATCTGAACTAAAAATTGCCAACTGGTATAGAAACAATGTATTCTAACTGACCTAATTTCACTAATCTACCCACTAGTTTGTTAATTCATTCAATGCAGTGTTAAGGCTCCCACTGGGCTGTATAATCTGGTAGAATCAAAATACATTGGAAACAGACCTGTTATCTCAAGGCCTTTGCAGTTGAGGAGATCAGTCCCATATTGATTTGGGGGCACTATTACTTAGACCTATAAACATCATTCTGCTTGAGCATTAGACAGTGTGGCTGGCAAGGAGGAAGAGGGGCATCCTGGTAGAAGAAATGACATATGCAAAAGCACAGCAGTTCAGGGTGCCTTGGCCACCTTTGTATTCATTTCTTCTTTTCCCCATCCCCCAAATATAGAATCTTGTTCAATGTGGGTTGGATATCTGGTTATCTCATCCTGATTTTGAGTTCAATGCTGGCCCAGCTGGCACAGTGATAAAGGAATGTGTGCATAAAGTCTATTGCTCCAGAGCTCACTGGATTGGCCAGATAGTTGCTCAGCTGCAGGAAAGAAAGGACTGGCAAACATATAAATCTAACATTAACATGAAATTGTAATAACTTAGTGAATAAAAATAGCTCTTTTGAGAACTTTTCAAATGTAAGATTTCTACATTTTTCATAGTGCAGAGACATTAAAAAAAAAAAACAGCCCAGAAGACAAGTGATATTAGATAGGGAAAATGTAAAAGGACTTTGCAATTCATAAAGGGCTAAATTAATTTAATTTATATTGCTTATTGACTCATAAAAAATGTAATGATTTTTCATTTTGAATCTAAATCTCTTCATTTCTGAAAATTTCAATCACATAGTTGTATTGATCTCCCTGGAAGCTTTTTGATTTGGATACTAAGAATTAGCTACATTTTAAAGAAATGACCAGATCTCTCTCTGAGGTTTTTCCTGTGCAAGATTCTACATCCCGCTTCCTCTGGTTAAAAGCAGCAGGGAGATGGTGGCAGTGGGATTAATTTCAAGAACCTTCTTATCTACCCAAAATGAATTCACTGGTTATGCAGAGGAGACAAGGAGGTTTGACAGCTAAACTCACATATATCCAATATGCTGAAATTCTGTTTGACAGTTGATTTTGAAAGATTTTTTTCAAAACATATACGTTAAGCCACATGTTTCAAAAACTGAGAGCAATGAAATCCTTGATATGATCCAGGAGACATAAATATTAGGTGCTTCGGAAACTAAAACAAGACGGATTGCTAGTATCAAACTCACTACCCATATTCTCCAAACACTTTTGACAGCCTCCACCATCAGTAAAATATTTTTAAATATATCCTCAACATATATACTCATTTGATTATTTGTATATCATTTATTACTAACTTATTATTGTATACATTATAAAACATATGCAAAAATAGAAATTTTAAAAAGAATGAAATAAGGGGGAACTAAATTGTATTTTAAATGACTACTTTTAATAGTTGAAGACTATCATTAGCTAAGTCAATTTAGGAGTGAGACTCTTTGTTAATGGTAATGGATAAAAATCCATATATAAGATTATCTTCTCGGAAATTTCTAAAAATAGTTAAACTAGTTCTTATAAGAGCCAGTAAGTTGATTTTTATCTCTTAACGGAGTTCAGATAAAGCTCAAAGTAGAACAAGGAGCAGGGGCCATTCAGACGTTTTCTTGTTCACCTGTGCTTATATTTTTATTATTGTCTGCATTTCCTGGTTTCTTTGCAGGATCCTTTTCATTAACTTCTCCCTTATGTGAAGGTTACTTAAGTTAAAGCTAGATAACATAATCCACAAAGCAACTTAAATAAAGCACATAGAAACTGCAATATGTGCAGTTTCTGGACTTGGTTATAGGGGCAAGATGGCCTAGACTTGGTTATAGGGGCAAAAGCATGAAGGAATGATTGGAAATTAAGTTGTGAGGACGAGTTCATTCTTGTTGCTATTAATATTTAGCATCTTAAGCTTTAATTAGAGTCAATATAGCACAAAACAATAGAAGACATTCATCAAAGGTTATACTGCAAGCAAATAATTTTATAAACTACAATGCAAGATTGCTATCCAGTATTTATTTTTTATTTACTTAATCTTTGTTTTTCCATTCATCTCTCCACCCCTCTTCCCTCTGGCAACCACCTGTTTGATCTCTGTATCTATATCTCTGTTTCTATGTTGTTATGTTTGTTCATTTGTTTTGTTTTTTAGATTCCACATATAAGTGAAATCATACAGTATTTGTCTTTCTTTGTCTGACACTTCACTTAGCATAACACCTTCCAGGTCCATTCATGTTGTCGCAAACAGCAATACTGTATTTTTTTATGGCTGAATAATATCCTATTGTATATACACACCACAACTTCTTTACCCATTCATCTATCGATGGGCACCTAGACTGCTTCCATATCTTGGCTGTTGTGAATAATGCTGCAATGAACATAGAGGTGCATATATCTTTTCAAATTAGTGTTTTTGTTTCCTTTGGAAAAATACCCAGAAGTGGAATTGCTGGATCATATGGTAGTTCTATTTTTAATTTTTTGAGGAATCTCCATACTGTTTTCCACAGTGGCTGCACCAGCTTACATTCTCACCAACATTGTACCAGGGTTCCCTTTTCTCCACATACTCACTAACACTTGTTATTTGTTGTCTTTTTGATAACAGCTGTTCTGACAGGTGTGAGGTGGTATCTCATGATTTTGATTTGCATTTCCCTGATAATTAGTGATGCTGACCATCTTTTCATGTGTCTGTTGGCTACTTTTATGTCTTCTTTGGAAAAACATCTATTCAGGTCCCCTACCCATTTTTTAATCAGGGTTGTTTATTTTTAATGTTGACTTGTATGAGTTCTTTGTATATTTTAGATATTAACCCCTTATAAGAGATATCATTTGCAAATGCCTTCTCCTATTCAGTAGATGGCCTTTTCATTTTGTTGATAGTTTCCTTCTCTGTGCAAAAGCCTTTTAGTTTGATGTAGTCCCATTCGTTTATTTTTGCTTATGTTGCCCTGGTCTGAGGAGACATATTCAAAAAAGTATTGCTAAGACTCATGTCAAAGTGCACACTGCCTATGTTTTCTTCTAGGATTTTTATGGTTTCAGGTCTAATATTTGAATCTTTAATCCAGTTTGAGTTTATTTTTGTATATGGTGTAAGAAAGTAGTCTAGTTTGATTCTTTTGCATTTAGCTATCCAGTTTTCCCAACACCATTTATTGAAGAGGTCACCTTTTCCTCATTGTATATTCTTGCCTCCTTTGTCACAGATTAATTGACCAGAGAAGTGTGGGTTCACTTCTGGGCTCTCTGTTCTCTTCCATTGATCTCTGTGTCTGTTTTTTTGTGCAGTACCATACTGTTTTGATGACTGTAGCTTTGTAGTATAGTTTGATATCTGAAAGTGTGGTACCTCCAGCTTTGTTCATCTTTCTCAAGATTGTTTTGGCTATTTGGGGTCTTTTGTGTTCCATAAACATTTTAGAATTATTTGTTCTAGTTATGTGAAAAATGCCATTGGTGTTTTGATAGAGATTTCATTGACTCTGTACATTGCTTTGGGTAGTATGGTCATTTTAACAATATTAATTCTGACCCATGAGCATGGTGTATCTTTTCATTTGTGTTGTCTTCAGTGTCTTACAGTTTTCCAAGTACAGTTCTCTTACCTCCATAGTCGGATTTATTCTCAGGTATTTTTTCTTTTTGATGCAATTGTAAATGAAATTGTTTTCTTAATTTCTCTTTCTGATACTGTATAGAAATGGAACAGATTTCTGTATATTACTTTTGTGTCCTGCAATGTTACTAAATTTATTTATTGGTTCAATAGGTTTTTGGTGGCATCTTTAGGATTTTCTATGTACACCGTCAAACCATTGGCAGTTACAGTTTTACTTCTTCCTTTCCAATTTCGATTCCTTTTGTTTCTTTTTCATGTCTGATTGCTATGGATAGGACTTCTAATACTAGGTTGAATAAAAGTGGCAAGAGTGGGCATCCATGTCTTGTTCCTGATCTTAGAGGAAATGCTTTCAGCTTTTCACCATTGAGTATGATGCTGGCTATAGGTTTGCCATATATGGCCTTAATTGTGTTGAGGTATATCCCCTCTATTCTCACTTTGTTGAGCGTATTTATCATAAATGGAGGCTGAATTTTGTCAAAAGCTTTTTCTGCATCTATTGAGATGGTCATATAATCCTTATTCTTTAATTTGTTAATGTGATATATTACATTGATTTGTGGATATTAAACCATACTTGCACCCCTGGGATAAATCCCACTTGATCATGATGTATGATCCTTTTAATGTAGTGTTAAATTCGGATTGCTAATATTTTGCTAAGGATTTCTGCATCTATGTTCATCAGTAATATTGACCTGTAATTTTCTTCTCTGTGGTGTCTTTGCCTAGTTTTGGTATCAGGATGATGTTGGTCTCATAGAATACGTCTGTAAGTGTCCTTCCTCTGCAATTTTTTGGAATAGTTTGAGAAGGAAAGGCATTAATTCTTGTTTAAATGTTTGGTAGAATTTACCCGTGAAGCTGTCTGGTCCTGGACTTCTGTTTGTTGGGATTTCTTTTATTACTGATTCAACTTCATTACTGGTAATTGGTCTGTTCATACTTTGTATTTCTTCCTGATTCAGTCTTGGGAGATTGTATGTTTCTAGGAATTTATCCATTTCTTCTAGTTCGTCCTTTATATTGGTGTATAATTGTTTATAGTAATCTTTTATGATCCTTTGTATTTTTGTGCTGTCAGTTGTAACTTCCTTTTCATTTCTGATTTTATTTATTTGGGCTCTCTCTCTTTTCTTCTTGATGAGTCTAGCTAAAGGTTGTTATTCAGTATTTAAAAACAAGCCAATAAACGTACAATAATCTCATTAAAAAGAAGCCATGTAAACAATTAACAAGGCAATTTATTCCAAAAGTAAACATGAAAATTAATGAAGTGATTTACATTTTTAAATAATTCCTCCAATAAATTATAGACAAACTGTGTTAAGACCATTAGGGTTATTTTTATATATTATAGGCAAATATTTATATATACAAAATATGTAGGCATATATACCATTACAGTGGTTTTAGATTGAAAATACAACAACTTGTGCTTTTGGGGTCTGCATCCCTAGGTAAATAATTCTATCAAGTTTAGAAATATATCTCAACAATATTTTCCCTCTTTTTCATTCATTATGTTTCCACATTTCTAAGTAAAACTGAAATATTCTTTTTGGTCCTTAATCTAGTTTGAAAGCATCTAATGATATAATCTGATAAATATTAGAAATGGTTTCTTGATGTCAAAACCTCCTGGATGAAACTGTGGCAAAAGTCCTCCCTCTGGTATGACCTGTGGTTTCACCTATCGTGGATTTAAAAGTCTGCCTTTTTTGTATTCACATCAATATAACAAACTTGATGGCATTTTGGAAATATAACACTTACTACTGGAGAAGCACTTGCTTTTTAAGGTGCTTTGAATTAATCATAGTTTTCCACACAGCACCCTGTGAAATAAGACACAGCCCCTCATCCCTTCACTCACCACCCCTGCACACCTCTCAGCTGGTGCTTCCCAAACTTTTCACATTTTGCAGGCAACATTCATGATTTCTGTCACATTCTGTACCACCTACACTATTATTTATTTAATATTTTTAGGGACAACCTTTCTTTTTAATTTAATTATAATCTCAGCTAATTACTCTGAAATCACAGTTGTATGGGCTATTTTTATCCTAATACATTATATACATACATATAAAAATATCATTTTTGCCCACCAACATTATATACAATATGCTTTGGGAAACAGATGCCTAAGAGCAGGGTCCCAGGATATTGGTGGCAAGAGAAAGGTAAAAAGCCAGGCCAGAGGGTGCCCTAAATACAGATATTTTCTGAATCAGTTTCCCCAGTTGAACTAATAAAGGAACAATCTATTTCGGTTATATTTGATATTCTTATAAGGTACAATTAATAAATTATCTGCTTTTATTCCAAACATCTCCCAGAATACCTTTTTACTTCAAAACATGTCCAACAAAACCTTAGTATCTGTTGCCATAATTGTTATTGGAGATGTGCAGTGACTTTCAGGAAAATCAAGGTTTTTGCACATACAAGGACAGCCATATTTTCAGCCACTAGTCTTATGGGGACTTTAGCAAACGTTTTCTATTTTTTTATAGTGGGATAAATACCTCCATATTTTTCCCTAAACAGCTCAGGGAAAAACTGACTTTAACCTGCATTTTGGTGAAATAAAACTGCTATTCCTGAGTAGAATTAACTCATATATGTGTTGTTTTGTTTGTTTGCCTCAAGATAAACTAAATATAGGATACATGATTTTAATATAATGTGACAGATTTCCATTTGCTACACATAGAAATTAATTTCATTATTTGATACTTTACATTTTATAAAATAGGGTTCCTCCCTTCAAAGCTTTTCCAGACTAGATGGGGAGACAAAACTAATAAACATGAACCAATAAATTAAAAATCAAGTGCAATGTATTTAATTGTGGAAATGGTATGTAATTCCATGAAACTGAATTTACTTCATATTGATTAAAAAGTCAGTATTAGAATCATTTTTTCCTGTTGGTTTTCTTTCTCATATAAAAATTCTACAAAGAGTTATATTTTATATTTTTGTAGCTGTTTGATAAATGCTACATAAAATCAGATCCCTTCAGAGGTTTTCTTTTCTTTTTCTTTTTCTTTTTTTTTCTATTGTGACTACGCAGGGCATTCTAACCATGAAGCAAAAAAATAGGAAATGGATCAGGAGGAAAAAATTTCCATCTAATTTTGTATTATCTTTGAAAAGGAGGCTGAAGTTGCTAATCTGAATAGCTATTTTATGTATACGGTTTTTACTGTACAATAATAGAAGAAAAAAATCTTTAGAAAAATGTGAAAAATAAAGACAATTAAAATATATCTCAAGGTATATTTCTGCAACTCTTAAGATACATATTGTTTATTCAATAGAATAAATTGACCAGTAAGCTCCCTTTATGACTTACTATGTGTATAAAGCATGGATACAATGGAGTATTGACCTCACAGACATTTTTTTAAGATTTGTAAATGAACAGATTGGCATGTACAGTATTAGATATTTAACTAGAGCACACATTTCCCAGGGAGCTATAACCTTTATGTGAATTTAAATGGTAACACTTTTTTTTCTATATAGATACAGACCGTACCTTATATTTTTAATGTTTATAGTTAATGAGCAGAGATGTTTCTTAATAAATGCATTATCTAGGCTTCTCAGGGGTTGACTGGGGCTACAGTAGCCTAGATTATTCTTGTAATTAGAGCAGGAACCCCCATAACTATCACTATTCACTATAGGGACTTAAAGGAATAGAGAGCAGAGGCTACAGAGCCATGATTCTTCGTTACAATAATGTAGAAATGGAATATGTGTCTTGGGTCATTTACTACATTAAAGTTTACATTTAGAAAATAGTATAGAAGTTATTTAGAAATGTAGTTTATAACCTAGAGCCATTTAAAAAAGTTGCATTATACCAAAGAAAATCTGGTACCCAGAAAGAGAACCTAGGGACAATTAAAAATTGAAGATTAGGATATTACTCTGCAGGCAGTGGAATAAAAGAGATATTTCACTCTGCCTGTTTAAGTAAATACACAATTATTTATCTCTGTTTTTGCTTTTCAATTTAATTAATATTTCCTAGGCTTTGATATGTCCCAGCAGGCTGCTAACTTCAGATCATTGGTCTAATATTCCCCCTTGTTCTTTTCTTTCTCAACCATCTATGCACTGAGTTTTTCTCAGTAACTTCCCTGTTCTCATAAGCGCACAAGCTCTTAATTCCCAGAAGAAGAATACTTCTAGGTCCTCTTAAATTTTCCCCTTCTCACATCTAGTCATTTTGCAAAAGGTGAACAGATTTCTGTGGCTGGCAAGCACATGCTATAGAGCAGGTCACGTCTCATTTCTGGACTCCTGCATAGCATCTTTATCCCCTGGAAAGAGGGAAAGGGGTATAAGGGTCCACTGCCCACATTAGAACCTGTTCAACTTTCTGTTAGAGAGCTGGTGAACTGGAACACAAAATAACTGCTGGCAACAATGGGGCAAGAGTGTGGTACAGTAAAGAAGGAGCATGGCCCAAGTCTCTCTGACTCCTGGAAGAGAGTGTCTGAGTTGTGTAACCAGTATATAATATAAAATATGCAGAAAGATACAGGCACTACAGACAGCTACTACACTTAATTTTTAACTATCTATACATTAGAAATTCTTGTTCATTCTCAAAAGCAAAATAACCTTAAAATATAATAAGTTGAACTTGTGATATAGATTTTAGGGATTGAAAGAATTTGGTTCATTTTGTGAAGAGTTCCTCACGTGGGTAATTGTGATGGGATGTAATATGAATTTTAATTGCCAATCCAACCAAAAATGAAGATAATTCTACATGTCATTCCTTAATGCATAAAACTCATCAGAATGGAATCTCAGATCTTCAGAGAGAAGCAGATGTCTTCCCCTTATGTATCTGCTAAATGCCCAGAAACTTCAAAATGTGCACAGAAGGAGCTATCAGACACCAAACTGGAAATCCTGCCAATCCTTGAGGATTGGAATCTCCACCAAAGGATTCCTCCTTAGGGACACCCAAAGCAAGGTGCAATGCAATGCCTCCAAATCTCAGGATGCCTGGCGGTATGAGCATCATGAATGATGTTAAGAAGAACCATCTAATGGGAGCACATCATTTACTACCATAGGAGCAGTAGAAGGTAGTGTTTATATTTCCTCCCCTGAGCCACGTCTCTCTACACATCTTTCAATCAGAGCTTCAAAGAAAATTTCAAAACAAATCCTGAACAAAACCCAGCGTAATGTTTTTTTTTTTCCCAACCATGACTGTATAACCCTTGCTGCTGATAAAGAACTCAGTATGTGCAAGGTGACAGACGCTTCATTTGCTAAGTCTGGGAAGAGGAAGAATTGGGGGGTTATGCTTTCCCACAGCTGCCCCTCTATGAAACTCCTCTATAGGAACCTCAGTTGGGAGCTTTCCTTCAAATTAAGCCAACAGCCTATAATCTGATAAAGAAGAAAGATTTGCATTATGAAGAGAGTTTCAGTAAATATTTTGGAAACAAATTAGAAAAGGGCAAGAGTGAACAAAAAGCAATCCATCTAGTGATGAGTTGTTACCTAATTACAGTAGGAATGATTCTTGCAAACGTTTGAAGAATGGCTCCTCTACATTCCGTTTTAATACATTATAATACTCTTGTCAAGAAAAATGAGGGACAAGAAGGTCATTAGTAAGCTTTTATATGGGGGTAAAATTGGTAACATAAATTACAAAGTTCAAATCATCTATCAGTATTTTGATACATTCCCCAATTTTGCTTATTCTGTGCCAAGATCAATGGTATTACCATCCAACTGATAGAAAAATCAAGTCCTCAAATAATATAACTTGCACTTGAGAATAAGCAGCTGGATGTTAGGAACTGTGACTTCCTGTCCCATATTTTTTCACTAATGCCTTTACTGATGCAGTGCCAGAGGGAGGCCTAGCTTAAAAAGAGACAATGAAACAGAATAGTCATTACATTAAACTTGTGCTTAGAAATAGCGACATGCTGGCTTTTTCTTTAGATAGCAGATTTTTAACACAAAGAAGCATAACTCTCTTTATTCATTTTATTTTATCTGTATTTTAACCTACTAATCAAAAGGAAAATTAATATTTCTGTCTCAAAGTTTAGTTAATAATTTATTCTGTTGCCATTTTACCATAACCAAAATAAATACAGTACAAGAAATAATCGGTATAATCCATTACACTTTAAATTCATGATGAAATACTCCTGTAATTATAATTTCCTGAGGCTTTTGTTTTATAATTTCCTGAGGCTTTTTTCCTGAGGCAGGCTTTTTTTAAACATTTCTTCTAACTGAGATGTTACCTCTATATGCTGAAGCTTACTTTCTATTCACTTTCTCCTCATTTAATGCTTTTTTCCTCTAACTTCATGACCTAATTATTATATAAAAGTATTAAATCCTTAAAATTTCTTTAGAATCATTCCCATTATTAGCCATAGACTCTCTCTTCAGGGAGGGCTTCCTGGAGATGATTTTTTTCTTACTAATCTGCATAAGCTCTTCATGTCATGATATTTATATATATTTACAGTCATATTTAATATTGTCAAACGGTTCTTCAAAGTATTTGACCATTTTACACTTTTACCAGTGAGATGTAAATGGGAAGTAGCACTAAAGTTTACATTGCTCTTCTTGGTTTTTGACAAAGAATAACATTGATACAACATCATATACAAGATTATTTGAGTTTTACAAGATTTTTCTAGACCTGATGCTAAATAAACGGGGCTTTTGGCTATTTACACTCAGTTAAATCAGAATGGCTAGTTTACCCAAAGAGAAGTTCCCGTATTCATTTTCTCTTCCATTTCTATTAAGACAGTAATGGTTATTGGTAGTTTAAAAAACTGTAAGGCAGATATATAGGAAAAATCAATTCCTTAGCTTAATATGTTATTAGAATAATTCTGTCCAAAAATAAAGCTCAAATATATTTCTTATTCAGTTTATTCTAAAATTTATATAGACATATATGAAAGCAACCCTACTGTAATTAGGTAACAACTCATCACTAGATGGATACACACACACACACACACACACATATATAACTATATATAAACACACAATCAATAAATCTTTTTGAAACGTAAGGTAACAAATCTCCCTTGGATAAATATATAGCTACATGCAAACTCTGTAAATTATGTTGAGGCCTTATAAATATATTAAATAGACGACCTTATACATTTAGTGTATTCACTCTTTAATCTCATTCATATGCTGGGACTTTCTGATATATTCAACAACCCAAGAAACAAATTCTTACTCAATTATTTAGTGCCTGGTGCTAGATAGCAGTCCTGTGCAGACAGGGGACACCACGGTACCAAAGCTAGATTGGACCACAAGTGAAATTAAATTGATAGCTTACCTCTGGCACTATATGATTTCTCTTAAACGTTTGATATCCCTAGGAACTATTTAAGAAAAGTTTCAGAGCTCTTCTTTCTAACATTTTATTACAAATAATTGCCCCAGGAGTGTGCTAATCACCTTACAGAACTTTACAAAAGTCATTTGACCCCAGTGAGCTAGATGGTAGCTTACCTACCACTGCCACCAAATCAGATTCAATGCCCCCAGTCATCACTGGCATTTCTGAAGTTCATCCCAGGCCTTCCATACCTGTTTACTACCCTCTCTGCAAGTCCAAGCTTCCTCTCTTTGTCTTTATCATGATTTACTGTAAGTACCAAAGCAAGATGGCCGGAGTCCCCATAGAAACACACATCGTGATAAAAGATTCCATGCTGCAGAGTGACTGGGAACTACTACTGAGGAATAATGCCTCTAGGTTAATAATGCCTGTTGAACAAAGTCACTTTAGTTTCCCAGGTGTTTTCTCCCTAACACCTCATGCTCTAAAATATCCTAAATATTCATTTAAATGATGGACAAAGACTGAAATCCCTAAATACCAATATCTTTAAAAACAATCTCTTCATTTCCTAAAGATATGCAAACGCACAAACACATTTTGACATTTTACTAATAGTTAGTGATGTATGGCCCTATGTAGTGACTTCTAAGAGAAGCATCAGTGATTTCAAGAGAAGGGGGACTCCCAGCATGAGATGTGCACAGGGCATTTAACACAGCTATTTTGACACTGGGGATGTTTTGACCCTGTTTTTATAAGCACAAGTGTTTCAAACAAAGTATACTGACTTTGATGAAAAAATACCAGAGCAAATTTTATTAGCCAATAGATCAATTCTCTATACAATGCAGGTGAGCCACTTTTACTTTTGTCCACTTTCATTTTAATTTTTCTGAAATGATCCATTGCTATCACTTTTCTATATAAATTAACTGAAGACTGGACTCCTGGAGCAATTTTTGTCCATATTAAGTTTTATCAATTATAGCTTGACCACTGTAAATTTGCTCTTTTGGCCATTATTTCTATGAAATTCCATTTTCTATAATCTAAATATTACCAAACTTTAATTCTTCTGTTGATTTATAGTCCATAACAGATCCCACCTTGTGCAGTTTTAGCTGCTGTCAGTTATATTTTGTGTTTATTACTTATACTAGATCTAATTTTCCCTGAATCACTATTAGTTGTTTTCACAAAGATGTCATCATTCTTCACTGTGCTCTACAGTTAAAATTTAGCCATTTTCAGTCTTATTTTGTGTTTGTTATTCTTATCAGAATATTTGTTAGGAATCTTACTTAAGAGTTGGGCCTTTGTATTTATTTCTTAGAACCAAAATATTAGTGGTGGGTGTAGGCACCAGGCAGGGTGGAAGCATTCTGCTTCAGCAATGTATCTTTAAACCATGACCAAGTGAAGCTTCAATAAAGTTTTGGAAAAAAGCCAATGAGTGCAGTAAAGCACAAGAATTGCACTGTGGGAATATTGGAAGGGCACTCAATGGCTTGCTTAAGATATAGAAGAATAAGAGATTACTGAACCATCAAATTAGACAACTAAGAAGAAGCTGAAAACTGAAGCCACAATATAAAGTTATTTAGTGTACATGCTAGAACCTATATAATATGGTAAGTGATAGCAGGCCTGCTATAAGCTAGATGAAATGAGAAATAGACTATGGAAGGATGGAATTCGGACACTGCAAGGATTGCCTACTAATAGGTAGTACCTAAGGGCAGTACCCCTTCTACTGCCTAATTCTATAAAAAACCTCCAGCTGGGAACTAGATGTCTCTGACCTGGCAAATTTCTCACTTCTCCCAGGTTACTTTGACAAATAATTTTCAGGAGGCGTGGGGGAACTGGGTGTATTCACCATGCCCTTGATAATGTGAGCTTCCATACCTCTTCTTTGCAGGCTCCATAGAAGTGAAAGTGAGAACAGCCTTAAAAACAATAGTACACAATGTTTAACATAAAATGAAGTGCTATGATTATGAAAGGGGAAAATCTTTGCTTATACAGGGTCTTCAGAAATGCCAGAAACTGTGCTAGTGGCTGAACTTGTACGGAAATCTAGACTTAGTCTCTGAGTCTAGGCCGTTAAGAGAAGATGAGGAGGTATAAAACATTGTGGTATGTTCTGTAACAGGTATAGGTACAAGTGTTTTAAAAGCACAAAGGAGAAAGTAATTAATCAGGCATGGCAAAGCCTTCCAAAGAAGGTGGCATTGATTTGGGTCTTGAAGGATGAATAACTAGGAAGTTGCTTATTAGAGAAGGAAGAGAAGAGAATAGCTAGGATATTCTGGATCAAGTCCATGGCTATGAGTTGAGGTTAATGTCAATAACGATGCCCATCTATGCAATCTTTTGATCTGTTTTGAGGCAGAGTCCTGAGCTGAGTGAGAATCTGCAGGAGTCTATGGGCAATTGATGCTCTCATGCTCTCTCCATTCCCAGGTTCGGAGGCACAGGTCACTGATCACAGTGGTATGCAAAGATTCCAGAATCCATGGGGAATTTGCTTTCTTTAAACTTTACTGGTATAGCTCTCTATTTAAAGTCACCAAATAGATTACATAATTTATCAAAATACAACTTTTTTAAATCTTTTTTTTTAATTTGACCAAAAGCAACAAAGTGGCTGACTTTAAAAAAAATAGTGAAAAAATCCTTAGCAGTATCTTACCCCGTTCATTTTTAACAGCTCCTGCAACACTTATGCTCAATATAATTCTTGGTGACAGGGTTTCCTTTGTTGTTTTTCTCTTCTCAACTCCCAACTATCATGCTAGGAAATCCTCTAAAATTTATAATTTTACTTATAATTATTAATTGATATTTTTATCATATAGCATATTTGTAAAACATGGTTTCAATTTTTCTTAATGAGTCATTTTAGGTAAGTCTGTCCTTTTACCCACAAAATTAACATTGTTTTGCTGTATGCATAGTTCATTTTTTTAACCAATATATAGTGATAGTTTTGCACTCCAGAATGAATAAGACAGGATCCCTGACCTTTGGAGAGCTTAGAGGTGTACATTTTAAAACTGTTCCTAATTATTAAGCATGAGAAGTTAAAAGTACTATATGATTTCAGAAGAAAAAGAGATTTATTATTTTTTTGTGGAGAATCCAGGAAAGCATTATGGAGGAAGTGCCATTTGACCTGGGCTTAAGTGTTGGATAGACAATGAACACACAGGAATGGAAAAAGGTTATTCTAGGTAAAGAGAAAAATAAAATAAGGCCATATAAGCTAAGAGGTACATGTAGCCACATTGGAGAATAAACAGATGTTTACAGTCACTTGAGGGCACGGTCATAAAGAAAATTATGGATGAAAGAGCTTTCTCAGTTTAAAAAAAAAGCCCATAGGAAATAGCTGAAATAAATGTGAAGATTTAATTTTTAAATTTGGATATAATATCTTCAAAAATCACCACTTACACACATTAAACCCAAAATTTACACTGGCTCTAGATCTCATAAGAAAAAGGTAACACTGAAATGAGGTTCAGAACCAAATAACATTCAAGAATATAAACCATCTATTATACTCAGATAGCAATGGAAATGCTATCTCAGCTATGAATATTTTTTAAAAACCTGAAGTGAGATATTAAGCTGCTAAAGTTTAAAAATATGACCAGTTTTTTCAGGCTGACTGAGAAAACCGAAGGCCAGATTGTGTTACTCTTCAATTTGTGGTTGTGGTTTCAGCAGAAAGAAATGACAGCGTGTTAGTCACATTATATGGTACAATAATGGCCCTTGGGTGGGGTTATTATCAAATAATAACACCTTTGAAACTGTTTGACTAATGCT
This sequence comes from Stenella coeruleoalba, assembly GCF_951394435.1. Classification (NCBI taxonomy): domain Eukaryota; kingdom Metazoa; phylum Chordata; class Mammalia; order Artiodactyla; family Delphinidae; genus Stenella; species Stenella coeruleoalba. The sequence goes on along the minus strand of NC_137164.1, from coordinate 9,734,187 downwards.
GTAAATTATCTCTGTATTGTACAAAAAGCATTACAGTATGATTTTTTGATTACTTTGGATTGCAAAGGATTAGCAAGTAGTGCTCAAAAGCAGCTAATTTAGGGGATTTAAAATGAAGAGCAGTCTGGAGTTTCATGGCTATTCACTGAACTTGATACACTGGCAGAAGGCAGTAAAGACCTTCAGTCAGGTATGCCAGCACAGATCTCTCAAATCCAATTTGTAATACACATTTAAAGTCACTCATAAAAACATTTTAAAAACAGAAGAAATGTAATGGAGGAAAAGAAGCATTTCTAAGTAATGCAATTAAAAAAATAACAGGAAAGAGTATTTCTGGCAATAATCACAGGGACTGCACACAGAGTCTGTCAAGGGAAAAACACCTTCAATTTGGAAGCAAACAGCTGTAGAACAAACGGAATAAAAGGACTCAAGTAAATAATTTTTATCAGTGTCAAAAACCTGTTCAGGTTCTCTGCAAAGATTTTGAACTCTAAGTTCTATAGATCATTTATTTTCTTTTTCTTCTTCTTTTTTTAATCTAAATTAACAACATTCAGGATTTCATCTTTGTGCAAAGCTGACATCTATCTGTTAGGAATCCAGACCAAAAAAGAAAAATCCTTCCAAGTTTATCTGGATTAATAACTTTACAAACTTATGAACTTCTATAGCAAACTCAAAGAAAAAACTGAAAAAAGTTAAGGAGGTAACACAGAAAGACAAGATTCTTAAGCATTTTTCTTAATGCAATGGCAGCAACAGTGGCCTTGGAGAGAAATAACACTTTTCTAAAGCTCATTAATGCCTACACTGAAGGCATTGAGAAAAATACACCATCCATACAAAGAATGTAAGTCTGTGGAACTATTGTCAACAGATTGCAGAAGAGACATGGAAAGAACTCAAACCAAACACAAAATTGCATTTAATTGTGTGGGACTTTATCTGAAGGGCTCTGATTTTGTGTTTCTAAATCCTTTCAGTCTAACCAAAGCCCCAAAATAAAAAGCTAAAACTTACCTGATAATGTTACTGATTCTGAAATATATATATTTAAGTTAAAGATGAGCAATGAGGGATTTTAAGAATTTTTAAATGGTGGATAGCTTGTGTGCACAAAAGGATTTTTTAGTTATATACTCTCTAAGGTGGTTGGTTCTCTCTGGGATGTTGCTGCCAAGACCTGCTCAACTTCACCTGGCAACAATTTTTATGATGCCTGAAAGGACCCCTTTATTGTGGCCCAATGTTCACAAGATCTATTATTCAATTCTCCCACATTTTCAGGTGGCATTTCCCATGTTTTTAGTTATCCTAGATTCTGTTGAAAGGGGGAAAAACAAACAAAAGCAGTCCTTTCTTCTTTTGAAAGCTAATTCTTTTCCATTTTAAATAATTTCCTCTGTTTCCCTAAGATGTTATGTTTTGAAACAGTCTATATAGAGACTGTTTTGGCCTTTTTAAAAAAGTCTAAACTAAAATCTTTGAACTTAAGTTTTCAAACCAAGTTAAAGTTCTGCTTGGGAAAAAAATTTTTATATAAAAAAACTTTCAAAAAAGTTACAATGTGGCATAGCTGGTAGACAGGTAAGTAAATATATTCTATTCTTAGGATACTACCTACAATGTAAGTGATTGTCTTAATTTATATCAAGCTAACAGAATCTGAAAATAATATCCACATAGAGCTCACACTTATGTAATAAAATACCATAGACTGGGTGGTTTAAACAACAGACATGAATTTCTCACAGTTCTGGAGGCTGGAAAGTCCAAGATCAAGGCACCAGCAAATTTGGTTCTTGGTGAGGGCTCTCTTCCTGGTTCACAGATGGCTGTCTTCTCCCTGTGTCCCTATATGGCAGAGAGAAGAAGCTCTGGTGTCTCTTCATCTTCTTAGAAAGGCACTAATCCCATTATGGGGACTCTACCATCATGACCTCATCTAAACCTAGTTACCTCCCAAAGGCCTCACCTCCTAATACTCACATTGGGGGTTAGTGCTTCAACATATGATTTTAGGGAGGACACATTTAGTCCATAAAACCAATTACATGATATTTTGAGGCACCTTAACGTCTCTCTTCTCTAGCTTTACTATATTCCAATTGTATTCAAGTCCTTTCAAAGCTAAGGTGTCTCTGAATGTCAAGTTTTGTGCTTAAATGGAACTTCTTTTAGCTGAAAAAAATAGGTGGTGCTTTGGGGAAATAAAACATAACATTATCAAGAAACTTCCCAAAGCTTCCCATTCTGAGTTTCCAATAAAGAACAAAGTAGCAGTTCAAAAAACATTTCCAGACCACCCAGTATACAGTATACACAGTGCTAGTACTGGGATTACAAAGATAAATGAGACACAATTACTGTCCTGAAGAAAGTATAACAAATAATAAAACAGTAAATCTTATCAAGAATTTGAATTCATAAACTTCAGAAAAGCAAGCAATCATTTCCCTGAATAAGCTCATTGCAAAATTAATGGTTACAAGACTTTTAAAAACATTTTTGTAGAATACTACATGCAACTTCAAAAGGAGATTTTTCTTTTCTGGATCTGTATAGGATTATTATGCTACTTGGAAATAATCATTTCTTGGAAATAATCACAAGTCATTTAAATGCCAAAGTGAAGTCTGAATTTTAAAATATCAAGTTCAGTTTATTTAAGTTTCTAAATGAGCAACACAGTATCCTAATTTATATATCTATGGCTAAACGAGCAACATTAAGGATTTCTTTGCACAAGATATCTTATCTCGTGTTAACTTACTGTACTCAATGGTGCCCTATAGACTGAATGAGAGGTAGGATGATTTCATCTAGCTGGGTGTTGCTTTGATAAATCCTTTTCTCTTTTCACATGATGAATCACCAAATGTCTACTTCAGGTAAGAAGCAGGAGTCTTTCTTTATCTAAATCTCTAATTCATTATCAAGGAAGATAACTTAAGCATGCAGAAGTTGATAAACCCGCCACAAACCCAGAGTGTTTAAAATTATTTTTGTAAGTCATTTCCAGAATGGGAATAAATAAGTGAGAAATAAAAGGAAGGAAGGAAAAAGGGAAGGGAGGCAGGAAGGGGATGAATAAACATTGACAGCATCCTTTACGAATATCTAAACATCATTATTCCAAAAGAACAAGTAAGCATCATCTTGATTTTATAACTTCCATTTCTTTATGAATTTCTCTACAAGAAATCTGATACACTGAGAGTCCATTACATTGTGCGAAATGCCAGTCTTAACAGCAAATAAAACAGCATTAACCTTCATTTGTTATTACTTTCAGCAGTTCTTGCCTCACCAGTTAAGAAACCTGTGTCTGAGAAAGCTCCACAGCCACTGTTGTGTCACATATGTTTCTGAGGAAGAAACATGATTATGCCCAAATATGGGGCTTCAGAAATGAATATGGTAGCATCAGACTATAAAAATGAACCTAATACTAACTAAAGATTGAATATCACAGAGCAATCAGCAAAATCCTTTTACCCAAATTCTGATATTAAGCACTAGTACCTTTCTCTCAAGTTTTTAAGTGAAGATACTAAAGTATGGAGAGGATCAGGGATTTTCCCAGCGTCCCTTAGCTGGTAAACAGCATGACAAGACACAACCAATATTTTCTGACTGCAAAGTTTTGCTCTTTCCATTAGCTCACCATCCTCTAGAAACATCTGGCTATGCGTGGGTAGGACTGAAGAGGAACAGTTGTTTAGGATGATCAACAACTTAGAAAATATTTCAGAACAGCACTAGAACTTCGTGAGAATTTAACCAGGGCATTGAAATTTGTAGCAAAAACAGTTCTTCCAATTACAACAAAATTTCATAAGAAAAGAGGTTTATATCTAACAGGGTAACTCTTTTCTTTTCGAGAAATTTCACGAGAAAAGTTTATGCAGACAATTAGAGCCATCCAGCTTCTCAGCTGGTCTGGGCTCCACTTTAAAATAAACAAGGCTTCTCCCCTACAGCAGCTTTGCTGAGGCTCAGCTGACTGGATTCTGGGCTCAGAGAAAGCCTAGGTCTGAGGTCTCTGGATTGAAAAAGAGCAATGGATTAAGTGTCAGGGTACCTAGATAGTAGTTTCAGTTCAGGTACTAGCTTGCTATATATGACCTTAAGCACATTTTAAAATCTTCTGTGATTACTTCACAATATCTTTCCATAGTTACTTCAGAACATTAGCTAGTCTCTCAAACTGTGGTCCTCAGACCACAAGCTCAGAATCCCCTGCGGCTCTTGTTGCAACTGAAGATTCCTGGGCCCCATTCCAGACCTACTACATCAAAATATCCTAACATGAATCCAGAAAAACCCAGGTGCACTTTTAAAATTTGCACACTTAAAATTTACAAACTAACGGGACGGTCTTTATAATAAACCACACATTTTCCATCCTAATCCCAACATTTACTGGCACATGACTTAACTTTCTCTCTGGGGAATTTGCAACCCCAAGGCTTTTCTTCTCAGTCATATCCAGCCAGCTCAATCTTTCTGGACCTCACTTCTCCCAGCTGTAAAATGAGTATGACAACTTCTAACTTATTGGGCAGATATGAAGAACAAATGAGATAATGCATTTATATCTTTAATGTGTCTAATAGAATTCCTAACACATAACAAATCCTTGATAAATGTTACATACTTTTCCTTTGTAATAAGATCATTAGCATAATGATAGCAGATATTAATTCAGTACTAACTATATGTGGTACAGGCAAGTTACATATATTAACGCACATAATTATCACAACCCCATGAAGAAGGTACTATTATTATCCTCAGTTCCTCTCCAGAGGAGGATCCTGAGACACAGAGAATTGGGTACACAGAGAATTAGGTAACTTGCCTAAGGTCACACAAACAGTAACTGAAGGAATCACAAGCCCTCTGTGATTCTGATACAGGGTGAAGTTGGAGAATTGCTGCCTTGTAACCACTACCTTTAAGAAATACATAGCAGAACTGTATTGCACTTAGAATCTACTAGGTTGGGGTCAGACAATTTTGATACAAACAGAATTTTGAGATTCACTGCCAAATTCAGAGGCTAAAAGAATTTACATTTCCTGTATATTTAATTAATGTTATCTATTGCTATATCAGTATTACACTATATAATTACTGCACCTTTAAAATATGGTTAAACATCTATTACCATTCTTTGAGCTGGATACTTGAAAGTGTAGAGAAGATATAACTGAAACTCACAAGCTCATGAAAGAAATAAGCACTTGGCATGTTCACCAAACCTTCAGTATAATACAACCAGGATCTTAATAATAAGATCCTGGTTGTATTATAATAGAAATCTTTTTCAAAAAAATTTCCTATGAATTTTGAAAAATAAATTGACTATGAATTTTTAAAATATTGATATAATTCTTGAAAAAATTAATGAAAATGCTCATTTTTATAATTGTAAATTATAAATATAAAAAATTCTACTCAGACTACAATAAAACACATAATTACAATTAACATATTGGTATATGTATTTCCTATTATTCCCTTTACAGTTATCTTTATGTTTCTGTAGTCAGAATCACACCATTTATGTGATTTTACTTCCTATATTTCACTTAACATAAAATTCACAAGCATTATCCCTTATGACATACTAGTTATAATCATTTTAATAACACCATAATATTCCTACTTGTGAGTTGTAAACTAACTATGGTTATCTTAACTAATCTCCTACTCAGTGTTTAGGTTGTTTCAAATTTTATATAATTATGAATAAAGCTACAATTAATATTTTTGCCCTACCCCATTTTAGGATTACTTCCATAAAAGAGAGTCCCAAGAGTATAACTGCAAGGCTAAATTCAACTATTTATTTCAATAAAAATTACCGAATTATTCATTGCAAATTATGTTGTAATTTAGTCTTTTAATATGTACTAAGATATGTAAAATGTTATATTCCTTGGATATTTCATTCAATTATTGTTCTATTCCTATATCAGCATTACAGTATTTTAGACATCATAGTTTTAAAATATGGTTCAATGTCTAGTATATCTTGTGTAACTCATTTCTCTTTCTTTCAAAATATTCTGTACGTTTTTTGTGTGTATTTAACATTCCCAGATGAACTTTAGGATGATTGTGCCAAGTTGAAAAGCAAACCAAATCAAACTTTCATTATGATTTTCACTGGAATTGCATTAAATCTATAAAATAATTTGGAAGTAGCTGACTTCCTTGAAGCATTATTTTTGATATACAGAAGCATAATTTCTACTTCTAATTCTCTCAAAGCTCTATCATTTTTTATTCAAATAGGCCACAAATACTTCTCATTAAAGGTATTCTAAAAATTTATACTCTTGTTGCTATGGTGACTGCGACTCTCCTTTCATTAATTTTTAAACAGGTTTACTGAAGTATAATTTATATTTTAAGTATACAATTCAATGATTTTTTTAAAATAAACTACATTATTTTTAAAATAAATTGTGGTGCTGTTCAACCAGCACCACAATCCACTCTTAGAACATTTCTGTCACCACAAAAAGATTTCCCTTTTTGTTGGTGATTTCTTATTTGTTTCTGTTACAGTTGGAGAACTTACTTTTTATAATTGTAGTTCTTTTAAACATACTGAAATGTTTTATGGTCTAGCATGTGCTCTATTTTGGAGAACACCCACATACACTTGGAAAAAACATGCATCTTGCTTTCATTTCACTGCTAGAGTGTTCTATAAATGTCAGGTCAAGTTGGCTGACAGCATTAAATGTTAAGTGATATAAAAGATTTTCTTGATGATTTTCCATCTAGTTGTGTTATCAATTATTGAGACTAGATCGTTGAAGTCTCCAACTATTATTGTCTATTTCTCTCTTTAATTCTGTCATTTATTGACTCCTGTACTTGGGGATATATGTTGAGTATGTATGCCATTCATAACCATTCTATTTTCCTCTTGAACTGACCATTTTCTCATTATGAAATGTCCCTCTTTGTCACAAGTGTTTTTTTGTCTTAAAGTATATTTTTTTTCTGATATTAGAATATTTACTCCAGCTCTTTTATGGTTACTGTCTGTGTGGTATATCGTTTTCCAGGATTTTAACTTCCAGTCTACTTGTATCTTTGAATTTAAAACCTGTCTCTTGTAGACAGCATATAGTTAGATCTTGTTTTGGTTTGTTTTAATGCAGTCTGACAATCTCTGCCTTTTGATTGAAGGACTTAACCTATTTACATGCAATGAAAATATTGATTAGTTGGACTTCTGCTACTTTGGTATTTGTTTTCCATATGTCTCAAGACTTTTGTGCCTTCTGTTTTTCTTTTACTGTCTTCTTTTATGGCAAATAGATTTTTTTAGTATACCACTTTAATTCCTTTTGGAGGGGGGAGTTTAAAGTTGTCTTAGTGGTTGTTCTTGGCATTACAATAATCTAATTTAGTACAATCTACTGTAAGTAATCACAATCTACTTCAGATTAATACTAATTTAATGCCTGAAAAATATAGAAGTTTTGCTCCAATATAGCTCCATTTCCTCCCCCTTCATGTTATTATTGTCACATATCTTATCTGTATATAAGCCCAATAACACAGTTTTATTATCTTATGCAACTGTCTTTTAAATCAATTAATAAAAAACAAAAAACAAGTATTTATATAGTCCTTTATATTTACCTCTGTAATTACCTTTTTTCCCACAAGACTTTGTATTATGGAAGTTTTAGGCTTACAACCCAAATTTGAGAAGGAGGTACAGAGATTTCCCATATACCCCCTGCTCTCACATAGGCATAGAGGGCCTGCCCCATTATCAACATCACTCACCAGAATGGTACATATGTTACCAAGGATGAACCTACATTGACACAACACATCACTCAATGTCCATAGTTTACCTTAGGGTTCACTCTTGGTGTTGTACATTCTGTGGGTTTGGACCAATGTATAATGACACGCATCCATCATTAAAATATCACACATAGTATTTTCACTCTCAAAAATCATTCTGTGCTCTGCCTATTAATCTCTCTCCAGCCTCCCTGCAATCACTGATCTTTTGACAATCTCCATATTTTGCCTTTTCTAGAATGTCATATAGTTGGAATCATACAGTATGGAGCCTTTTCAGATTGGCTTCTTTCATTCAGTAATATGCATTTAAGGTCCCTCCATGTCTTTTAACATAATTACTTTTTCCATTGTTCTTTATTTGTTCATGTGGATTCAAGTTCCATCTGCTGTCATTTCTGTTCAGCCTGAAGATTTTCTTTAGTATTTCTTGTAAGGCAAATCTGCTAACAACAAATTCTCTGTGTTTCTCTGAGAATTTCTTTATTCTTTTTTCATTTTTTTGAAGTGTAGTTTTGCTGAATGTTGAATTCTTGGTTGACAGTTTTTTCTTTGAATATGTCATCCTGCTGCTTTCTGGCCCCTATTTCTGATGAGAAGTCAGCTCTTAATTTTATTGTGGTTGCACTGTATATGATGGGTCATTTTTCTCTTGCTGGATTCAAGATGCTCTCTTTGTTTTTGGCTTTCAACAGTTTGACTCTAATGTATCTTGGTATGGATTTCTTTTGGTTAATACTCTTTAAAGCTCATTGAGCTTCTTAGATACATAGATTAAAATTTTCCATCAAATTTGGAAAGTTCGGGGTCTTTTCTTCACAAATTTTCTTACCTCACACATTCTTCTATCTCTCTCCTCTCTTTCTAAGGCTCCTGATATATACATGTTTGTATGCTCACGTGTCCTACAGGTCTCTGAGACTTTGTTCATTTTTCTTTCTATTCTTCAGAATTCATACCACCAAGAGAGAGAAACCATATACAATTTGAACAGATTTAATATAAAGAATTATAACATACAGCTGAGTATTCAAAGAATGAAGAATTGACTAGTAAAAAAATAAAACAGGCTTCCCTGGTGGCGCAGTGGTTGAGAGTCCCCTTGCCGATGCAGGGGACACGGGTTCGTGCCCTGGTCCAGGAAGATCCCGCGTGCCGCAGAGTGGCTGGGTCCGTGAGCCATGGCCACTGAGCCTGTGCGTCCGGAGCCTGTGCTCCACAACAGGAGAGGCCACAACAGTGAGAGGCCCGCGTACCGCAAAAATAAATAAATAAATAAATAAAACAAAACCTCTTAAAAACTACAGAATTGGAGATATAAGGAGAAGCCACTATCCCTAGAGCTGAGATGGTGTACCTAAGGAAGGACCCCCTCCCTCCCATCTGAGATTCAGACCTTCTTGAAGTGGGCATGACCATGGCTCACTGAATGACAGAGAAGTCACTGTGGAGCTGCACCAGCAAAACTTGCTGGAAATCCCCCACTAGGGTGCTGGCAACATCTTTTCATAGGGAAGTATATCCTTGGAGACACTCTAATACAAAATTACCCAATGGGAATTGCCAGGGAGGGGGTAGCTGCTAGCCAGTGGGCACTGCTGACTGTCATGTAGTTCAGGAGCTGGGTGCTGGAATAGCTGCCTGTACTGCAAAAGCTGGGAGCTGGAGAAGCCACACAGGCAACATGAATCTACCAAGTGGGCGCACTGGAACCAGGAGGGAAAACCCCTTCTTCCTACAATGCCTTTCCAGTACCCTCTGCTGACAAGCTTTATTGACAGCTGGCAAAGGGAAAAAAAAAAAAAAAAGTTTAAAGGTCCCAAATCCATGTTCATAGAAGAGGAAAGGAAGGGAAATTTGGAACTGAGAGGCAATATATTGATAACGGGCACATTTCATTCCTTTGGTCATTCATTTCCATATGCAACTTTCTATACACATTTAATTCCTATATAGCAACAAAATACATTTCCAACTAACATGATATAGCTATCCACCTTACAAGTATAAAAGCTCTCCCTCTTTCCCCAAAATGAAAGATACATACATAGTCCAAACAGTTAATGTGTCCATCACAGGCTATAGTAATAAATCCTCAAATTTAGTCACAGTTTCACTGAATATTCTGTTAGCCAAAGACTAAATTATAAAGTTGTTTCCAGCAGCTTGTATATAAAAATAAAAATGAGACAGAAGAAAATGGTTAGTATATATAAACACATGCATATAGCAAGAAGAAAATATGCAAAGATACTCATTTCTGTAATTAGTGTCACAGTTGTAGACGGTATCTATGGATTTCTTCTTTACCCATTTCATCTTTCCCTTACCCTCAGCCAAAACCTTGACTGCTCTGAGCCCTTTACCTGAGTGACCCAACCTTCATTCCTGAAGGGTGTGCCTCCTCAATTGTTCCGCCTTTTTTGGCTGCTATAGTTTTACATTTACCTTTACTATTGGGCATGGAAGTAATAAGATGTGCCCCCTGAGAATCTCCTAGGATCCAAACATAGTTCTTTTTGCCTCCAACCCAATTTTTACATTGTAACATAGATTAATCACTGCATCTTTTTTTTTTTTTTTCTTTCTGTGTTGGTTCAGTGACATAGGAGTCCCAAATTGCTAGTCGGAAGTATCATCTTCCAATTAAATGGAATCATTGTTGTGTCCCTGATGGAAGCATTCCGTGCGTGGGGACTAAGAACTCTAAACCAGAAGTGCTCAAAGCTGTGGTATGGAAAGCAAAAATTCTGCAAGTGAGTTATTACACATTCACTTCTTAATTTCTAGAACCACGTAGACTATGAGGGACACAGCACCATGTAATGGTCTTTGATTTTTATTTAATTAATTAATTTTTTTGTTTACTTATTTTTGGCTGCGCTGGGTCTTCGTTGCTACGCACGGGCTTTCTCTAGTTGTGCTGAGCGGGGGCTACTCTTTGCTGCGGCACGCCAGCTTCTCATTGTGGTAGCTTCTCTTGTTGTGGAGCACGGGCTCTAGGCGCGCGGGCTCAGTGGTTATGGTACATGGGCTTAGTTGCTCCACAGCATGTGGGATCTTCCCGGACCAGGGGTCAAACCCATGTTCTCTACATTGGCAGGCAGATTCTTAACCACTGCACCACCAGGGAAGTCCTGGTCTCTGATTTAAAGCATTTACATATCATGTAAAAAAGAACTCTATCCTTTCAGGCTGTGGTCTCCCAACGGGCATCATAACAGAGTCTTCAGTGAGTCATTGCAACTTCCTAGTTAAACCAGCATATCCTCTGTTAATAATACTTTCTCTCCTCCACTACATTCCTACTACCTTCTCTAGAATTTGCAGAACACTTCAGTGTAAAAATTGGTGAGAGGAGAATTCCCTATTTATCACAGTTTTAAAAGGAATGACTTAGTATTTTACTTTTAAATAAGGTTAAAATGGGCATTGGTTTGAAATACGCATCTTAACGTGAAGGAATTAGTCTTCTAAGTTATGCTTTTCAAAAAACATTTAAGTATGGAATTTCACTAAATGATTTTGTAAATATAATGGATAAAACAGTACATGATTTTCTTATTTTACCTATTGATACAATATGGTATCAACACATTTCTTGATATTGAAGCATCCTTATTATATTAGCTTCCACTGCAATAACCAAAAAACCCCCAAATCTTTGTAACACAAACATGTTACATCAAGGCTGTAGACTGCAAGCTATGTTACAGCCTGCAGGTTGACTGTAGATCAGCTCCACTGTTTTCCTCCTGTGTCCAGGCTGAAGGAACAACAGTAATCATAACAGAGGAGAAAAGACGGATTGAGATAAATCATGGAATTGTTCTTAATGCTTGTGCTTGAAAATGGCAAATCTGACAATCATTCAGATTCCACTGGCCAAAGCAAGTCACATGGTCAAGCACAGCATCAATGAGGTATAAAAATATACTCCTTCAGTAGTGTGGGGAAGGGAGAATGAATATTTGTGAAAAGTAAGTAATGCAAACTGTCATACTCATATTCAAAGAACAGACCCTCTTGGGCCATGGTAAATTATTCTTTTAATATACTATTAAATCTATGTGCTAATATTATATTATTCATATGCATAATCATAAGTGAAAGTGATGTATAATTTTCATGCTTTTTTCCAAGGGTTTGGTAGGATGATTATATTTGCTTAGAAGAATGAACTGGATAGCTTTCTACGCTTTTCTCTATGTTCTATATATGGATCTATCTGTTCCTCTTAAGGATAAAAGATTTCACCAGTACCATTTAGAACTGGAGCCTTTTGGGGGAAGTAATTAACTGGGTAACTTAAAAAAAATTATTTTTCTGTTATTGGTAGAATAGCATTAGATTTTTTTAAGTAGCTTTGATTTTCCTAGAAATCATCCTCTTCATGATATTCAAATTTGATAGTGATAACTTATATGTACATATTTAACATGTTTTCTACATGTTATAACACCTCCATCACTTCTAATTTTTACTGGACTTTCCACATTTACTATTTTGTGATTTCTTCACTTTTTTTTCCTATTTTATAATGCATTTACTATATTGCTTTTATCTTCACTGTAGTCTTCCTTTTGCTTTCTTCTTTTTCATTTTCTAAATTATTTAATAAAAGTCTTGCCCATAGAATAAAAAATCTAGCTATAGCAGCATTGCATAATTCCATTAAAATGAAAACTCAGTGAGGGCTGTATTTCTACCCCTTTGTTCATTAATAATCCTCAAGTGTCTAGCACATTATCTTTTTGCACAGAGGAGTTTCACAATATTTGATAACATTCAGAGGAATCTGTTTCTGTATTCGTTTCCTCTTAGACACTATGGTTATTTTTTAATTTCAAGAAGCTTGGATTTTTGTTTAAACTTTCATTATCTTACCTAATTTTGTGGTTTTCAGACTTTAACATCCATCAAGATAGCTTGGAGAACTTGCTAAAACACTGAGTTTTAAATTTTAAAACATGGGCTCTACCCTCAGAGTTTCTGATTTAGTAGGTTCGAGGTAGGGTTCTAGAATTTGTATTTCTAACAAGTTCCCAAGTGATGCTGAAGCCATGCTGGGGTTTACATTTTGAGATTTACTGGCTATTTCATTGTATGAGAATGTTAATTGTTTCTGCTTTGGAAAATTTATTGCAGTATCTACCATTTTAATTATGTTTTTAAAATCATCATTTAGTATCATCATTTCTTTTTTGTGTAATTGAAGACAGACTAACAGTTGTATAGTAAGATGTATATTAAAACAACGAACCTTGTTGAATTCTCTAAGTTAGTATTATTGTATAGCACAAGACTATAATCTTTTTAAGCATTCCTGGAATTTTTAAATAAAAGACTTATTACAAACTTACAATTGGTTTAGTTAACCAAAATGTACCACTTTTTTCCAGTATTAAGTCTGCTAGCTACATATCTCTGCTATTTCGTGAGGCCTGATTTTGCAAAACCCTACCTATATGCCAAACATTCAGAGCATTACATTGTGGTTCAGACATCACATTTTCCTCACCAGTCTACTCCACAGCAATAGCTTTAGTCCTTTTCATGAAACTATGTTGTGTCAAAAAGCTTTCTATGCAGTGTTCTACTTTTAAGAAGTGATGGACCTTGTACATTTGGATTTTTTTCAACCAATGGTTCCACATTAAGAAACTCTTCCAAATTCTTTAGTCAGTTTTCTGGAGTCTGCCATGTCCTCTTTTTCTCAATTCCATATTCTACTTCCAAAAGTCTTCCTTCCCCTGGCTGTCATTATTTTTTCTCTATGGTATATCTTCGTATTGCAGTATTTTAAAATTATCCTATGCATTGCTTTCTGCTATAAGTTCTACTTAATATCATATTAATATGATGCTTTACTTAGTTTGATACAAGTATGCTCATTGTTTCATTTGTGATTTTTCTGAATAATTTTTAGATGCATCTCTTGTAAGTAGTAAACCACTGGATTTTGTTTCATTATACATCCACTCCAAGAGACTTTTTAGTGTACAGATGTAAGCAATTTATAAGTTTTTATAACTCTTACATAATTCATCTCATTATACAGAAATCAGAAAGCACAAGTACAACAAAAGGAAAAATAAAATAAAATTAGCCATGATCCCATCACCCATACTCAGGGACTGTTACGATTTGGAAGTATATACATTAAGATTTATTTCTATATATTTGGAAAAAGGACACCTATTATACCATTTTGTAATATGATTTTTACTTATCTTTCCAAGTCAACACTCTTCTTCAACCTCATTTTTAAGGATTGCTTAATACCGTATTGCAAAGATATGTTTATGTAACCTATCCCCTTATGTATTTGTTCTTAATTTTCTATTACAAATACAGCTCCTCATACCCATATCTTTCTAGTCAACCGACTATTTCCTTGATCTAATTTACCAGAATTAAAACTAGTAAGTCAAAAGTCATAACTATTTTTAGGGTTCTTGGTGTATTAATGACACATTACTTTCCAAAAAGTTTAGTAAAATGTGAACTCCGATCAGCTACATGAGGGAGTCCATGCTTAGGACTGCCAGAGAAAATATAAGCTGCCAGTTAAATCTGAATTTCAGATAAACAGAAAATAAGCTTTTAATATAAATATGCCCCCAAACATTGCATATTTGTTGCTTATGTGAAATTTAAATCTAACTGGGCTTCCTATTTTTATTTATTACATATGGCAACCTTATACCCACTGCATCTTTGCCAGAATTAAAAATTAATTTTTAAAACATTTGGGAAGTGAGAAAAGTAAAGCTTTTATGTATAATTCCTTTAAAAAAAATCTGCTTAAGTTCCTTTCTGAATTATATCAGGGTTTGTTTTTTTTTTAATATATTGACATACTAAGGCCAAATATTTTCTCTAATTTATTTACTCTTTAAATTTTTAACAAACTTTACAACTTTTACAAACTTAAAAATTTTTATGTAACAAGAATTATCAACTGTTTTTTCCTTTGATTTCTGATTGCTTTTGTGATTTAAAAAAGGTCCTTTCCTCCTATCCAAAGATTGGATATTCATCTGCATCTTCTTCGGATTTTTGGTTTTGCTTTTCTTTATATGTATTACTTTGTTCTACCTCGAATTTATTTTGATGCATGTATATTTTACTCATTTCAAATAGAAGAAATGCAATTCTTTTTATATAAAATACTCTTTGGGCATATTATATTTGGGGCATTGCTATAAATACTCTTAGTATTTATAACTGTTTTCCTCAAGTATTGGAGTTGTTTTAACTTTATTCCTTCACCTAGCATTACTTATCAACATAACAGTTATATTCCCAAAACCTGTTACTGTAAAAGAAAGCAGGAATGAAGTATTTAAGGCCTTATAGCTAAAGCACAGTTAGGGGACTGTCGCTATAAGTGAATCTAAAATAATGACAAACAGCTCATTAAATAAATGAACTAATGGCATTTTAACTACTTTTATTTTATTTTTTATAAATTTATTTACTTATTTATTTTTGGCTGCATTGGGTCTTCATTGCTGTGCATGGGCTTTCTCTACTTGTGGCAAGCAGGAGCTCCTCTTTGTTGCAGTGCGTGGGCTTCTCATTACAGTGGCTTCTTTTGTTGCGGAGCATGGGGTCTAGGTGCACAGGCTTCAGTGGTTGTGGCATGTGGGCTCAGTAGTTGTGGCGCATGGGCTTGGTTGCTATGCGGCATGGGATCTTCCCTCCCGGACCAGGGCTTGAACCCATGTCCCCTGCATTGGCAGGTGGATTCTTAACCACTGCACCACCAGGAAAGCCCCATTTTAAGTACTTTTAAATAGTAATAATTGGCCTCGTTCAATAACAACTCCTCTTCCTAAAAACTATTTGGGATTTCCTTAGCCCATCAATTTTCTCAAGATGCTTATGAATGTGTTTTTGCTTTGTTATAAATATGCATTTTAAGAAGCATTTTTCCTTGGATCTCCACCAAATGATCAGTGTTTCACAATTTTATGAGTCAGTTACTTTACGTAACTTAGATTAATTGAAGGAGAAAATGCCAGTATTCTGTGACATGTTCTTGAAACCCTTCCTAATGCATAGTTTTATGTGTAAGAGAACTTAATGCCAGTGCACAAACAACCACAGTAGAACACTACTGTTACTCTGAAGCTTTCACATGTCTCAGTTTCTTTCCTTTGGTTTCCTATATTTTTCCCACACTTCATTAGAAAAATATCTACGTACACCTCTCTTCTATATATTTTACCTCCTTTTTCTCTTGCCAAGATCCCATGTTTTGTTGTAATTTTTAAAAATATGCTCAAGAAAAATCACGCATATGCTTACAAATATCGTATCCTAAAATTTCACATTTGTGGGAAAAGCACAAGTACATAAATACACATATGTAGAATTTTGTACAACAGGAACTGTAGCTAGGAAGGAAGACATCACTATACTCAACACAAAGTGTTCAACAGAAATTTGCTTAATGGGACTGACTTCCATCTGGAATGGAAGCACACTTAAGGCAGTGGGGTTGATACAATGGCTACAACTATATGACCAAAACATCAGGGCTACTGAAGAAGAGGTAGACACAGTTAGTTCAGTGGTGTTAATGACTAATTCTGATCAATAATTCTAATTAATACTGATCAATGCTTAAAGGTTCATAATACAGTATAGCATAACCGCTGAAAAAGACCTCCCGGGAAATGGCTACTTTTGTGGTAATATTTAAAAGTCATATAAAAATATCCTTATATTTTTACTTTTTCCAAACTATCTGTATTATAATTGGCATTGCTATAGCACAGGTAGTTCAGCTCGGTGCTTTGTGTCCACCTAAAGGGGTGGGATAGGGAGGGTGGGAGGCAGATGCAAGAGGGAGGAGATACCCAATATATGTATACATATATCCACATACATATGGGGATATATGTATACATATAGCTGATTCACTTTGTTATATAGCAGCAACTAACACAACATTGTAAAGCAATTATACTCCAATAAGGATGTTAAAAAAATAAATAAATAATTGGCATTGCTCAACTAGTAATGGTAAGCTTAGATACTAAAATATTTTATCTATATCAAATGTCAAGAGTTTTAAATGTACTACTACCAACAACAATTATGGTCTGAATCAGTACTCTTACCAGTTTAGGAGTTAATTTAATTCATCCATATATCAAATTATATCAATTATTACTGGAACACATGCAGTGTGTTAGTCTATTTAAATTGATTGCAGGGCTTCCCTAGAGGTGCAGTGGTTGAGAATCTGCTTGCCAATGCAGGGGACACGAGTTCGATCCCTGGTCCGGGAAGATCCCACATGCCACGGAACAACTAAGCCCGTACACCACAACTGAGCTCTAGAGCCCACGAGCCACAACTACTGAGCCCGCGTGCTACAACTACTGAAGCCCGCATGCCTAGAGCGCGTGCTCTACTACAAGAGAAGCCACCGCAATGAGAAGCCCGCACACCGCAACAAAGAGTAGCCCCTGCTCGCTGCAACTAGAGAAAGCCCGCACGCAGCAATGAAGACCCAATGCAGCCAACAATTAAATAATTTTTTTAAAAATTAAATAAATAAATAAATTGGTTGCAAACATGAAATGATACTATTTTAACAACACAATAATAAATGTGGCTTACCACTGGGGAGAAGAGCCATTAAAATGAGTACAGCGGGTTAATTCAAACTTACTTCCAAAGAATAACTTAACAGAAATGACAGGCAGTTTGAATGAGATTTAAAGCATAACAAGCCAACAGATTAGAAAGTCTGAGAACAGTATCTCCAACACCATAAAAAGGCAGTATTAAGGCTATAGAGATTCAACTGCCAGTGACTGACAAAAAGATTATATATTGCCAGTGTACAAAAAACAGAAAAATTGATCCCAATACCAAGTCAAAACGTGAATACCAGTATTGTTTGGCTAAAACGAAAAGTATTAATAAGTCCATTGATTGTAGCAAAAATAACACTGATAAAAAGATGTCTAGGGAATTCCCTGGTGGTCCAGTGGTTAGGAGTTGGCATGTTCACTGCCAGGGCCCAGTTTCAATCCCTAGTTGGGGAACTAAGATCTCACAAGCCGCTCGGCCAAAAAAAAAAAAAAAAAGATGCCTATAACAGTTAAGACACTATAAGAGCTGAATCAACTTATTTTGAAATTTCTCCTCGGAGAAATACTTCTTTCCACAGATGTTCACTACATATCCATTTACAAACTACGTTTTTAGAAAATAGGAGGGAAGGTTAAAAAGTAAGCAAATGGAAGCCAAAATTAATGAATAGAAAATACATTTGAAAGCAAATCTGACACTGGAGTTCTAATCTAATTACTGTATCAAACTCCACCAATCCTTGATTGAAAGTAAATTACATTATCTCACATAATGCTTAAGGACAAAACTAGCCAAGATAAGTGGTGATGTTAATAGCCATAATAAATAAATATCATAAATTACTAACTACATTTAGTCAACAAAGTAGGGTTGTTTAATAATGCTCCCCAAAATAAAACAGGTAGCATTTCTAATGAGTAGTGTGTTTTACATCACACCTCCGTTCATCATGAGGGGATTTGTAACAAGTTTCATTTAAAATGAAACACAAAGCATATGCCTTTCTTACCTTGGTTTAAACTGTTTATAATTACTCAGATACAAAGTACTCAGATTCTTAGGGCACTATCATGGTTTTAGGTGTTCTCAACCATTTTTTTTCTAATGGAGATTCATTCATGTTAGAAGGGAAAAGAAAAAAACTGAAGTCCAGTGAACGGAATAATAATGACTTTTAAAAACTGAGAAGTAAAAAATTGCAGCCAAATGATAACTGGCAATTACAAAAGTATAAAACAATTCATAAATATAAAACCTCACATAATTTTTAAAAGGTAATGTGGAAGAACAGCAATAATTAAGAATAGTTAACATCTCAAATATAACACTGATGATACACTGGCAGGAAAGTAACCTTGAGCATTATGGGAATTCCAACCGCCTGCATGTGTTCATATACAGCAAGAGTTTGTCAGGAGTTGGTGGAACCACAAAGCTCAATAGAGTACTGAATTAGAATCCTCAGTTATTTGTGGTAATGCAATAATTTTAGTCTATGAATATCAAATCTAGTAAGGCTGAATAACTCATTCAGTAGGTTACTTCTAAGAAGGCTTTAGTTGTTAGCAATAATTGGTCTACGAAATTGGGCTCATTCGTATGTAAGTGCAAACAATGAGCTTTGCATTGTTCCTTAAGGACTCTCAAAGCCCATGAATCCACTTTAGAACACAACTGATTTAGGGAACCCAGTGTCTGACACAGAGCTAGAAATGAACAATCTAGTGGATGAACCTAAAATATACAGAAATTGATTAATATCTAATTTTATAAAATCATATAAGGTACCATCTCATTGATCTGATGTAATTGTGATAAATTACTTTAATTCTAGAGAATATGGATTCATTCCTCAAAGTTCACAATGAATTCATTCCTTTACTCACTTCAATGACATTATCAAAATTGCTTTTCACTCATAGAAACTTTACTGAGTTATTGCAAAAGCAGCATTTCAGTTGTCTTCATTGGTCTTTAGATATATTAATTTACAAATCGAGGGTATATCACTTATTTTTTTATAATAAGGTCAGTTACATCAAAGCAAACATTCTGAACTTTTTTTTTTTTTTTACCAGTTTTAGGAATAATTTCAGTTAGGAACATACCAAACCTATCCCAAAATATCTGTATTTCAATTAGGTGCAAGGATAAAACTTCTAGTGTGCAGTACATTTTTCTCACTGTCAATAAATTCAGTGCCATAGTCAGGATTTGACAGAATTAATCTAAGAGAAAAGGCCTGCAGAAAAGATTAAGTAAGCCATTTTTAAAGATGAGATGACTATTTTTTCAAATGAAAACACTGTGTACATTTGTAAATGGCACGGTGTAGGTGGAGTGCGATTAGTAGAGGATTTGGAGAAACAAAGGAATTTGGGGAGATGCAAAAGGACTTCGGAAAAGCCTGGTGTCTACCAAAAAGCAAAATGAGAATGTTAGGTTATAACAATTCTGTCCTTA
The DNA here is from genome assembly GCF_951394435.1 of Stenella coeruleoalba. NCBI lineage: Eukaryota > Metazoa > Chordata > Mammalia > Artiodactyla > Delphinidae > Stenella > Stenella coeruleoalba. The sequence continues at coordinate 9,714,252 of NC_137164.1, read as the reverse complement.
AGTCTAGTCATTTCCCTTTTACTGCCTTTTAACAGCTAATGCGAAGGACAAAAATGACAGCAAAATAATTGAAATATTTAGTATACCTGGTGTCACAGCACCCTCTATCACATGATAATATACAGAACACGTTTATGTGTAGTAGTCGCTTTAGTGTGTGAATATTCATTTATGTAGAACTATCTGGTTTTAATCCTCGGTTCATAACTTCCCAACAATGGATTTCTCCAGCTTCCCTATCATTAGTAACCAACTGCAAGAGCATTATTGACAAAGCAATCCTGAACTCTAAATTATTGCACGTGTGATCCTAGTACCAACAACTTAAGCATCAGCGGAGAGCTTACCATAGCTATAATTATACACCTCTACCCCCTGACCTTCCAAATTAAAAACTTCGGGTTAAGCCCAATCTGTCTTACTAAGTTTTCCAGGGACGTCTGATGCGTGCTCACGTTTGAGAACCACCGCTGTAAGAGAAACGCCTCGTGGAGCAGTCAAGTCAGTAGGCACTGAAGTCTAAAGGAAACTTACTTCATTAACTTTCACTAGTACTCTGATGCTCAGTGAAAGCATCATCCCAATAAAGCAGTTAAGAACAATCCAATGCTAGCTACCTAATATCATCAGGGCTTCGGCCTTCCAGGAAAATCGAGCAAAAATTCATCATCCAGGGAGAATTTACGTTGACTTTGCTGACTTGGGAGAAATGACTTTTCTTCTCTGGTTAGTCTAATAGAAATATGCCACGCAACAAAATCTACATTCATCCTGAGTGTCCCTGAGGCTACCCTTCCTAAATCTTAACCTGTTTTTATAGCAAACTATCCACTAAATTCCCCGCTCCGCCACTGGCTCCAAACACATACGCTGCATGTTTTTTACAACACTGCTTTAATAAGCGAAAAGAAACAAAAGCTCTTACAGCAAAGACCAATCTAAGCCACAGAGCCTGTGCCATCTTCCCATCCAAGAGAGAAACGGTGGACCCATGTCTCGACAGATTAAGGAATTCATGGCTGAGGGGATGACTGAGAGGACCTCAGGAACAAGGCATGAGGAAACAAACAAAAAAACGTTTTCTTTTGTTTTTCTGGACTTAAAACTAGAGAAAGAACTGTTTCCTCTCCATCTTGGCTATTTATAACCAACACATACAAGCAGCTTCCGCTTCAAAGTCCTGCAAAGTACCTCCAACGCGGGAACTCGTTAGGGCGGAGACTCGGGCTCTCCTTCCCGAGGGCGGGAGAGACGAAAACCCGGGCCCCGTTTTCTCTGGAAGGTTCCGAAAGAAAGACGCGCGCCCCCTCTGCGGGCAGCAAGGGACTCGGCACCAGATGGCGCTGCCGCACCGAGAGCCAGAGCCTGTGCGGCAAGTGAGACGGGAAGAGGCGTCACCGGATCCTTTCCTTCGCGTCCGTCGCCGGAAATGCGCGCTGGCGCCAGCCTCTGGTCCCGGATATTAAGACTTCCAGAGGGTTCCTGCGTGAGGGCGGGACTAAAACCGGAACCGAACGGCGACCTTCGGGTCATGGGGCGGAGGCCCCGGGCGGCGCCAGCGGGGGGATGGTTTCTGGTGCGCGCGCCTCGCCGGAGGCGCGGAGGGGCGGGGCCTCGCCGTGCGCTTGCGCATTGTGAGGACGTAGGCGCCGCTGGCGCGTACGTCTGTCTCTGCACGTTTGCTGGCCCTGCAAGGCGGTAGTGGTGCCGTAGTAGGTTGTTTCCCCCCCCCGCCGCTTCCCGCCCACAGTGTTTGGCTTTCTGGCTGTGAATCAGGTTTCTGGAAATCTTTGTGGAAAATTAATGGTATATGAGGTAAAAACTCGAGCTGTATTTTCCCTCTTGAGTACTAAGCGATCCAGATGCCTGCTGGGCGCGGTTCCCGTGCTGGGATGGACCCAGTCTTCCCCTCTAAATCTCTTCCTGAACCGGCTCGATCCATCCACTGTGTCTTTAAGCATCAGTCCTGAGGCGGGAGGGGTGTCACTAGGAAAAGGGAAGGCAGGCAAATACACTGCTCGTGTGGAACCTAAAGACGCTTTTTAATTATGTAAAGAAGCTTGTCTTTTGGCTTTTTAGCAGCGCTTCTCTTAAGAATTTAAGGAGTTAATTAGCTTTATTTTTCGGGTTTTGTCAGAAACATTTTATGTTCTGTGTTTTATGGTGTGATCTTGGTCTTTCTCAAATTTTAACTAAAGGAAGGCCGCTTGTGCGAAGCGTTTGAAAGGTAAATTCTGCCCCTTTTCCATTTTTACAAGATAGACGCAAACCACTTTTAATAGGCGGACCGTAGTAAACTCGTGAGAGTGCACTGGCTGTGTTTTGTTTTTAGATGCAGCATGGAAACCAAGTAGGTTGGAAAAATAAAATCTGTGTGAAACTGTACCCACCCAGTTTTAATTTTAGACTAATTCTAAAAGTGTCAGCTGCAAGGTACTCAATTCTCCCAAGAAATTTTTTCAGCCTTGGTAGAGACTTTTATCTTTGTATTTCAGAGTTTTGTCCAGTCTGCGGCCTACATAAAAAGTAAGGACTTTTGCAAGCCAGAGCGAGAGGGATAGAGATTTTTGAGCAGTTATACTGAGAGAAACAGAGGGGGACTGGGGTATACAAGGAAGTTAGATTGTCTGGCATAGCCAAATAAGGGCATTTTATGGTTTTTGGATAAAGCTTTTTGATGGTTTTGGTAGTAGGTGTTACAAAGAAAGCTACTGCCGGTTGAGGAGTGCCATTGTATTATGTTTATGTGAAAAACCAGAAAAAATTTTTTTAAAAATTGGGCAATATCGAAGGATCATTGAAGACATCACAAATAGTGTGAGCAGGAGACAAGATGGGGGCGTGGGAAGTGATGGAAGATATTAGGAAACACGTGAAAGAAAAGGTCAGAGCTAAAGCTGTAATAGATGCAGAAAGCCTGATTAGGAAGACGGTGAGGAAGTATAGATTTTAGACATCAAACTGAATGTGTAGAATAAGGAATAAGTTCATCATTCGATGGTTCAGTTTTGGATATATTGCATTTAGCTGCTTATTTTAACTTTCTATACATTCCTGTCTTCCCTGTACCTCATACGACCAACCTTAAATGGAGGGAGTGCTTTTGTCACCATTATGCTAGTAACTTACACTAGGATAATGCATCACAGTGTGAAGAATTATTTATTTACTTAATTATTTCTATTTGTATATATTCACAAATAGTGATATTAAAGTCACTTCCCTGCAAATCCCCTCAACTCTTTGTCCCTGAGTTCTACTACTTGCCTGGCAAAACCCGGATCATAAATGAACTCATGCATTTATCTTTTCTGTGCTTACACCCAGCAGCTTAACAACTGGGTGGACTAACGTGCTGTCACCCAAATGGTCTCTCACACAGTCCAGTCATCCTACTCTTTTCTGTAGTCATTTTGGTCTCTTTAAACCAGTTATTGCATTATTTGTGTTCCCTCTTGGAATCACCAGTTTCCTCCTCAACCAATGACTTTGCCTCATCCTTTATTGGAAAAAGAATTGTGAGCTTTTATTGGAAAAAATTGTGAGCTTAGCCAAGAATTCTCTCATCTTCTCACCATCTAGTCTACTTGCATCTGCGTCTTTAATTGGCTTTCCTCTAGATTAAAAGGGTGATTGGTCTTTCTGTCAGATGGCAACAGTTGGTATTGTCTGTCTTTAGTTTGAGCCATTTGAGTTGGGTATATAGTGATATTTCATTTTTGTGAAGTATGTTCAAAACTTTTGCCCATTTTTTTTTTTTTACATCTTTATTGGAGTATAATTGCTTTACAATTGTGTGTTAGTTTCTGCTTTATAACAAAGTGAATCAGTTATACATATACATATGTTCCCATATCTCTTCCCTCTTGCGTCTCCCTCCCTCCCACCCTCCCTATCCCACCCCTCTCGGTGGTCACAAAGCACCAAGTTGATCTCCCTGTGCGATGTGGCTGCTTCCCACTAGCTATCTATTTTACGTTTGGTAGTGTATATATGTCCATGCCACTCTCTCACTTTGTCACAGCTTACCCTTCCCCCTCCCCATATCCTCAAGTCCATTCTCTAGTAGGTCTGTGTCTTTATTCCTGTCTTACCCCTAGGTTCTTCATGACATGTTTTTTTTCTTAAATTCCATATATATGTGTTAGCATACGGTATTTGTCTTTCTCTTTCTGACTTACTTCACTCTGTATGACAGACTCTAGGTCCATCCACCTCATTACAAATAGCTAAATTTCATTTCTTTTTATGGCTGAGTAATATTCCATTGTATATATGTGCCACATCTTCTTTATCCATTCATCCGATGATGGACACTTAGGTTGTTTCCATCTCCTGGCTATTGTAAATAGAGCTGCAGTGAACATTTTGGTACATGACTCTTTTTGAATTATGGTTTTCTCAGGGTATATGCCCAGTAGTGGGATTGCTGGGTCATGTGGTAGTTTTATTTGTAGTTTTTTAAGGAACCTCCATACTGTTCTCCATAGTGGCTGTATCAATTTACATTCCCCCCAATGGTGCAAGCGGTTCGCTTTTCTCCACACCCTCTCCAGCATTTATTCTTTGTAGATTTTTTGATGATGGCCATTTTGACTGATGTGAGATGATACTTCATTGTAGTTTTCATTTGCACTTCTCTAATGATTAATGATGTTGAGCATTCTTTCATGTGTTTGTTGGCAATCTGTATATCTTCTTCAGAGGAATGTCTATTTAGGTCTTCTGCCCATTTTTGGATTAGGTTGTTTGTTTTTTTGATATTGAGCTGCATGAGTTGCTTGTATGTTTTGGAGATAATCCTTTGTCAGTTGCTTCATTTGCAAATATTTTTGCCCATTCTGAGGGTTGTCTTTTGGTTTTGTTTATGGTTTCCTTTGCTGTGCAAAAGCTTTTAAGTTTCATTAGGTCCCATTTGTTTATTTTTGTTTTTATTTCCATTTCTCTAGGAGGTGGGTCAAAAAGGATCTTGCTGTGATTTATGTCATAGAGTGTTCTGCCTACGTTTTCCAGTAAGAGTTTGGTAGTTTCTGGCCTTACATTTAGGTCTTTAATCCATTTTGAGCTTATTTTTGTGTATGGTGTTAGGGAGTGATCTAATCTTATACTTTTACATGTACCTGTCCAATTTTCCCAGCACCACTTATTGAAGAGGCTGTCCTTTCTGCACTGTCCATTCCTGCCTCCTTTATCAAAGATAAGGTGACCATATGTGCATGGGTTTATCTCTGGGCTTTCTATCCTGTTCCATTGATGTATCTTTCTGTTTTTGTGCCAGTACCATACTGTCTTGATTACTGTAGCTTTGTAGTATAGTCTGAAGTCAGGGAGCCTGATTCCTCCGTCTCTGTTTCTCCTTCTCAAGAGTGCTTTGGCTATTCGGGGTCTTTTGTGTTTCCATACAAATTGTGAAATTTTTTGTTCTAGTTCTGTGAAAAATGCCAGTGGTAGTTTGATAGGGATTGCATTGAATCTGTAGGTTGCTTTGGGTAGCAGAGTCATTTTCACAATGTTGATTCTTCCAATCCAAGAACATGGTATATCTCTCCATCTATTTGTATCATCTTTAATTTCTTTCACCAGTGTCTTATAATTTTTTGCATACAGGTCTTTTGTCTCCTTAGGTAGGTTTATTCCTAGATATTTTATTCTTTTTGTTGCAATGGTAAATGGGAGTGTTTTCTTGAGTTCACTTTCAGATTTTTCATCATTAGTGTATAGGAATGCCAGAGATTTCTGTGCATTAATTTTGTATCCTGCTACTTTACCAAATTCATTGATTAGCTCTAGTAGTTTTCTGGTAGCATCTTTAGGATTCTCTATGTATAGCATCATGTCATCTGCAAACAGTGACAGCTTTACTTCTTCTTTCCTGATTTGGATTCCTTTTATTTCCTTTTGTTCTCTGATTGCTGTGGCTAAAACTTCCAAAACTATGTTGAAGAAGAGTGGTGAGAGTGGGCAACCTTGTCTTGTTCCTGATCTTAGTGGAAATGCTTTCAGTTTTTCACCACTGAGGACGATGTTGGCTGTGGGTTTGTCATATATGGCCTTTGTTATGTTGAGGAAAGTTCCCTCTATGCCTACTTTTTGCAGGGTTTTTATCATAAATGGGTGTTGAATTTTGTCGAAAGCTTTTTCTGCATCTATTGAGTTGACCATATGGTTTTTCTCCTTCAATTTGTTAATATGGTGTATCACATTGATTGATTTGCTTATATTGAAGAATCCTTGCATTCCTGGAATAAACCCCACTTGATCATGGTGTATGATCCTTTTGATGTGCTGTTGGATTCTGTTTGCTAGTATTTTGTTGAGGATTTTTGCATCTATGTTCATCAGTGATATTGGCCTGTAGTTTTCTTTCTTTGTGACATCCTTGTCTGGTTTTGGTATCAGGGTGATGGTGGCCTCGTAGAATGAGTTTGGGAGTGTTCCTCCCTCTGCTATATTTTGGAAGAGTTTGAGAAGGATAGGTGTTAGCTCTTCTCTAAATGTTTGATATTGCTCATTTTTGAAATTGAGTTTGTTTCCTTATAATTGAGATGTAGGAGTTATTTACATACTAGGTACACACCATTTTTCTTTATTGAGGTATGATTGACAAACAAAAGCTGTACATATTTACATATACAACTTGATGAGTTTGGAGTTAAGTATACACCTACAAAACTGTCACCACAACATATGTCATAAACATATCCATCACCTCCAAAAGTTTCCTGCTGCCTTCATTATTTATTATTATTTTACGATAAAAACACTTAACATAAGCTCTACCCTCATAGCAAATTTTTATACAATGAGCATTGTTAACGGTAGGGACTGTGCTGTACAGTAGATCTCTAATACTTAGTGATTTTTGTCTAGCCAACTTTGTACCCTTTGAATAATACCTCTCCATTTCCCCTTCCCCTGTATATGTGTTTTTTTGTCAAAATGTGTGTTGTGAATATTTTTCTCCCAGTTTGTGGCCTTTCATTTTCTTAATAATGTCTTTTGAAGATAAGTTTTTGTACATTATATTTTTCTAGGAATTTGTACATATTGTCCAAATGTTAAAGTTCCGTAGCATAAAGCTGTAAATAAACTCCTCTTACTATCTTTTTACTATTCACAGTATATTATATTTAGGCTTATGATCCATTGAAGGTTAATTTTTCTGTATGGTATAACAATAGGAGTTGATACTGTTACTTTTCAAAGTAAGAATTCAGTTATTCCAGCAGCATTTGTTGAAAACATTCTCCTTTCCTCCACTGGATTACCTTTGCACCTTGGTCGAAAATCAGCTGATTTTCTGAATCTCTATTCAGTTCCATTGATAAGTATATGTATATCCATATGCTAACTTATCCAACTTGTTTTTTTCTCAATATTTAGGTCATCTTAGGTGACCTAATATTTAGGTTTTTTTCTCAATATTTAGGTCAAACTTCAATATTTAGGTCATCTGTGGATCTTGTTTCTGTTGCCTTTTTCTTATTCCTGTTTCCTGGTATGCCCAGAAATTCTTAATGGAATCCTGTCTTTGTTTATGAAAAAATTAAGCTCTGAGTGATATTTTTTACTTCCATAAAGGATTTAACTTTTCCTTCTGTTAGGAAACTAGGGTCAGAGCAGAACACCTGAGCCTATATGGTTTTCAGTCTGTTAGGTCTACTCTATTTCAGGTTCATTCTTACTCCTAGGGTGGCCCTTTTTCTGTCCCAACTGAAATCCTGAGGTGTTTTCAAAGGCTCTTCTTCCCTAGTTGCCCCTGAAGTCCAATTTTTATTTTCTCAGAGCCATGGGACTCCTGAAAAGCTCTTCTTGGCTTCCCTGCTTCTTAGTTGCCATTTTCTGAGTGACTTCTCAGCCTCTGGAACAGCTTCCAAATTGGCAAATGAGTCAAGGTGAAAAACAGAGTTGAAGATGGGCAGACTTCTCTGCACCTTCTTTTCAGGATCTTGTCCTCTCAAGATGCCATAAAAAAGATCCTTTTTGTATTTTTACTCAGCTTTTCTAGTTCACAGTTTAGAGGGTGGGTCTGATTTTTTTTTTTTTTTTTAAGTCCATCATTGGCAGAAATGAAAGTCCTTAATCTGAGAATCTCAGTGATGCTAATAAAGGTAGTACTTTTTTACATAAGTGTATTAATTTGAAATTGTTGTAGTTCAAAATAATTTCATGTATGTCTTCCTAAATTGCTTTTAAATCATCAGTATTTAATCATTATCATGATTAAATATTTAATCATCTATCCTATACTGCTTTTAAGTCAGCAATATCAACATTCAAAGGAAGACTTGGGGCTAAAATTTCCAGTTCTTTTATTACTTTTTAAAAAATTTTTGGCTGGTCATTCAGATTTATATACAATAATGAAAACTCATTTTTGCTTCTCCTTATATTTTGTCCAGAATTTGGAAAAGTTATTAGATGAGAAAAGGATGATGTCTTCTTTCATCAAGAAAACAGTTCATTTTAGTTTACTATCTATCTTTGGGGTTAATGCTTCATTTGTAATCAATAGTTTGCATGGTAGAGGGCCATAACTTACGGAATAATGGAAGAAAATTAAGTTTTTATAAAATAATGTTAAAACAGACCCAAATCCTACCTTCATGGTGCTTATAGTAGGCACTTAGTGACTAGATTAAGAAGGTAAATATATCCAAAGAGCATGTACGTTTGTTCTATAACCATTTTTAACAACGTTTTAACAGTGAATTCTGTGTATATATATTAGAAAAGAAAATAAACAAATGTAGCTTGGAACAGATTAAAAAAAATTCTCATAGTACTGACCATAAAATGATCCAAATTATGTCACACTGATTAAATTTCTTAATCTCCTTGCTTTAAAAATACATGTGCAAAGAAGTAATGACAGTGTGGTGTAGGCATCTTATTCACCATTTCTATCTTGCTGCACCATTTTGTTTTCCATGTTTGAGTTTGCAGTTCTCTAATTTATCACTGGGGTTTGCATTTTTTAATTGTATCTATTCTATAATGGGGTAAACTTATTTGTATTTCTTCTGGAACAGTCATACATTCAATTCACTTACATGCACACACAAAAAATGAAATGTCAAATATAGAGTAGCTTTCCCATAACCCTGCTCTATTAATGTCTTAAAAATCACTAAATGCTCTTATTCCAGATCCTGATGAGGTCAAGCTGGAGTGTCAGATCTGACCTCTGTGTGTTCTATAAGGGGTTTCTCAGCCCTGTTACATTCCAATAGTTTAAGTATAGATTTTCTGCAGTCATTTTGCCTTTTATAATGTGCTTAGATGGGATCAGTAAAACAAATGTGCCCTTCATTTCCCTGAATGGGGTTATTGTAGAGAAATAAGAAACCATAAATTAGGGTGCAAAATTCCCTTTATCCCTAAAACACAAATAGTCATTTTGAGGGATGGAACATATTTACTTCAGTTTTTGTGATACGAAAAAGAATATAAGTTTTATATGTTCAAAGTAAAGTTGACATTAGTACAAAACAACTCATATATTCTAAGAACTACCCCCCCCCCACACACACACTTTGGAGAACACCTTTGTTATATCCTTTTACCATATAATTGAGTTATTTTAAAAATCAAAATAATAAATTGGCATTTTCTTTTTTATCTAGTTCTCGAAGCTTTAATTTTAAATCTCTAAAAAAGATTATATCCTTAATTGATTGCCTGAGATTTTCTGTGATAAAACTTAAAATGCAACTTATCTTTTACATAAGTGTATTAATTTGAAATTGTTATAGTGCAAAAATAATTTCATGTAACTCTTCCTAAATTGCTTTTAAATCATCAGTATTTAATCATTATCATGACTAAATATTTAATCATCTATCCTACGCTACTTTTAAGTCAGCAATATCAACCTTAAAAGGAAGACTTGGGGTTAAAATTTCCAGTTCTTTTATTACTTTTTAAAAAATTTTTGGCTGGTCATTGAGATTTATATACAATAATGAAAACTCATTTTTGCTTCTCCTTATATTTTGTCCAGAATTTGGAAAAGTTATTAGATGAGAAAAGGATGATGCTTCTCTCATCAAGAAAACAGTTCATTTTAGTTTACTATCTATCTTTGAGGTTAATGCTTCATTTGTAATGAATAGTTTGCATGGTAGAGGGCCATAACTTATGGAATAATAGAAGAAAATTAATTTTTTATAAAATAATGTTAAAACAGACCCAAATCCTACCTTCATGGTGCTTATAGTAGGCACTTAGTGACTAGATTAAGAAGGTAAATATATCCAAAGAGCATGTACATTTGTTCTATAACCATTTTTAACAATGTTTCAATGGTGAATTCTATGTATATATATTAGAAAAGAAAATATTCTTTTTCTCCTGCATAATATTGTACATGATCACAAAATACAGGTATGAAAAATGCATGAAAAAAACATAAAACATCCAGTTTCAAACATCTTTAATACAGAGATTACATGACTAAATTAAGTAATTGAAAAACAAGAGACCTTTTCAAAAATGTTGAATTCAAAAGTCTACCTGTAGAATTACATTTAAATCCAAAGAGAAAATATGCTTCACTTCTGTCTTACTTCTTCACCAACTGTTTCCCTTGCTTTGTGTAGAATATTCTTATACTTCTTGGAGGCAACTTTACACATGCAGAAATGTTATTATTCAGTTAAGTCATATGGCTCTCATTGAGCTTGAGTGCCATTCCAAAGAGGATAGTCTTTTTTTTTTTTTTTTTTTGGCTGTGTTGGGTCTTCGTTTCTGTGCGAGGGCTTTCTCTAGTTGTGGCAAGCGGGGGCCACTCTTCATCGCGACGCGCGAGCCTCTCACTATTGCGGCCTCTCTTGTTGTGGAGCACAGGCTCCAGACGCACAGGCTCAGTAGTTGTGGCTCACGGGCCTAGTTGCCCCGCGGCATGTGGGATCTTCCCAGTCCAGGGCTCGAACCCGTGTCCCCTGCATTAGCAGGCAGATTCTCAACCACTGTGCCACCAGGGAAGCCCCAAAGAAGATAGTCTTATTCCAAAAGTCTGATACCACAAAATAAAATAATCTTTAAAGGCCTGATGTTTAATGGTAGGAGACTCCAGGTCATAAAATAAAGAGACGTTTGATTGATAATAAATTTGAGATTAGAAAAAGTGAAAAGTTGGCTAACAAAAGGTGCCGTTTCAGTGTTGCTTATTGGCTTTCCCTTGCCTACCCCAAAGCATTCCTATTGTTCCAATTGTGATGTCCTAACTCTTCTTGTCTCTACTTATTGATCAGTCATCAATTATTATTAAAAAATTCTAGTTACAAAGTTCTAACTGGTATTCTGATGAACTTTGATATTAGTTGGAGAAAAAAAGACACTCACCCAATGGGAAATACCTTATGATCAAATGTGAGGTGGCCTCTCTCAACTGTAATGGCAAAGAAGGGCATGATAAGAAGAGCCATCATTTGTTAAGGGCTTAGTATGTGCCTAGAGTTTTCTATGCACCATTTCTGTAAGTCCTTATAGTCGGATCAGGATGACTTCTCCATGGAACAGTTGAAGTTTGCTCAGGAGTTTGAAGGTTTGATTGACATAATACTTTGCAGTTGTAAACAGGGCTATAGTTTAAATTCACATGTGATCTAACCATGTACTTCCTAACTTTTTTCAATCTGTGTCAACAAAAGTTAATTTTATTTACCAAATGTAATCTTTTACTGAATGGAAACAACTTTATAGGTTGAATAGAAAGCTTTATTTTTTCTTACTGCTTACCTTCAAGTCTATTCAATGGACTATTTCTTCTCCACCTTTTTAATGATTTCTAGGGTGGGCCTCATAGCTTTTCCAATCATTCTTAAAAAAACAAAAACATTCTCTGGTCACCTTTGGGCACAAGAAGTGTCACTTAACTATTCAGAACCTCCAGACCATGCATAATCTCACAACTCCATAGTCTTACCTTATTTGAAGCTTATCCTCACTGTTGAAACTGTTTCAGGCTGAGAGGCTTGCAGTGTTTGGATTCCCTTTTGTTTTCCTATCTCCCTCTACTGCTTCCTCATGCAGTCTGCTCACTGCAGTGTCTGATCTTCCAGGGCTGGACCAGTATTAAAAGGACTGGAGAAGAAGACTCAGGTTTACATGGCCACTGCTGTGACAATCTGCAACTGGCATTCTTGGGACTTTGATATTTAAAGAAGGCTCTTTAGATTCCTTGGCCTGGAATCTCCAACTACAATAAAGATTGTCCTTTTTCCTGAGTGACCACTTAGGACTTCAAGCAATACTTAGGACTTCAAGCAATACTTAGTCGTGGGCATCTGATTTCACCCCACTAAGATTCTTTTTGTTGGGATCCCAGTACCCTCTTAACTGGCTTTCTCCTTTAAGTTTATCTCTTAGGTAACGTAGTCTCTTCTTTTTTTTTTAATTTTTATTTTTTAACATCTTTATTAGAGTATAATTGCTTTACGATGGTGTGTCAGTTTCTGCTTTATAACAAAGTGAATCAGTTATACATATACAGATGTCCCCATATCTCTTCCCTCTTGCATCTCCCTCCCTCCCACCCACCCCCATCCCACCCCTCTAGGTGGTCACAAAGCACCGAGATGATTTCCCTGTGCTATGCGGCTGCTTCCCACTAGCTATCTGTTTTACATTTGGTAGTGTATATATGTCCATGCCACTCTCTCACTTTGTCCCAGCTTACCCTTCCCCCTCCCCATATCCTCAAGTCCATTCTCCAGTAGGTCTGCATCTTTATTCCCGTCTTGCCCCTAGGTTCTTCTGACCATTTTCTTTTTTTCTTTTTTTTTTTTTTTAGATTCCATATATATGTGTTAACATATGGTATTTTGTTTTCTCTTTCTGACTTACTTCACTCTGTATGACAGTCTCTAGGTCCATCCACCTCAGTACAAATAACTCAGTTTCTTTTCTTTTTATGGCTGAGTAATATTCCACTGTATATATGTGCCACATCTTCTTTATCCATTCATCTGTTGATGCACACTTAGGTTGCTTCCATGTCCTGGCTATTGTAAATAGAGCTGCAATGAATATTTTGGTACATGACTCTTTTTGAATTATGGTTTTCTCAGGGTATATGCCCAGTAGTGGGATTGCTGGGTCGTATGGTAGTTCTAGTTTTAGTTTTTTAAGGAACCTACATACTGTTCTCCATAGTAGCTGTATCAATTTACATTCCCACCGACAGTGCAAGAGGGTTCCCTTTTCGCCACACCCTCTCCAGCATTTATTGTTTGTAGATTTTTTGATGATGGCCATTCTGAACAGTGTGAGGTGATATCTCATTGTAGTTTTGATTTGCATTTCTCTAATGATTAATGATGTTGAGCATTCTTTCGTGTGTTTGTTGGCAGTCTGTATATCTTCTTTGGAGAAATGCCTATTTAGGTTGAAGTAGTCTCTTTCAAGAGACTTCTTGGCTGATCTCTCTGTCTGGTAGGTGCCCATATGTTTCACAAGAACCACTTGTCTTTCCTTGGCCTGCCTGTGTGTAGAAATACAGTTAGCTCCTAACGTGGCTCTTTCTCTCTGCTCTGCTGCCTTAAGCCAACATGGTCACTGCTACACTTTTACATTCCTCAAGTCTGAGACACCACATATGAATCAAATTAGTTCATAATTCCATGAAATACAAATACACAGTTGCTCAGAAGTGTAACTTTTTAGATAACCCAAACAACATAAACTTTTCTCCTATGTTTTCAGGAAAAGAATATGTACACACATCACACCATACACAAAACTCAATTCTGGGTATATTAAGAGCTTAAGAGTGAAAGTCAAAGCTTTAAAACTTTTAGAATGTTTTTTATGACTTTGGGATAGAATACTTTTTTAAAAGGGACTAAAAAATGCACAAGTTATCAAAGAAGAAAAAAACTAAAGGGACCAGAAGAAATGCTGAAAACTATAATTCAAGAAAATTTTTCTGAAATAAGGATTTGAAGTTACTCATCATATACTTAAGAATATTATCCAGAATGACTAACACCAAGATATTGTAGTGTACAATTACTGAGTTTTAAAGAAAAATAAAATATTTGAATATCTAGGGAGAAGGAAAGAGCACATGATTTATAAGACATTTCAATTAGATAATTATCAAACTTCAAGAGCAACACTTAATGCACAAAGAAAATAAGATTATCTTAAGATTCTCAAGGGAAGAAAATACGAGCCAAGCATTTTGTATCCAGCAAAACTGACTTTCAAGTAAAAAGGGCACAGGGGCTCATTAACCCTTTCTGAAGAATCTACTAGAGAATTAACTTCAGGTAACCACATGACCAGAGAAACATCAACATAAGGACAGGTGCTGAACATTAAATATATAGTTCTTAGTAGAATTAGGGCTAAACAAAGGCTAAGAGGACAAGAGTATAATATATAACGGCTAAAAAAGTAGGAAGGGAGAATTGGGGAGAGCATATGCAAAAAAATTTTTAGTGTTTTTGGTACTCATGTGGGCAGTAGTATCAGTATTGTTATTTTAAGACTAACGTATGTGTAATCTTAAAAAATGATTATGGGATATTCTAATTCTGTCATAGCCTATGTCCTTGGGAACCAATATTCTCAGTGAAGAAGAAAGGAGATACACATATAATAGCTTAGAGATTATGTAAAAGTTTTATAGTCCTAAATTTGAATTAGAACTATCAGTATGAATTCCTGAAGTATCTCTTTCTGTCTCATTGAAAACGTCTAGAAACCAGTGACCAAACCCAGTAATAATGACTGTCCCTCTTGTGCAGAATGTGTTCTTGAAATACGATTCCTCATTAAAAGAAGCCAGGGCTTCTTGAAGAAATTTCTAATTGTAGGTTTAAGGGAGGAAGTATACAAGATGAGACTACAACGGCTTGTGATACTATAGTAAGGAACTATCAAACACAACTAGGGTCTTAGGAGCCAACTTGAAAAGCCTCCCACTAGCCAAAGATAGGACTACTTCAATCCTGAGAATAGTTGCAATGGATTAAAAGTCATCACATATATTTAAATTCATAACGATATTTTTTAAAAAAACCCAACTGATCTCTTTTGGAGGATGATGGGGAACCAACTTATTGTCTGGAAAACTAACAAAAGAAGTTAAAGACTCGGGCATTTATCCTGCTTTCCTATATGAACTGTAACACTGGGTAACCACATAGTAAATGAGGAAAAATATCTCTGTATAAATATATTCCAACTAATGAGTGAAAAAAAGAATTAAAATATCATTGCGTTACAACCCCCAATAAATTAATAAATATAGGTATTTAGCATCAATGGCTGCTAATATCATAAAAAGGACTATCAGACATTATATACCTCTTCATGGAAGCACTCAACACTACCTCAAGTCATGCCAAAGGGATGAGCCTGAATATAATTCAACTACTGATCTTCAGAAAGACAGAAGACAGAGGAACAAGCTGTAATGAACTACTGAGCATGCAATTTGTAAAATTGAGACTGGAAAATTCTACAGTGTAGAAAACTCTTGGATTTTTCAACAGATAACTTGTAGCATAAATAAGTTTTAGATTAAAAGAGACTTAAAAGACATATCAAAAAATATATAAAGGAGCAAGACCAGCATCTAGGGATATACATTTGACTAGTGAAACTATGAAAAATGTAAGGAAATAATTACTGTAAAAGGATAATGATTCCTTATAGAAGGAAGAATGGGATTGCAGTTGGTATGGAGGATTTAGAGGCGTTTTGCATGTTGGAGGGGAAGTTCTGGCAAACTTTTACTTCTTGACCTGATGGTGGTTAAGATTTTTCTCCTTTGAGTAATTCGTTAAGCTGTGCATCTGTTTTGTGTGCTTTTCTATATCTCCACTTTCTTTTACAATAAAAATATTATTTTGAAAAATCGGTCACAAGAGGAGGGAGCAGAGGCAAGGGAGAGGTAAGCTCAAATGAGAAATGTTGAGATACTGATGTCTATTTTGCATATTTAAAACTCTTTGATATTTATATAGTTTCCCTATATTTCTTAACATTCTCAGTCGTAAAATACAACAGTATAAAACCAAAAATCCGCAAGGTTCCCGTTACCTACAGAGAAAAGTCAAATTCCTTAATATGTAGCTTTTTATCTGAGGACTGCATCTAATTTTCATACATCATTTGCTGCCATTATCCTCTAGGCATCAACAGATGGAGTCAGATAAAAATCCTCACTATTCTTTGAACATGCTGTATTCTTTTTGTGCTTTCATGCCCTTGGGATTCCCTTCCCTGAAATACTACTATTCTTACTTCAAAACTCAGTTTAAAGGTTATTTCCTCTATGAACTCTCCCTTTTCCCCAGGCAGAATTATTTCTTCTTTTGTCTGTGTTCTCGTATCATTTTATATGATACTTTGGCTTAAATCCCTGTAGTATTATGTCTACATGACCCTTTCTCTGTAGACTAGAGCTCTTAAAGAAAATATGTTGTATTTATTTTTGTTTTCCCTGTGCTTAGGCAGTGCTTGGCATATGAATGAATGAATGAATGAGAAGAGACAGGAAATTGATTAACTCCAAAGATACTTTGCCTAAGGAAGCCATTGGGTACAGGGAAAAGATGCAGTTACCTAATCAACTATGTACAGGTGAAAAAAAACACGAGACTACAAACGTTTGTCTTATATGTCACTATGTTAAGTAGAACTATACATAATTGTGAGTATTCTGTGTTCACACATCTCATGTTTTATTCCATCACTTTATCTATCTTTAATGGATCGCATCACAGGATTTAGAAGAGACATTTGGGTTCTTCAATTAGTATGGCACTAACTTTCTTAGTCTGTTCGTGTTGGGTCTTTGGTAACCTTTTGTAGTAATTAACTCATCAGAAAGGGTATAGTCATAGCTCTCATAGAGAATATAATGCAGTTAGAACTGTCATCCTGAAGTGGTGACAATATCCTGGGTAAAATATGGGCCAAAAAATCAAATGGGAGGTAATAAATAAAACTCTATGAGTAGATCTTATTATTCCCATTTTAGTCCAATGAGACAGCAGAGACATGGAGACTTTAAGTAACTTGCTCAGGTCACATGACAGTAAGCATGGAAATCAGGACCTGAATTAGTCAGCAGCCTGCTTTCACTACACAGCACTAAATAAATGGTAGTAATCATTAATGTGATGGAGAAGGGGACTCTTGTGTCTAGCTATAGGAATATGAAAAGTGAAGGTCTCTCATTTTTCAGATAGATCTGGAATCAAATATGTCTTTCTTGGTGTTTTAGCAGGATAAGTTAATTAGTCTCAGTTATGGGAGGAACAGATTAGAAACACTGTCAAAAATAAATTCAGTACAAATGACTTTACTCAGCTTGGGAAAATTTTCATGTGTGCTTAAATTTCTTCTTTGTGTTTTTAGTGCTCCTTGACAGTTAATTACACAAGCTTCTTTTTTGAGATAGAGAACAAATATACTACTTGAAAAATAAATGGCAAGGGCAACTTTCAGTCTATGTATGGCTTTGACCCTTTATATTTGGGATCAAAATTGATGTTACATCATTTATACCTGTTCTTGCAATTAGATATTAATAGCCAGTATTTTAAGTGTTTTTAAAAATGGATGTTTCTTTATAAACATTGTGCTTTCCTCCAAAAAATCAAATGTAATTATCTTCAATTTCTAAGTCAGTTAACTAGTGAGATACTTCTTTGCAAATGAGGAAATTAAAGAATGGCATGTTATACTTTAAAATATTATGTAAAAATTTGAATAGTGTGTGTTAAGTTTTAGAAATGTCCCTGGAATTGTTTAAATAATAGGATTATCTTTATGTATTTCTGTATTTTTGTTCTTCTATTTTAAAAAGAGCAGAATGGGTAAAAGAATTTGCTCTTTGCCTCTCCAGGTTTGGACAATCAGCAACAATGACCCACCTCATTCTTTGCTGTATTTGCATAAGCATAAATATCTTATTTTAGGAATTTTTTCCTAAGCTCTCTTTATATGAAATTCGAACAAAGATTAGGAAGAGAGTTTTATTATTCGGTTTCTTGCCATCCTATGTCATGGCTTGGTTGTATGTAGCAGAAAATATTCAATGATTATTATATCAGTGAAGTTCAGTATTCTAGGGCTAATACCTATACATAGCAAACTTTGAGAATAACTACAAGGATAGCATTTAAAAATTTTCTTGTCAACGTAAGAAAAACAAATGAAGAGACATTGTTTAAATAAAATGTGAACTATAAAAAGTAAGTAATGGATAAAGACCCAGAAAAAAGGATATTTGAAAAGTAAGAGATTATTTCCCAAAGAACTATCATGTCTCAGGAAAAATTCTTGTTCAGTTATTTTGTAGTTACAAAAATATTAAATTAAACTTTTAAAGTTGTGTAGTTAAAATAATGTAGTTTTATTGTAGTCGAGGCTAAAATATTACAGAAAAATTCCAATAAGGAACAAAACCTAATTAAGTATTTCTCTGCCCTTGTCACTTTTTTCCAAAGAATAGAACAGTTCTCTTCCTGTGGCCACTGGGGCTTCCCGTTTGTAATGCTTTTAATAAAACACCTCAAATGCTTGTCATTATTTAAAACTCACATCACTTGATCCTCAGAGAAGCCCAGAGGTGGAGCAAGTATTGTATTTTCTCTATTTTTACAGATTTATTATTTTATCCATTCATTTACCTGTCATGTACTAACATAACAATAGCTAACATTAATTCACAACTTGCTATGTACCAGACACACTTTTAAGTGTTTCACACATATAAACTCCCTGCAATCTAGTGAGTACAAAACATTATTTATTTCTGGTTTTAAAGGTGAGGCAACTGAAATACAAAGAAGTGAAATACTTTGTTCATAGTCACACAGCTAGTGAGTGGCACAGCCTGGCTTTGAACCCAGTACTCTAGCTCCAGAGCTGGCATTTTTAATCATTCTTCAGCCCTCTTGGTATGGTAGCTATAAAAGTCCATTATAACTATGATCTTATGAAAGAGACAAGCAGAGAAAGACATGGAAAAAAGTAATTGTTAATTCAACATAGATTTATTGAATACTCACTCTGTGCTAAGTGCTTGGTGGGAAATTAAACAGACCTCCTCTTTACCCTCTTAGAGCTTACAGTTTAACATAGAAGCTGCTCATTAAACCAACTACAATAATAATGTGAGAGAAATGTTTTGCTAGAGGAAATATAGGAATTCACAGAAACATCTACCAGGAGTGATGAAAGGCTTCCCAGAGGCAGTGGTGATTACTACAAGTGAGTTGGCTTATCTACCTTGAGTCTGTCTAACCTAAATCCTTGGTTGGGCTCTTTCCACTAGACAATATAAATAGAACAGGAACAAGAGGGCTATAATATCAGATACAATATGATTTTCAAAGTGCAAGAGTCTACATAGGTCTGCTAATAAATTTGAAAAACTTCATGTAATAGACAGTGTAATAGAACATATATTGTCAGAATTCACTCAGGAGTAACTTACAAAAATGGACTATAAACCAATAGGAGAAATTTTTAAAGTTATCAAAAAACTACCTCCCTCTAAGTGTCAAAGAGTTTTGCCTGTGGGTTCTTAGAGATTTTCAAAGAATGGATAATTGTCATGCAATATAAAATTTCTACATCTTATTTATAAAGAGGCATAATTTCCATATTTATTTTATGAAACTAATGTCTTCTTGACATAAAAACTTAAGAGGACAAAAAATGAAAATGGGTACAAAAAGACCAAAGAAAACACCAAATCAATAAGTGTTAAAGGAACTGCTTCCCACAGCCAAGCACAGTTGATCTCAAGAATATAATGATAGTTTAATAATTATGAATCTATTACTATAGTTCATGGATAAGTCTAGTTATTTAAAGGGCATTTGACAAATTCCAATCTTCATTATCATAAATAATCTTAAAGACTAGAAGGGTACATTGATAATATAATACAGAAATGCATGGTTGGTTTAGCATAAGATTAATTAATGTAGTTTATAAATTAAGAGATTAAAGAAGAAAAATTTGATCATCTTAATAGATGGAGAAAATGCTTTCAGTAAAATTCAACATCCTTTCATATAAAAAACTTTGATCAAAGAATGGAACTGCCTGATTAAGAAAAAACAAAACCCAGTACAGTCAGCATTGCACTTAAATGGAGAAACACTGGAAGCATTCTCCTTAAAATCAGAAATAAAATCAGGATACTACCACCTCTGACTGGAGGCCAAGCCTACTTATAAGGAAAATAATAGAAAAGAATGAGGAATGGTAAAGAAACAAATTTACCATTAGTCACTGATGTAAGAGTACAAAGACAGCCCCCCAAAAATATATAAAGTTAATCAGAAAGCTTACAAATATTTATGGAAACAACATCAATTAAGCAAAAAAATCAATTGAATTACTATATGCAAGTAACAGAATATAGAAAATGTACTTTTATGAAAGGATATTATTTGTATTATAACAGCATCAAAATTATAAAGTGCCTTAGCATATGTTCACTAAGTGCTGTAAGTGGCTATACCTGGGCCACAGGAGCTCTACAAAACTGCTGGGTTGTAGTGGTCAATTCCTTCCTGCAGTTTCACCCCCATTTCCTTGCCTCCATAGATGTCTGTCTTCAGTAAGGCTAAAAGGAGCCCAAGCCTGTTAACCAGCTGAACAAAGGCTATGATGGAACAGACCCTTGCTGAGATTTAGACTGGAGAGGTTGGGGAAGTGGGGCTGGGCCAGGATACAAAGAGAAATATGGGGGAAGAGAG
The DNA here is from genome assembly GCF_951394435.1 of Stenella coeruleoalba. NCBI lineage: Eukaryota > Metazoa > Chordata > Mammalia > Artiodactyla > Delphinidae > Stenella > Stenella coeruleoalba. The sequence continues at coordinate 9,693,511 of NC_137164.1, read as the reverse complement.
AAGTTACTGAGAAGAATCAAGAGATCTTAGCATTCTCATTTGCTGTGTGATCCTAGTCAAGCAACTTGTTCTCTTTAGGAATTCTTTTATAAAATTCAACCAACAGGACCCCCCTCACAGTTACTGAGAAGAAAAAAATGAGGGAATACATGTGAAAGTATCATACACAGGATGTTGTGCTTAACATTCTGTCATCAAATGTTAGTTTTTCCTAAATAAGATACAGTCTGTAACTTCCCAAAGAAAAAGAGGCTGTGTTACAATAGCAGCTACAGTAGTACTGAAGGGGCTTTCATGTAGTAGGCAGCATCCTATTGAAATAGGTGCCAGCATCATCCTCATTTTACAAATGAACCCACAGTGGGTGTTCTTCTAGGCACCTGTCAAACTGTCTACACCAGCCAGCAGAAATGGACGTTAGCAGTAGTCAGAAGAGTATAGTACTCATTGGTCAACTCACTGGCCCACTCATTGTATTGCCAGCACTACTGACTGCCTGTCCAACATAGTCTAATTTGCCACTGTTGTTTCTCCAGCTTAATAACTTTCATACCTTTTAAAATCACTGTGCATTTGAATTAAGCCAAGACCCTGTTAGATCCTTCATGATCTTTTTTCAAGGGCAGAATATGTACACACTCTTCTAGGTCCTTCAAACCCTTCTCAGACATTTTTGAATTAGTAAATTGCTGTTCAGAAGATCAAGTCAGGAGATTCTCCCCAAAATGTAAATATGTAAAACTCATTAACGTAGTGCCTGTTATCACACCATATCATCAGTATTCTCATCATAATATTTATTTCTTTTCCCCATAGTGGAATTTCTGTAAGCATCAAGAGTAAGAAAACTATGATTTCCAAGCAGAGCATATGAAGTTTCTGCTCAGACTTGACATGTTCCTTTGTACTCACATTCCGTTGGCCAAGCACAAAGAAGTGTTCAGTAGAAGTCAGAAGGTATTGTTTTATAGGTGATTAAATTTAGATTTGAGGAAATTAAGTCCAAGTATAGCTAGTACTTGGCAGTGCTAGATTTACACGTAAGGCTGTATATTGTAGATGTTTTATTTCCCACCCCAAAGAAAAACCTGATGAGCAATGACTAAATTTTGAATTAAATGAAAAATTCACATTTCCAACCTTTCCTTCTGAAAACCTTGGTCCTTTTTTCAGAAGGAATAAACCAGGACAGAACACTGCAGCATAGGCTTCTAGGTAACTTACATAAGGAACTTGCACATAGAGGGACGTGGCAGATTTCCAAGTGATGGGAAGAATTTGTGAAAACAATGACTTCAATAAGAATTTAACATTTTGGAAGAAGAACTTTTACTGTATTTGAAAAGTTTAGGATTCTCTTTATGCTAACATCTTTACTCATTTTACTTCTACAGCTAATCTTCAGAAATAAAATTTTATAATTTGTTCCCTACTATTACAAAATATATAAATTGAGATCTTAAAGCTTAAAAGAATACTGTGGCTTTGAATGAGCCACCTCTTACTTCAAGTTTTTAGATACCTTTGGATTTGCTTTTTAAAAAGTTTTAAAATATGCCAGTATAGTACTATATTTTACCTTGGTAGTATAAAACTACTTTTAGTTTGTAAATTTATATTTACAAGTTCACAGGCTTTACTAGGACTGATCTTACTGAGCCTAAGTATAAATGTCTTTGGAAACATTATTGCTATTTAGGAATATTCTCACATTTTATGTTAACTTTCAAAACCATTCAGGTTTTTGAAAAATGTATTTTTATTGAGTAATTCACTTGTATTATTGCCTGAGAATAATTCTTTGTACATGAAAAAACTTGTTTAAAATTTTTTTCTACAGAATTCTATAAACCTGAAGAGTAATCTTTTAGAAAAATCATCAGAAGGAAGGAATTTGTAGAAATAAAACTGGAAACATTCAGAATCTTGATGGTGTGCCAAACCTAATGTCAACTGGAGCTCGACCAAAAACTAAGGTAAGTAGCTTTCTTACAGAATATTCTGGGTGGAGGGCCATGCCCCACTCATACATTGAAGAGAGTACCATATTTGCATGTTCTCTATTACTTTTTGTGTTTTAAGTTAAACATTAAGGTTGACCTGTTTTTTATTATAACATGATTTGTAATGAAAAACATATATAGTTAATATTTATAAAACTGGAAAAAATGCATTCTGTGATTTTAAGATAAAATTAATAGTCCACTGTGATAAGTAGAGTCATAGCAGTAGATCATACGTGCTTCAATTAATTTCTTAATTATTAGTGAAAATTCCTGCTGCAGTTGAAGATCTCCTTGAACTATTATTATAAAAGTCTTGTCTATTAGGACAGTATGCCTCTCAGTGATCAGGGTTCCAGAAAAGAGGCTGATTCCTTCTTGGGGAATATAACTGTAAAACATCAGTCATAAACATTAAATACACTTTGTTTAAATAATTGTCTTTGCTCTACCAAGCTAAATAATGCCCAGGAATTTTGTTGTTGTTGTGTTTGGTATATTTTTAATGAGGAAAAATTGACCAGCCTTTCTTATAGATATTTTACAACTTTTAATATTTATAACTTTTTTCCAAATTTCTAATTTTTTTTCACATTTTTTATTTGAATCCAAAAGTATTGATACATCTTCATAAATTCTGAAGTGTTGGATATAGAAGGATATTAGTAATAATGTGCAAGATTTTATAGAGTTACTTACGGTTTTTGATTTTATGATTCCCTGGCTGCTTTACAAAGTAAAAGAGTAATAATTTTGCAAGTAAATATGAAAGGGACAATATTATGACAGGAAACAACAGAAACTTTCTAAATTACCTCAAAAGAGATCATTTAAGAGATTACTTACAAAAGTCTGGGCAGCTTTAAGAGAAACCAACAACTGTTGCCCAGGAGGATCTTTGGCCTTTGAAGAGGATTACAGCCACAGCCAGACTCCAGATTGACAAAGAATAGGCAGAGGGAGAAAACACCCATCTCTCTCCCTCCCAGCTTCTATCCATTTTTTTTATTAGCTGAACTCATCAGGAAATCAGGAGGGAAGGGCACTCACTTCATGTATGGGGCAATTGTGCCCCACAAAGGAAGATGGAAAAGAGCAGAGAGGAGTTTTAGAGGGTCAAATAGAAAATATTCAGCACACATTAAATTGAAAATTGTCAGCTACCATTATTAAATATGTAATATGTTCCAGGCACGGTGCTAAGCTCTTCACAGACATTGCCTATTTAATCCATACGACAACCCTACAACATAGGCATTATTACCTCCATTTTTTAAAAAGAAATCTGATTTTCACAACAACATCATAAAGTTAGTGGGATAGGTATTAATGGTATCCTTATTTTACAGATGAGCAAACCAAGGCCCAGGAAATTTAAGTAACTTGACCAAAGGGGCAAAACCAATACTTGAGTCTGAGTCTTCATGCTCTATCATTATGCCATATCATTCATTGCCTTGGGAATTTTGTAATGCCTTTGGAAAAAATGCATATTACTGAGTGAAAGAAGCCAATCCGAAAAGGCTTCATACTGTATAGTTTCAACTACATGACATTCTGGAATGGGCACAACTATGCAGACTGTAAAAAGATCAGTGGTTGCCAGGAGTTAGGGAGGAGGGAGGGGTGAATAGGTGCAGCACAGAGGATCTTTAGGGCAGTGAAACTATTCTATATGATACTATAATGGTGGATACATGTCATTATACATTTGTCAAAACCCATGAAATTTACAGCAAGAGTGAACCCTAAGGTAAACTGTGGACTTTAGGTAATTATGATGTGTCAATGTAGGTTCATCAGTTATAATAAACGTACCACTCTGGTAAGGGAAACTGTGTACGTGTGTGGGGTCTGTCAGTGAGTATATGGGAAATCTCTGTACTTCCAACTCCGTTTTCCTGTGAACCTAAAACTGCTTGAAAATATAAAGTGTACTTTTTAAAAGACAATTATTTTTAATTAAAAAAAGAAAAAATACAGCACATCTTAATTATCTTTACTGTGATCCACATTTTGTTTCTTTTTGGTGAAGAACGACTGCTGGATAACACCGAACTTTTACTCAAGGCTTTCTTCTTACAGTGTTTCTCAGCCCAAGAAGAAAGCGTTTATTACAAATCTATTGATTTTCTTTATTTAAGATTAACAATGAAAGTTAAAAAGGAGAAAGACATCATCTTTAATGTGACACTATAATCCATTGGCTATTGCCTCTTAAGGGAATGTAATTTTTTTTTTTTTTTTGCGGTACGCGGGCCTCTCACTGCTGTGGCCTCTCCTGTTGTGGAGCACAGGCTCTGGACGCGCAGGCTCAGCCGCCATGGCTCATGGGCCCAGCCGCTCCGCGGCATGTGGGATCTTCCTGGACCGGGGCACGAACCCGTGTCCCCAGCATCGGCAGGCAGACTCTCAACCACTGTGCCACCAGGGAAGCCCTGTTTTCCTTTTTTTTAATTCTTTTTTTTTTTCCCTTCTTTCCTCTTTTTTTCCTCTCTCTCCTCCTAATACACACTTTTTTAGTAAGGGGAATACCATGATGTCGCTCTAGCCCAGCCCCTGTAGACAGGACCCTGGGGCCTGCTGTTAAAACCACTGTAGAATCGAGAGCGGGAACTGTTGTAGTTGGTGGTCCGGGCACGGTATCAGGCTCGCGGGAAACCCCGGTCTGTTGTGCTGATGCCTGGTCTGTTCATTCGTTTTGGGATCACCTTGATTTGTCTTCCTCTAAATAGGGACTCATCTAAGGCCAAGGAAGTCCTCACTGACTCTTTGTCTGAGAACTCTATATATGCAAACCCTTTGGGATGACCACTAAATTTGTCACATAGTATAGTAACACGGTTGACTGAACCACAGCCATAAAAGTGTGCTTCCAGCTCTTCTGCTGTTGCACCATAGTCCACATTGTCAACATAGATGGAACGGGCATCAGCCTCCAGCTTCTCCTCAGTGGACATGATCACTGGGCCAGCACTGCCTGGAGGTGGACTCATATTCATCTGCTTCTCTACCTCGTTCTGTAGCTCCTTTAGCTTCTCAGCTTCTTCCTCCATCTCCCTGACTCAAGCGTTGATCGCTTCCAGCTCCTGGCCCTCAATGACACCGTTCCCCGGGTCACCCACGACCAGTCCCGGCTCCTCCTCCTCCTCCTCCTCCTCCTCCTCCTCCTCCGGGCTGCCGTGGGCTCACGAGCCAGGCCCAGGCCCGGAGCCCCGACCGCCTGCAGCCCCTGCTCCTGCTGCTGCCGCCGCCTCCACCGCCATCACCCTTATCTGATTTTCTAAAGTTTCTTTTTATTTTTATTCTGGTTACTTTGTTTTTACAGTAAGCCCTTAATTATCCCGGAGCAGGCAATTAATTTCCATTAGCTCATTTAGGATAAGGACAGGATAACTTTATAAACTATTAAGTAAGAAATTTGGGACTATTTCATATTTTGGTCCATTCAGAACAGTATTATAATCTGAGTGCTCAGCCAGTTGTCACTGACATAGGGTGTGGAGCGGAGGAATACATAGCCTCAGATATTAATACTGGGATTTATATTGCCTCTGAGAATCTTTTTCTGTTTTATGTTTTTACCACTAATGTGTGCCATGGGCATTCCTTGCAAGTCACATATGAACAGGCAGCATGCAAGCAGGGGTCAGTTTGGCAGAAGAACTTTTTTTGCTGTTCTATCTGTGAATCTTTCAGTAGATGAACAATGGTTTCTGAAAGCTTTCCCTGCTGTTTTCCTTTTCTAGGGAATACTTTCTAAAGAGCCAACTCACTTCTATTTCCTCTGAATATGTCATGAACTCAGAGGTCCCATAATAGAGGAAGTTTGCCATTAGCTAGATTTCTTCCAAGATAGGAGACAAATCCTTCCACACAGATTTATGTCAGCCTGATGTACATTCATTCATCTGACTTACTGTCATTTTCATATTTTCTCAGGCTAGGCTGTAAAACCCAGTTTCACTCATAAAGATGTGCAGAATTCACTGCCCTGTGGAACATGTCTGAGGAATGTGTGCTCATTTCTGAATGTAGCCCTGGCTGCCAAATACTGAGAGCAAGGCCTCCGCCAGCCCTAGGCAGGTTTCCCATGGGGCTAGTGCTGTGTAGAGGATGGAGGATCAAGGTGTCTAACCCTTTATTGCTTGTCAATACTTCTATATGCTTTTAGTAGAACATTTCCAAAGTTTGGAATATAGCCTTCTGCCGTCATGGGACTATTTCTGTCTACTCATCTCAGATGTCATTTGCCTAGGGGTGAAGTGAAGAAAGCTCTTCATGGTAGCTGCCAGTATAAGTGAGACACACGAACAGCTCAGGACTTAAACTGGGCATAAACATCCTCACCAAAGAGCCAAATATCTTGGTCTGAAGTCAGGCTGCACATACAGATGGTATGCCCTGCACAGGGTCACAAAGATATCTTCTGCTCACCAATTTGTGAGTACTTGAGACAGTGAGTGCCAACCAAAGAGGACATTTTTTCCTAAATTTTATGAAAATATCATATGGGCTAGCGCTGACTGTGACCTGGCTAAGGGAATGGTCCAGGTTAGGTTGACACAAACAGAAAGTCCAAACTATAAATTCAGACAGCCAGGTTGCCAAGGCGAAGAAGGGTATTTAAAAGAAAGCAAAGACAAACAGCCACCAGTTGAAAATCTGGGGCTCTTCTGGCTTCTCTGTTCTCAATTTCAGAAGGCAGGTAAAACCCATTTCTGAAGCCAGTGACTCACGAGCAGCTTCTGATTTACGCTCAATTCCCAGACTCGCGGGTGGGTGGAAGGCACCGGACAGGGTGATGCGGAGAGTTATATTCTGGGCAGGGAAGTAGGTGTGGGGTGAGGTGTGGACTAGCCAGCTTCGTCAGATATATTCTCCATAACCTGTATCTGCATCCTCATCTTCCTCCTGAGCCCAGACCCTTGTGCCTGGCTGGCTGTCTTGGCATCTTGAACTGCATGTTCCAATGCACCTCAGACTCAGTCTTGAACTTTACAGTCTTCTCCTGTCTTAGTGAAAGACACTTTCAGTGAATTCATCATTCAGGCCAGAAACCTGGAGTCACCCTATTTTTGTTCTTCTCTCTTAAACTCACATTCATTGTCACTGTGTCCTCTCTAGTCTGCATTTCTAATGAGGTGTTAACTCATCTCCTTTTCATCCCTAATGCCAATGCTCTGGGTGGCCCATCTCTCACCTGAAATGCAGCCTATTAATTGGTCTTTAGTATCAAATACCCCTCATCCATTATCCAAAATTCAAACAGAGTGACCCTTTAAAAAGTTAAGTCTGATCATGTCTCTGTTCTATGGGAAGATCCTTCAATGTCTTCAATTTTTTTTTTTTTTTGCTAGAAAATCAAATTTCTGTGCATGTAAGACAAAGCCATTCAGAATTTAGCCATGACAGCCTCTCCAGCCTCTCCTCTTTTGTCTCCTCCATCTTTCACTCAATATTCCAGCCATATCAAACTACTTTTGAATTCTTCTCACACTCTTCATATTTGCATCTTTCGCTCCTTTAACCTAGAATTCCCTTTCTATCTTCTTCACATTGATTCAATTTACTAGGTTCTCAAGACTCAGTCTATAGGAAGGGCTCTGTTCTTCTAACAACTGTCACATTAATATTATTTATATATTTCTTTGTTTTTCCTTTCACCAACTTTGAAGCAATTTGAAGTCCAGACTGTGTCATTTATCTCAGTAACCTAAGTGCTTAGCACAGAAACTGAAAATTATAGGTACTCATTAAATGTTCAGTGTGTAGTATCTTCTAGTTATTTCAATAGGGTCTCTTTTCTACTGAGTAGGAGTTGCTACTCAGACACATTTGGACTAATGTTTTGGCAAAGTTTTAGCACTAGAAAGGTAGATGTACACACATTCACACCACAAAAAGTTATGGGTTCCAGGATGTTAAGAATTGAAGAGTTGTCACGGGTGAAGACTTTCTATCTAGGAGAAATTTCTAGAGAAAATTTTCCACCCAGATCAGACTTCTGGTCACCCCTTTTTTTTTCCCCTGAGAGGACTAGGGTTTGGGCATCATGCTGCCCTTTCCACTGCCACCTTCTTTGTTTTCAACTATTATGTCTTTCAGCCCTTGACTAGTGAGAAATAAGGAAAGTAGTTCCAGCAAGGACAATTCTTTGCTCTGCAAGTTTTCCAAGGGTTTTCATTGGAAGTTATGAAATAACGAGCAAAGGGGCTCCACATAAAAGCCTCCTATGAATACCTTTTATTTTTCCCAGAGGAGTGTTAGAGGGAGATAAGACAGGTGATGTTATCTATACTTTGGAGGCCACCTGTAGTCAGTGAATTTCCTGGAAGCTAACTAAAGAAGTTAAGGAAGAGTTAAGAAATACCTGGAGGCTTTGTAAGAGTTGGGATGGAACAGGGGCTAGAGATTTGACATGATCCTGTAACTTAGCTGGAGGAGAGGTAGCAGTGGAAATGGGAGAGAGGAGAAGCCTCAGGTGATGATGCTGCAGGAGATATCCAGCCTCTCCTTCCTTCCCCTCTGCCATCATTTCTAGCATAACAACCCGATGGATCCTTGCTTGGGTTCCACAGTGGGAGAAAGTTCAAAGGATTTTTGCATGGTCAAAGGAATGAGGAGGACATGTGAAACATATCCTCATAGCAGCGGCTGTGGGGGAAGCAGAGTTACTTTGGCCACTAGGCTGAGGAAGTAATTCCCAGGGACTATCTGTATGTAAGTAGTGGTCCAGCAGATGTAGAGACTGCTCATTATTGTTCTTAAAAAGGTAATATCCTAGAGAATAAGACACTAGTATTTATACTGTTTCATGATTAACTATGACTAACTATTCTAGAATGTCTAGGTCCTTCCTTTTGTCCCCTGCAGATTTAGAGTATTTACTGGAGCTAATACATACAGAGCCACATCTGTGTAAAATGACATCTGTTTCAGGAACACAGCCCAGTCGTGGGGTTGAAAATATGCAGTCACAAGCCACATGTGGCCACTGCATTCTTGAAGCCCTGACTAGTTGTATCTGCCCATGAGATCACCCCAGCTACCAACCAAATATATTTCTCCTCTAAATTATCGAAAAGCATTTTAAAACGATGTATCTGAAAAATTCAAGGCTTTTGTTTTGGTTCATTTTATAGCCGTTACTGATTACACACACTTCCTCTATGGCTTGAATGGATAGCAGCATCAGCTGCGGTAGTAAATCCTCCGCTCTGCAGACCTGTGTAGCACGTACACCTGTGCCAGAGTTACACACCAGATGGCACCTGAAAATGAGCTGATATCTATGGTAAGACGGTATTTAGAGAAAATACATTTATAAGTAAAACAGGATATACATTTCACAGTGATTTTAATAGAACATCGAACAAGTCAGTCGGCAAATATTATTGAGTGCCTACTCTGTGTAGAACCTTGTGAGGGTTGCTGTTCTAGCGTTGGGTTGCCTGGGTGTAGCACTTAGAAGTGTTACTAATGCATCATCTCCTATAAGAAGATTGGAAAAAATAAAGCTTTCTTAAATTTTCAAGTTTTCTCCACTGTTGATCTCCTGTGTTATGAACTTGGAACAGGGATTAAGAACATTTTAATCATCAAGGATATGTTTTCTGTGGCTTTTTGAGTGGGGCATGTGTTATGACCTTAAGTGACCAGTGGAAGACAGCCCCTATCGGGATGGCCATTGTTTAGGTGATCTAAATGGATTTGGTCCATAAACAACACATAAGGGTCCTAAAGACTTTAAACATCCAGGAAAGTCTCCATTAAGATTTACAGAGTGCAGAAGTGACTGTGAATTTCTGGTCAGAAATGTCAGTGTCCTGAGGTACATGTTCTTTAGTAATTACACAACTGTTCCGGGAGAGTGAATGGGTGGTGAGTTAGTGAACTATGCCATCGCTCCTGACCTATGTTGTCTCTCTTCCCCACCCTCCCCAAATAGTTGCATAACCAAAGATGAAATTTCCATCCCCCCAGTTAAAGCCATAGGACCATAAATTGGTGTCCCATACCGCCTCCTACTTTCATGAAGCAAAAATGAAGTTTCCTCACGCTTCCTAGTTTTCACAATATTTTACTGGAGGAAATTCAAGACGCAGTCCCACTGCAAGAAAGAACACTGTGAATTGGCCATAACATGTCTCAAAAGACTTGACGTGGCTCTTTTAACTGCTAAAATCTTAATATCTTGGCAGATTTAAGGAGGAGCCCATGTAGGCAGTTTTCTATTTGTTTATTTTGAAATTAGATTCCTGTCCTTATCACTGAGGAAGACAAGCAGTGGGTAGGCTGCTGATCACTTGTTGGGGAAGGGGAGCAGAGAGGCAGTTTGACTGAATAATTCACACCGACGTGTAAAATTCTGAAAGCCCTTTAACACTCTCAGAAATATTTGCATTTTTAAAAGTTTATTTTTTTAATTAATTTTTATTGGAGTAGAGTTGCTTTACAATGTTGTGTTAGTTTCTACTGTACAGCAAAGTGAATCAGCTATTCGTATACATATACCCCCTCTTTTCTGGGTTTCCTTCCCATTTAGGTCTCTTAACCCAAATAAATCTGTGGGGGGCGGTAATTCTGGCTGTGTAACACAGTGCCAACTGCAAACTGGCTCTTGCCATTGGCACTTGCCATCTACCTCTACAAGGATTAAATCATGTGCTGCTGCAGCTGCTGACTTTCAACACCCCCTGAAAGTTCAGGTGGAGATCAGGAATGAGGCGCTCTGTGCTCTGGGAAAAGCTGGCAGAACGGGTCTTCAGATAGTTAGATATTTTCAGGAGCCGATTTTATGAGCCCAATTCTTGTATCTCGTCATATCTAGAAAAGCACTAAAATCCTTCATGGTGACGTCTGCTCCTCGTGACTAGCTGTAACCTTCACGAGACTAGCAGAAACCTTCTGCAAAAAATATGTGCTTGACTGCACGTACTCCCCCTTCACCAAAATCACATATATCCTGAGCATCCCCCCACCTCTTTGGAGCAGTTTCTCAGAGCTATCTGAAATGCTGTCTCCCGGGCTATAGTCCTCATTTTGCCCCAAATAAAACTTAACTCACAATTCTCACGTTGTGCATTTTTTAAAGTTGGCAACGGTGAGATAAAAACAAATCAAGCAATGCACAGGAAACTGTCTCAGAGGTGTGTGAGAGGGGCAGAACTCTGGAGACCAGCCCCCTGAATGGGTCCTGCTTTCCCACAGCTTTTTAACTGATTCTCTTAAAGCCTTAAGTGTTTTTTTAACGGGTCCCAGGCAGAACTTGAGGCTGGAGAAGGAAAGCATGGCTGGGAGGAAGTGGCAGGTAAAGAGGACATGAAGACAGGGCAGGTGGCTCTTCCTATATTCTGGTCATTGTAAGTTTGAAAACGTCAGGGTATAACAATGGTTTATTGTAAACATGTCTGTGTGTGGATTGATTTGTCTGTAAAAATATCAGAATTGTAAAAATAGTGGCAGACCACAATGGAGAAAATAAGTTTTGCTCTTTATGTCAAGCACTTGGAAAATATTCAGCCCCATTGTTCCCTTGGGCTGGATTGATACTGCCTATGAACTCCCTTCAAGAAAAACACAACCGGTTTCACCATCCATTTTTATTAACTCCACATTCTCAGAGGAATCTTTATGCACTCCCTTGAATATCAGGACTAAATTTGTTTCACTCCATGTGGAACTGTCTTACTGGATGTAATTTTCCAGGAAGTCAGTTCTGCTTTCCAAGACCAGTAGGGATATCTCTGAATATTCTGCCATTGTTCTGCCTACTTTGTATTAAGTCTCCAGACATTATTTTGGTAATAAGGGAATTTTTTTTTTTCTAATGGAATAACTTTAGGGCCAGCATACTTGCTGTGAGTGGTAGTGAGTACTTAAATCTATCCCCCACCACCTGTGGGCTGAGACACTCATCTTTGGCTAGGACAGATGTAATCGAACAGAATTGTTAGTTCAGTGGGGATGTTAATGCCATAGAAAAAGAAAATAGGCCAGGAGATTTGGGCTTGAATTAAGCATGAGGGAGGAGGAGGGGAAGTAGGATAAAGACCTAGAATGCAAAGTTAAAAGGTCTAGGTCAGCGCTGCCCATAGAAGTATAATGTGAGCCACGTATATAACTTTAAACTTTGTAGCCCCTTAAAAAAAAAGTGAAAGGACCAAGTGAAATTAATTTTAATAATATATTTTATTGAAACCAGTATATTAAAATGTCATTTTGATATGTAACCAATGCACAAAAATTATCACTGAGATATTTCTTTTTTGGGTTCTAAGTCCTTTAAATGTGCTGTGCCTTTTACACTGACAACGTTATCTCCATTTGGACCAGCCACACTCCAAGTGTTCAACAGCCACATGTGGCTGGTGAACAGAGCAGCTCTAAGTAACAAGCCAGAAGGAAAGACATGATGGTGATCTAAATCACTTATCTATCTATCTACTTATTTATTTATTTATTTATAAATTGTTACAAATAAGTAAAGTTAGGGCATCTAAGTCAGAGAGAGTATTAACAAAATAATGAGAGAAAGTTAAGAGAATTACCTAACTTTGGACAGTTATCCTCAAAAAACAGACTGTTTAAGGAAGGTTTACGTGACTACGGTAGAATTCACTGAGTTAGACTTCAGTCGATATAAGGGGATCAGGGTTTACCTTGAATTGCAGGATGAATGTGCAGTTCATTCAAAGATGATCTTGGTTTTCTTAAGGAAAGTGAGAAAAACAGCTCTGCCCCTGGAACAAGTGTGGAAGTAAAGTTGAATTCCAAAGGCCATGACTCTAAAAACCCCGTGAACAAGTGAACCTAGAGATAAAGGGGACACAGTGTCCTAAAGATAATATGCATAATCACGTCCCTGAGTTTAAGTGAGCCCCCAAATCGCCTTTCTGCAATAAAGTAAGTTTTCTCTATATGAAGTGCTTTGTTGATTGTGAAACTCATATACATACATGGGTTACTGTTATTGGCTAAAGAAGGGCTGTTCTGTGGAGGTGAGCTGTCAGGGACAACTAACCGGGAAAATCCATCATCCCAGCACATCATTAAATCTCGGAAACTTGCTCCCCTAGGTGGGTAACAGAAAGTTAGTGGAGGTGAGGGAGGGCTGTCTTTCTGTTGGGGGCAGTCTTAGATTTGTTTTATCAAAACAGATATTGCCCATCTTTAGAACCTTCTGCCCATTACTCTCATTATATATTTAGTGTGAGAGCATATACTGCTCAATAGTTAGTTTTTCTCCCCCTCAATATGGGCTTTTGGTGGCTTCATAAAAGTAATAAATTGCTCTTCTTGGACACACAAAATAGAGATTGGCAGGCAATTTAAAGTTAAGATTTCTCAGTAGAACCACCACTACCAACACGATCACATACTGACTCTCCTGTACTCTGAGAAATGTTAAAATAAGGCCAAGGTTTTTATGATCCCCACTTTCTACTGCCCCAAAGGCTTTTCTGCCCTTCATTTCTCCTGTGCCAGCTACAGCTGCATTTTCCCAGTCATGTCCCCTTTGGGTACACAGACATACACGGACACTCCTAAAAGCAGTCATTTCAAGTGGCTCTAGGTTTTGCTGAGACAATTGTGTAAGTGAGAAAAATTATTTTCTTGGAAAATGACTTTGGAAGACACAAATGCATTTTATATCAGGTGACAGCTGGAAATCAGTGCACTCAGAACCTTTTACAAATAGCGTCTTCTGCAATACTCCCTGTAATGATAATTATAGCACTTTAAATAAAGGATAGAGTTTGCTCACACGTGATTCCATTTGAGCTTCACCACAACCTTGTCAAGACATTTGAAAGATTCCACGTTTTTGATGCAGGATCTGAAGCCCAAAATATTTGAATGACTTGACCAATGTCACACAGCTGATATTTAACACAACCAGCTCCAGTCCCACATCACCTCCTCCGCTTTGTAAGTTGTGTTTTCCAGGCCTTGCAACCTGGAAGCAACACACTCATTGTAACTACTCATACCACACACTCACTTTGAAGCTCCCATTTATTGTAACTCCAAAACTACAACTCTACAATTTCTGCCAACCAGTCTTAGGGTCTTTTTTCCCCTAGGAATGTTGGGGGGGTGAGTAAAAGCTCACACATGTTTGGGACTTGGATTTTTTGGCTACATGGTGGCAGGTACCATTTTTATTATTTTATGATCCAGTTTGGAATCCATGGTGTCATCTATCATTGCCCATATCATGGAGCAGCTGAAACTTTCCAAAGATACTGAGGCTGCCCAAGCATTATGCTCTCTCACTTGTCTGGTCCAGCCTTAGGCTGTTCCCCAATGCGGCTCAGAGCTCCAGCAGAAAGGTCACCCCCTGAGTGGGGAAGTGACCTTTGCCCCACTCCCACCCCCAGCTTCCATTGTTACAAATGCTGTTAAACACTGCCCTCAAGAGAGTCTTTCGGGAAACTTTCTTTCACTTCATTTGTGTTGTATTCCCCTCTCCCTGAGAGGTTCATAGGTGCCAGAGAAACATCCAGGTAGCAAGCCCCACGCTGTTAACAATGCCCCACTGAGTTTAAACGCAGCTGTCCTGCCCTGAATACCCTTAGATCCCTCCAGCCAACAGACTCTGCGGGGCCTACCCTGCCCTTCCTTCCCACTGGCCAGACAAGTCCATAGTTTACATTATCTAGCTGTGATCTCTATATTCACAACTGCTAGAATGATTTTCCCCAAACACTCCATTTTCTCAGCTACTCTTTGTGAACATCTATTGGATCAAAACCAGATTTTTCCTGCCTGAATGTCAAGGTCTTTAACCAGCTATTCATTTTAGCTTATTATTTTTCATCGCCTCCCTCCATAGGATATCAGAGAGAATTTGTGTGTAATAAGTATTTCCCACAAATATCAATGGGTTGAGTAAATTAATAAGGTATGGATGACAGATTAGAGACTGATTTTTCTTTCTCAGACATATTTCTAGATATTTTTTATTAGTGATTAAAATTTTCAAGCTACATAGCTGTTATTTATCAGCAGCATCTTTTCCATCTTCTCTTCCTTATGAACCTACATAATAATATTGTTGGCAAGGGATCGGTAGGGTCTTTTTTATTAATGAGGGAAACCACATTAATTAGCAGAGCATTGTGTTGGTTATTAATCAAACCAGAACTTCTGTTTAACCAAGTCAAACAGAAACCTGCTCAGGAGCTCATAATCTGGGGAAGGATATAATAATTTAGATCTATTCTGTAAAAGGGCATGCAGATACTCGCATAAATACATAGGATCATAGCATGAAAAAAATCATCTAAACTTTGTGTGAGCATTACTGCAAGTGATTTTATGTGGTCTAGAGTTTAAGAATGAGTCATGAGGGCTTCCCTGGTGGCACAGTGGTTGAGAGTCCGCCTGCCGATGCAGGGGACACGGGTTCGTGCCCTGGTCTGGGAAGATCCCACGTGCTGCGGAGCGGCTAGGCCCGTGAGCCATGGCCGCTGAACCTGCGTGTCTGGAGCCTGTGCTCCGCAATGGGAGAGGCCACAACAGTGAGAGGCCCACGTACGACAAAAAAAAAAAAAAAAAAAGAATGAGTCATGAGAATTGCATATTCAGAGAGGGTATGGACAGGTTAAAAAATAAGTCAGTGCTCACTTCCTTTTTGGCGAGACTTCAAGAAGGAAATGAGATTTCCAACACTCTTGCTATGAGGGGGATGAAGTTGAGGTTTGGTGGGGGCCAATGATTCACATAACTCTCTCCTCCAGATGTGAAACCAACTGAGAAATATATACAGGTGTCAGAAAGAGATTACAATAAAAATGTTATCACTGATAAATCTAGATTGGAGACCATGTCTTGGACCCGAAATCGCCTTCCTATTTTCCTCTTCCTTTTATCCTGAATAGAACTCACTCACTGGTCCCAGGCAGATCAGCTGGACATTTCCAGGCCTCCTCTGTAGAAGAGAGAAGGGCTAAGGAAGGATCACCAGACAGTTCTCAAAGGAGAGAAACAAGGAGAATGGGCTGTATATGCCTAGTGACCCTTTCCCCTACCTCACCAATTAGATGAATCTGGAATCAGCAAACTTGTACTATAATGGACCAGAAGGTGACTGTTTTAGGTTTTGAGGCCTCCTCAGCTCAGCTGTTGTTGCAGAGAGGCAGCCATAGACAACGTGTAGATAAATGAGGATGGCTGTTGTATTCATTCGCTAGGACTGCTGTGGCAAAGTACCCACAGAATGTGTGGCGTAAACAGCAGAAATATATTTACAGTTCTGGAGGCTGGAAGTCTGAGATCAAGGTGTAGGGAGGGTGGGTTCATTTTGAAGGCTCTGAGGGAATCTGCTCCATGCCTTGATTCTAGCTTCTGGTGGTTTGCTGACGATCTTTGGCATTCCTTAATTTATAGAAGCATCACCCTGATCTCCACCTTCATCTTCACCTGATGTTCTCCCTGTGTACATATCTCTGTCCAAATTTCCCCTTTTTATAAGGACACCACTTATATTGGATTAGAGGGCCCACTCAACTCCAATATAACCAACATTAACCAATTATATCTGCACATAAGCAGATTAAGGCCACATTTTGAAGTACTGGGGGTTACGACTTCAACAGATACATTTGGAGGAGACACAATGTTGTAGTTCATATACATGTTATGTGGCATGAAATATTCTTCTTCTCTTTTCTTCCCAACCATTTAAAATGTGTAAATATATGTGGGCTGTACAAAAACAGGCCCAGGGCTGTTGTTTACCAACCTCGAGTCACTTCTTCTCCAGAGGGGAGGATTAATTGGGGGGAGGATTAAGTGAGGGAGGAAAGGAGGGAC
Source organism: Stenella coeruleoalba (assembly GCF_951394435.1). NCBI lineage: Eukaryota > Metazoa > Chordata > Mammalia > Artiodactyla > Delphinidae > Stenella > Stenella coeruleoalba. Next base: position 9,676,685 of record NC_137164.1, on the reverse strand, counting down.
CAAAGTGTTCCTCCAGTCCTAATCCCTCCAAAGGGGTGAGTGGGGGTTCCCTGCCCTCTGTGGAAATATGGGCAATGGGATAATAAATATCCCATATCATATAGCCCAAAGGACTCTGGCTAGCTGGGAAGCAGATTATATTCCAGGAAGAATGGGAGGCATTAGCAAGGATGGTGGAATGTGAAAAACAGAACAACAACAACAAAAAAGGAGACAAGAAAGAAAAGGAAAAAGCAGAAAGATTTTTAAAAATTAGAAAATCTGTAGAGAGATTTGCCAGTATAACATGCAGTCTTCATTTTAAAGCATTTAAAAATCACAGTAGGTCCTATAAGGAATTGATCAACATGGTCAAAGTAATTAATGAAGAAGAGGAATTGAAGTAAATGCACAAGTAGGAAACATGGAGAGAAAGGTAATGCAAAAGTCTAGATTGAGTTTACAAGAACCTAACTGCAGCTATGGGTGTAGAGTGAAGAAAGTAGAATAGAAAACATCTTTGTTCTAAAGAATCTAATTCCTATCTAAGACTTTTTGAAAGCTCTTTGTTATATGTTCTTGGAGTACTTCTTACAACCCATTTTGGAAGAAATGCAAGTAAGGCTTTGATTTTCATTGTAAAACTTTTGATGCATGTAGATATCCTTTTAGTCAGCAATCTGCTTTAGGCACTTAATTTCTTATGATTTCTTACAATTTCTTATGATTGATTTCAGTATTTAGTTCCTAGTGGTTTGCTGTATAACCTTTATTGTAAGCTTTTATGAACCATCTGATGATTGTTGGAGGGGGTGGTCTTAAGGGACATGCCACTGTCACCTCCCTTTCACTATAATACTTGATGAAATCTGCTTAAATATCAAGCCACATGACTAAGAACAGAGCATGTATACTTCTTTTTTTTTTTTACTTCCCTCCGGAATTGCCTTTATAGATTTGTAATTTAACAAGGGCCTCTGAGCTTTAATTAAGGGTCAGTTGTTTCTTTAATAGCCATAGAAGAACAGTCCTGCATCTTTTATGAAGCTTCTGTTAAAGACTTGATTATATTATTTGGTGCAAGTGTATGACGAGCTAGGTAATAAGTTATTCTAGACTTTAACACTAGAAATAAGATAATTTCTCTCTGATGAACTATTTCCTTTAATTAAGGTAACCATGCTACAGAACTTTTTAATATTCACTTTGCTTTGCCTTTTCAGAAGCTCAGAGGCAGTCTTGCACTTGATTCTAGTGGAGAAATTCAACCTAGGATTTTCAGTACAACTTTCTCCTTTTCCACTTTGTAATTTGGATCTTTTTGTTTTTAACTTGCTTTAGTGATTTTATTACATAGTGCCTTTTGTTACAAACAGACACAAAACTTTTCTGAATGTAAGTAGGATAAATGATTGGCTCTCATCACTTTGTCCAGGGGTATTATTCTCTAATACAAATTTTTGTGACCTTAGTCACCTTCTGATGCCATCTCAGGTTACAGTGATTTTTTTTCTCCCACAGATTCCTTAATCAACAGTTTCTCTCCTGAAATGCTAGATTTGTTAAGGAAACAAATATATACTAGAATCCAGAAATACATCAGTTTTTTTTAAAAAAAATATTGTTTTAGTTAGCAGTTCAATTATTTCTCTTTGAAAGAATGAAAAAAAAAATTTTAATTATTTTATTTAGCTGTGTTCATTACAATTCTTTTTCTTGAAGCTTAGCTCAGAATCATATAAGCACAAAAGGTATGTATTGTTCAAATAATTTGAAAAGCCAGACCTATCTGTCTAGCTTTAGGTATGGTTAGATCCAGGAGCTCAAAATAAGACTCATTCCTCTCTCTGCTTTACCAGACTAGGTTTTGACTTCATTATCAAGCAGATATTCTGTGCAAGGTAGCAAAAATGACTAGCAACAATTGTATACTGGCAGCTGGCATTTCTAATGAAAAAATCAAAAAGTCTGTCTTTCAACAGTTCCAGCAAAAGTCTCAAGGAGAGCTTTTATTGGCCTGGCTTAGGTCAGGTGACTGTCCCCGGACTTAATCACTATGGTTGAAGAAATTGAGTATTTAATTGGCCAGACTACCAGGATGTGCCCATTCCTAGAGCCAGGAGGTGCGATTGGCCCCATCCAAACCACTTGGACTCAGAATGAGGAAGAGATCGTTCCCAAAGAGATTCTGGGCTGAACAAAACACAGGTTAACTACATCCCCCCATTATGTTTCCATACCTTGTCTCCCCATCATCCATATACATCTTCTTTCCCATTTTAAAATTCTCAGAATCACCCTGGCTAATATAATGCAGATATACCTCTACAAGGAATACTGTCTCTTCCTCTGCTCTAACAGAAGACAACTCTGAGACTCATCCAGTTCCAAAATCTCCAAGTCATGGCATTTTTCTTGGTTGGGTCTAGACATAGCTCCTCATGGCTTGGCATCCTTTGACTAAATGATATATTTAACACTACCAATTAGCAGTGGCAGAGAAAAAACACTATTGCTGCAATAAAACTTCCATTTAGGGCTTCCCTGGTGGCGCAGTAGTTGAGAGTCCGCCTGCCGATGCAGGGGACACGGGTTCATGCCCCGGTCTGGGAAGATCCCACATGCCGCGGAGCGGCTAGGCCCGTGAGCCATGGCCGCTGGGCCTGCGCGTCCGGAGCCTGTGCTCCGCAACGGGAGAGGCCACAACAGTGAGAGGCCTGCCTACTGCAAAAAAAAAAAAAAAAGAAGAACTTCCATTTGAAAAAGGGAGAGAAGGATAACCCCTAAATAGTGATCTCAGGTTCATAGCAATCATCTCATGCAGGACAAAGAGAGCAAGGACTCCCTGACCTGGCAGTGGATGGAGTTCTTTGTTCAAGAATCTGGCTTGTCTCTCTCTCGTTTCTGGGAGGAACTCCCTTTTCCATTATCCTGCATAGCTATATGGCAGATGGACATTGGGGAGGCTTTTCTTCTAACAGCGGTAATATTTTAGTTCCTCCCTTCTATTGGTGCAGGTTTGGGGGCTGGAATTATCCTTGTGAGGTGGACATTCTCAGGGCTGTTTGGTGAGCCTGGACTTTTCTCTGGCAGTGCCACTGCCTCTCCTGACAGACTTGTGGGTCTGTTTATTTCCTGAATACTCCATAGATTGATTCTTGTAGACTCATGCCCATCATTTGGGTTCCAGCCCTCATGGATTCTTCCTCTCAGGCAATCTGCCTTTATGCTCTGCCCCTCTCCCAAATCATCTGGACCTTAGACAGGGAAGCAATGGGCTGTCATCATGCGGATCCTACTCCTCGGTGGTAGGGTTCCTGGGGATGGCTTTTATAGAGGAGTGTAACTGCTCTCCATGTTAGTCAGGGAGTATATGGCAGGAAGTGTTTGGAAGTGGTTCTTCAGCTCCCTGGCTCACCACAATCCCCATCTCTTTTCCATGTGCTTCCCACTCGTGCTAACTTTAGCATGAGGCAGAGATTTATACCTCTGCCATCCCAGAAGACACAGGGCTATCTGCTATTGGACATTTTTGAGTGCCGGACACAGGCAGAAAGGATGACCCTTTGTAAGGACTAAATCCCTTTGGCTTTCTTCTTCCAGAACTGCCAGATTAAGCTGAAGGCCATCCTTTTCTTGTGTGATCTAACTGAAGGCTGAAAGAAGTAACCAGTGCCTTCTAAGATGCTTTGTTTTTTTCCATTCCCCTAACACTCTACCCTTGATATTCATGTGATTTGAGTTCCGAGATACACTAGGTACCTTTTAACTGGCTGCTTTTCTATCAAATAACAGCTTTTACCCTTTTCCTAGCCTGAGATGGGGGAACCCTCCACCTCACCTTAGCTCAGTCAGTATCATGTTGTAAGGTCTGTTCTTTGTAATCCTCTACTTCCAGATATCAAATTCTGTATTACTTAGGAGTCATTTTGGTGCAAGTAGTAGAAATCAGCACATAAAAGTTTAAATAGAAGGAATTTGTTGGCTTCCATACCAGAAAAGCCAGAGATGCAACGGTCTTCAAGCATGTTGATTATAGATGTTCAGTGTCATCAGGGCACATTTTTTCCCCTTGTCTCTAATACCTGTCTTGGCTACATTCTAGCAGTTTTTCCATTCTTTTTAGCAAAGATGAAGTTGTAGGCTTGCATCTTTCTCAGAGCTAGCAACATAGCCAAAACTGTAAATATAGGAATTCCTTTCTTGGCTTGTCTGAGTCACCTGCCCATTCCTCAGGGGGATGTAACCCTCTGGCAGGTAAGCTCTGCAGTACATGGCGACCAGGAGCAGGATTCGCCTCTTTGACTGAGAATAGCAGGGAATTGATGTTTTTCCAAGAGATGCTGGGTTAAAAAGCCTATGGCCTGATATCACCATAGGATGGCTTTTATCAAAAAGGTAAGAGGTAACAAATATTGGGGAGGATGTGGAGAAAAAGGAACCCTTATACCCTGTTGGTGGGAATGTAAAATGGTACAACCATTATGGAAAACCATATGGCAATTCCTCAAAAAGTTAAAAATAGAAATATGATCCAGTGATCTCACTTCTGGGTGTATATCTAGAAGACTTGAAATCAGTAATCCTGAAGAGATATCTGTACATGCATGTTTACTGCAGCATTATTCACAATAGACAAGATATGGAAACAACCTCAGTGTCTGTTAATAGATTAATTAGATGAATAGACAAAGAAGATATGGTATATATATACAATGGAATATTATTCAGCCATGAGAAAGAAGGAAGTCTTGCCTTTTGTGACAATGTGGATAGACCTTGAGGGCATTATTATGCTAAGTGAGATAAGTCAGACAGAGAAAGACAAACACTGTATGATAGCACTTACATGTGGAATCTAAAAAAGCTGAACTAATAAGAACAGAGAGTAAGATGATGGGGTTGTGGGGTGGGGGAAAAGGGGAGATGTTTTTTAAGGGTACAAACTTGCTATAAGTAGGTAGATAAGTTCTGGAGATCCAATGCACAGCATGGTGATTCTAGTCAACAGTACTATATTATAAACTTAAAAGCTGCTAAGAGACTAGATCTCAATTGTTCTTACCACAAAAAAGAAATGGTAATTATGTGACATGATAGAAATATTAGCTAATGCTATGGTGGTAGTCAAATTGCAATATCTTAATGTAGCAAACCAACACATTGTACACCTTAAATTGATACAGTGTTACATGTATAGCTTAATAAAAAATAAAAAATAATTTTCAAAGCCTATGTCCCCTTAAATTGATAGTGTTACATGTATAGCTTAATAAAAAATAACTTTTACAGCCTATGTCCCCTACATTGGTTAAGTCACCTTCAAGGAAAAAAGGCAAATACTAAACACAATTCAGTCTTAGTTATATGTCATCATATAATCATTAAACATATATTGTTTCTATAGCACAGTGGTTTTCAGATATTTTGATCTCAGGACCCTTTGACTCTTAAAAATTGTCAAGGACTCCAAAGAGCTTTTCTTTATATAGCTATTGATATTTACTATATTAGAAATTTTCTATATTCAAAATTAGAACAGAAATTTTAAATTATTTTTCATAAATTTATTTTAGAATAACAATAATAAATCCATTGCATGTTAACATAATCAGAGTATTTTAGTGAAACATTACTGTATTTTCCAAGACAAAAATAAATTTAGTGAGAAGAACATTATATTTATTTTAAACTGGCTGCTTTGTTACTTTTTTTCACATCTATATAAATCTCTTGAATGTCTGACTTAATAGAAGACAAACTAGATTTTTATATCTGCTTCTGCCTTGATTTATTGTTATATAGTTTTTGTAAAAGTATATGAAAAAAATCTAGCCTCATACAGTTACATAGTTGGAAAAAGGAGTATTTTAATAGTCTTTTTAGATAATTGTGAATGTTCTTCTTTTATACAACACCAAGAATCACCAAGTGGTAGTTTCTTGATATGTTGAATAAGAAACCATATCAATGAGCTTTTCATGTTCTGTTACATTAAAATTCATTAGCCAGATTTGCACTTTGAATGTATCTTTTACCCAGGCATGATTTTGTAACATCATGCCTTGGTTATTTGGAAAATGTGGGTTATGCAGATCTTCCAAATTTTGACACATTTCATTATATAATTAATAACATTTATATCATATAATATAAAAATTACATTTGTTTATATCACATAATTCTCAGTAAATTATTTAAGTATTTAGAAGCTGTCAAGCTCGTAGTGCTGGATACAAGCTTTCCAAAATTCTAATTCCCTCTTGAAATCTTGAATTTTATCATTGACAACAAATATCATCACTTTTCCCTTAAGTGACAGTCTCACTTTGCTAAGTTTTGAGAAGATGTCTGTCAAATACCCATGTCCTAAAAAGTATAGCCTGTCAGTTGTTTGTTCAGCTAGAAATGGTCCTCCATGGAAAAAGCTCTGGTTCAGCTTGCAATTCAATCACACATGCTTTTCCTCAAGCCAGCCATCAGACTTTCATAGGCAATACAAGTGCTTTATGCTTACTTCCTATAATGGCACAGGGACTATTAAAAGATGTATACTCAGGGTTGAGATTTAATAAAATAAATAATTTTTACTGCTTCATCAAGGATGTTCTTAAGCGAAACTTGCAGGGTGTTTTTCCCCTGCTAGTGCATGGCTTTGAAGTGTATGGAGACTATAGTTGCAGTCTGGGGCCACTTGTGCTAAGGTACCAGCAGTTTTGCTCACACTGTTTTGCACCATCAGTACAAGTATCAACGTAATGAAAAAAGGCAAATAACATCTTAGCATTAAAAAGAAAACAGTTTTGACCTCATAAACCTCCTGAGCCATCTTAGAGACCACAGGGGATCTGAGGACCACACTTTGAGAACTGCAGCCAATCTTGTAAGAATTGAAATAAAGATGTTTTTTGAGATCAACTATAAAAGGACCCATGAGCATGAGCTGCCATTTTGGCTTATCCTCTGATTTTTATCTGCCATTCTTTTCATGTGACAATACATGTCAAACTAGACTTGAAATATTCTGTTCTGAATTTCCTTTGAGAGTTGGGAGGGAAAAGTCAGTGTAACAGAAGAAGTCAGGAAATATTGATCCTCAGTAAACTTGTTTGCCAGACAAATTTAAAAACTGTCCTACTTTGATTTAAAATGTTTTGTTTCTTAAGAATAATTTTAAGGGTTATTAATGTGTTCACATTATTTTTATATGTATGCAAAATCATAAACAATTTTTCTGGTTTATGATATTTAATTTTGTCTTATTATATATGAAATTTCATCATTATGAAATGACTATGACATTCTTTTTTTTTTTTTTTTTTTTGCGGTAAGCGGGCCTCTCACTGTTGTGGCCTCTCCTGTTGCGGAGCACAGGCTCCAGACGCGCAAGCTCAGCGGCCATGGCTCACGGGCCCAGCCGCTACGCGGCATGTGGGATCTTCCCAGACTGGGGCACAAACCCACGTCCCTTGAATCGGCAGGCGGATTCTCAACCACTGCGCAACCAGGGAAGCCCGACTGTGACATTCTTTAAAAACATTTGTGAGTTAATTCAGTATGAATTTTTAGTTCCTTATTTAATTACAAACGGATTTTTATTTATTTTTTTTTTTCGGAAGAAAGAAACCCAAGTTTGGATTCTATCTATATCATTTGCCAACTGATTAATGTTGGATTTTTAACCTCCCTTAGCCTCAGCTTCCTCATTCATAGAAAATTGGGGGCATTTTGTACGAATGGTATGATGGTATAATAAATGTGAAACAACGCTTCACTTGCCACATAGAGGTCACTCAATATTCATTTCCTCTTTCCATCCATTTACTTTCCCAGTCCATACTTGCAAGAGCAACAAGCATTGATTGTAGATTCATGTTGTTTAAGAGGGGTGTGTTGATCTTCCTCCATTCTGTCCTAACTGAACACCCCAGCTGTCATGAGCCATATTTGAGGAGCAAGCTTTCTTTGAGGCAAAGATGCAGGCTGTAATTGAAGGACTTTGTCACAGAAGTAGGACCTCTCTAACCATATCTCAAATAGAACAACTCTTTCTACCATCCTCCTGAAGTAATTTATTTTCTAAGAGAATATATGGAAAATTTGGAAGAGAATTAAGGTAGGTAGAGGAAGGAAGTGTGATGTGGTGGGGTTTTTGTTTTATTTTTTCAGTTTTTTTTTTCTTTTTTATAACATCATAACATTTTTTTCCAATAGTCAATACTGTTTTCCTGGGACTTCCCTGGTGGACCAGGGGTTAAGACTCCGCCCTTCCAATGCAGGGGGCATGGGTTCAATCCCTGGTGGGAGATATAAGATCCCACATGCCGTGCAGTACAGCGAGAAAAAAAAAAAAGTACCATTTTCCCTAAAAAGCAAGCATCCTGTAATTATAACATTAATATTGAAGCATTGTTTAATAACCCTTAAAACAAGTTCATTATCCTCATTCTACAAGTTTAACTGTTAGAAAATCAGTATCATCATATCATGAAGTTAGAGACTAGAATTATTGTTAGAATTTTCCATCTCACTGCTTAACGTTGTGAGTGATGTTGCCCTCATGATAGAACGCCTGCTATAGTTGGTTCTACTTTATTAATATTTGGCAGCCCTTGATTCCATTTACTGCTAAATATGTAAACAAAATGTTGGAAGAAGTCATCACAGTCTGAGGCAGAAAGGATTTCATCAAGCACTCAATCAGTTGTATCTGAAGAAATAAACCAGCCAAAGACCACCTCAAATGGATTTATTTAGCAGCAAGCAAAATTTTTCATTGATCATATCTAAGATGTTCTGTTTAGGTACTATTAAGGTTAATAATTTTAAAAGCACATAGCTAAATGTTATGAATTGGACACCAGAGAGCACAGAAAAAATTTCATGCATATAACTCTACAGAACTATGGAAAATTGTCCATCTCATTTCCCTTCTCAGGTGGTTTTCAAGTGCTTAGTTTTATTTTGATTCTTTTAAAAAATGCAGCACAATTACTTGTAAATATTAAATAATGTAAATTAGAATGGACTGATCTTTTGTTCTGAAGAGATGACTGGCCAAGGTTTCAGGAAGCGTGGACCCTTGTCCTTACTTTCACTCATCAAAAATTTGTAAACTCATTCAAATCACCCAACTTCTCTCAGCCTCACTTCTTTCATCCATAAAAATAAGAGTATTGGACTAAATAATTTCTGAGGCTCATTCATGTGCCAGGATTTGAACTGCAGTGTACTCAGAATAGTTCAGTTGTGGTGGGAGAATTCGAAACTATTTCAAAGTTCTTCTCAATTAGTATTTCCAAAGCATTGCATATGAAAATATACAATATGAAAATAAGAAGGAGGCACAATGAATGTCTTCTTCACCATTTTATATTATAACTTTTGGATCACAGCTATATGTAGTCTTTACTTTTAATTCTTCTATTTTTCTCTGTAATTTTCAGCACTTTTTATTTAATATGAGAATTACTTGTCTTTCATCTTGCAAGGATGTTATTTGAAATCATCATTTTATGAGTGTTATTAGAATTTCTTTATTAGAAAGCATTTAGAGTCATTCAATCTCATTGGTTATCTTTTATACCTAAAGCCAATCTAACCTTTTTCTCAGTATAATAGAAGTCCCATTACCTCGTCTCTTAACTATCACAAAAATGCAAGTATTTTTAAATGTGGGATTCATTACACACAGCAATATTCTAAAATAAAGGGACTCTAAGATTCCCTAATGTAAAGTGATTAGAGAAATTTGAATTTTAATCTATTTAACTCCCATCAGTATCATTTCCATTATAACTTTTCATCAACATTGGGACAACACTTCACCAACACAAACAAAGCAAAGGAGAATTCCAAATTCCTACAATTGAAGCATATCAGTTGTCATGCTGTGCTTGTAAATATTTTATGTTGGCTCAAGACTCAGAGTAAATGTGTTATTTTTCTCTGTTTACAAATAAATAGGTACTTTTAAAACTTCAGTTCGGATACATGGAAGTATCAGTGGCATTCTATTGTAGTTGGTTTTACTGAAATTGGTCTGTTGCTACTATACCTCATTTTTATTTGACACTATTTTAATGACATTATATTATACTAGTAAAAAGTTGGTTGGTATTGATGCACATGGGGAAAGGACTTATTTCATATTATAGAGCCTTGTGTATCTGTATTTATGAACTCCCATGGTACTGAAGTAACATACTAGAACCACAAAAATAACCATATATCTTCCAAATCATTTGAAGCATTATATACTCCAGGAGACCCTCACACATTTAACTCCATCTTCACCAGACTCAATCCTCTTCATGGTGAGTGGGATTCATGGGCCTATTTTGAAAAGACACAACAATACCTGGCATACTTGGTGGATGTGAATATGGTAATTAGCTCTAAATAGAGGGGGAAAGACTGTTGGTGGTCTTTATAGCTGATAATACATAAAACAAATACATCAACTAAGCTGGCCACTAAATGAACTTGGAGAAGAGACAAAATAAATAAATAGATCGATGTAAAGATAAATAGGAGGGGTGAGTTTGTAGTTTAGCTGAGATGTAACACAACATACTAGTATCCCCACCTGTTTTCTAAATATTTTTATGATCTTGGAAAACGTTTCCCACTTCTTTCTCAAGATGGAGATGGCCCAAGGTAATAGACATAGAGCCCAGGCGCAGACTGAAGTTGGGGGTGGGATGCTCGTTGCCATAGTGGCAGCTACACTGTTGGCCAATAGTGGAAATGAAATGTCAGGCTGAGAACAGTCTTGTAGGGAGTCCTCAAGATCACTGACATTATTCAGAAAACAAACCGCAAATTTGTACTCACGGAAAGGAAGCAGACTGTATGTTTTTGGTTACATCTGGGTGTCCAGCCCATAACATCAGCAACTACATCTGGGCATGAAGGAGTGCCCTAGATCAGTTTTTCCAGGACAGCAATTAAATTAATGATTTTGGAAACTTAAAGGACTCAGAATATGGTGCTACTCATTTGAGGTCATTCTAATTAAGTTAAGCATGCTTTTTTATTCTCAGAATCTGTAAGGAAGGCCAACGTCTGTTTTTTCTTTTCATAAAAGAATAACCACATTGGAAGTCTGGAGTGAAAATAAACCCAAACAGATTTCTCCTAGAAAACATCTATTTCTTATTTATCTGGGGTTTATTTGAGAAAAATGATGCTTGTAGGATAGTAGCAACAAAACATAGTAGATTATCACATAACCAAAATTTATCCTGAAATGAGACTACATCTAGTTTTAAAAAATCAATAGAGTCTGAAACTTGGCATTTGATATTGCATTTATTCTTTAGTTAAAAACAGCAATGAATTTGCAGAAACTATATTAACAGCAGCAGAATTATAAAATTTAAAAGCATTTTTCTGTATATATCACTGTCCTAGGTATTATATAAAGAGAGTTAACAAACATGGGAGTTGTTATGTGTTTAACACTTAAAACCATATTATATGTGGGCATACAGATGATTTGGACAAAGGAATTAATACGACACAAGTGTCTGACATGAATAAATATTTGAATAATAATATTAATATTGTATATGAGAAGAAGGGAAATTTCATAATCAGGTAGGATGATATATTAGGGAGAGATTTGCATATTAAGAATGAGACCCAAAGGAAATTTCTACCATGAGGATATTTTAGGAACTGACCAATTATTCTAAGTAATTTAATCATAATAATTATCATTATTATGATAGTAACAATAATAATGAACCACTATTTTAGATGGCGGTGTATCTACTATGCTATTATAATTTCTTATTTTAAAACTTACTTCAAAGACATCCTTGCCTGAAATAAATGATAAAACATATTAAATGTAGAAAGATACTTAGCTTGAGATGAAAAATTATTTAAATCATCCATTACAGGAGAAGGGTAGAAGACAGAGAATAGCCCGAAACAGTTCAAAACCATGCGTAACCTCCTGCTCCTTTCCACCAGCTCTATTCAAAGGTGATATATACACAGCAAGCATTTCTATCCTGTTTAGAAGACGGGAAAACCGAGACATAAACATTTAAATATTTTACTCAAGACTAACGAGAAAGTAAGAAATCCACATGAAGAAAATGTTCAAGTTTTTCAGTCCTTTCACTTCAGCTCATGCTGCCCTTGTAAATGTTTATCATTTATCATTGAGGGTTTCTCAAATAGTACCATGTATAGAGAAACTCATACTATTTGAATTAGCATTTTCATGACAGTTCTCTAATAGAAAACACAAATACTTCTTTCCAGAGTTTTAAGTGATATCGAAGAAAACCTGATGTGATAAGAGTCCTGAATATTTTTTTTAATTGGCAGGTACAATGACAAGAGTGGATAAAATTGGGAAATAAATTGACTTCTGATTTTATTCTCACATGTTGTATATTCATTTGCTGAACAGTTTTTATGGTCTACATGAGCTGAGCTAGAAATATCTACATTGCTACACATGAAAGCCAAGCTCACAGTGAGGTCCAGAGCTGAAGGAAGTTTAGGCAGGAAATAGAGAGTCACTGAGTCATGTCATGGGAATGTATGGCTAGTGAGCTTTGATAACATTCAGCTAAACCACACTGTTGATTTTGGAAGATTTGTCGTGGGAACCCTAAGTGGAGTCCTTACCCTCTTGGGGTACATTCGTTTTTATGTTTCCTACTGTATTTAAGTGGTTTGAGATAGTTATTCCTTTTTTTGGTGTGGCAGCAGAGAAAACCTTGAAATGTAACCTCTATAGAGTGTGTCACATAAGCTGTCTATTTGGCAATTGTCCTAAGTGGCCAACTGGTCACCCTTATTTTGCTAACTATAGGGGGAAAAGCCAAGCTAGGGCTCCATTTCAATCAAAAAACTATTTTGCTTGAACTTCCAGCCAGGTTTACTGGGATTACAAACCTATCATCCAATCCTGTTGGCCACTGTTCTACCTTCTGCTCTCTTTTTTACTGATAGTAGACAATGACCCAATGCAATGTGTCAAAAATAAACTGAGAAAACTAGTGCAAAGGCCAGGGGAGACAGAGCAGGAGGGCCTCTTAAACTCTACTGGTTCTGTTTAAAAGTCCTTTCCGTGCACTCTGACATTTGCCTCCATCAGGGCTGTTGCTGCTCAGTTCCCCATAACCTGGGCATCTGGCACACCTTCCTACTTAGACCCTGTTCTTCCAAGTACTAATTCGTTCATTCAATTCAACAAATAAGTATAGGAGACATACTGACTGCCAGGTACTGTTCTAGAGGCTGGGATACAACAGTAAAAACAAGATCTCTGCCCTCCTACTTCTTACGCTGGTGGAGTGAGAAAACAATAAACAAGGTTGAGTAAAATATATAGTATGCTGAATGGTGAGAAGTGCACTGGGGAAGAAAAGAAAGAAAAAAAAACAAGAAAGAGGGTAGGGAGTTGCAGGAGTGGAAAGAGTTTGCAGTTCTAGGTTGGCTAGTTGGTGAATGCCACACTGAGAAGGTGGCGTTTGAGTCAATATGGGAAGGAAACATCTGCTGTGCATCCACCCTAAGGGCTGGAGTTCTGGAAAGAACTGTAGCTCTTTTTGCCCCAGTTGTAAACGAACATTTGAGGTGAGCAACTAACCCTAGTAGTGTGACATCATGACAAGTACAGTTTAGAGCAGGGTGGGGCTAAGTTCCTTGTACAGGTTAGACTCTTCTCTTACATTTCCAAGGTACAACTTCAGCATTGAAATACGACTCACAAATCACTGATTACACATGCCATATAATTCATACTCTTTGGAATTTTTGCTAAATACTTTCATTGGATTTAAAAAAGCAAAGCAAAACAAAACAAAACAAAAATGCTTCTCCAGATTAGAGTGTCTCCCCTTCTAATAAATTATTAGGATTTCTCCTAATAAATTATTTCGGACTCCTCAGATTTTAGGTAATCAAATCACTAATGTTTCCAATGTCATATTAATGTCCTCTAAGCTGACTCAACCTTCTCTCATTCACTTATTCAAAAATACTTGTTGAATGCCTACTGTAGTGCCAGACACCAGGAATACAATGGAGAAATGTTTTTCCATCTTCCATTTGGCATTTTCCAAAGTCTGTTTGTGTCACCCTTTGGCCTCAGCTTAGAAGTTTCATTTTAATCTTTTACTCAAAACAGCCTGCCCATCTGCCAGTGGCAAATCCTCCAGTATGTCGTAAGCATGTCACGTGGCTATGTGGCATAGTTAATACCTACTAGCATCCGTCAATGTATGACTTCAAATTATTTCCCCAAAGCAAAATGAACATGTGGAATTCCTTAAAACAAAACAAAAAACACAAACTTTTGAAATAAGGTTGCACACTGTTATCATTAAAGTCAATTATAATTAAAGTCGAACTTATAATTTATACTTCAGATAATATTATTCCCATGATTATTTTAAATGAAAGTTTAAAACAATGGGTTTTTTAATTTAATTTTTTTTATACAGCAGGTTCTTATTAGTTATCTATTTTATACACATCAGTGTATACATGTCAATCCCAATCTCCCAATTTATCCCACCACCACCACCACCCCCGCTTTCCCCCCTTGGTGTCCATACGTTTGTTTTCTACTTCTGTGTCTCTATTTCCACCCTGAAAACTGGTTCATCTGTACCATTTTTCTAGATTCCACATATATGTGTTAATATACAATATTTGTTTTTCTCTTTCTGACTTACTTAGCTATGTATGACAGTCTCTACGTCCATCCACGTCTCTGCAAATGACCCAGTTTCGTTCCCTTTTATGGCTGAGTAATATCGCATTGTATTTATGTACCACATCTTCTTTATCCAGTCAACTGACGATGGGCATTTAGGTTGCTTCCATGACCTGGCTATTGTAAGTAGTGCTGCAATGAACATTGGGATGCATGTGTCTTTTTGAATTATGGTTTCCTGTGGGTATATGCCCAGTAGTGGGATCGCTGGATCATATGGTAATTCTATTTTTAGTTTTTTAAGGAACCTCCATACTGTTCTCCATAGTGGCTGTATCAATTTACATTCCCACCAACAGTGTAGGAGGGTTCCCTTTTCTCCACACCCTCTCCAGCATTTGTTGTTTGTAAATTTTCTGATGATGCCCATTCTAACTGGTGTGAGGTGATACCTCATTGTAGTTTTGATTAGCATTTTTCTAATAATTAGTGATGTTGAGCAGCTCCTCATGTGCCTCTTGGCCATCTGTATGTCTTCTTTGGAGAAATGTCTATTTAGGTCTTCTGCCCATTTTTTGATTGGGTTGTTTGTTTTTTTTAATATTGAGCTGCATGAGCTGTTTATATATTTAGGAGTTTAACATGTATTTAAAACAGAGTCCTCCAGCTCCGTTTTTCTCCCTGAAGATTGCTTTGGCTATTAGGGGTCTTTTGCGTCTCCACACAAATTTTAAGATTTATTGTTCTAGTCCTTAAAAAAATGCTATTGGTAACTTGATAGGGATTGCATTGAACCTGTAGATTGCTTTGGGTAGTATAGTCATTTTCACAATATTGATTCTTCCAATCCAAGAACATGGTATATCTCTCCATCTGTTTGTATCATCTTTGATTTCTTTCATCAGTGTCCTATAGTTTTCTGAGTACAGGCCTTTTACCTCCTTAGGTAGGTTTTTTCCTAGGCATTTTATTCTTTTTGTTGCAATGGTGAATGGGATTGTTTCCTTAATTTCTCCTTCTGATCTTTTGTTGTTAGTGTATAGGAATGCCAGAGATTTCTGCGCATTAATTTTGTATCCTGCAACTTTACCAAATTCATTGATTAGCTCTAGTAGTTTTCTGGTGGCATCTTTAGGATTCTTTATGTATAGTATCATGTCATCTGCAAACAGTGACAGTTTTACTTCTTCTTTTCCAATTTGGATTCCTTTTATTTCTTCTTCTTCTCTGATAACTGTGGCTAGAACTTCCAAAACTATGTTGAATAATCGTGGCAAGAGGGGCTTCCCTGGTGGCGCAGTGGTTGAGAGTCTGCCTGCCGATGCAGGGGACACGGGTTCAGACCCCGGTCTCAGAAGATCCCGCATGCCACAGAGCGGCTAGGCCCGTGAGCCATGGCCGCTGAGCCTGCGCGTCCGGAGCCTGTGCTCTGCAACAGGAAAGACCACAACAGTGAGAGGCCCGCATACCGCAAAAAAAAAAAAAAAAAAAAAAAAAAAAAAAATAGTGGCAAGAGTGGACATCCTTGTCTTGTTCCTGATCTCAGAGGAAATGCGTTCAGTTTTTCATCATTGAGAATGATGTTTGCTGTGGGTTTGTTATATATGGCCTTTATTATGTTGAGGTAGGTTCCCTCTATGCCCACTTTCTAGAGTTTTTATCATAAATTGGTGTTGAATTTTGTCAGAAGCTTTTTCTGCATCTATTGACATGATCATATGGTTTTTATTCTTCAGTTTGTTAATATGGTGTTTCACATTGATTGATTTGCATATACTGAAGAATCCCTGCATCCCTGGGATAAATACCACTTGATCAATGGTGTATGATCCTTTTAATGTGTTGTTGGATTCTGTTTGCTAGTATTTTGTTGAGAATTTTTGCATCTGTATTCATCAGTGATATTGGTCTGTAATTTTCTTTTTTTGTAGTGTCTTTGTCTGGTTTTGGTATCAGGGTGATGGTGGCCTCATAGAATGAGTTTGGGAGTGTTCCTTCCTCTGCAATTTTTTGGAAGAGTTTGAGAAGGATGGGTGTTAGCTCTTCTCTAAATGTTTGATAGAATTCACCTGTGAAGCCATCTGGACCTGGACTTTTGTTTGTTGGAAGATTTTTAATCACAGTTTCACTTTCATTACTTGTGATTGGTCTGTTCATATTTTCTATTTCTTCCTGGTTCAGTCTTGGAAGGTTATACCTTTCCAAAAATTTGTCCATTTCTTCCAGGTTGTCCATTTTATTGGCATAGAGCTGCTTATAGTAGTCTCTTAGGATGCTTTGTATTTCTGCAGTGCCTGTTGTAACTTCTCCTTTTTCATTCCTAATTCTTTTGGACTCTATTGATTTGAGTCCTCTCTCTCTTTTTCTTGATGAATCTGGCTAAAGGTTTATCAATTTTGTTTATCTTCTCAAAGAACCAGCTTTTAGTTTTATTGATCTTTGCTATTGTTTTCTTTGTTTTTATTTCCTTTATTTCTGCTCTGATCTTTATGATTTCTTTCCTTCTACTAACTTTGGGCTTTGTTTGTTCTTCTTTCTCTAGTTCCTTTAGGTGTAAAGTTAGATTGTTTATTTGAGATTTTTCTTGTTTCTTGAGGTGGGATTGTATTGCTATAAACTTCCCTCTTAGAACTGCTTTGCTGCATCCCATAGGTTTTGGATTATCATGTTTTCATTGCCATTTGTCTCTAGGTATTTTTTGATTTCCTCTTTGATTTCTTCAGTGATCTGTTGGTTATTTAGTAACATATTGTTTAGCCTCCATGTGTTTATGTTTTTTTTCTCTGTAACTGATTTCTAATCTTATAGTGTTTTGGTTGGAAAAGATGCTTGATATGATTTCAATTTTCTTAAATTTATCAAGACTTGATTTGTGACCCAAGATGTGATTTATTCTGGAGGATGCTCTCTGTGCACTTGAGAAGAAAGTGTAATCTGCTGTTTTTGGATGGAATGTCCTATAAATATCAATTAAATCTACCTGGTCTATTGTGTCATTTAAAGCTTGTGTTTCCTTATTAATTTTCTGTCCGGATAATCTGTCTATTGGTGTAAGTGAGGTGTTAAATTGCCCCACTATTACTGTGTTACTGTCGATTTCCTCTTTTATAGCTGTTAGCATTTGCCTTATGTATTGAGATGCTCCTATGTTGGGTGCATATATATTTATAATTGTTATATCTTCTTCTTGGATCGATCCCTTGATCATTATATAGTGTCCTTCCTTGTCTCTTGTAACGTCTTTATTTTAAAGTCTATTTTATCTGATATGAGTATTGCTACTCCACCTTTCTTTTTTTTTTCTTAAATAAATTTATTTTATTTATTTATTTTTGGCTGTGTTGGATCTTCACTGCTGCGTGGGGACTACTCTTCATAGCAGTGTGTGGGCTTCTCATTGCGGTGGCTTCTTGTTGCAGAGCACGGGCTCTAGGCGCACGGGCTTCGATAGTTGCGGCATGTGGGCTCAGTAGTTGTGGCTCACGGGCTCTAGAGCACAGGTTCAGTAGTTGTGGTGTGCAGGCTTAGTTGCTTCACAGCAAGGGGGGGTCTTCCCAGACCAGAGATCAAACCTGTGTCCCCTGCATTGGCAGGCAGATTCTCAACCACTGAGCCACCAGGGAAGCCCCCTCCAGCTTTCTTTTGATTTCCATTTGCATGGAATATCTTTTTCCATCCCCTCACTTTCAGTCTGTAAGTCTCCCTAGGTCTGAAATGGGTCTCTTGTAGACAGCATATATATGGTCTTGTTTTTGTATCCATTCAACCAGTCTGGGTCTTTTGGTTGGAGAATTTAATCCGTTCATATTTAAGGTAATTATCAATATGTATGCTCCTATTACCATTTTCTTAAATATTTTGGGTTTGTTTTTGTAGGTCCTTTTCTTCTCTTGTGTTTCCCACTTAGAGAAGTTCGTTTAGCATCTGTTGTAGAGCTGGTTTGGTGAAGCTGACTTCTCTTAGCTTTTGCTTGTCTGTAAAGCTTTTGATGTCTCCTTCAAATCTGAATGAGATCCTTGCCAGGTAGAGTAATCTTGGTTGTAGTTTTTTCCCTTTCATCACTTTAAATATATTGTGTCACTCCCTTCTGGCTTGTAGAGTTTCTGCTGAGAAATCAGCTCTTAACCTTACGGGAGTTCCCTTGTATGTTATCTGTCATTTTTCCCTTATTGCTTTTAATAATTTTTCTTTATCTTTAATTTTTGTCAGTTTGATTACTATGTGTCTTGGTAAGTTTCTCCTTGGGTTTTTCCTGCCTGGGACTCTCTGTGCCTCCTGTTCTTGGGTGGCTATTTCCTTTCCCATGTTATGGAAGTTTTTGACTATAATCTCTTCAAATATTTTCCGGGCCCTTTCTCTCTCTCTTCTCCTTCTGGGACCCCTATAATGCGAATGTTGGTGCGTTTAATATTGTCCCAGAGGTCTCTTAGGCTGTCTTCATTTCTTTTCATTCTTTTTTCTTTATTCTGTTCCGCAGCAGTGAATTCCACCATTCTGCCTCCAGGTCACTTGTCCATTCTCCTGCCTCAGTTATTCTGCTATTGATTCCTTCTAGTGTATTTTTCATTTCAGTTATTGTATTGTTCATCTCTGTTTGTTTGTTCCTTAATTCTTCTAGGTGTTTGTTCTTTAATTCTTCTAGGTCTTTGTTAAACATTTTTTCATCTTCTCAATTTTTGCCTCCATTCTTTTTATGAGATCCTGGATCAACTTCACTATCATTATTGTGAATTCTTTTTCTGGAAGGTTACCTATCTCCACTTCATTTAGTTGTTTTTTCTGGGGTTTTATCTTGTTACTTCATCTGGTACATAGTCGTCTGCCTTTTCATTTTGTCTATCTTTCTGTGAATGTGCTTTTTGTTCCACAGGCTGCAGGATTGTAGTTCTTCTTGCTTCTGCTGTTCTCTCTCTGGTGGATGAGGCTATCTAAGAGGCTTGTGCAAGCTTCCTGGTGGGAGGGACTGGCAGTGGGTAAAGCTGGGTGTTGTCTGGTGAACAGAGCTCAGTAAAACTTTAATCTGCTTCTCTGCTGATGGTGGGGCTGAGTTCCCTCCCTGTTGGTTGTTTGGCCTGAGGCGACTCAGCACTGGAGGCTACAGGCTCTTTGGTGGGGCTAATGAAGGGCTCATGCCAAGGAGTACTTCTCAGAACTACTTCTGCTGGTGTCTTTGTCCTCACAGTGAACCACAGCCACCCGCTGCCTTGGCAGGAGACCATCCAACACTAGCAGGTAGGTCTGGTTCAGTCTCCTATGGGGTCACTGCTGTTTCCCCAGGTCCTGATGTGCACAGTACTTTGTGTGTGCCCTCCAAGAGTGGAGTCTCTGTCTCCTCCAGTCCTGTCAAAACCCTACAATCAAATCCCACTAGCCTTCAATGTCTGATTCTCTGGAAATTCTTCCTCCCATTGACAGACCCCCAGGTTGGGAAGCCTGACGTGGGGCTCAAAACCTTCATTCCAGTGGGTGAACTTCTGTGGTATAAGTGTTCTCCAGTTTGTGAGTCACCCACCCATGGTTATGGGATTTGTTTTTATTGTGATTGCGCCCCTCCTACCGTCTCATTGCGGCTTCTCCTTTGTCTTTGGATGTGGGGTATCGTTTTTGGTGAGTTTCAGTGTCTTCCTGTCAATGGTTGTTCAGCAGTCTCGCAAGAGGGAGTGAGCGCATATCCTTCTACTCTGCCATCTTGAGCCAGTCTCTTAAAACAATATGTTTAATGAACAATATTGTTATTTCATGACACATCCAGTTTTTGCTTAACACAAAGTTTCTCCTTAAGCTCAAAATTATCAATCCATTTGATTTCTTTCTTTTCAGCAGTGTTCCAATTTCAATAATGACTTCAAAAATTATTTTCGTCCCTCAGAAAGGAAGGAATATGATAGGTCATATTTTTGGTCTGATAATTCTCCTAAAATCCTCATGCAAATAATGAAAGCTAACAAAGTGGGCAGAGATGAGAAAAGAAAAGTAAGTTGAAGTGATTAGCCCCATGACCCTTGGCTGTTTCTTGAGTTTTTTAAATGCAAAGCCACCATTGTTCAGATTAATGGAATTAACACATTCAATTTTGGCCCCAGGAGATGATAAATAAGTAAATTACTTGGTACTTTAAACTAAAATCTACTTTAAATGCTTTATAAAAAGAAAGTGTAGGGACTTCCCTCCTCGCTCAGTGGTTAAGAATCCACCTGCCAATGCACGGGATACGCATTCGATCCCTGGTCCGGGAAGATCTCACATGCCGCGGAGCAACTAAGCCCACGCGCCACAACTACTGAAGCCTGTGTTCTAACCCGCAAGCCACAACTACTGAAGCCCGTGCGCCTAGAGCCCGTGCTCCACAACAAGAGAATCCACCACAGTGAGAACCCCGTGCACCACAACCAAGAGTAGACCCCGCTTGCCACAACTAGAGAAAGCCTGCACGCAGCAATGAAGATCCAATGCAGCCAAAAATAGATAAATAGGGCTTCCCTGGTGGCGCAGTGGTTGAGAGTCCGCCTGCTGATGCAGGGGACGCGGGTTCGTGCCCCGGTCCAGGAGGATCCCACATGCCACGGAGCGGCTGGGCCTGTGAGCCATGGCTGCTGAGCCTGCGCATCTGGAGCCTGTGCTCCGCAACGGGAGAGGCCACAACAGTGAGAGGCCCGCATACCGCAAAAAAAAAAAAAAAAAAAAAAAGATAAAATTAATTAATTAAAAAAAATCTTTAAAAAAACTAAAAATAAAAAAAAGTGCAAAAGGAAGTTTTAATGGGTAAATTGTTTTCAGATATCTACATTTACCCTGTTTTTTTCTAAATTGATTGGAGTTGAAACACATAAAGAAACATTTAATTTCTCTAAATCATTTATTAGAAATTGGTCAGAGGAAGAAAATGAGAAATAATATGATATCTTCTTAGCTTTTATTACAAATAAGTATACAAATGTCTGTGTACTAAACCACCAGATTAAGTTTTAATTTGGTTTACCAAGAGATACATTTCAATAACACCCTGAAAAGGCTTAATTATAGTTAGTTGCCTTATGGAAGTTTAAAAGGAAAACAGCAAGCCATAGGATTAATTAACTACCTATGGATTATGTAACTTGATGTCCATTTTTTTAAATTGAAAATTGATTTTATATTAGTAATTCTAATAAAATTTGATGGCCTGAACTAGTTTATTAATAGTGGAGAAAGAGATGTGAATATATTTAAAGATATTTAGAAGCTAGAATCAATTAGATAAGGTGAGAGGTTAGAAGGAGATAGAAGAATCAAGGATGACACCCAGCACAGGAGGAATACCAAGTCCAGTCAGAAAGGGTGTGTTCAACTGGAGATGTATTAAATTTGAAGGAGTTGAGGGTTAACCCAGTGAGATGGTTATTGGGCAATTAAATATGAGTCTGAAATTTAAGTGGAGAACATTTTAAAGAAGCATGACCTAAATGTTTTAAATACATGTAATACAAAGTCCTATATGATCATAGCATAAAAAAATAATTAATTCTGTGAGCCAGTATCAAAGAAGGCTACAGCACAAAGATGCTATTTGAAATTAAAAGATAGGTAGGATTTCAGTAGATGGAAAGAAGGGAAGGATATATTCCAAGTTGAGGCAACATCATGAGCAAAGATTCAAAAGCTTGAAAGTGATTGATGTTATCAGGAAATAGCTAGTCGTAGAAAAAGCAAAGAATTCATGAAGAAAGATAATGGGGATTGAAGTCAGTAAGAAAGATGACTGCCAAGTACTGGTAATCTTTTAATCTTATTCTATAGAATTTTCATTCTGTTCTCTAGGGGCAGTTGTGATCCTTCGAAGATTTTTGAAGGAGAAAGAACCAGATAACTGGAAATGAGATATTGCAGATATGGAAGTAATTGGGTTTGGTGGCTGAATTTATGTGGGATTGGGACATAAGTACAAATCAAATATAATATTGATATGTCTATTTTGGAAGGCTAGGGTTAATGGAGGTGCCATTAATTAAAAATAGAGGGCTTCCCTGGTGGCGCAGTGGTTGAGAATCCGCCTGCCGATGCAGGGGACGCGGGTTCGTGCCCTGGTCTGGGAAGATCCCACATGCCACGGAGCGGCTGGGCCCGTGAGCCATGGCCGCTGAGCCTGTGCATCCGGAGCCTGTGCTCCGCAATGGGAGAGGCCAGAACAGTGAGAGGCCCGCGTACCAAAAAAAAAAAAAAAATAGAGAACAAAGGGGGAGCATCCCAAATGGAGAGTTGCTCTAAGGAGGCAATAGACATCTAAGATGCCACTCTCGAATTGTAGTGATGGAGATGGAGATTGGGTAGTTTGGGTCTTTACAACAGAGATTACTGTAGTTATAGGAGGGAGTAATGAGAAAGAGGAGGACTAAGGATAGAACTTTAGGACATGTCTACATTTAAGGGTAGGGCAAGAGAAGAACTAGAGGAAGAAGAGGAGTGACCAGAGACACAGTAGAAGAAGCAGGAGAGGGCAGTAGCATAGAAGCCAAGGAAGAAGCTATGACTAAAGGGGAAATAGAGGTAGACATTTTAAAGCAGTCACAGGTGACTAGAACTGAGATGGGATCTTTGGATTTGGCAAATAGGAGGACACATCTGAGGGAGAGGTCACGGAGAGAACATTTTCAGTCGAGTGATGGAGCCAGAAGCCAGATTACAAAAGGTGAATGACTGTCAGCTGCTTGAACTGCAACAAGTATAAGAGAAGTCTGTAAAGTCGAGGAAAGTGGCTGTGGCGAGGCAGGGCAAGACATTAATTGAAAGGAAGATCTGTATATCTAAGAGGTAAGGGTCTCACAACAGACCAAGGTTAACACTTCTGAGCAAGGAAGTGTTATGAAGGTGCCCAAACTAAGAGCATTCTAGTGATGTGAGTACACCAACATCTCATGAAACCTCCCACAGGATACTCACTCCCCTATACCCCATAGTCTTGGGGATCTCTCTCCGCCTTTTAGAGCATTTACCCTATGTCCATGTTTTGAAACTTGACTCATTTCTTTCCTTTTTATGGGCTATTTGCAATATGTTAATCTCTCCTGTTGTTTATAAGACGTGTAGCCAAAGTAACTTCATAGATATTTAACATTTGAATTATTTTTAACATATAAGAGCAGCCCAGGGACATTGAAAAAGCATATATATATATATATAATGATAACGACAAAGTCAACCACAACCACTATTACTATAGCAACAGCAACATTAGCTACTGCTAAGATTTCCTTTACTTTGTGCTAGGACAGTGCTAAGAGCTTTCAATGGATTATCTCATTGAATCCCCACACAGTTCTATGAAGCAGGGACTACTAACATCTACATTTTACAGATGAAGAAACTATGTTTAGAGAGACTAAGTTGCCCAAGGTCACAGAGCTTACGAGTGGTGAAATGATATGACAGAGACTGATACTATACTTCTTTTTTATTTTTTTGTGGTATGCGGGCCTCTCACTGTTGTGGCCTCTCCCATTGCAGAGCACAGGCTCTGGACGCGCAGGCTCAGCAGCCATGGCTCACGGGCCCAGCCGCTCTGCGGCATGTGGGATCTTCCCTGACCGGAGCACGAACCCGTGTCCCCTGCATCGGCAGGCGGACTCTCAAACACTGCGCCACCAGGGAAGCCCTAGAACTTCTTTATATATTCAGATATTAACCCTTTGAATGTGATATACCACAAATATTATTTTCCAGGTTGTCATTTGACCTTTTATTTTACTTCATTTTTTTAAAGTGATTGTGGAGATCAAATTGTTATGGAATTTAGATTCCACTGGACACATTGAAAAGAGTGATGTCACAGTTTCATTATAAAATAAAATATTTACAATATACCAGGACTTATATCCTTCACTGTTATTTAAATATATATTGAAAATTTTTAGATATCAACTTTAAAAAGTATAATTTTTTCAAAGTTCTTTTAGGAGATTCCTGATGAGGTACCTGAGGAACAACGTTTGAAAGTTTTAGGTCCTCATCAATAATTTCAGTAGTTTGACACCATGAAACAAAACAGCCTGTGCAGGTATCAGGAAAGATGATGTGACTTCGTAGTCTGAAAGGGTGAAGTCCAAACTCTGCCAGTTACTACAGGCAGGTTACAAACCTATTTGAGCCACCGTTTCACCATAAATAATATATGGAGACAATAATGTACCTTCCGCATGGGGTCATTATGAAGATTAAGGGATAATGTCAATGTGTTTACAATATAATAGACCATAAATATTTTCATACTGTTTAGGTAGTTAACAAAATGAAGGCGTGGTTTGCCTTACCAGACTATCGTTATCTAGGATCAAATTACTTCCCTCTGATTTTTCTTCTTCCTTTTCACAGCCTGCATAAAAATCTAAGGAAGCTATTACGTGCTAGTATGATGATTTTGGAATGCCATTCATTCATTTAATAGTATGCTTCTATTTATATTATCTATATCAGGAATTATGCTAAGTGTAAAGATTCAAAGATAAGATATGATCCCCACCCTCTCTAAGAACTAATCATGAACTAAGAGAGGCTATAACAGGTAAACAAACGTAGTCAGTGCTGTGCTATTTTTGCGATGACAGAGGTATACAAGCATTGGTGCTGCAGCACAGAGCTCTTAATTCAAGCTGAGATAGTCAATGTTTTCCAATCAGATAATAACAAGGTAAACCCTAAAGAAGGAAAAGAAGTTAGCATAACGGACTGACGAAGATATTCTAGGAACAGGAAACAGAGTGGGCAAACATTCAAGGGTGAAAGAGCCAGGAAGCTGCCCTTCCTTCAGTAAGGATAGAGCAGTGTGCGCACTTGAGAATGACAAAAGGCGGGCCTAGAGATGAAGCTAGGAACCAGGACATGGAGGGAGGGGCAGGTGCTGCCAAGGAACTTGAATTTATGCTGAGTGCTGTCAGCAGCAAATTGTCATCATCAGATCTGTGTTCTCCAGAGATCACTTTGGCTGCCACCTGAAGAGTTCATTGGAAAGAAAACCACATAAAGCTTTTATAGTCATTCATTCATTCACTCTTCATTCAGTTTTTCAACAATTATTTATTGAGGTCCTACATGTTCCATTGTGTGAATATACCATGATTAATTTCTCTATTATACTGTAGATGGATCTCTGTAGTTTCTAATTTGGGGCTATTACAAAGAGGACTTTGGTGCACATAGATATGCATCTCTGGGTCCTTCTAGGAGTGCAGTTATTATGTCATAGTGAATACACATTCATTTTTGGTAGATGTGCCGAAAAACTTCTGCTGGTGGTTGTGCTACTTTGCACTCATACCTCTCCAAAATATGTTTGCTATTGTCAGTCTTTTAAATTTTAGTCATTTTGTTGGGTGTGTAATGGTATCACATTGTGGTTTCAATTTTCATTTCCTTCCTGACCAACAATATTGAACATAATTTCACATGTTTGTTGGCCATTTGGATATCTTCTTTGTGTCTCTTCAAGGATTTTGTGCATTTTTTTATTCGGTCTATATTTTATTTGATGTGTAAGACATATGTGAATATTTTTTTCATATACATATTTATTAAATGTGTGTGTTTCTTCTCCCATTATATGAACTGACTTTTCATTCTTGATGTCTTTGGATGAAAAGTTTTTAATTTTAATATAGTCCAGTTTATCAATTTTTTTCTTTTATGATGAATGCCTTTTATGTTCAGTTTAAGAAAGCTTTGACTTCTTCAAGGTCAAAGAGATGTTCTCTATTTTCTTGTAAGATCTTTAGTATTTTACTTTTCACATTTATGTCTGTAATCCATATGAAGTAGATTTTTTGGTGTCTATTCTCTCCAATTCCTAAAAATGTTTTCTACTTAACAATGGATAGGCTCAATTTCTTTTTTTTCATTAATTGAAGGCAGGGCGCATATCCAAGTGAGTGTAGTGGGATTAAAGAGAGGACATGTGATTGCTCACTATGAGGAGAACCCAAGAATTTTAAGGCACTTTATTTTATCTCTTCAATGAATACTTCTTAAGTTGTCCCATCCAAAGCATTTTCTATCTCCTTTAAATGTGATGGCTCTTATTGTCTGTACCAGAGCTTCCCAAACATTTCACACTGTGGTTCTCAGGGAAGATACAATAGATATTCTTTCAGCATTTGAGAGTACATTAATGAGGCTTCTCATAGCTGGAAGTAATGAACTGGGGCATTGGCTACCCCCAAACCCTACTTGGGGTCATAGGGGTAGAGGGGATCAAGATCTTGGCACACCTGTAACCCGTTCATGGCACACCTGATAGAAAGCTCTGGTTTATGTCACTGATTTCAAGTTTATTTACCTTTTATGTAATAAATTGTTGTGCAGTGAGTTGACCGGTGCTTCTTAACTTTTAGATTCATCATAATCACATGAAGGGTTTATTAAAATACAAATTTCTGAGCTTCATCCCCAAAGCTTTTGCTTCTGTATGTCTGGGGTGGGGTCTGAGAATTTCCATTTCCACCAAGTTCCTGGTGATGTGATGCTGCTGGTCCAGGGACCACACTTTGAGAAGCACTATCTAAACCTTCTAACTCTCAGCACAGTGCCTGTATACGTATGTGGCTTTCAGTATCTTTCGACTGTTGACCATTTGAACAAGTCAATGAGAAATGAAAAAATAACTCTTATTTATCCTTAAGGATTTGGTATAAATACTCCTCTGTGAAGCGATCTCTTACCTTTCAAGGCAGAGTTAACCTCCTCTTCATTTGTATCATTGTTGAAACTTATACATATTTTCATTGGTGTACTTAGCACATTCTTTTGTAATTATAGCTTACAACTATGTCTAAAAGTATG
The DNA here is from genome assembly GCF_951394435.1 of Stenella coeruleoalba. Lineage (NCBI taxonomy): Eukaryota > Metazoa > Chordata > Mammalia > Artiodactyla > Delphinidae > Stenella > Stenella coeruleoalba. The sequence continues at coordinate 9,649,213 of NC_137164.1, read as the reverse complement.
TATTTTGAAGTCAGACAAATATGGCTTCAGATGTGAGGTCTGACACTTATTAACTCTGTAAAATTGAACAAATTAACAGCTCTGAGTTGTTTTTTTTAAATAGATCTTTATTGGAGTATAATTGCTTCACAATACTGTGTTTGTTTCTGTTGTACAACAAAGTGAGTCAGCCATGTGCATACACATGTCCCCATATCCCCTCCCTCTTGAGCCTCCCTCCCACCCTCCCTATCCCACCCCTTTAGGTTGTCACAAAGCATCGAGCTGAAATGAGACAGCTCTGAGTTTTAATTCCTTGTTTTTAAAGTATAGATGATACTACCTAATCTGGATTTTGTATTATATGGGGCTCCATTGCAGACCCTTAATAAATGATAATGCTCCTTCCATTCCAGACCCCAGACCCAGTCCCCTGAGGCAGGATGGTATCCTATTCATTCTTGTATCCCCTGTGTCTAGCACTGTTCCTGGAACATGGTACACACTGGATAAATGATGAATCAACAAGCCAACCAGCAAGTCTAAGAACACCCCTGGATCATAAGTATTTTAGGCCTAACTTTTTCCAAAACCTATAGTTTCATTTCAGTGTATGTTTATGGAGAAATCACTCAAGGGTAAAGTTTCTGAGGCTATGTCAGAGCCTTTGAGGGAATACCTGAGCTACCTGAGTTCGGGATAGACTGTTTTCTACAAATACCTTTGAACCAGAAAGGAGTCAAAGATATTGAGACAATTTCACATTCCTCTTGGACTTGGCCAGGACTAAACTGAACCCCAGGACTATGGAGAAACCACAGGTTGAATAATTTGTCTACACATATTCTCGTCAATGTTTGACCAGCTTCACACTTAAAGAGCCCCAGGTCCCATCTTCACATACACATGATTCTACACCGTCCTAAATGGATTAGAGAGCTGAGTAGCTGAGGGTGTTTCCTGTATGCACTTTTGCTGTATGAGGGAGTGTCGCCTGTCTTAGCTTTCAGTACTGAGCAATAAAACTGCACTGAGTTATATAGCAGCATCAGTATATGTCAGTGGTTCTCAACTGGGTGATTTTGCTCCTCCGCCCCTGCTAGGGGACAGTTGGCAATGTCTGGAAACATTTGGGGTTGTACAGGTCACAGCTTGGGGGAGGGTGCTACGGGTGGGCATCTGGTTGGTAGAGACCAGGGATACTGCTGACCATCTGCAACACACGGGGCACCTCCCCACCCCACCCCCACTGTGATGACAAAATCTTTCCAGCCTCAGATGTCAGTAGTGTCAAGGCTGAGAAATTCTGGCATGTGTTTTTCTTTTTTATCATTGAATTTTGGAAAAATAATTACAAACTGAGGGCAAAGTCTCAAATAAAAAAGACTTGTTATGAAAAGTAAACAAAGACAACCACAACAACAAAAAACTGGCTACATCCACACTCTTGAGGAGATTATAGGTAAAAAAGAAAAGCACCATCTGTTTTATAAGTTGATGAAAGGTGAGTGTACAATGTAATTTCATTTGCCAGCCTTCTATTTTAGAAATGAATTCACATAGTTATAGATATTGTATCTTTCTCTGAAAATTGGCTTTATGTAAAAAGCATCTACAATAAAAGAATATTCTTTCTATATAATTGACTTCATTTTGTGTTTCAGCTATGTAGAAAGTAGCAAATTTAGGTTAGAAGTATCTCTAATGCTGCTTGGCTTATTAACACTGCAAAGATTTGTGTCTGTTTCGAAAGGATCCTTGAACATTTCTCCAGAAGGTCATTTTGTTTTGCTTTAAAAAATGAAAATATGTTTGTCTGCATTGCAGACAGGAATAAAATCAGATGGTCACATGCCTTTTCCCCCACAGAGCCGAAAAAGCAGGGAGCTAATGTGACTGAATGGTCAATGTATCCACTCTGGTAATCAGTTACTTCTGAAACACAGTGTATTTTAGGATGGAGAGAACCCTCTGAGGGAGGTATCCCTTCCCATTCTAGAAGTAGAACTTGCACTGTGAACCCAGCAAATAAAAAGAGAATTGAGAGTTTAACTTACTTAAATTGATCTGTGTGCTTAGAAGCTAACGATGTAAATTCAACCATCGCTGTCATGCATTCGCAGGAGTCAGGTGCTGCTCTGCATGGCTGGTTTCTATTTTTGCATCACGCAGGAAGATCTTTGTAACACGTCGCTGAAGACAGATCCCTGCCTCTGTGACTATAGAGTGAGGTCAGTTTCATACTCTTTGTCTTTTCCTATGAAAAAAACAGAAGCATTTGGCTAAAAATCTTATGCATATTTTAAGATCAACCTAACAGTGACTCGTTTAAAACAGTACAGCTGGTTTCTTATGAACATCATCTCCCCTCATGTCCATCTTGCTTGGAATAGATTACTTGGGATGTTTGTGGTCAGGGGACCAGGGTCCTACTTCTGGCCCTGTCATTAGCTCATTGTATAAGATTAGATTAATCTTAAGACAAATATCTCAATTTCCTCCTATGTCAAGTGAGATAATAATGCCTGCTTTTGTTATCTCACAGATTCTTGCACGCAACTATACCTTTATTGTTTTTCTGTTCCCTCTGCTCTAATATCTCTTCACCAATGTCTCCACTTCACAATCATGTACGCAATGTCTTTGGAAGTACCTGGTAAACACCGTTCCTTTAATATTTGTTGAATGAAGTGTAAGTTATTCCAGTTGTATAATTCTTCCTACCAATACTCTGGGTGAGGGGGACTCCATGTTAACTGGTCTTTCAGTGGTTCCATAAGCCAAAATCTCTTGAACATCTCTTAAAAAGGTCCAAAGACAGAGAAACCATGGCATCATAACTTTGATTCTTAAAATTACTGGAGTTTATTTATTTTTTTAATTTATTTTTGTGAAGTATAGTTGATGTACAGTGTCGTGTTAATTGAAGTTTATTTTTTTATAGGTGAGAGAGATCATGTTGTATTGGTTAAGAAATGGGCATTGGAATAAGGCAGTCCTGCTTCTGAAACTTACTCGTGAAGCACAGGTTTCTTGAACTACATAAACTCCAGTTTTATTTTCTATAAAAAAGGAATAGTAATAATATTAATATATTCCTTATAGTATTATTCTGAGGATTAAATGAGATAATCCATATAAAATGCTTAGCACGATGCCTAGCACATAGTATGTGTATTAGGGTAGGCTAGGCTGCAGTAACAAGTAAATCCCCCAAATAAATAATGACTCAGCACATTAGTCTGAGGAATATGTTCTTGGTTAGCAGGTGGCTCACCTTTATGGAATAGCAGGAAGGAAAGGGTGGTGTAGGCCTTGGCTAGGAAGTTACCATATCCCTCTGCTCTCATTCCCTTGGTGAGAATTCCTCACAGAGAGGAAACAACAGATGGTTGCTCAGTATTACAAGAAGTGTCAATGGATTAATTGGATGGAGAGTGCAGTAAGAGATGAAATCTGAGGATTAAAATGTTTCAAATTCCTGTAAAGATATCAGTGTCTTTAATATATTGATAAATTAGGCATGAGGGAGGGTAAGTAGGATGGGAAGAGAAATTACGAATTCTGATTTAAAATACTGAATTAGATGTCCAGAAGAATATGCACCTGGAAGAGTCTTTTGGAAATTTGGATATGTAGGATTAGACCTGAAGGGAAGAGTTCAGGGTGGTAATAGCTTCTTTGGAAGTCATTCACATAGAATCAATGATTATGTCCTTGTGAACAAAGGCAGTTGCTAAAAAGCGGTGCATTGATTTTAACTGCCCTTATTTCTTGCACCTTTGCTGCCAGTTTTGCTCTAACATTTGCTCAAATAACAAAAGTCTTATAACACACTAGAGTTTTCCAAAAGGTGACTGGAATGTAAAGATCTTAATGACCATCCCCTTGAACAGTAGGGCAAAAATGCCCTTACATCAGTCCCAGAGATTGAGGAGGCCAAGACATATAATTCAGACAATATCAAATATATTTACCATCTATAAAGTGGAGATATAATAACATCTGCCTAATGGAGTTTTTGTGAAGATTAAAATAGATGCTACAAGTTAAGGGTCTCTAAGTGTCTGGCACATGGTAAGTTCTACCGTCCTACTTACCCACTTCCAAATGGTTTCCATTATTATTACTATGCCCTTAGCCTAAATATACAATCCAAAGACATCCAACCTGAGACAGATTTAGTAAGTGCCCTCATTTTGCCCTGAGAAGGAAGTTCTTGTGCTGTGCTTAGGCTTGTCCAACTTCACCATCAACCCCCCATGTGAGTCCTTCCAGTTGCCCACCAAACAGAGAGCTTTCTGGAGGAGATGTCCCATCTGTTCAGTGTCCTCTTGGAAAATAAAAGGATCTGCTCTCAAACTATACACTAGTTTTACTTTTGGGGAAATTTTTATTTTTATTTTTGCTATTATGTAGACCGAGGGTCAGGAAGAAATGCCAAGTGTGTGTTTCCCTTCTGAATTGTCTTAAATTTGTATTTAGGTCTTTAAAAGACTTTCGAGTTCACAGAAGCCTTCTTCTCTTCCCTAGGGTACTTTATGTTGCATTTTCTGCTTTGACATCAGTTTAGAAATACCAACTAATGATATAATATCATGCTACTTTTCTAGATTAGCTTGCTTGTTGGTTTTTTGTTTATAGTTTACTGTTTTCACTTCAAGATTTTTATTTAACTGCTATCCAGCCTTTAAACTTCTGTGTGATGTTAGTATGCAAATATATGAAAGTTTAGTGAGATATAATAAAGTACAAATAAATAGTAAGCACATTCGATTCATGGGTGTAACGTTGAGGCTGTAAGTCTGAAAATGCTTTATAACTACTTGCTAGGAGCATAGGGGAATTTTATAGTGATATTTTATTCTTATTTTTTTTTTAATATCAAGTACCTTAACCTAACATCTGATAGTAATATGGTTATGGCAGTGCCAGTTATACACTGCTGTATTTCTTTAGGAGAGATAATATGTAGTATACAGAGTAATCAGCAGATTTTATTTCCCAACCAACCTGGAATACATCTGTAGTGTAGCACAAGTCATTTCTTCACGCAGCCCAGCAGGTCTGCTGCAGAGTGAAAGGAGAGTGTTGTGAGTTCAAATCAGAGAGGCCAGATACTGTAAGTTTCATCCTAAATGCGATGGGAACATATTAGAGGCTTTCAGGCAGTGGGGAGGAACGTTATCTGAAGTATGTATTTTTTAAGATTACTCTTAGAAGATGAATGGCAGGATACAAAAATAGAAGCAAGAAGACCAATTAGGAGACTGCTGTAACCCAGGCAACAGATCGTGATGATTGCTAGAAATGAAGAGAAAAGAAAAGAAGGTGGTAGAAATAAGGATAGAAGAGGAAAATTAGGATGTTAGGGAAAGTAGAGAAGATAGGACTTGATGATACATCAGATATATGGAACGAGGGAAGGTGAGGAAATAAGGATAATTCCCAAGTTTTTGGCTTGTGGCTGTGCTTATATAAAATGGGGAGAATCCAAGGTTTTATTGACTACCTGTAATCTGATCCCTGCTAGACCAGAGCTTCTCGTAGGCAGGTACTGTAGTACCTAATGTGGTATTTAGCACATGGTAGGCATTCAACACATTTTTTAAATGAATAAAGAAATACGTAGTATCATTATGCAAAAGTAGCATAAGACCAGCACAGGGCTCCAGTATTTCAGTGCTTTAAGAGCAATGCAGCATGGAAACAGATTCCTTCCAACTGTTGACTTTTCTATTGTCTTTGATCGAATAAGTTTTGGAGGGACATAGGTATAAAACTAATCTACTTATTGTATAAAAGAGAATATTTTGTGCTTCATTGCACATGTCTTATTGCTTTAACCTAAATATTTTTAAATTTTTTTTCAAAATCTTCGAATACAGACAACTATAGAGACTAGTATAATGAAACCCTATTATCTATCCCACTGCTTCAATAATTACCAGAAATCTAGTTTTTTTCATCAGTATACTCTCCCAGCCCCTTACCAGCTTATTTTGAAGTAAATCCCAGACATCACACCATTTGATCCATAGGTATTTCAGTAACAATTGACCTCCTATATTTTAACACCCAAAAGGGATAAAACACTAGTTCCCACCAGGTTGCTTGAGGATCCAGCAACAAAATGTGCATGTACACATTTCTGTTTGTTTTGCTTTGCACATCTAGGCCGCTGTTAGCATACCCCAGATCTCTGTTACTGTAGTGAGTTCTATACAGATGGCCCCTGCTTTCTCTAAATTTCCTTGGCACTTCTAGAGGCCTGAAAATCATTTACTTATTCATTTATTCAGCAAATACATATTGACCATTTACTAAGAGTAAGGCACTCAAATGAGAGGCAAAGACATATATGACAGGATTCCTGCCTTCTGATCATTTCAAATGCTAAAGAGTCTTAATATACAAACAGCTCATGCAGCTCACTCAATATCAAAAAAACAAACAACCCAATCAAAAAATGGGCAAAAGACCTAAATAGACCTTTCTCCAAAGAAGACATACAGGTGGCCAAAAAGCACATGAAAAGATGCTCAACATCGCTAATTGTTAAAGAAATGCAAATCAAAACTACAATGGGGTATCACCTCACAGCAGTCAGAATGGCCATCATCAAAAAGTCTACAAATAATAAATGCTGGAGAGGGTGTGTAGAAAAGGAATGTAAATTGGTACAGCCACTATGGAGAACAGTATGGACGTTCCATAAAAATCTAAAAATAGAGTTACCATATGATTCATTGATCACACTCCTGAATGCATACCCAGAGAAAACTCTAATTCAAAAAGATACGTGTATCCCAATGTTCATAACAGCACTATTTACAATAGCCAAGACATGGAAGCAACCTAGATGTCCATTGACAGATCAATGGTTAAAGAAGATGTGGTATGTATATCATACAATTGACTGTTACTCAGCCATAAAAAAGAATGAATAATGCCACTTGCAGCAACATGGATGGACCTAGAGATTATCATACTAAGTGAAGTAAGTCAGACAGTGAAAAACAAATATCATATGATATCACTTATATGTGGAATTTTTAAACATGATACATATGAACTTATTTACAGAACAGAAACAGACTCATAGACATAGAAAACAAACTTATGGTTACCAAAGGGGAAGGGGGGAGGGATAAATTAGAAGCTTGAGATTAACAGATATGCACTACTGTATATAAAATAGATAAACAACAAGGTCCTACTGTATAGCAAAAAAAAAAAAAAATTAAAAATTATAAAATAAAGTAAAATGCTAAAGAGTAAAGTTAGTGTGTAGACTAATAAGGCGGTATGTGATCTCTAAGGGTTAAGTGAATGGTATAGACAATAAGTATTCTAAGCAATCATTGGGAAAAGGGAGTTGATAATTTTTGGTCAGGATGAACAGGAAAGACACCAGGCTGAGTGAGGGAGGCTTTAAACAACTCTTTAAAGAATGTTGAAGTTTTTAAGGTGAACTTCATTCCAGGAAGAAAGAGTTGTATAAATACAAGTTTAGAGGCAAAAGGCAGAATATATGGCTAGAGAAGTGGGTGATGTAACAGACAGGGCAGAGTGCAGGGTTTGTGAAATAGAAGCATGGGAGGCAGGCTGGAAAGTATGAATAGAGAAGTAATATTCAAGTTTGTATCTTCTTTATTGTGGTTGTATGTTTACAATACAAAGAACAATTAGAGAGAAAAACATGTAGTTCTATTTCATGACAAAGCCAATTCCATGGAGATTGCTGCAAATCAAACTATTCTGGACTTTAACAGATGACGAACGTGTTACGTTCTCTAAATGAAACAATGATTTCTGGTTCTTCTTGCCATTCTACAAAGTGTTGTGTCTATCTTAGGTTTTAAATTTTATGTAAACATGAGTATCGTGACAAACAGAAACAAACAAAAACCAGTATTACAAATTCAAATATTTCATCTCAGTCTTGAGTAGTCTGTAAAAAACATCTAGGATCAAGAGCCTAACCTATAACCTAACTTCATAAAAAAACACAATAAGCCAGAATATTGTTACAAAATTACATGTATAAATAATGCTTAGGATTCCTAATAGACAAAAATGCCCTGAGAGGCGTGTACCGCTGTAGAAACGGCAAAATCTGAAATAAAAATTTAAATGTCAGTGTTCCTACTGAGGGGCCCTTAATCTCCCTGAGCCTAGGTTTTCTAATTTGCAAAACATGGGAATTGTAATGCCAGTTTCTCGTGGTTGGTGTGAAGACTGGATTGTAAAACCTAGTATAAGCACTTAGCACTGACCTGCACAGAGCAGATGTTCAATATGTCCTAATTCCTCTCCTCTCTGAATTTATAAGAGATATATGTCACAGACTTTTTTTAACTTAAAAATAATTGTTTTCTTTGTAATCAGCTTTATTGAGGTATAATTAACATACAATACACTGCACAAATTTAAAATATACAATTTGATAAGTTTTAACATATGTATAAAACAAGGATACCATCACCGTAACTGAGATAACAACCATATCCATCACACTAAAGGTTTCTGCAGCCTCTTTGTCATCCCTCCTTCATTACTGTCATCCCCACACAACCACTGACCAGCTTTTTGTCACAGCAGATTAGGTTCCATTTTCTAGAATTTTACAAATATGAATTTGTACAATATGTGCTCTTTTTGTCTGGTTTCTTTCATTCAACCTAATGTTTGGGATTCATCTATTTATAGATAGCTCATTCCTTTTTATTGCTGATTTTTTTATTCCTTTTTATTCCATTATATGGATATCAGACACATTTATGTCTTTAAGCAGGCTTAAAATTGCTGGGACTTCAGGTAAGAGAACATAGTTTTAAAGTAGAGAATTGGCAATTTTGGTTTAGTGCAAGAAAGATATTGTTCTTTTTCTTCACTGTTTTAAAATTGTTTATTCTGCATGATGCTTTAGAAACCTAGGGAAAAAATACATGTTAATGCCTTTTTAAAAATTTGGGGATAGGAAATGTTCTGTTGGAGAAACGAGCCATGGTTTGCTTTTAAACGTCAAAGCAATGCATTGTCAACATTAAAAATTAAGAAAGAGAAAAGCACAAAGAAAGAAGTAAAATATCATCCCAATCCCATGACCTAGAAACAATCTTTGTTAGCATTATTGACCTTCATTCCATAAATCTCTTGACAGATAGATAGACGATAGAAAATAATTTTCCAAAAACAATTTGGGACTTCCACTTACAGATAAAATAGAATAACACTGGAAGCAACTAAAGAAACAGATTAATCATGTAAAACAAAGGTTTTCAGACATTGGACATCAGGCAGCACAGGAAACTGAACCCTGGAAAATGAGAAACAAGATGCGCCTTGCAATTGCCCCAGCTTACTGCCTGAGGAAAATTTCTAGGCTGCAGTGAAGGTAGGGGGGACCCAAGCGGGAGCTTGATTGTCTCCCTGACTTGGGAGAAAACGTTGGGACTACAGGGAGGCCAGGTCAGCTAGAATATAAAGCAGAGCACTGGAGGAAGCCCTTCACAGAGGGAAAGGACTCCAAGAGGCTGTAGAGAGTTTCTCCACTCCCAAATCTGCAGCTGACTACTGATCAGCACATGAAGGTGAAAAAACTACCCAAAGACGGGGGAAGAACCACCAGAAATGATTAGCGATAGCCATCTCCGAGTTTACCCAGGGGGTGAGAATAGTTTGTAATCTCTTCATCCAGAGAGAAAAAAACCTTGTAATCCACGGGACATTGAGTAGGGTATTCAAAGAAAATCGCTTAAGTAATGGGGGAAAATTAGCCCCAGAATAAAGGCTACTGCTCTGATGCCACATAACACAGCTTAAAAGCAAGCTTTGGAATGATTAAATCATTTCCAACTAACCTAGCTGCATGCCAGAACAAAGTTAAATAATATTTATAGGAATACAGAAATATTCAGCACTCAGCAGGGAAAAATTTACAAAGACTGGCATCCAATTAAAAATTACCACGAATGCAAAAAAGCAGGAAAATACGGCTCATGTGAGGAGAAACATTAATAAATAGAAACAGACCCAGAAATGTCACAGATGATAGAATTCTTAGACAAGGACATTAAAATTTCTATCATAACCACATTGCATGTGTTCAAGCAGCCAGAAGAAAGATTGAGCATGTTAAGTAGAGACATAAAGTATATATTTTAAAAAATGAACTTCTAGTAATAAATGTCTGAAGTAAAAAAATGCACTACATGGGACTAATAGTTGAGATACTACAGAGGAAAAGATCAGTGAGTGAAACTGAAAGCATAAAAACTATCTAAAATGAAACACACAGAGAAAAGAGTTGGTGGGGGCGGGGTGGCGGGGGAAGCACACCTCATCAAAGAAAATATGCAGATGGCAAAGAAGCATCTAAAAAATGCTCTACATCATATGTCATCAGGGAAAGACAAATTGAGCCAACAGTGGGATACCACTACACGCCTATTAGAATGGCCAAAATTCAAAACACTGACAACAGAAAGTGCTGACGAAGTGGAGCCACAGGAACTCTTACTCAGTGCTGGTGAGAATGGAAGATGGTACAGCCACTCTGAAAGGCAGTTTGGAAGTTTCTTACGAGCTAAACACACTCTCATCATACGATCCAGCAATCATGCTCCTTGGTATTTATCCAAAGGGGTTAAAAACTTATGTCACAGAAAATCCTACACCCAAATGTTTAGAACAGCTTTATTCATAATTGCCAAAACTTGGAAGCAGCTAAGATGTCTTTGAGTAGGTGGGACAACTAGATGAATAGATAAGTAAACTGTGATACAGAAAATGGAATATTATTCAGTGCTAAAAGGAAATGAACTATCAAGCCATGAAAAATACATGGAGGAAACTTGAATGCATATTTCCAAGTTAAAGAAGCAAATATGAGACAGCTACACACTGTTTGATTACAACTATATGGCATTTTGGAAAAGGCAAAACCACGCAGACAGGGAAAGATCAGTGGCTACCTGGGGTTAGGGGAGAGGGAAGAATGAATGGGCAGAACAGAAAAGCTTTTTAGGGCAGTGAAACTGCTCTTTGTGATACTCTAATGTTGGATACATGTTATACATTTGTCTAAACCCATAGAATGTACAATACCAGGATTGAACTCTAACGTAGACTATGGACTTTGTGTGAAAATGATGCATCAATGTAGGTTCATCAATTATAATAAATGTGTGTTTATGTAGACAGAGTATATGAAAACTCTATCTTCCACTCAGTTTTGCTATACACCTAAAATTGCTTTAAAAAATAAAATTTACTTTAAAAAATATCATTTAGCTCTGAGGTAACTTTAAGCAGCTTAATATACATGTAATTGGAGTCTCCAAGGGAAAAGGAAAAGGGGAAAACAAAAAAGTATTTGAATAAATAATGGCTTAATTTTTCCATATTTGATGAAAACTTCAAACCCACAAAATCAGGATACTCAATGAACGCCAAGCACAAAAAAACTGAAAACTACACTAAGGCACGTTATAATGAAATTGTTTAAAACCAATGATAAAAAGATAATCTTAAAAGCCACCAGAGAGAAAAAAGACACATTCTATGCAGAAGAATGAAGAAAAATGACCTCAAGTTTTGTTTGGAAACAAGGCAAGCCAATGGAATAATATGTTTACTAAAAGAAAAACTGTCAAAGTAGAATTCTATACCCAGAAAAAAAAATCTTTCGAATAAAGGTAAAATAACTATCTTACACATAAAAATATCAGAGAATTCATCACCAGCAGACTTGTACTATAAGAGATGTTACAGGAAGTCCCCAGGCTAAAGGAAAATGATACCAGAAGGAAATCTGGATCTACACAAAGGAATGAAGAGTGTGAGAAATGATGAATATGAAGATAAGTGCAATTAAAAATATTTTACATCTCTTTAAAAATAATTGTTTAAAGCAAATACAATGGCAGTGTATTTGGGGGTTTATCACAGATATGGAAGTAAAATGTCTGAAAGTAATAGTCTGAAGAAGGACTATGGAAGTGAAGTGTTGTAGGTTTTATGTACCATACATGTAGTTGTGTGATACTACTTGACAGTAGACCGATAAGTCAAAGATGTAAACTGTAAATCCCAAACCAAGGACTAAGAACCTAATCAACAACAAGTAGAAAAATCAGAGTTACAGCTTACAAACCAATTAAGGAGATAAAATGACACCATGAAAATATAAAGTAATGCAAAGGAGACAGACAATGGGACAAAGGTAATTCAATGGAGAAAAGACAGTCTCTTCAGCAAATGGTACTGAGACAATATGGATATTCATGTGTGAAAAAATGAATCTTGGTCCAGACTTCTTACCACTAACAAAATTTATCTCAAAAGGGATCATAGACAAATGTAAAATCTAAAACTGTAAAACTTCCAGAATAAAACACAGGAGAAAAATCTTTCTGACCTTGGGTAAGGCAAATATTTCTTAGATTGACACCAAAAATATTTCATTACAAAACTGGACATTTTCAATAGTAAGAACTTCTCTTCAAAAGACACTGTGAAGGGCTTCCCTGGTGGCGCAGTGGTTGAGAGTCCGCCTGCCGATGCAGGGGACACGGGTTCGGACCCCGGTCTCGGAAGATCCCACATGCCACGGAGCGGCTAGGCCCGTGAGCCATGGCCGCTGAGCCTGTGCCTCCGGAGCCTGTGCTCCGCAACGGGAGAGGCCACAACAGTGAGAGGCCCACGTACCGCAAAAAAAAAGAAAAATAAAATAAAATAAAGACACTGTGAAGGGAATGAAGAGATAAACCACAGACTGAAAGAAAATCTTCACAAATCACTTATCTGATAAAGGACTTGTATCCAGAATAATTGAAGAACTCTAAAAATGTAATGATGAAAAAATGATCGACCATTTAAAAAATGGGCAAATGATTCAAAAGACATTTTTCAAAGTAAGCATACATATTGCAAATAAGCACACGAAAAAGCCACTTAGCATCATTAGTTATTGGGGAAATGAAAATGAAACCACAAAAAATTAAATACCCTTATACACCTATTAGAGTGGCTAAAATTAAAGAGACTGACCATACCACGTGTTGGCAAGGATGTGGAGTAACCAGAACTCTTACACACTGCTGGCGGGAATGTAAAATGGCACAATACTTCAGAAAACAGCTTGGCAGTTCTTAAAAAGTTAAACAGACACCTATCAAAATTCCATCATTCCACTGGAAGAAAATATCCATACAACGAATTGTACACAAATGTTCATAGCAGCTTTATTTGTATAACCTCAAACTGGAAACAACCTAGGTGTCCATCAATAGAAGAATGAATAACAAATTGTAATATCTCTATGCAATGGACTACTACTCAGCAATAAAAAGGAGCTATTGATATATAAAACAATACGGATGAATCGCAAATGCATTATGTTAAGTGAAAGAAGCCAGAAAAAATAGAGTAAATACTGTATTGTTCCATTTATACAAAATTCTTAAGAATTCAGACTAGTCTATAGTGAGAGAAGACAGGTCATTGATTGTCTGCTACTAGAGCTGGGAGGCAAGAGAGGCTGTGGAAGATGATTACAAAGGGGCACAAGGAAACTTTTGGAAGGCAGATGTTTAGTATCTTGATTGTGATGATGTTTTCCCAGGTATATTCATATGTCCAAATTTACTACATTATCTATGCAGTTTATTCTATGTCATTTTTACCTCAGTAAAGCTGTAAAAATGAAAAATAACCCACAAGATTAAAAATAATAATAATAAACACGTTTCGCAGGCAGTTCAGTGCTCAGAGGGGCCCTTCCAAGAGAAATCCAGACCCGGGTGTCCATAAGACACATCACACAAGGCACTTCTTGCTTCTCCCAAATTCTCCTAGCACTGGTTGTTCTAATCAGAGGGTCGCCTGGCCAGACCTTCCACTACTGTGACACTTATTTTTGGAGAAGTCTGCATCCTGTTCAGAGTCTGAGTTTTGGGGCTGCTCTCAGCACCCTCATTCTGGCAGAGCTTCCCACTGTAATTGACTTCTGTGTGTCATAGTCTGTGGTTTAGGCATATGGCCATTTTCTTGTTTTATTGGTGTGGGAGGTTTTTTTCCTCCTGTTTTCCATTATGTCTCTGGGCTTTAAGGGACTGGAGTCAAGCAAAAGTTCCTTTACACACACATCTTTGAACAGAAGTCATTCAAATGCTTCTGGACAGTTGGGAATGTCTATTGTTTCCTGTCTTCCCAGAGTATAGCCCAGGGCTGGTGAGGAGTAAGTCTATGCTGAATCTCTCTTCTCATATTTCCCTGTTAAATATTCCCCAACCTCTTTTATCTACGCTGGGGCTGTTCTCACACGTGCTACCATTATCTCTTCTTTGGTGACTGCACCAGCCTCCAAACTGGCCTCTCATCTGGCCTTGCTCCCCTTGAATTCTTTCTCCAATCTGCAGCAGAATGACCTTATTATATCACAGACCTGAGCATGCCACTCAAAGGAGCCCTTTATTCTTAGGATAAGGTCCAGAGCAGGCATATAGGAGGCATTCAATAAATATTTGTTAAGTGAAAGACCACGGGGCATCAGGAGCTTCAGGCCCTAAGATGGAGCCCCAGGCCCTAAGATGGAACCCTAAGGTCTTTGAGTTATCTTATCTCCTTTGGCAGTTTATTAAATCTTTCTTTGCTTCAGCTTTTCTGTACATAAATACCTGCTTATGACCATAAAACAAATGCAAGATAGTGGATGAATGTGTTAATTCATGTCTGCCAAGAGGTAGATGCCAAGGTAGGATTAGACATGCAAGGGGCTTGTTGGGAACAGGAGCAAAGAAAGCTGGGAAGAGCCTCCCTACTGTATTGGAAGTCTGGCACTTATGGAAGGAGAGAGGGAAGGAGGAGTTGCAGACCAGCTGCGGTTCCAAGAAAGGTTTGGCCAGACCAATGGAAGGTCCTGTAACAAATTTGTCCATAGGGAGTATCCTGCCTCTGGCTAGAAAGGGCTCTATTGGTATCCCCACCAACCTCACTCACTGGGCGGATGCAGCCTGCAGGAAGTATGGCCTCAACACCAAGGAGGTGGTGGATCTAGAGGGGCTATAGCTCCCTGAGCAGAAGATCCAACCCGTGCATTTATAGCCGCCACAAGTCAGAAGCCCTTAAAGTTAGGAGACAAGGCATTAAGTAAATACAAGAAAAAAAAAGTCATCTTTTGGTTGTTCAAGTACTATCTAGCTTGTGAGTTTCATATCATAAACTGATCAGCCTTGCTTTTTTTTTTTAACATCTTTATTGGAGTATAATTGCTTTTCAGTGCTAGTTCCTGCTTTATAACAAAGTGAATCAGTTATACTTATACATATATCTCCATATCTCCTCCCTCTTGCGTCTCCCTCCCACCCTCCCTATCCCACCCCTCTAGGTGGTCACAAAGCACGGAGGTGATCTCCCTGTAGCCTTGCTTTTTAAGTTTCTTCTTCCTACTACATTCCTTTTGTTCTTTTCACTACTCATCAGCACCTTTATGCAGAGGTTGGCAGGAACAGAGAAGCAAGAAGAATTCAGGCCATTTTTTTTCTGCTATTGAGGACCAAATTGCTGGACCAAAAATACCACCTTCTTCACCTTTTTTTTTAAGTCTTCATTTTTAGGAAATGCTTCTCTTTTCTTATTTAAATGCAGCAAAGTATCTATACAATCATTTATATCTAAAGATGATGTTAAATTATATTTTGCTGGATAAAGTCCCAGACCTCCATTAACACAGATAAAAGTAGTGATACTATGTTATTATTATCTCCTATACTTCATCTGTTATTGGCATATCCTTAAACTATTGATTTTCCTGTGGTTTTCAAATTCAAAATGAAATGGATGCTCCCCCAAAGCCAATATCACTTGTTCTTAAGAACAAGTTCTTAAGAGTGCTTTTATTTCTTAAAGCACTTAAGATTCATTCAGGAAGTTACTTGAGCTGGGGCCAGAAGAGTAGACCATCCAACTCCTGACATTTTCCAGGGCTGTGTCCAGAACTTGGTGACCCAATTCTTCTCAGTTGGCCTATATTCAGCTGAACAAGTCATCAGACTTAAAAGGCATTTTGTTTTTTAAAAACCAAAAACCACTCTTATAAAGAAAATGAAGCATTAAATAAAATATGCCACTATAATCTTGTATAATCTTAAAAGCTGGCAGGACTGGTCTATAAAAACAAGCCTGAAAGCCAAGGCAAATAGGCCTACGAAGCAGTCAAACCTGGGGGGATGTTGCCTAAGGAGGCCCGCCATGTGGTAAGAGCCAAACCAAACTCTTAATTTGGATTTCTTACTTAAGCACATATAACTGTGAGGAGAAAGGTATGATCACTGAAGGACGGAATTAGGGTGTGACAGAATGACTTCTTTTCCATACTTTCTTTAATGGTGGGCAGTATTTTTAAAGTTAGATATGAAACTGAATATAGTAGTTGAAGAGAGGATATTTTCATGTAGATGTGCATAGGTTTTCCAGGTTCCTCTTTTACTTAGAAGGCATATATTAAGCTTATTATGTACCCAATCTAGTCCTGGAGGCTATGGATGAGAGATGGTACACAATTTTTAAATTTAATCTTTGCATTCTTATGAGGTCTATATTATTATCTCCATTTTACATATAAGCAAACTAAGTCTCAGATAGGTGAGAAAAGTTGCCTAAAACCATATAATAGTCAGAGTTGGATTCAAGACTCAAACCCAATGTGTCTACCTCAAAACCCCAGCTCTTTCTGATGTACTGTACCATAATGCCTAAAAAGAAATAGAGAGAGGCAGGTCTTAATTTTCCAGTATTCACAGTTTGCTTGAGGAGAGAGATGAATTTGTGAAATAACTACAGAATAGTTTTATATTTTTTTTTAAGTTTTTTTTAAAATGTGGACCATTTTTAAAGTCTTTATTGAATTTGTTACAATATTGCTTCTGTTTTATGTTTTTTTGGTTTTGTGGCCACGAGGCATGTGGGATCTTAGCTCACCCACCAGGGATCAAACCTGCACCCCCTGCATTGGAAGGCGAAGTCTTAACCACTGGACAGCCAGGGAAGTCCCCAGAACAGTTTTATATTTATATAAAGTATAAATATATTTGAGTATGAGACTATAGTCCGAGGACTACAAAAAGGAAACACTATGTTGCTTCTCAGTTGGTAAACAGATTTACCCTGTACCCCCTCTTCAGCTGCAGACCTCCCTCATCCTGGCCTTCATACCCGCAAAAAACCTGGAAGCCCGCAGATGTGTATGCCCCTTACATTCTGTCACCACTCCCTGCTCTAATTTTGTCAGCTGTCGCCCTACTGGTCCACCTCAGCCAAGCTGTCAGTATCTACCTTCCATGTCTTCTCCCCATCAGGCACTCCTGGGTCCATGCTTGCCCCCTCCTCAGGATCCCTGCTCCTTTGTAACTGCATCTGTAATCTTCACTGAGTTTCTTCTCCTCAGGCCCTGAAGATATTGAAATCTCTTCAAATTTACAAAAGCCCTCCATCATACTGCCTCCTAATGAAACAGGAGGGAAGGGGGCAGGGCACAACCTTTGAAAGAATGATATAGCCATAGGACATGACAAAAACTGTTTAGAACTAACTAGATCCAAGATGGTGGAAGATTTGACTTCCAGTGGACCTTGCACCTCATTATACACTCATTGTAACACATCAGCATGCTAAGTGACACACGCACAGGTGCCATGACAGTTCCAAGGCCAACCATAAAAGGTCAACACGTGGCAGTGGCCCAATTCCTGGAAATCCCCACCCCTTCTCCAAAATAGTTGGAACACTCCTCCTACTCATTAGCCTATGAAATTACCCACCCCTATAAAAACTGACAACCCCAGACCCTGGTGCCTCTCGCCTTCTGAGATGGCCCATACTTTGTCCGTGGAGTGTGTTTCTCTCTAAGTAAATCCACTTCTTACCTATCACTTTGTCTCTCACTGAATTCTTTCTGCGAGGAGACATCAAGAACCTGAGCTTCATTAAGTCCTGAGACCAGGTGTGTGATCTCAATGAAAAGACCATGAGTTCAAGTCCCAATCTGAGTTGTGTGGTTTCACTAATGCTAGCACTTTTGCATTCTTCATCCTCGCTAGGCCAAGCTTCTTGAGATTAGATTACTTTATTTCCCATGTATTCCTTAATTTATCTTGTTCAAATCTCTATTCCCTGTCTCTAGCCAAGGCCACTTCATAGTTACCAAATTTTAGTATCTTCAGAGTTGTCCATTTTCAGTCCTTTTCTACTGACCTACTCCTCCTGGTTAAAATCTTCCCTTTTTTGTCATACTCTATATCACTCTTTTCTCTGGCTGCTTTCCCTCAGTCATTTCCTTCAGTGTCATAGATACTATGATGCCCCCAGACTTTTGTCTTCACCTCTCTTGTTCTCGGTATAATCACACTTTCCCCTAACAAGCTCCACTTCTTTCAGAGCTGGAATTCTCACTGATATTCCATATTCATTCAGTCCAGACCACTTTCCTGAACTCCAGCTTCTTTATACAGCCCCCATTCAGTGTCCCACAGTCTCTTCAAACTCAATGTGTCTAAAAGTAGAATTCCTTACCTTATATTCCAAACCTCTGACCACCTCCCCTGTTGCTCATCTTCATCAGCGTGACACCTCTGTGGACCAGTTTCCTAAGTAAAACCTAAAAACTATCCAAGACACTTCTCTCTATCCTTCTCTCTCTCTCTTTCCCTGCTCTCAATCCCCTCCTAACTATGACTCTTAATGACCACATCCTCACACATAGTCTATTTCAGGTCCTTTTGTTTCACGAGGTCTTGACCTACTGAACAATCCCCTGACTTGTGTCCAAACTTTTCCTCCCCCAATCCATCCCTTATGTTGCTTCTGAATTACCATTCCAGCCTATAATTTTGGAGTCCTTATAAACCCATAGGCATCGTTCCCAGTGCCTTAGTATAGTATACAAATTCCTCTATTATCTAGCCCATTCTTAATCTTTCTAACCCCATCATTTTACACTCTTCCCTATAACTGATTTACAGCATTTCCCCAGAGTCATGCTTTCCTCTGCCCCTTTCCTTTGTACATGTTGTCCCTTCTCTCTGGAATTCCCCTCTCCCTTTTATTTTACCAGTGAGATTATTCATTAGGAGCGATCTTAAATATTATTCTCTATACAACCGCCCCCCCGATTCTTTTCATGAGGCCCACTACACCTTTCTCTGTGCAACCATCATTCCTTACGTACACCTCTATTGGTATATTTGTTCCAAAGGGTCACAACCTTCTCATTATGGGGCTGTCTTCTGCTCTAGACTGTGACTCTCATTCAGAGTAGAGAACTCAATTTCATTTTCATCCAGCTGGATTTTCAACAGCACACCTAAATGTAGTGAAAGTTCTTTCACTACTATCTTTAAGGTATTCTTAAATGTTAATTGCACTTATCTAAATCAGTTAATTCTGTATCATAATAAATTCTTCATTGCATAGCTTTCTGTTGGTTTCTGTGTGTATGTCTTATCTACCCTTCTAGATTATCAAATCTTGGAGTCTTTTACTCTTACCAGTTATGTTAGGGTGGATCAGGACTCTTGTAAAGCTGGATAGCCAGACCAAGGTATTGGAAGCATTTTTTACTAGGGCTGCAGTTTGTTACTGGGCTAGGAAATTCGTAGGTAAATCATGAAACCAAACACTTTTTATGATTATTAAAGGATTCTGAACCAAATAAGGAGAAAAAAAGTTTGATTTTGAGCTAATTAATTCACACTCCCATTTCTCATATATTAATCCATTGGCTTTGCACTCAGAGCTTTTGTTTGTCACTTTGAGTGTCTCATAATATTTCTGTTATTACTATCTGGTAAATTCTCGTGTAAGTGTAGTCATTGATTTTTAATTCTTCTAACACAATTTAAAGAAAATTTATATATGTTTTATACTATTGCATTGATGCCTCCAGATAAGCAGTGACATCTTCTAGAGGAAAGGGTCAGGAGCTGGTGTGTTGGGGTCAGTCAGAGTCAGGGGACACACCAAGCTCAATGTCCAAGTTGGAGCAGGACCATCAGCATAGGATCTAAAGGGAGGAACACAGGAAGTCTGAGAAAGCAGGACAAGAAGATCCATGTTCCAGGTTCATGGTCCAGAGACAAGGAGAGCATCTGGACACCTCCAGAGCAGTCTGGCTGTCTCTGCAGCATCATGCTCAGCTGCTGCTTCCCTACAGGCTCCTGGCAAAATCTGCCTTGAATCAAAGGATTAGTCCACTTTGCCTAGAGAAAATGCAGTTGTTCAAAGGATGGAACTTTTTAGGTCCTGAGGGTTTTTCGCAGTTCTGGAAAACTTACTTCAACTATTTATCCAGATGAAAATTCCTTGGATCATTGTTTTAGAATGAACTTTATTAACTAGGCTTGATCCAGGAAAATTCTATAATCAGTTATGTTATTAAGAAACTTCATTTTCATTTGAGGCATTCCTTTCTTCCTTCATTTATTCATTTCTGGGACTTGATCCAAACCTTATATAAAACATACACAGAAAGAGAGAAAACAAGTGGCCTCTTTATATAAACTATTCAAGAAGGAAATGAAGCCACCCAAATGTGGCCTATGCCATCTGTGGTCTGTGATAAATAGCAAAACTACAGTTGTGTTTTTTCTTTAAATGTTAACTATAAAATATAAAATCCTTTTTATCAGCAGCAGATGTCAAGCATGCATATTAAAATGACATGGTTTATTAAATAACATCACTTTAGACTCACTGAACTAGTAAAGACTATATATTTTTTTGCATTTAGGTTAAATGTCTGAAATTATGCCTTACTTACTACTTCTATTCAAATATGTGAATACTAATATACATATTCCAAAATTTAAATTTATAAGTGGAAAGATTCATACATCATGGGCTGAATCAAAATATTTTTCAATCCATAAAAGTAGATTTTCATTTGACTCTTATGCTTAAGCTTTACTGAAATTTTCATATAGCACTGAAAATAAGCATTACTTTCTATATCTCAAGTCTAAAGGAAATCAGTGAAGATCAAATAAAAAGAAAGAGTAGATTTAAAATTATGTTATGTATTCTCTCTAGCCTTTTTAACAGCTTTTTATTTGGCTCTCATAGTGTACTTATTTGTGAGGAAATCTGTTATCTTCTGTTTCTCCCCACACCCCCACTAACTAAGAGTTACTACAGGCTTTTCTCAGCCTGAGTCAGGGAAGCGATAGCTTTGACAATTAGGTAGGAACCACTATAAGGAATTTTTACAGAAATCAAAAGTTTTGGAAACTTCTCTACAAGGCTATTCTTGGAATATTTTGAATTCAAATTTAAAGTCAGTAATGAGAACTTAGTATGGTAATTGAGGAACAGTAAATTTTCATCTTATTTCTTCATGAACTGCTACTCTGGTTGAAACTCTTCTCTTAGCAGGGCTCCTTAAAAGGACTCTGGAATTGGAGATTACAATGCTTTTAAATATTTCCTTTTCTCTTTCATTTTTATGTATAGTTTGTGCATAATCTTTTAAGTAGCTAACATGAGAGAGATTAGGAAAAGTTTCTTTTTGAGATATATATTCACCTACATCACAGTCAGTGAGTCTTAAATTATTTGGGCCAAAGTCAGTGTGTAATACTCACATCCCTTATATTTGTCCAAGGAAACCAGCTTTCCAGTGGTAATCTGGTGATTAACCTTATCTGCTCATTGCTACTTGGACAGTATTCTGTAATGTTTAAGTCAGGGTCACCGCTGAGTATAATTTGCTGAGTTTAAAACCAACAGGTGTATTCTGGACGAAGTAAAGAGCAAATAGTAAAATGGCTTACATGTTTTCCTAAGAGTTTATTTACTTTGGGATTTTATCTGCTGCTTTTAGTTTTAAAGGCTTACTGCAAGAGCACTAGGAACAAATGGGCCCTTTGTGTTTCAGGAACAGCAGGTGTTGGAACAGCTTTTTGGTTTCACTTGGACAATAGTAGTCGATGTATTTATTGACTTGATTGATCATCACAAGCTCCAAGGGCCATCGCCTCCCAATAAAAAATTATCTGGATGTTTTTATGGTTATCTAGTATTGTTCTATTCATTCAGTCTGCATATTTGTCTATGATACATATCTGGGTAAATTTGTTCCAAAAAGCAATTGTGTACTAAATTCATGTTCATAAAACAAATTCCTAAAATGTTGTTATTCTTAGACTCTGTGAACATGGATTTATAATTATTATGGCTTTAGCGGTATTAAAGACTTAACACCTTCTGAGGATCTCACCAAACGAGGCAAGTGACTCAGACATACTTCACAGGAATTTACTAGGATTTATCCATGAGATAATTCTAACCGTTGTAGAGTTCCGGAATCTCCAGAGGGATAATTACCTGCCCCCAGCCATCTATACAACAGAGAGAAAGGGTCAAACACCCAGCATAGTGCTAGACATGAGTGTTTCTATATGTTGACTAAACACTCAACAGATAATGAAATATCCAGAGAAATAACCCATTGGTTGTCTAGAGAGTTTTAATCTAATTGCCCTGGCATCAGTGAATGACATTATCCCACATTTTCTCCAAAGAGCACCTTTCCTTCTTTATGTTTCTAGAGCAGACTGTAATCTCATGATGACTTTAGGGAGTATAAATAATTATCTCCAGGTTAGTGGCAGGTCCCTTATTATGTACCCATAAGTCACGTTTTGGATCTTAGACATATTCTATTTGGATTTCCAAACAGAGTGGTTTGAAGTGTAAGATAGTGGGAGGTTACATATAACAAGTGGCAATAGACTATGTGCATCTAATTTTTGTGTTTTTTCTTTTTAATTGTGGAAAAATACACATAACATAAAATGTATCATCTTAACCATTTTAAGTGCACAATCTAGTGGCATAAGTACATTGTTGTGCAACCATCAGCACCTCCATCTCCAGAGCTCTTTTCATCTTGCAAAACTGTACCTGTTGAACAACAGCTCCCCATTCCCTCTTCCTCTCAGCTCCTGTCATCTAGTGATTTTTAATGAAAATTATTATGCTAAAATATTGCTGTATATCCGTAAGGAAATATATGTTCACCATCACATTTATGAATATTTTAGAACTGACATAGCATAGTAAAAAATATATATATTTAATCTTTGTCTCATCAGTTTTCCTGGGAAAGGAGTGTCCCTACACTTCTGTGTCTAATTTTTCATGTACTATTGAAATGGTTACATGCATTAGGGGTTCATTTTCAAATATCTCCAACATCTTTAAACTTTAGAAATATTTTTAATTATTTTTTTTCAGGAACACTAATTTTTGTTGCTTTAATTTCAGGCATTTAATTTCTACTTTTTTCTCATCGTAACAACGTTAATATTTTTAATATTCCATATACATTTACCAAATTCAAACTCTGCACCTTTCAGTGCAACATTCTGTATTTAGAACTAAAGGATACTTCGCCATACTTTTGTCAAATACTTTTATTTTATCTGGAAATCCTTATTTCACCTGGGTTGCACTGATTTATTTTGGAATCAAGTAATCTGACTTTAGTTCTTCTGTCAATGATTATTTATTATTACTGTCATTATTAATGTGCGAGTAGCTCTATTAGCAATCAATCTCAAGGAGTGATTGAGAAAGCCTACTTACTATGTTTTGTTTCCATTTTAAGCCCTCAGGCTGACATTTCCCTGCAGCAATTGCTCTTAGCTCATAACTGAGAATTTTTAAGCAGTTGAGCTTAAAGAATCCCACTGGGTTATTTCTATGTTGAATGATTATTAAAACATTATTATGATATTTAAAAATGATTCTTGGGCTTCCCTGGCGGCGCAGTGGTTGAGAGTCCGCCTGCCGATTAAGGGGTCACAGGTTCGTGCCCCGGTCCGGGAAGATCCCACATGCCGCGGAGCGGCTAGGCCCGTGAGCCATGGCCGCTGAGCCTGCACGTCAGGAGCCTGTGCTCCGCAACGGGAGAAGCCACAACAGTGAGAGGCCCGCGTACGTTAAAAAAAAAAAAAAAAAAAGATTCTTAATGTTTTATTATGTTCAGGTAACAAAACTTATTAAAACAAAAAATTTATTAAAACAAAATTATTAAAACAAAAATTATTAAAAATTATTTTTAAATTATTAAAACAAAAATTAGAAAGTAAATAAAATTTCTAATTTTATTCTACTTGCTATTCCAAATCAAATAGTCATTAAATATATTTGCTTCCAAATCAAGTCAGACCCATTTAAGTATGATACACTACTCCAGTCAGTTGAATTCTTTCTAGAGTAGGAAATAGTCACCTACTTGATATTATTTGAGAAACGTGGAGAGAGCTTTCTCCTCCTCCAGGTCACAGTGTCTCAAGTTTTACCATTAGAGATTCAGTACTTGGTGTTTGTCATCAGACGTTGCCTTTAAAATATGAATATCCTTGGGAAAAGTGAATCTTCTCATTGTTAGTCATCAATCCTTTTGTGAGCTTGCTTTTACCCAGTGTAAGTGTGAACAGAGACATAAAATTAGGTGAGAGAGAGAGAGAATAAAAATAGGGTGCAAGGAACTGTGGTATAGAGCAGGGGTCCCCAACCCCCGGGCCACGGACTGGTAGTGGTACGCAGCCTGTTAGGACCTGGGCCACACAGCAGGGGGTGAGCAGTGGGCAAGCGAGGGAAGCTTCATCTGCCGCTCCCCATCGCTCTCATTACCTCCTGAACCATCACCCCCACCCCACACCCCGGTCAGTGGAAAAATTGTCTTCCACGAAACTGGTGCCTGCATCGGCGTTTTGTCTCTTTCATTCCTGACTCTCGTAGAGTATTATTTACATGATGCTTTGAAAAAGTTAATAAAATATAAGTCTTTGTTTTTGAGAAATTCCTTCAGAATAATCAACAAATATTTATTGTATGTCTCTTCTGTGCCACACTTGTTGCTCAGCACATCACATGAATTATTGTACTTACTCCTCAAAGCAACCCTGTTTGCCTGATGAGGAAGTGAGGCTCAGAGAAATTTGGTAACTTTCTGAAGGTCACGCAGCAAGCAACTGCCTTTCTGATTGGTAAACATAGATCTTAACCTCTAAACTCTATTTATTCTTAGGGTAATGGGGAACCATTGAACAGTTCCAAGAACAAAAGCAACATGATCAAATTGTATTTTAGAAACATCACACTGGATGTGAATAGATTGGGGGGAAATAAGACTAGATAGAGTCAAGCTAGAAGTTAGAAAGCTATTGCAATTATCTAAGCATGACATGAATGTTGCCCAGGATGTGGAAGTAGAAATGAAAAGATAGATTCAAGCAATATTCGAGAGTAGGCATAAACAGAATTTAACTGGAAGGACAGAAAAGTGTCAAAGATGGGTTTCCAATTTGAGCAACCAGGTAGATGGTTGTTTTCATCAGTTGTAGTTGCTATGACAAAAATACCATAGACTGAGTGGCTTAAACAACAAATATTTATTTCTCACAGTTCTGGAAGCTAGAAGTCCAAGATCAAGACACTGGCAGATGTGGTGTCTGGTGAAAACTCATTTCCTGGTTTGCAAATGACCATTTTCCTCGCTGAGTCCTCACATGGCAGAGAACTCTGAGCTCTTCATCCTCTTATAAGGGCACCAGTCCCATCATGGGGACCCACCCCCATGACCTCATCCAAACCAAATTACCTCCCAAAGGCTCCACCTCCAAATACCATCACATTGGGGATTAGGCTTCAACACATGAATTTGGGGAGGGACGCACACATTCAGTCCACAGCAATGGTGATGCCTTTCACTAAGATGGGAACACAGAAAGAGTATCAGTTTGGGGCTGGGTGTATGTGTGAGGGGGCGGATAATGTTGAGCTCCGAACACATGGTGTTTGGGGTGTCTGTGAAATGTCCAACCGCAGATGTCCAATAAACAGTTTCCTCTATTGGCCTGAAGCTCAAGGAAAGAGATGTGGGCTGGAGATATAAATCTGGAGGTTATCAGGGTATGGATGGAAAGTAGATGAGATCACCCTGGAAAAAGTGCAAAGTAAAAAGAGAAGCCAGCCCTGTGCCATGTCTGAAAAACGAAATAAAACAAAAGTAAATTAAATCAATATGCAAGAATGGCACAGGCAAGAAGGGAATCCACCAAGAAAATGAAAAGGAACAGTTAGAGAGGTAGAAGAGATAGCAGGGACCGCATGGGAGAACAGGAGCCTAGAAGGATAAAGCTTTCGACGGGAGGAGTGCTCAGCTGCCTTGGCTGCTATAATGTTACTGAGAGATAAAGTGAGGCAGGGGATGGTTTTAGCACTAAGGAGGTTGTTGGTGACATGAGGACAGTGGAGTAGACGACAAAAACTAGACTTCAGTCTTCCTCTAGTTGCTAAATGGACGCATAGTATAGTGTAAATCTTTACATAAGTCTGAGAAAAATAAACTTCATGCATCTTCTTTGTCAATGAGTATTTTAATTACTTGTATTATTCCAAATACTTTGTGCACACTAAAAT
The DNA here is from genome assembly GCF_951394435.1 of Stenella coeruleoalba. NCBI lineage: Eukaryota > Metazoa > Chordata > Mammalia > Artiodactyla > Delphinidae > Stenella > Stenella coeruleoalba. The sequence continues at coordinate 9,622,744 of NC_137164.1, read as the reverse complement.
CATTCAATCCTAATATGCTAATTGGTATTTTACTTTCATTTCTGGAGGCCATTCGATTCTAATTTTACAATCTGGTTTTTTTTTTCAAACTCAGTGATGATATTCTTGATGAAGACAGTGTAATTTTGAGATATTAAGAGAGTTTTTATTTTTTTATACAGGTGCTCTCTGACAAACAAAGCAAAGAGAGAGCAGGTAAGTCTCTTTGATGAAGTCTGTTTTACTATTTATCTATAAAAGTTGTTTGAAGAGCCTTGCCTAGTCACTATAAATTTAAGCATGCCACAAGTCTTGCTGAATAATTGATAGTCACAGTATGATGTTAAATTAGAGTATATTCTACGTCTTGAAAACTGGATCAGTTCACTCAGTTTTTCCCTGGTACTCGTGCAGCCATATTGTGGGTTTAATTCCTGTTTTGTACAGTTGGTTCCATACGGATAGAAATTACTTTGCATAACTAGACCTGTTGTGATCATTTCGCTGTCTATACAAATATGTTGTATAGATAGTGAAATCATTATGTTGTACACCTGAAACTACTATACTGTTATATGCGAACCATATGTCAAAAAATTTTTAATGAAATTAAAAAAAGAAATTCCTTTGCCTAACCAGACTTTATCTTGAAATATATACTATAGATAAAGTAGTAACAAAAGATTACACCCGTACCAAAACAACTGCTCAGGTGAATCCTCTTAACAATAAAAAAGGGTAGCAATTTTTCTTTGTATAGCTTCTGTATTTGGAAATGTTCTGTGTAAATCAAAATGTTTTACATCTTTTTTTTATTTAAATGTTTCACATCTTAATTTATTGAATTTCTTATTTCAATAACTACATAAAATAACAGCTAACAACCCCCTGAACCACCACTTCTTACCAACGGTTTAGCAGCTGTTGTTTTATTTGAACAGTTCTTTATTTGAACAGTCATTGTGGACATATTCTGAATCTTCTCATTTGTCCTTACTTCATATGGTCATTTAAATGTTTACACTTGAAAGGAAGCCACTTCAAAAACTTTGTGTAACTCCACTACACACATTCTTTACATGTTGAAGATAATATGTTTCTGGAAAAGTTCAATGAAAAAATTAAAACTTCTTTTCTCTGAGTTAATATCTTTAAAGGCTTTTTTTGAAATAATCTTGTCAAATAATGCCACTAAAAAATAATACTCTAGTGCTGCCCTTATCTTCGGTAACCATCATTGTTTTCGTTTTCGAAGACCTCTTTTTCTTTAATCTGTTGGAGAAAACTTTTAGTCCCTATTCAGATACCCAAGATCTCAGCTTCAGTTCAAATTAGCATCAGCATTGGGTCTCTGGGATATAGTCATCTGCTGTTCTTCTGTCTCCTGGGGAGATTTGTAAGGAGACTTTCACACTGGACCAACAAGTGTGCAGGGCCCACCAGCTGTAGCAAAATCACCAGACCGAGTTTTCTTCTGCTGTTCTGTGAAATGCTTGTAGCATCAAGCATGCACAGTTTTGTCCATATCCATTTTTATATTTGAGACCTTAACAATACATAACCTTCAACCAACTGACACCTAAGTAGGGAATAAGCAAAGCCCACTTTTAAAATCTTACGAACGTGTCCCAGTTGTAAACTATGCCATAAGTAGAACCCTCTGTGCTTCACCTCTCTTGTTGAAATTCCAACCTGAGCTAGAGTTGATCTTGAATTTACGTCAGCAAAGACTGTACTTCACTCCAGAAATCACCAAATGAGGGATTTACACAAAAAAGTAGCATGTGAAGGTTTTAACTAGAATGTGATAGATTTATTTTCTTTTTATCATAAGCAAATCAAACTTGTTATAGTTAAAAAATACTTTCCATCACATAAAAGCTACAGTCAAGAGAGTAAATAAGAAACAACTGCCGTTAACTCCTGGCCAGAACTGACAAGTACTTTTCTAACAAATCTCCAATGAGGAAGTCCGTCTTTGGTGACTCTGATCCGGTGTAAATGCACCAGATTGGATGTGGAGCTTACCTACAAGTATTCAGGTATCACGCAGTGGGGCTTCAATCGACCAGAGGCTCAATTTTTAGCTGCTTATGCACTCTGCCAGCTAGTGTTTCATCTTGACAGAAAAAAAAAAGAATAGGCAAGCAGGCCAGCAGAAACTAGAAAAGAGTCAAATCAGTTTTCACATAAATTTTATGGAAAGCGCTTTGGGAGTAGGAAATATTGGTGAGGGAAGTCTGAGGACAATTTTTCTTCACATGTAAATCAGAGGAGAATTTTTGAAGCCTAATTCAAATTTCCATGCAAATGTAAAATAGTCCATAAGTTTGGGTTTTTCAATAACAGCTGTCCTCTTTTTTTTATCTCATCTTTCAGATTATTTTTACGATTCAAATTTTTAATGGTCATTCCTTCCTGCTGTGTGTAAAATGTGAAGTCAGATCCCCTCATTTTTGGCTTCCCATCATTGCTTCTTGATTGGAGTGTCCAAGAGCTTCTTTCTGTGTGTTTTACCAAAGATGTAATATAGAGGTCAGACAGAAGAGGCTATTCAATATAGAGAGACGTAAGATGTAACATGACATAGAAAAAGGACATACTGTGACCCAGCCTCACTGTTTGCCCTTGTAAGGTGATTCCTAATGATTCTTTCTTGTGTGGCCTGATCCACATTTTCCTCTGGTCTCAGTCACTGGAGAGAGATAAATGGGGAACCCAATGTAATAGTGATCTCAAGCAGAAAAGCTTAGGCACAAGGAGGTGGTCTAAAGGCCAGTCGATGTGCTTACCTTCACTAATAGTTTAAGAGAGGGTGTCACTAAATAACTACACTCTTTTTTAAGGGGTCCAATAAACTGTCCAATAGGACCAAAATATTTCAGCCTAGTTGTGGAAGGAATATTTGCTGTGGTAACAGTGGAGTAAATTCTGAGTTTATGCCGATCAACACTGTGACCTTTGTGAGATAAAAAGTCAAAATGGAAATAAATGGTACATATTATGGTATGACTTCCTAATGGAATGAAAAATTAATTCATTTTTGAAAAGTGAATATAAATGTTTAAAAACTAACCCATATAGCTGTAGTTGACTTGATCTGCCCTTAAATTCAGTTTCTCATGGTATGTATTTTTCCTTTCTTCAATTTGTAAATAGGAGACCAAAGCCAAATTCCAGTATTGCTCACTATCAAGAATATTTGAATCTTGTACTGATAAACTGTTCTTCACATACAATGTACATTTCGCTTCCAGAGTGTAAAAAAAAAAAATTTCTCTTCCATTTAGAAAATGAGTTAAAAACCTAGGGAAAATAAGGTTACTGAGTTATTTTTTTCTCAGTAATTTCATTAGGGCAACACGGACAGCTCCTCCAAGCATAGTTTCAAAACAAGTTTCTTGGCCATAACTATCCCTCCTTCCTGAGAGTACTGTAATTACTTTCTGCCCCCTCAGCTTCATTGTGTTACGGAGTTTTGTTAGGCCCATTATCAAGAATATGAAGGCTCTGTCACAAAAAGAATTTCCCAAGTGATAGAGGTGCAGGGCACACAGGGAGTCAAACGTGCAGCCAAATCCAATGATTATGAACAGAAGCATATGCTATGGAATATTCTTCCATTTCATTAGAATTTACTTCTAGTGACAAATGCCCAAGATCGAGAAATTCTCAATGCCCCTCACCAACCCCAATTGGAAATTATGACTTCATTTTAACTCATAGAGTGTTGAACATCTACTATGTCCCTGGCACTGTGCAAGGTCTTAGCGACACTAAGATAAATGAGATAAAATTATCCCTCCTTCAAGAAAGTTATCCAACTTAAATCCCCTCTCTTGAGATTTCTTTAGTGAAAACAGAGCTTTTCAGTAAATGTGTGACTAGTGAAATTTACAATAATTTAATAAGTTATAAAATTGTGATTTCCTATAGCTACATAAAGAGAAGCAATTACCATTCGTGGCAGTATGCCCACATGAAGCAAAAGGAAAGCATCAGCGTGTTCTGAGAGGAAACTTGGTTTTATTTTATATTAATTTGTATGAATCTCTATCATTGAAATGCAAGTGCAGCATAAAGCTTAAGAGCTATGTAAATCTAGTTCACATTCTTTCGCTCCATATTTGAGTTGTACCAGTTTATTCTGGATACTTACTTATAGCCCTTGTAAGCTGCCAATTTAAATACAGATGGAAAGGAGAGTGGCTTTTATCCACCATTCCTACCTCTTGCACCTGGCATGCAAAGTCTTCTCCGGGGCAGTGCTTCCCAAATATCTATCAAAAAGCGCCCAATAACAGGAAGTCAGGGAAATTGCCAAGCCAGCAAACATGAAATTTGTTTTACCTGAAGAATTCAGATGACTTTTGCATTGCTATTTCCTCCACTTTAAATGCTTGTCCCCGACTCTTAGCATGGTTGTCTCCTCATCATCCAGCTTAAATCCACCTGCTTTTTTTTTCTTAATTTAATTAATTAATTTATTTTTGGCTGCGTTGAGTCCTCGTTGCTGTGCACAGGCTTTCTCTAGTTGCAGCGAGCGGGGGCTACTCTTTGTTGCGGTGCATGGGCTTCTCATTGCGGCGGCTTCTCTTGTTGTGGAGCACGGGCTTGGTTGCTCTACGGCATGTGGGATCTTCCCGGCCCAAGGCCCGAACCCGTGTCCCCTGCATCAGCATGTGGATTCTTAACCACTGCGCCACCAGGGAAGCCCCCTAAATCCACCTGCTTTTAAAACTCTTCTCTGCCCCCTCTATCTGAAGAGGTTGCCTCCTCCCCCCACTAATTTCTAGCTCTGCAACTTTTTGTTTCCTTCACAGCACTTGTCAGAATTTAATTTCTTCCTTCCTTCCTTCCTCCCTCCCTCCCTCCCTTCCTTTTTCCTTCCTTCCTCACTTCCTACCTACCTTCCTTCCTTTCCATTAGATTAGATTGCCCATGTCTTATTTATTGTTTTATCCCCTGTGCCCAACAGACTGCTGCTACATAACAGGTGCTCAAAAACATTTGATGACTCGAAGAATTCCTGAATAACTGTTTTGTATTAAGATAATTGTGTGCCATCTAGAAAAAATATATATGCAGTAGGAAGACCACTGTGTTTATGCAGTGGCTTTGTGGCATTCTTGGCACATTGCTGAGTATCCAGTTTGAAGAGGATAAGTCTGGGATATTAGAGGAAGATAGAGGATCAGTGTTTATTGAGTGCCTACTGTGTGCTAGATTATGATGATTCTTTATGAATATTCACTCATTCAATCCTCAAGAAACCCTGTAATGTAAGAGGTATTGTCCTCACTTTTTACATATAAAAAATAAGGGTCAGTAAGATTAAATTGCTCAATGAGTGTCTAAGTTGGAATTTAAACCTGGTTCTATTTGATTTTTAAGATCATGTACTTTTCACTAAACAAATACTTCTTGAGGAGTATAGTGGGATTGTGGGGTGGTGGGGGACCTGGGAGTTGCTCGTTGCTACTACTTGTCCAACCACTGTATTTTATGTATTCGTAAATTTATTGAGTTATTGCATAGGCATTATGATTCATTACATAATGAACACAAAGAAGGAAAAGACAGTGTCTTCCCTCGAGGAGCTCACAGTTAGTGGGGAAGAGAATAAACAAACAATACATAAAGTGATCAAATGTAGATATTTTCTGTTATATTTATATACCAGCAATTTAGAGTGTAAATATGGCAAGGACACAGGCAGGACCCTTAAAATCAAGGAAAAATTACTTTTGCAAATATTTTAATAAAACTTCATTTAAATGTTCCCTCATAAATAGTAATCATTTATAAAAAATGAGTTCTGGAGACCAAAATTGAAGCAAAGAAAGAGGTTTGATCTTATGGTTGCTGTTGTTGCCTCTATAGTATCTTTGGAGGAAGCCAGACTTGAGCAAACCCTAAATGATAAAAGACAAATCAGTACCTGGTTTCTCCCCTTTGTGGTCTTTTGGGAAATGAGGCAGATTCTACTAGAGGGTGAGAGACCTTGAATAGATGAGATCATGACCAGAAAGCAGATACAACACTTGGTAGCTAGTTTGTTGGCAGCAGGGAAAGAGTATTTTCTTGTTAAGAGAATCTTTCTTTGATATAATCAATAATTTCTTCAGTCAGAAACATTGAAGACTAATTTGTTTGTTTTTCAGTACCATTTCTTGCAAATAATAGACCTTAGCTGAAAAACATCCTTTTCACCTTATGTCCTATTTGTTTCATGATCTGAAAGGAAAATATAAAAATTTTCTATTCAATAACAACATGATTTTATCTTTTTATTTGTTATCTTAAAAAAATAGATCTCTCTACTTTTATGCATAGCATATTGGTTTCTTAAATAATATAAAGTTAATATTGAAAACAAAGTATTATTTCATTTTGAGGTTCTACGATATACCCACATCTTGTAAATAGATTTAAGATTAGTCCATGTTTATATTTATTATTCTTGAAATGCAATCTCCGTAAATAGTGCATTAAGGAAAATACCAGAGTTAAAAGACAGCCATAATTTTTGCTTTCGAAATTGCCTTTTATAAGTATGCTATATTTAAAAATATATAATCTTGAAACCATCATTCACACACCATTATTTTCACTGCAATTTTATTACAAATAAATATAGTCCCATGGAAAATTTTCAGTCATATTGACTGCAGCATTACTACAGATGAGTAACTTTGATGTATATTTACCTCTAGCCACTAATTCAGTCTTTGGAAATACTGGTAGGTCTAAATGGGTTTTTTGTAAGCTCCAGTTGTTTTGTGAAGCTGCCCCTTCCCCTAGGCAGCCCTGAAATTATCCAGTTGAAAATGTGGGACCTTTTATGAGACATTGTTTTAATCCAGAGGGCTGATCATATGCTTAAAAAAAAGAATATTCTGACCCATATAATTTTTTACAGAAATTAATCATTGAATACTATTCAATTATATTCCGCTAATTTATATGTATGACTTTTGTTAACATCCTCCTCTAAGAAAGGAACAAAGATTCCAAAATCACATTAGAATTTGGGCACCATCACCAACAGCTGGCAAGTAATTGGGGTTTCTCTCACTCTGTATCAGAAATTTCCAGCCCAGAACCTTCTGACATGGAAACATGGGTACCCCTCTCCTCCTTTACCGGCCAGCACTTTAATCTCCCCTCTTGTTCACTGAACACCCTCTGCTCTCTCACTCCTCAGAGACACAAAGACAAGATGTTCCCTGACCTCCCCACCTGGTAAATCCCTCTGCACATTCAAGAGGCAGATCAGAGGCTAATCCCTCTTCTGTTGAACTTTCCCTTAATCCCCCAAACAGAGTAAACCGGCACACGACACATTATGATCCTCCCTGTCATGGCTCCTATTACATTCTATAACTTCTATTGCAGAAGTTATATCTCCTGTAATATTCTATATCTTCTATTGCAGAAGTTATATCCTCGAAAGCAGACCACAATTTATTATTTTTTGTATCCTCGGTACATGCACATACTGGGTTCTTGATAAATTTTTGTTGAATGAATGAACGAATGAAATAATTTGCATTTTACATTTGTAACAACCTGTGAGGTAAGCAATACAGTAAATCCCCTACATACGAACAAGTTCCATTATGAGAATGCATTCGTAAGTCCAATTTGTTTGTAAGTCCAACAAAGTTAGCCTGGGTAACCAACTAACGCAATCAACTATATACCGCTGCTTTTATGCTTGCTTCCAGACACCCTGGGCTTGAAATAAAGATACTGTACTACTGTACTCCATACAGTACCATACAGTAAAGTACACAAAAGCGCACATGACAATGTACAACAGACACGTGAACTAACTTACGTGATTGGACATGCGAACACATATTCACATCTTTGAAAGTTCGCAGCTTGAAGGTTCGTATGTAGGGAACTTACTGTGTAGTTATTATCTTGATCTTACAGAAACTGAGGTTAATAGGCATTAAATGACTTTTTAACATGTATGCATCTGTTCTACTGACTGACAGAAGAAACTAACATTGAAACTTTAGTCAAATAATTTTTCTAGCACACCAGGTATTGAGTGTTGTTTTGCTTTTGTCCTTCAATTTTTTTCCCACGACTTGATTTTAACATTGGTTATTTGAAAATGCATATGCTCCATAACAGTACAAATAGAAATATAAGGCAAGCCCCAAATGCGAGGCAAATATGTCATTTAAAATCTATTAGCCTCATTAAAAAGGTAAAAAGAAACAAATGAAATTAATTTTTAAAATATTTTATTTAACCCATATCTCTAAAATATCATTTCAACATAAAATAAAAATTATAAATATTAATAAGATGTTTCACTTTTTTGTAGTAAGTATTTAAGATCTTGGGAGTATTTCACACTTCACATCACATCTCGGTTCAGACTAGTCACATTTTGATAGCACAAATTATAACATCTTTTTATAAGTCACTCTGTGATTTGCTGTTTGACACAGTCTGTGGGGAGCAACATTAGTGAATCAATTTAAGTGGTGAGAAAGGGGATATCATCATGGCATAGCTAGGGAAAATCAGTAAGCCACCGGTGTGAGTTATAGTGTCTTTTCCTCCATTGTTTTGATTTGAAATACTTGTAGGGATTATTGATTTCCTTAGTGGAATTATTGAAAGCATTCCTACTTCCCTCTGCAATCCAAAATATTATTTTTATCTTTTACATTTCTTAATGCAAAACTAAAGAACACTGTTCTTTTTAGAGACAGAACATGTGGGCATTAGAGACAGGCTGAAGATTGAGTGTAGGCTCCTGTTACTTACTAGCCTCATCATCAAAGGCAAGTTGCTGAGGTAACAGAAGTTACCGAAATAAGCCTCATTTTACTAATCTGCAAACATACATTACAACATACCTATTTGGCATAATTATTATGGGGGTTATATGAGATAACAGATGGAAAGTTCTGAGTATGATGCCTGCATGTGGTCAATATACAGTGGCTATTGCTTGCTTACTTACTAGCTCTATACAAAGTTCCCATAATCACCTCCAACTACAACTTATATTTACTGAGTAGCCAAGTGATACATGGTAAAGCATTTTAACGGTGGATACGAGGCCATAAACCAAGACTAGAAGGAGAAGTCAAGATGTTCTAACTTTTAAGATATCAAAGCTCTTTTTTTTAATAAATTTATTTATTTATGGCTGTGTTGGGTCTTCGTTGCTGTGCACGGGCTTTCTCTAGTTGCAGTGAGTGGGGCAACTCTTTGTTGCGGTGCGCGGTCTTCTCATTGTGGTGGCTTCTCTTGTTGCGGAGCATGGGCTCTAGGCAGTGCAGGCATCAGTAGTTGTGGCACATGGGCTTCAGTAGTTGTGTCTCGCGAGCTCTAGAGCACAGGCTCAGTAGTTGTGGTGCATGGGCTTAGTTGCTCCACGGCATGTGGGATCTTCCCGGCCCAGGGCTCAAACATGTGTCCCCTGCCTTGGCAGGTGGATTCTTAACCACTTCGCCACCAGGGCAGCCCAAAGCTCATTCTTTATATGTTATCTTGGATAAGTCACATTCTGCTTCCTTAGATATAAAAGGTAAAAAAAATGTTTTGCTTCAATAATAGAAGTACTGTGGCCACTTAATATAACAATTATTTCATAATAAGTTTTATAACAAATAAGTACACTCTACCACTCTGAAAGGAAATTTATGGATAAAAGATACACATAATTTTGAAAAGCAACATAATAAATGAAGTGTAATAAGTAAAAAGGAAAGTAATTTACAATTAAATGATTGTGTATTTAATATATAATGAAATAAAAGGAAAGTAATTTACAATTAAATGATTGTGTATTTAATATATAATGTTCAGCTTGATTATATTAGAAGATATAATGAAGTAGTCTGATGCTTATAATGAGTAGTTTTAGATTTAAAAGAGGTAAGAATATGCGAAGCCACTTGGTAGAAGAGTTACAGGAAAATGAAGGAGTAGAGGTAAGGATAGAATTAGAATAAAACCAGGGTCGAGATGAGTAATAACCGACAGACTTATGTGTATGATAAAAGGCAAAAGAAAATAACCTTAATTAAAGTAAAGATTAGATGCTAAGACAAATTGTCAACTCTTATGTAGAGAAAATGAGAAAGTTTGATTTCTTGCAAATGAGCTGAGCTTTGTTCATGTATGGTGTCACAATAATTAATTCCCTGTGTTATAACATGGGACAGAGAACAAAAAACCTATCTCCTTTCTTGAAATTCCACCTCATGGCAATGCATGCAGTCAGACTCATATTTAAAAAGACACTAGAGATCATTTCTTTCCATGGGCAACAGAAAATGAGGATGGATTAGAAAAAGCTTTACTACAAGAAGCTATAGAGAAATTGTATAATCAATGCATGGGAACAGTATTGAAAAACCTAGGTAATTACAAAATAAATGCTTTAATCATAGATGGTCATATTTAACATTTTAAAATAAGTCTAAATAATACTAAATGTTAGCCTTCCCACAATTTACATGGTAGTTTCATTGCTGGAAAATTCAGTGTGTATTAAAACCATGTAAAAACTACTTTCTGTTTGTCTCTAAAATGGAATTAAGTTCTAGTTGCAGAGAAGCTCAGATAATAATTTATGTGGAAGGAGGTCTGGAAATCACGCAGAATGCAGGGCAGTTCTTCCCTGGGCATGCCTGTCCCATGGCTTTCAGGATAGTCACTAAATTCTAGTAGAAGCTCCTAGTTATTGCAGTAAACAAAAATGCACTCCCTCATTTTTTTCCCCAAAAGCACCCTTCTAGGAGGTTTAAGATCTCCATTGAGGCTTAGAGAGAAAGCACACCCTTGCATTTGAAACTTTCCACACACAGGCACTAACCTAGCAGCATGACGTGAGGTTGGGATACCTAAAATGGGACTGAGTGTGCATCTGCAACTTGTTCCTTCAACTGCCTGGTGCCAACCGTGGCGTGCCAGTTCTAACAGCCCCTAGGCACTTCAGATGCTTGCTGGACGCTCTGTTTGTTGATGGCCTTGAAAGAATCTCTTTCCAAGTAGGAGACGTAGGCAAAACTTCACGCTGCTAGTCAAAAACAAACACCACTGAATAAATGAGTATACAGTGCAAATCTGTTGTGCCATTTGAATAATTACATATATGGTGGTTTTCCTTTTCACTGAGCTCTTGTACAAAGTGAGACTACAATTTTTGTTCATCTTTTGAGAATTTCAATGAGTTTTAAAACTTCTATTACCTATTCTTAGCTCCAAAAACTCCCATCAAAATCCATCTGTCATTTGATAACAATCAGCAGCTCAAATTAACAAACTCTCAGCCTTGGATAGGAGTTTAATTCATCTATAAAAGTCATCTTTCAGTTGTGGAAGCAAACCAATTTCTCTTCTGGAAAATTCACTAAAGGCAAGCTTCTCAGACTATGCCTATTTTGAGTAACATTGTAAGGTTTCTGAAAGGCACACTTGAGTTACATAATAACATACAAAATGAATTTAGCTTTTTACATGTAAAATACATCCACATCCCTACTGCTTATGGCCTTTTTTTTACAGGCAGTTCCTATTCCCTATAGGCATGTTCCCGATCACCCATGGGATGAAATCCAGAAAACTTGTCTGGCCATCAGAGTTCCTAAACAGTCTGACTGCCACTTACCCCCACCTCCATCCCATGCTGTCAGACAGCCTCCAGCTCATCCCTCTTGCAGCTGTCTGTATTTGCCTCCTCACAGCCATCACTCAGGCCAGACACAGGAGCTTCTGGGCCGGCCATTGAACTCCTACTTGGTCATGTAATCACTTCACTTTGAGTCAATTTTTTCATAAGTACAAAGTAGGGGGCATTAAATAAAGTTAATGTTTGTAGAATGCTTAGCACACAGTCGCTCCTCCAGAATTGTGAGTTCCTGTCTCCTCCCTTCTAAGGTCTTCATCTCTACATCTATAAAAACAACTGTCTTTGAGACCAACCCAAATTCTACCTCTGTGAAAATTTCCCTTGAGACCTCAGCTAGAAGTACTCACTCATTTACAGATGAAGAAACTAGATACAGAAAAATTAAGTAACTACTGATAGCTCAGGGCTTCATAACTGGTAAGTGGTAAAGATAGATTCCAACCTAGGTAATCTGGTTCTAGAGTGTGTGTTTTTATTTTTATTTTTTAACAGGACATAAATTTTTTTAAAACACAACTTTATTGAGATATAATTTACATGCCATACATTTCACCCATTTAAGTGTACAACTCAAAAAAAAAAAAAGGGTACAGCTCAATGGTTTTTACCCTGTATACAGAGTTGTGCAACCGTCACCACAATCAATTTGAGAACATTCTCATTACTCCAGAAAGAAACCCCCCACCCATTAGCCGTCACTTCCCATTTCCCCGTTAATCCTACCCTGTAGTCCTTGGCCACCGTTAATCAACTTTCTATCTCTATAGATTTGCCTGTTCTGGACATTGCATATAAATGGACTCATACAACATGTGGTCTTCTGTGCCTCGTTACTCTCTTCCCATAATGCTTTCAAGGTTCTTCCACATTTTGGCATGTATCAGTACTTCATTTCTCTTTATTGCTGAGTAATATTCCATTTTATGGATAAACTTTATTTAGTTTATCTATTTATCAGTTTATGGACATTTGGATTCTTCCCACTTGTTGGCTATTATGATTATATGAATATTATTATGAATATTCATCTACACATTTTTGTGTGAACATACGTTTTTGTTATTCTTGGGTACATACTTAGAATTGCTGGGTCATATGGTAACTCTGTGTTAAACTTTTTGAGGAACTGCCAAACTGTTTTCCAAAGTGACTGTACCAGTTTAAATTCCTACGAACAATGTGTGAGGGTTCCAATTTCTCCACATCCTCACCAATACTTATTATTATCTGACTTTTATTATAGCCATCCTAGTGGGTATGAAATACTATCTCACTGTGGTTTTGATTTGCATTTCCCTAATGACTAATGATGTTGAACATCTTTTCACATGCCTGTTGGCCATTTGCATATCTTCCTTGAAGAAATGTCTGTTAAATCTTTTAAAATTTTTTGTAAGCCCATTTTTAAATTGGGTTATTTGTCTTTTCAAAGTGTTGAGTTGTTTCAGAGTGTTGAGGAGTTTTTAAATATATTCTTGTAGACAAGCCCTTATCAGATATATGGTTTGGAAATATTTTCTCCTATTCTGTGAGGTGTCATTTCACTTTTTGCTGATGTTCTTTGAAGTACAAATTTTTTAAACTCTGATGACTTCCAATTCATTTTCTCTTTCGTTGCTTATGTTTGTTATGTTGCTTATATCTAAGAAAGCTTTGCCTAACCTAACCCAAGTTCATGAAAATTTATTTGTATGTTTTCTTCTAAAAGTCTTGTGGTGTTAGCACTTAAATTTAGGCCTGTGATCACTTGGAATTAATTTTTTGTGTGTGGTCCAATGAAGGAGTCTGACTCCAGTCTTTCGCATATGGCTATCCAGTTGTTCCAGCATCACTTGTTGAAAAAACTATTCTTTCCGCCACTGAATTGACACCCTTGTTGATAAAGAGCCTGTGTACTTAATTTCAGTACTGTGCTACATCTGTCACTTCTACTCTCTGTCCATCAGATCCCTTCATCCTCACAAACTACATTTTCTTCCTCAGTCATACCATACTCTTCCACACATCCATACTTCCCTACATTCTTCCTGTCTGTCCTGAATGCAACTCCCCATTTTGTCTGCTATCCTGAAGACCAGCTCAAATGGAATCTATTTTGTCTAGTTTTTGTGGCTTTACCTGCAGCATATTATTTAGTTTTTCAAAATGTTTTACTTTTCATACTGGATCATTATCTAGTTACTGACAATTCCTCTACTGTTAAAAAACTATCATTCTCTTTCTCCAAGCACTTAGCACAGTGTCCAGCATATTATAGACACTATAGATATAAATCTGTTGAAATGAATGAATGAAAACGGCCTTGGCTAGGAATTTTAGGGGCTATAAGAAACCCAGGAAGATCCTAAAGCAATCAGGTATTCAATAAATATAAAAGGTGTTAAAATGAAAACTGCAACCCACAGTGAAAACATCATTTTCTCATGCTTCTGATAAATTTCCTGCAGACTTATCCTTGCTATATCACTGTTAAAACAGTGAAAGTTAGTGAAAATTTTACAGGTTGATGAAAGATTTTGTCAGCTAATGCACTATTTAAATGTATTTTACAGACTGCATTACTGAAAATACTTTAAAATTAATTTTGTTAATGTCTATCTCTTGCTTAGTTTTTATAGCATATTTTTGAAAGATTTTTTAAATTTATTTTTTATTTTTTTTACATCTTTATTGGAGTATAATTGCTTTACAATGGTGTGTTAGTTTCTGCTTTATAACAAAGTGAATCAGTTATACATATACATATATTCCCATATCTCTTCCCTCTTGTGTCTCCCTCCCTCCCACCCTCCCTATCCCACCCCACCAGGAGGTCACAAAGCACCGAGCTGATATCCCTGTGCTATGCGGCTGCTTCCCACTAGCTATCTACCTTACGTTTGGTAGTGTATATATGTCCATGCCTCTCTCTCGCTTTGTCACAGCTTACCCTTCCCCCTCCCCATATCCTCAAGTCCATTCTCTAGTAGGTCTGTGTCTTTATTCCTGTCTTACCCCTAGGTTCTTCATGACATTTTTTTTTCTTAAATTCCATATATATGTGTTAGCATACGGTATTTGTCTTTCTCCTTCTACTTACTTCACTCTGTATGACAGACTCTAGGTCTATCCACCTCATTACAAATAGCTCAATTTCTTTTCTTTTTATGGCTGAGTAATATTCCATTGTATATATGTGCCACATCTTCTTTATCCATTCATCCAATGATGGACACTTAGGTTGTTTCCATCTCCAGGCTATTGTAAATAGAGCTGTAATGAACATTTTGGTGTATGACTCTTTTTGAATTATGGTTTTCTCAGGGTATATGCCCAGTAGTGGGATTGTTGGGTCATATGGTAGTTCTACTTGTAGTTTTTTAAGGAACCTCCATACTGTTCTCCATAGTGGCTGTACCAATTCACATTCCCACCAACAGTGCAAGAGTGTTCCCTTTCCTCCGCACCCTCTCCAGCATTTATTGTTTCTAGATTTTTTTGATGATGGCCATTCTGACTGGTGTGAGATGATATCTCATTGTAGTTTTGATTTGCATTTCTCTAATGATTAATGATGTTGAGCATTCTTTCATGTGTTTGTTGGCAGTCTGTATATCTTCTTTGGAGAAATGTCTATTTAGATCTTCTGCCCATTTTTGGATTGGGTTGTTTGTTTTTCTGTTATTGAGCTGCATGAGCTGCTTATAAATTTTGGAGATTACTCCTTTGTCAGTTGCTTCATTTGCAAATATTTTCTCCCATTCTGAGGGTTGTCTTTTGGTCTTGTTTACAGTTTCCTTTGCTGTGCAAAAGCTTTGAAGTTTCATTAGGTCCCATTTGTTTATTTTTGTTTTTATTTCCATTTCTCTAGGAGGTGGGTCAAAAAGGATCTTGCTGTGATTTATGTCGTAGAGTGTTCTGCCTATGTTTTCCTCTAAGAGTTTGATAGTGTCTGGCCTTACATTTAGGTCTTTAATCCATTTTGAGCTTATTTTTGTTTATGGTGTTAGGGAGTGATCTAATCTCATACTTTTACATGTATCTGTCCAGTTTTCCTAGCACCACTTATTGAAGAGGCTGTCCTTTCTTCACTGTCCATTCCTGCCTCCTTTATCAAAGATAAGGTGACCATATGTGCATGGCTTTATCTCTGGGCTTTCTGTTCTGTTCCATTGACCTATCTTTCTGTTTTTGTGCCAGTACCATACTGTCTTGATTACTGTAGCTTTGTAGTATAGTCTGAAGTCAGGGAGCCTGATTCCTCCAGCTCCGTTTTTTGTTCTCAAGATTGCTTTGGCTATTCGGGGTCTTTTGTGTTTCCATACAAATTGTGAAACTTTTTGTTCTAGTTCTGTGAAAAATACCAGTGGTAGTTTGATAGGGATTGCATTAAATCTGTAGATTGCTTTGGGTAGTATAGTCATTTTCACAATGTTGATTCTTCCAATCCAAGAACATGGTATATCTCTCCATGTTTTTGTATCATCTTTACTTTCTTTCATCAGTGTCTTATAATTTTCTGCATACAGGTCTTTTGTCTCCTTAGGAAGGTTTATTCCTAGATATTTTATTCTTTTTGTTGCAGTGGTAAATGGGAGTGTTTTCTTGAGTTCACTTTCAGGTTTTTCATCATTAGTGTGTAGGAATGCCAGAGATTTCTGTGCATTAATTTTGTATCCCGCTACTTTACCAAATTCATTGATTAGCTCTAGTAGTTTTCTGGTAGCATCTTTAGGATTCTCTATGTATAGTATCATGTCATCTGCAAACAGTGACAGCTTTACTTCTTCTTTTCCGATTTGGATTCCTTTTATTTCCTTTTCTTCTCTGATTGCTGTGGCTAAACCTTCCAAAACTATGTTGAATAAGAGTGGTGAGAGTGGGCAACCTTGTCTTGTTCCTGATCTTAGTGGAAATGCTTTCAGTTTTTCACCATTGAGGACGATGTTGGCTGTGGGTTTGTCATATATGGCCTTTATTGTGTTGAGGAAAGTTCCCTCTATGCCTACTTTCTGGAGGGTTTTTATCATAAATTGGTGTTGAATTTTGTCGAAAGCTTTCTCTTCATCGATTGAGATGATCATATATTTTTTCTCCTTCAATTTGTTAATATGGTGTATCACATTGATTGATTTGCTTATATTGAAGAATCCTTGCATTCCTGGAATAAACCCCACTTGATCATGGTGTATGATCCTTTTAATGTGCTGTTGGTTTCTGTTTGCTAGTATTTTGTTGAGGATTTTTGCATCTATGTTCATCAGTGATATTGGTCTGTAGTTTTCTTTCTTTGTGACATCTTTGTCTGCTTTTGGTATCAGGGTGGTGGTGGCCTCGTAGAATGAGTTTGGGGGTGCAAAAACAGTCCAAAAAAGCCTGTATACTCTTTGACAGATTTACCTATATAACCATCATCCAGACTTACCAATTTTTAACATTTTAATATTTTTTAAACATTTTGTTCTATTTGCTTTATCATTTACACTCTCTCTAGTTAACTCATCCTTTGTTTTTGCCAAACTAAGCAAATACATGTATACTTTCTTATTTCTTCTTTTTTTTGCACAAAATTAGTATTCTGTTTTTGCTCTTTTGCATTTTTTTTTATGTCACCTAACAATATATCCTGGAGAGCACTTTTCATATCATTTTGGGATTTTTTGTTTTGTTTTGTTTTTAATAGCCACATGGCACTCCATTGTGTGTATGGACCACGGTTTAACCAACTTATCTCCTATGATTAGGCTATTAGGTACTTTCCAACATTTTGCAAATACAAATAATGCTGAAAGACATAATACTACACATATGTGTTTTCATATTGCCAGGGTATGTGAAGGTTAAATTTCTTGAAATGGAATTGCTTGGTAGAAAGGCTTTACTTATTTGCGTTCACACCAGCGATATATAAAAGTGCTATTTCCCATAGCCTCACCAAGTGAATATATTCTCAAGCTTTTACTTTTGCCAGTCTGGTAGGTCAAATGGATCTCTCAGTGTATTTTAAATTTACATTTCTCTTATTATGAATGAAGATGAGCATCTTTTCATATGTATAATGGCTGTTTTGTGTTTTGTATGTCTTTACGAATTGTTGTTCATGTCCTTTGCCCATTTTTCTGTCAGTTTTTGGTCTTTTTCTACTCTTGAGTTTTGAAAGTTTCCAATATATTAGGAATATTAGCACTTTATCTATAATACATATTAACAATATTTTCTCCTGTTTTGTCATTTGGAACTTCTATGTTCCACTCTTTTCTCATGGAGTTTTTGTCACATAAAAGTTCGTTTCATTTGTGATGCTTTGCTTTGAGTTGAATCTATCAACCTTTTCTTATATTGCATCTGGACTTTGGCTCAAAGGTAGAAAGCTGGTCCCCACACCTAGGTTATAGTGTAATTCACTTATGTTTTCTTCTTGTTCTTATATGCTTTCCTTTTTTGTTTTAACGTAAAGTATTATTATTTTAATACATTGCTGAATATCTGCTACTTTTAAATTTTATATTTCTTGCACCGATGTTTACAGTTGAGATTAATTACAATTTTCTATACATTGTGATATCTTTAATATAAAGTTATCCTGGTTTTATAAAAATAAATTTGAGTTAGTTCTCACTTTTTCCATGATCAAAAGTAGTTTGAATACCATTGGAATGATCTGGCTTTATTTAATCAGAACTTGAGAGATATTTATTCACCTTTTCATTCTCTTTTATAGCAATTAGTCTGTTTAACCTTTTCATTTTGGATTGTTTGGAAATTTTAATTTTCTTAAGAAATTATCCATTTCCTGAACATTTTCAAATTTGTTGCTGTAGATCTGCGTATAGAGAGCTCTACATGGTAAAGAGGGACAATATGCACCTTCTCTATTGACTGTCTCATTTTAAAGAGAGAATGTCAGGATATTGGGTTTTTTTAATTAAATATTATGACTCCAATTTGTATTACAGTACTCCAGTGTTATTTCTATGAGATTCCACCTAATGGATAAAACTGGGGGTAAAATCGCAAACTTGTTTTTGCTTCCCAAACTCGTAGGCTTTCTCTGTTTCTCTCTTAGAGATTCAAATATATGATTGAGAGAAAGCCTCAGGAAAATGATTAATTTCATTGATCATCATTATCACTATCATTATCATTATTATAATGATTATCATTATCATTATCACATCATTATCATCATTATCATATAATCACTTAGATTCAGAGAATACTAGAGCTGGAGAAAAGATTATAGATAATTAGTCCAACCCTTTCACCCTATAAACAAGGAAGCTGAAACCTTGTCGGGGTGACTTGCTCAGAGTTACCATCACAAATGAGTGGTTAGTGGTAGAGCCAGGGCAAGAAGCTGGTTTCCCAGCCTCTTGTATCCTATTCTAGTGCTCTTGCTTAGTTTCCCCTCCCTGCTTTTAGGGGAACTACTCGCATGTTGGGCTTAATGCAGATTCCTGCAGACTTCTACTTTCAATCAAAGTGAGTCAGCGCACCCAAAAGAGGTGATCCTGCAGGAAAGTGAGTGCACACTTGGAAATTCAGAATTAAGCTTTGGGTGAAGTTATTTCTTCAGGAGTAAAGCCCACTCACACAGTAGAAAGCCGTGAGAAGTTAAAGATCTGTTGATCCTTGGCCTCCATTATTCTCCTCACTGCACCCTCACCCATTGGAGATTTTTCCTAAAGCTCTTCAGAGTCCTCAGATGACCTCCAGGGAGACTCTGTAGTTACAAACAGCATGCAGGTTATTATCACTTGGCTGACAAAATTTTGCTGAGAATCAAATGATTGATGTATCCATCTGTTGCTCTGGTAAAACCTGAGGAGGGTCTAAAGTGAAGCTGGCTGTATAGGTGGTGTCCTCAGCAATACATGACCCATGGAAAGGCCTTAACCGTTTGCCAACTGCTTTGTAAGTCACCAAAACAGTACAAAATCAAAATTGAACCAAGGAATTTCAAAGCACCAATGAGGCTAGCAGCTGCCTCCTGGTTTAAATATAGAGAATAATCAAAATGATTCTAGGGCTTCCCTGGTGGCGCAGTGGTTGAGAGTCCGCCTGCCGATGCAGGGGACACGGGTTCGTGCCCCGGTCCGGGAAGATCCCACATGCCGCAGAGCGGCTGGGCCCGTGAGCCATGGCCGCTGAGCCTGCGTGTCTGGAGCCTGTGCTCCGCAATGGGAGAGGCCACAACAGTGAGAGGCCCGTGTACTGCAAAAAAACAAAACAAAACAAAACAAAAAAAAAACAAACAAAATGATTCTTCATTTGACACTCATAAAGGATAGTGCTTCTTTATTTTTTTTAATTTTCTTTCCAAAGAAACCCATCACTTTCTATGCCTGCTGAAATAAAGAGCTCTCTTAGCTTGTTTCTGAGTTGGAGACTCTTCCCACTTACCCTGCATTTCTTCAGAACATCAGCCTGGTCATTGCCACTGGAGCAGCCTGCCAGGATGCCCGAGCCTTACAAGGATCGAGTGGAATGTCATAGCAGAAGTGCATTGCAGGGGGAAGAGAGGTGCTGTCTCTGGAGAGAGAACAATCAGCTGAAATCCCAGTTAAAAGCATGGAATCTGAAATGAATCAGTCCAGTTCTGATAAGTAAGAAAGGAAACGGGAAAGGTGTAACAGTGGGGATGGATCAGTCTTGGCCTGCTATCTGTCATCCTTATGCTTTCTGTTTTGGAGAATGACGGGAGCTTACTGTTTGGGAATTGTCTAAATTTAAATTAAAAGCTACAGTTTATTCATAGAAGTTATTTCTAATCAAATGAATGATATAATAAATACTTCTATGTTCCAATATTTTCAAGAATTCAAATATTTCGAGTCAGGTGTTGCCATGAAATAGCTGAAGACATAGATATTGTAGTGATAGGAGTAGCAAATTAAAGAGCTTCTTCTTTTAAACACCTTGTCAAACACTAAAAGTTTGGCAGGCAGTTTTGATACTCAGAGCAGCTGGAGTTGGGGAGGCCTGGCTGGGAAGAAATGTCACATTTCTAGAAGTTGTAAAGAAAATGAAGCATATTCTTTCTTTAGCATAGCAGAATGTCCTGCTGATGTGTGAGTTGGGGCTGGGAGATGCCACCTCCTGCACGGTCCCGTGCTGTGCACAGACTGCAGAGGCTCTCTGCCAGAGGACTGAAGTGTCCTGTGTGGATCTAGAAGGATCATGAGCTCAGGGCAGTTTGTGACTCCATTATGCCTACTGTTTGTGAGGATAGTTGAAAATAGAAAGTTGAAATTATTTTGCTGAAAGGTTAGCACAGACAGAGGTTTATCCATCCCGCACAGGGGTCTCCTTTTGTAGAGCAAGGCTCTCCTCCAGCACAAGGGGGCAGGAGGTCGAGCATTCTGGGTGACGCTGCAGATGTTGAGGCCCATGACGAGTCATTCTCTGTTACCAGAAATGACTGAGTTTTGGGGTAGGAGATAAAGCCTGATGGCTGCATAAGTTTACATCCTTGGCCTTTTGGTTGGACATGCATTTAGCATTCTAATTCTGATTCTCTTGGGATGTTACTGAGATCAGGCAAGGTGTCCTTATTCCACGTCATTAGCCTTTTTGCTCACAACTAGCCTTTTGAAGAAGAGGGTGTATAGTACCTGCTCTTCTCTGTATGCTCCTTGCTTCTACTTCCACTTATATGACTGTTAACATCGTCCATGACACCAATAAAATGGAGGTGGTAGATTATCTTAGAAGATTTTCAAGAAATCACCTGACAACTACCTAACCTAGTCATATATCACAAGCATATTGCTACAATGGAAAGGCACACACAGCTGTTGATTTTTATTAAGCTTGCATTAAGCACTTAGCAGAAGACAGCAATAAATTAGTAATCACCTCAGTGTTTTCCAGGTTCAACTGAAGTGGCACATTAGGGGAATTCCAAGACGCTGTATCAAATATATGCTACATGGTGAAGGACACAGCAGGGAAGAGAGGAGAAAGTACACTGAAAGAGAATAATGGGAACAATTAAACTGTAAGGAGAATATACTGGAAAAAACATGCCTCCAAAGGTTGATATTTGTGTATAGCATAAAATGAAGTTGAAATTTCAGAGTGTCTTCCTTTCTTGGTAAGGTATTTGCAGTTCCAGTTAAGATTGGTAAATATAAATGACTAAATCTTATTCCCAGAAGGATGTTAGTATATCCCGACCTCCCAGGTTCTGAAACAAATTAGCATAGTACCCGCCTGACTCTTGTTTAGTCAGGCGGGTACTGTGCTAACTTCCACTGCCCATAACCAAGCCCTGAACATAATACCCGCGTGGAGAGAAATGTAACTTCATGTGCCAGGGCTTTTCTCTGCCAGCAGAAAGGGAAGGCAGTTGAGAAATTTGCCTATTCCGTCTTCTGCCCCATGGAATCTATAATTCACAGTACAATTTGTCACCCAGCAAGAACATGAAGATGAATAATGGAAAGGAGAAAATTTACAACCTCTTCCCTCTTGTTTTGTAATTTAAGGGTCACTTTCTTCATTCCTTCACTCACAGAATTGTGGTTTAGAGCCATGCTGTTTTGAATTTGTATTGTGGCTCCGTCATACACCAGCTGGGTGACTTCGGGTAAATTACTTGATTCCTCTATGCCCTTAGTTTCCTTATCTGTAAAATACAGACAATTACAGCACCCACCCCCTAGGATGAGTATAAGGATGAAATGAGTTAACATTTGCAAAGTGCTTAGAGCAATGCCTGGCACTTAGTAAGAAATATATAAATAATACCAAAAAATAAATAAATGAAATGTTTTTGAGGGCCTCGTATATGCCAGACACAGATCTAGGTACGGAGATACAGTAGTGAATAAAACAAAGTCCTGACTGACCTCATAGAACTTTCTTTCTAGTGGAAAAGTAGGTGATAAAAACAAGGCGACGTATGAGTTATGGTGATGGCTATTATGGAAATATCATGCAAAAGAGAGACGGGAGTATAGGGTTGGTTGTTGTTGGCAGAGGATAGTCAGGGGAAGTCTTTTGTATGAGGTGACATTGGAGCAGAGATTTGAGGGGATGAAGAGAGCTATTCAGAAGTTTGAGGAGAGGAGACATTCCAAACAGAGGGAACAACACTGGCAAAGGCCTGGAAGTAAGAGTAAACTTGGCCTATTAGATGAAGAGCTAAAACAGCCAGAGAGTGAGTGAAGTAGGGCATGAGGAGAGAGATAAAATAGGCTGGATCACATAAGCCATGGTCAGATCATCTAGCTCCAGGAAACAGGCTTAATTCCTAAGTTTAAAGAGACCATAATAATCAGCTTCATTCCAAGGGTATATATTGTCATCCCTTTGTTTCACTAGATTTTAGTTACTTTAAAATAAAGGAGTAGGTGGAAGTAACCCAAGTGTCCATCGGATAGACAGACAAAATGTGGTGTATACATTCAGCCTTAAAAACAAAGGTAATTGTGACACATGCTACAACATGGATAAACCTTGACGACATTATGTTAAGTGAATTAAGCCAGACACAAAAAGACAAATACTGAATGATTCCACTCATATGAGGTAGTCATATTCATAGAAATGAATAGTCAAATTGATAGAATTTGAGTAGTTAAATTCACAGAAACAGAAAGTAGAATGGTGGTTTCCCGGGGCTGTGGGGCGAGGGAAAAGGGGAGTTGTTTAATGAATACAGAGTTTTGCAAGATGAAAAATTTCTGAAGATTGGCTGCACAGTAATAACAGTACTGAACTGTACACTTAGAAATGGCTAAGAATGTAAATTTTATCTTATATATGATTTACCACAATTAAAAATTTTTAAATAAAAATAAAAACTGATAATGCAGTAACGCAGATTCACCTCCATACTACTAACATCTGGGGGAGCTAGGCACCAGGCAATGCATACAGATTCTCTGCTCTCTGAGTGTGTACCTAGTGGGCGACAACAGAAAGTCACATCCAGTGACAATTCCCATTGTTGAGCTTGTACTTCTTTTCACTTTAGGATTAGTAAATGTAAATTAATGGGTTACAATACATTATAAAAATTACTCTCAAACCCAGATTCTGTGAGAATAGGGTAAGATTAAGGGCCATTTCCGTTACTGTTTTGATGATTTCTGAGCAATAGATTTTCTCCTGTGACTTCGCTCTGCAAGAACTGCCGCCTGCCATCACGCAGCTGAGGCGATGTGCCAGGCTCCAGGCCCAAGCTTTCCTAAGCAGCAGCGGGCTGCGAGTCGAGCCCTAATGGAGAAGGTAACAAGGCTCACTTAAACTCAGAGACAAGGATGCTAAAGGCCCTCCAGGTGGTGTATGTTGTCTATATGCTTTTAACAATACCTGCCAGGACAAAGAGGCATAATTTCCATCTGAAATGACACTTTTAAATAGTATTTTTCACAAGTATGATTAAGCTGTTTCTACCCATTATTGCTCAGAAGAACACTCTCACAACGGGAAGAAAGGACAAAATAAAAACAAAGCAAAAATGCAGAAGCCCAGGCCATACTGTGCACGCAGTTCCATTTCTGTTGGGGTTCTGTCCTCAAGGTGTTTGAACCCTTTTCCTCCCTGACATGAGTTGCATTTAGCTACTGGCTACAGGACAGAGCTCTCGGGTTCCCATGATGAGGGGTGGTGGTAAAGACAGTGAATGTGTCCTATACAGGAAAGGAGCACAGTAACAGGCCTCCCCAGTGTACTTGAAGGAGGCCTGCATGATGGAGAACACCCTACATCTGAGTTAGAAAATGCAGATTCAAAGATTGCATGCTTTTAGCCTCTGTAACCAGAGATGAGAAATTATTTCATATGTGTGTGGTTGGAGAATGGTTTAAATTGGCTAAAAGTTCAGTGGGAACCCATATTCTGAGCTGCTGTTTTAAAGAAAGAGCTAGTATGACATCGGCTTCACTCAGTGCAACTGCCATGATTTCCTTCAAGTGATTTATATACACAGTTGATCCTCATTATTCACAGATTCAACATTTGTGAATTCACTTACTCTCTACAACTTATTTGTAACCCCAAGGCAATACCCTGGGGGGATTTTTAGATCATTCATGGACATGCACAGAGTTGTGGTACGTGTCCCCAGCTGAGGTTGAACAAGGCCATGTTTTACTTCCTGTTTCAGCTTGTACTATAAATAAGGGTCCTTTTCATAATCTATTTAATGCCACATTTTTCATGTTTTTGTTTTAGTTGCTGATTTTGCTGCTTAAAATGTCCCCCAAGGGTAGTGCCGAAGAGCTGTCTTGTGTTCCTAAGTGTAAAAAGGTTGTGATGTGTCTTACAGAGAAAATAGGTGTGTTAGATAAGGACGTTCAGGCATGAGTTATAGTGCCGTTGGCCATGAGTTCAAGTTAATTAATCAACAATATAGTGTAAATATAATCTTTAAAAAGAAAAACACACCAAAAAAAGATTATATGTTGACTGGTTGACAAACATGTTGTGACCAGAGGCTCCCAGGAACCTAACCCTTAGGAGCAATGACTCAGTATGCACTGATTCAGTGTTAAGACTTACTTTATAGGACATAACCACAAGGAATAATGACAGCTAACTATATTCTGAAAACTCTTCCTGAGAAAGATTTATGCTGCTTAATTAGAAAAGCAAGCATAATATCTAAAACAATAGCATTTTAAGCAAAATACTTTTCTTAGACTATGTCAATGTATATTTCTTAGACTATGACCATATATATATATATATATATATATGTATATATATGTACATATACATATATAATATCACAGCCTCAGAAAGTCTTTGTTAGCCTTAAATAATATTTTAAATCTGTTTATATATGTATTGGTAAACAAAGCAATATAGAGTTGTAGTTAAGAGTATGGATTTTGTCATTAGATAGATTTGGGTTCTCCCTCTTACCAGCTCTGTGATCTTTAAGCCACATCCTAGATGGAAAAGTTATCTAACCTGCCTGAAGCTCAGTTTTCTCATCTGTATAAAAGGGGATAATAGTAGTTCCCATCTTATAGGACTTTTATGAGCCTTAAACAAGATGTACAAAAATTAATATGAACACTTCCCTGCATACAGCAGTGCTCAATATGTGTTAGCTATTATTATTATTTTCTGAGTCAGATAACATGTAAGATTTAGAAGAAAATTTATCTCTGAACTGTTCCATACAGAATTTGTGATTGGGATATTTGAGGTAATAGAGGAAGCACAATCACCGTGAGATAGAAATGAGAAGTTCTTTTGAATCTTCTTCTATTATTTATCTACCTAGCTGAGGTAGGCTGTGCCCACATCTTTGTGTTTATCATTCGTTCAACACGTATTTGTCATGCACACAAAACTATGGGACAGGAAAGCTGTCACATTACTTACCAATACTTATATTAATTTTCTAAATCCACTGAGTTAGACTCAGGTCATTCTGTCAGCAAATGCATTCCAAGGAGGACCCTATTTAGATAAGAGCCCTCTGCAATTCTCAAAGCAGAGATCATTTCTTCCCTGTCCTGTGCGCCTCTCTTGGAGTTTTCAAGATAGTATTCTGAGCAGTGTGAGCACAATGAACATTTGCTGGCTTCTCTGGGCAAGCCCTTCATATGTGTGAGCGCCCATGCGTGTGGAGTGTGGGAAGGATTAGTGAGAAGGTGAGGCCATCTTCTGCACACTCACAGTCCACTCTCCTCCCCGCAGAGCTGGAAGCCCTCCCAGCGACACGGATGGCCACCCAAAGCTGGAGGGAAATAAACTCAGCCAGGTGGTGGCTCTTAGCCTGCTTTCTGCCCCACCCAATCCAAAGATATGATAACCCACTGATCAGTAAGGGTGGCTCTAATGGACACTAATTCTTAAGGAGGTAGGATTGTGTGCAGTGTGTGTGTGTAAGTGTGCACCTGTGATGGGCATTGTCAGAATTTCTTTGAGGCAAAAGTAGCTTGATAAAGTCCCAGAAGTGATTTTTAATTTTTTTTAATTAATTTATTTATTTATTTTGCCGCACCGCTCAGCTTGCAGGATCTTAGTTCCCCAACCAGGGATCGAACCTAACCCCGTAGTGAAAGCACTGAGTCCTAACCACTGGACCTCCAGGGAACTCCCCCAGAAGTGATTCTGACATCCCCCTCCTCCTCTTAGCAGGGTGTGACATTTCCTTCTCACATTTCTGTCTGGTGAGAGGGAAACACACACCTTGTCATTTCACAAAATGTTCAGTTCTAGCTCAGTGCCCACATTTGGTGTTTTCTTAGCCCTAGAGCTTACTTTGTTGTTTAGAGTGACTTGTTCTTAGTCATGCCTTTAGGTGGCTTAAGGGACATATCTTAGATTCTCTTTCTGGATCACTACCTTGTCCAAGTCATCACCCATGCATTCCAAACATCAGAAATACTCATACCTTTATAAAAACATTGTACCATTTCTCCTTAAGGCTCTTGATTTCTTCCATTAGTCAGTCTCTCTCTCTCTCTCAAATGAATAACAGAAAAGCATTTAACTTTGATCTTCCTTGTTTGTGGGAAAACACATCCTTTTTGGACCCTTGCCTTAAAAAAAAAAAGACTTTAAAAGGAAATAATACAGTTGAGAAGAGAGTTATGTCAGCAGAATTCCAGTTCCTTTTTTGTCCTCTTTGAATCTGCTACTTATCAAGATGCCTTTTGTAGTACTTTTGTATAGTTTCTTCATCTATATTCCAGGAGCAATTGAGACATTTTTTCCTCTATCCAGGAAAAGTGTATCTCATTATTATCTGTTTCAGCTATGAAAACCCAGCAATTACCAGTCTCTTCTGCATACTACTGCTCATCAATAACACTAGCTATTAAACTAAGTAAAGATGAAAGTTTGCTTATGACTCAAGAGGTCTGAAGAGAAACATGTAATAGAACATTCCTATTATCACACTTAGAATAACAGAAGAATCCAAGGTAGAAAAGTTTTACAGAATTTACATAGAAAATTGAACCACTGAGCTCTATTTCCTTATTCATATAGCAAATGGAGATTAATGGGTGATTTGGTTCCCTTTATAAAATATTTTGTATGTTCATGAATTCTAAAAGTTAGAGTAGAAAATAGCAGTCTGTATCTTGTAGTTTGATACTCAGCTGGACCGAAGCTTTGTTGAGAGACAGTGACTTTCGGCGAGATGACCGTTTTCACCATGACAGTGCACACACTTGAAATCATGCCTAGGTTCAGCCTCTTATTAATGATAAAATTTATCACAAAATGTTTATTTCTGGCCTATTGCATTTCTTTTTAAAAAAATCCCGTGAAATCTATGAGCTAATGAAAGATAAATCCTCTTAAGTATGTAGTATAAAAATTATTTTTAATATGAGCATGGATATCCATGGTAAAAAAGAATTTTCAGAACAGTTTATTCTCTTGCTTACTTGCCAGGCATTCCCTTGGCCTCTGAACAAATTATCCTTAAAACAATTAGTTTAGAAAACCGATAATTCCCACACAATCATTTCTAATCTAAACATAAACAAAATTTGCCATTATTACAAAAGAATTAAAGCTAAGTGGTTTTTTGTGGGTTTTTTTGAACTATCACAATACACAGTGAAGCTAACTACCAAATCCTTATTTCAGGGAATTCAGTTACATTGCTTTTAAAAGTTATTTCATTTAGTAGGTAGCTATTGTTGTTTTAAGAACTGAAATTTTTATGCTGTGCTCTCTACCCTAATATTTAGAAACAGATTATTTCTAAAGCAAACTACGAAAGACCACTTGTTTCAAATATTATTTTCTACATTTTTCTGATGCCATTGCTGTCTTGGTGGTAGTGATTATAAACACCTTCTGTGTGCAAAATGTTGTAGGAGGAGATGTACAATTTGAGTATAAGGATACTATCCACCTTCTAGCTACATATAATTTACTATTCTTATAATTCTCTAATATTTATTCAATTTATGAAAACATAAACTTCTTTGTACTGTTAGGCCTACCATAGATTTTGATTGCATGACTAAAAGGTCTGTCATTTGGCTCTTCCAGTCCAATATTTTTATTCACAACTCGAAGAAGACATGTAACTACTCACCGATTTTTGGATGTCACAAAGGTGGAAAAAGATAATAGATGTAAAAGATGATGAAATCATGATCCACAAATACCTTGATGTGTTGGAACAATGGGCCATAAATCAATATGATGAAATTTAATAGGGATAAGTGTAAGCACAGAGGAGCCATCAGTGGGCTATGTAAGATCATCACGTACTGGATCGTGTATTTGTTAAGGTTCTCCAAGAAACTGACATCAAGATGAAATTAAACTTGCAAGGATTTTATTGAAGAAAATGCCCATGAGAAAAAAATGGGGAGGGAGCTGGGAAAGCTTGGGAGAGCCATCCAACTATGATGCACATCTCCTAGTGAAGGAAATAAAGGAAGGAAGGTTGAGTGAAAGTGTCCATGACTTCCATGAAGTGAAATGAAAATTCATCAAAACCATTATGGGGTCCTTTAGCCAAAGTTGGCTTTCTGGAAGAGTCCTGTGGCCCTCAGGAACAGGCTGCCTTAGCAAGACTGCTGCAATCAGTCATTGGCTAGGAACAGCCCATGGGAAGCATGGCCTTAGTGCAAGTGAAGCAATGCTTTTAAGGTGTGACAGCTGGGGCCCCCGGTCAGTCAAGCTCCCTGTAGCTGGAAGTCTGCAGAGCACATTTTCAAGGCATTCTCAAGGCAAGTGCCTACCTAATTTGGCTTTTCAAAGTTCCATCCATTTTTTTGCTTAGAAAATATAAAATTTTTTTTAGATAAGTAATTCAAAACCAAACAAATCTGAGATCCTAAAAATGTAATCCTGTTTTAGGATCTCTCTAGTTCCAGAACAGTTACTGCTCATGGAAAACATCTTTAAGAAAAAAAAAATTAAATTCTGTTCTTTGATGTGTGTGTGTGTGTGTGTGTGTGTGTGTGTGTACACACACAAGTAATTATAGAATATAACTACTTTCTTTTAAAAAATACATTCCTTGTAGTTCAGGCATCCCCAGCCATTATTCTTTTTTTGATACTTAAACTGTCAACTTTGGTCAATGGGGACATTTTAGGATTGGTTCTGGGTCATTTTGACATACCATGTTAATCATTTTTTTTTAACTCGATCTTTTCTTTTTAAATCAACATTACTGAAGTATTATTTACATATACTGAAAAGAACCCATTTTAGTGTACAGCTTGATGAGCTTTGACAAATGTAACTCCCATGTAACCACTATCACAATTAAGAATAACCATCCAAAAAGTTGCCTGGTGCCACTTTGCTGGCATTGCCCCGCTACAGCTGCAGCCCCAGGCAATCAGTGATCTACTTTCTTCCACTGGAAATTCATTACACCTATTCTAGAATTTTATATAGGTAAAAATCACATAGAATGTTCTCTTCTGGTTCTGGCTTTCTTACATAATGTTCTGGAGATCAATTGTGTTTTCTCATCTGTGAGTAGTTTGTTCCTTTCTATTTCTTGAGAAGTATTTCCTTCTATGCATCTACTACAACTTGTGTGTCCACTCACCCGCCAATGGACTTCTGAGTTCCCAGTTTGGGCCTATTATGAATAAATCTGCTCTGAACACTCATTTAAATATCTTTGCAAAGATATATGTTTTCATTTCTCTTGGGTAAATACTAAGGAGTGAAGCTGCTGAGTTATATGTTAAGTGTATAAGAAAACTATTAGAGTACTTTCTAGAGTACTTGTGCTCTTTTACACCCTCCCCACAACATAAGAGCATTTCAGTTGCTGCACAGCCTCACTAACACTGTGGGCAATGGTATCTCATTGTGATTTTAATTTGCAATTTCCTGATACTATTGATATTGAACATCGTTTATTGTGCTAACTGATCATTTGCAAATCTTTTGTGAAGTGCTTGTTCAAATCTTTTGTCCATTTTTTTTTTTTTTTTTTTTTTTTTTTGCGGTACGCGGGCCTCTCACTGTTGTGGCCTCTCCCGTTGCGGAGCACAGGCTCCGGACGTGCAGGCTCAGCGGCCATGGCTCACGGGCCCAGCTGCTCCACGGCATGTGGGATCTTACCGGACTGGGGCACGAACCCGTGTCCCCTGCATTGGCAGGCGGACTCTCAACCACTGTGCCATCAGGGAAGCCCCTTTTGTCCATTTTAAATTGGATTCTTGTCTTTTTAATTATTGAGTTGAATAGTTCTTATATATTCTGGATATAAATCTTCAGAAATAGGTACTTTGAATATTTTTCCACTTGGTGGCTTGTTTTTTGTTTTTTTTTTTTAACAATGTGTTCAGAGAAGAGGAATTTAATTTTGATGATGAAATTCAGTTAAGCAATTTTCATACACTTCATGTTTTTGTGTTCTAAGAATCCTATGCCTATTCTAAAAATCTTGATTTTATGTTGTTGTCTAAAAGTTTTATAGTTTTAACTGTTATATTATCCATTTTTGTGAATGCCATGAGGTAATGTCAAGGTTAATTTTTTCCCATATGAATATCCAATTGTTCCAGCATGTTTACGAGCACTAATTGTTACAACAGGACAGACCTAAGGCTGACTGCAAGATTGGTAAGAAACATCTTTTCTGCTCCTCAAATGAGAATTAATCACAGAGCAGCTGCCTTTGAGTCTACTTTCTGGTACACAGCCTGTAACCACTACCCAGTTTCTCCTCAATAACAGGCAATAAAGGGGAGAACCATGTATTGCCCAATCAACCATATGATTTAGTCAACAACTTGCTGTTTGTTACTAATTCCCATAGTTTTCTCTCAAATCCCATTATTTGGCCCATGAGGTCCTCATCCTTCATCTTCCAGAAAATGACATCTCTATTAGCATTCCGCCCTCATCACCAAAACTGTGCAAATCTATGAAGGGTCTGAGCTCTACCCTCCTTGCAAGCTAACAAGTTAGTCATTCATAGTTTCAAGGATGTCGACAGAAGACATGATTCCTAGGTCAGAGACAAAGAACTTTATTACTCATGGCAGGAGCAGAAGCCAGGGTGTCAGTATTTGCACTATCTTCCTGAGCCCCAGTTCCCACAGAGCAATATCTGCACGTGCAGTACAGTGTGGTAAAGAAGAGGAAGCCTGAGTTTGGGGAACCTGAATCTTTTATAATGGGAAGTAAGTGTCTCTTTGCTCTTGAGGGAGACACTACCTCTGTCTTCCAAAGCTGTTTGCTCTGCAAACATACATGAATAAATAGTTCATAATAAATGTAGTCAGTGCCTCTGGTCACAAGGTTATCCAGAAAGGTGAGAGACAAATGGAACATTGTCACCCACTACTTATACCTCCCTGGTTGTTCTTTCTTGGCCTCATGGAGTTTCTTCCTATGCATCCCAGGTTAGTATTCAGCAAGAGACTCAGAGACCCTATGCAGATTTCTATAGCTTTTTTCTGCATAGCTCCCTTCTCTCTGATTCTCTGATCTGTAGATTCCAGTCATGTCTGCTTCCCTGAATTCTTATCTCTGTTTTCTCCATTTAATATGACCTTGTGCTTTGCTGGAGATCGCCCTCCCTGCACCTCAATTCAGAAACTCCTTCCAGGCAGAAAGCTGGGGTGATTGTAGAGCTCAGCTTATCTATTTCCTTTCTCTCACGGATCACAGTCCTACGCTATTTCCTTTATAATGCCTGAAACAATGGTTTTGTAAGTTTTGTCCAATTTTCCTTGTTTACAATGAGATTACAAATCCCACACCAGTTCCCTCATCATGGTAGAAGCAGATGTCCCCTTTGTTTTGTTTATTTTTCAACAGTTTCTGGGACAGTCATCAAAAATAATTAGGCTTTAAGTTGCATATAGATAAAGGTAGAATTAATTGCATACATGAACTGGGGCAGAATAACAAAACACTTACACTTATTTTTCTGAAGCAGACATGTAGTCTAAGGGTGCCTTTCAGGGAGGCTCACAGGGTCAGGCTCTCTGCGCCGAGGCCAGTCAAGTGAATGTAGAGTCATGAGGGAGGCATTAGAAAGCCTCAGAGGCTGCTCTCTCCCCCTTGTTTGAAAAGGCAATTCATCTAAACCTTTGGGAAAATGTCAGGTTGACTTCTTTGATGCTCTCATGTACTTCATAGTAAATGGTTTAGGCCTGAATAGAAGTATCTCTTCCTTCCTTATTAAGTCAAGACCTCCAATCTCAGAGTGATTACCAAGACTGGTGGCTTCCTCCTTCTAGTTATGTGACTGGACCCATATCCGGGTCTAGACACAATGATTCACAACCCATAAAGCAAGGGTTCAGGCTGAGGTATGATCGGGGAGAAGAGGTTTCCAGCATATCCTCACCTATTTTGACAACTCAGGACTGAATAAGCAGAACAGGAAAAATTGGGAAGAGTGTGTTACTCAGTTTACCAAATAGTTTCCTCAAATGAGCCAAACGCCAGCACAGTGAGAGTGCCCAGGCTCACTTCTCACCTTTCCTCATCTTTCATATTTTATCCATCTTCCCATTTTATTTCCAGCCTGATGATTGTCCATTATTTCAACTCTTTCATTTCATAATCTTATAAAACCAATTAAGAACATTATAAATATTATTAATACATTGACCAAGAATGGATTTCAGCTGCTTTTCAAATCTCTCATTTATTCAGTAGAAGAGTGAATTTTTCAGGCCATGCTGATGATCCATCTTACCAGTGCATATTTAACAAAGCGTTAATTTGTCCTTTTCGTGTCATTATTGTTTAATGTAAAAAAAAAATTGTAGCTATTTTTAGAACCATTCTTATATTGAACCATGAGTTATTATAATTGGTGATTAGACACAATAACACTACTAAGGGAAAACCTAGAAGCTGTTTCTCAACCTCTAACCTAAGCACCCTCCTCACCTCTGCCATAATTACTTTCCTGAAAAATGAAGTTATGCCAATCATGTCATTCCACAGCTTGAAGACTTCTGGTGGATCCCTGCAGCCTAATGGATAACATTAAAACATTTGAGGGAATACAAGGCCCATTTACAATCTGAACCTAGTTTTAACCTCAACACCATTTTCTGCTTTTGTCTCACTTTGAGATTCTACCATTCTGAAAGCACCTTACACCATAACTAGGTCAGAAGAGCTTTCAAGTTTCCATGTCTTTGCTTGGGCCATTTCATCTGTCCCAAAGACCTCTCAGAACAGCACTGACCGCTCTGGCCAGGGTTGTTTGCCCACTCTTCTCACCTCTTTCTTACCTCTGCACAGGTGACGTACACCAGTAAACATGTCACTGGCAAGTCCTGTGCTTTACCAAGGGGCACAAAAGAGTCAGGCTAAGATAATTCTCCAAACTTGATGCCTCAATCTTCTATCCTATTGATCAACAGTAAGTCCCACCTCTTTCCAAGAGTTTCCACACTAAATATACCTGCAAATCTTCTGATGTGATTACATATATAACTTGAAAGTTCCCTAGGCTCCACCAGACCGAGGCAGAGAGAGGGGATTCTTACTGACTTTACGTTCTCGAGCAGTGATGTTCAGTACAACTTTCTGCCGTGGTGGAAACTCATCTGCGCCATCCAATAAGATAGCCACTAGCCACATATGGCTATTGCGTATTTGACATGTGGCTAGTGTGATAGAGGAAGTGAAATTTTTCAGCTGTATTTTAATTAATTTAAATTTAATTTAAACAGCTGCATTTAGCTAGTGGCTGCCATTATGGAGAGTACAGTTCCAGAATCCTCATAACCCTGGAGACCAACACACAGGACTATTATTCCAAGGATTAGGCTTTTAATAGTATCAAAAAAAAAAAAGGTTTTTTTAATGGATAACTGGTCATAAAAATTAAGGCACTTCTAAAGTTGTATGACTGCAAGAATTATTTTCTTTCTCCGTTCTTCAGGATTTAATTATATACAATCCAGCCTACATAATTTTGCACTGGTTTTCATATTGCCTTTTAAATGTTCTACAACTTTCCCTCTGTGTGCAAGTTTTGTCACTCTAGAATAAAAATCCCAACTTTCTGTTTTGTAATTATTTCCTTACACCTTTTTGAGTGTGCTGCATATAGAAAACATGTATTAAATGCTATTGAGTTAATGGTTGGGCTAGTCAATAAAATATTAGACAAGAAAGATCACCTTAATGGAAAATGTGAAAACACAGATATCATCACTAAATAAATTCAGTTAGCATTCATAATGGTTATAGTCTAGAAGGCAATTCAGAATGGAAGTTAAAGCATAAATGTGGATGCCAAATATACCACAGTTAAGTTATTCAACCTGTCTAACCTTCAGTTTCCTTTCTGTAAAATGATGAGGATAAGAATAGCATGCAACCCAATGAGATAATTCATGTAAAGCAGTGTCTGATACAGAAAAAGTAACTGATATTGTTACTCTGATAATGATTATCTTATCAGATATTATTTTATTAGTATTCTCATTGTGTAGATCTTTACAGTTGACAAGTCACTTTCAGAACATAATCTCATTTGACTCTCTACCTAAGAGGCAGGTAGATATTCAAGGCAGGTAGGTAGACCCACTTTATAAAAGAAAACTGAGGTTTAGAGAGTTTAAGAAACTTGGCCAAGCACCAAAAGGCAGAGCTGTCTACAGACTCCAAAGCCCACGTGCAGCTTACTATGCCATGTTGCTTTCCTTATTGGTAATCACCTTGCTGCCTTTTTAGAGATGCTAATTAATTCATTTCTTCATCTCCAAATGCTTAATCTAATCTGGGTTTTAGCAAATCTTCCTGCTTCCCAGGAATATCCTCTGCCTAGGGTTGCCTTTCTTTCCAGCCATATGCTGCTAATGTATTTTAAATTTGTTTCTCGTGTGTTAGACAAGCAAATGATTCATAATATGCAGTAGTGCCTTGTGTAAGCATTGGCAAATCAATTTTTTGAAAAACTCTTATCCATATCCAAGAGCAAACACTTAGGGTTTACCTCTGAAAAGCCAGGCCAGCATCTGAAGCTGGAGCTCAACAAATGCATCTTTGTTTCAGCTGATCTCAACATCAGTTATAAAAGCTCTTAGGCATCTGCCAAGAGCCTTTGCCATTTTGTACCTTACAAGTAAGAGACAAAGGGCTTTGGAATAATTAAACAAAGCCTGATTTCTACATTTTTTTTTTGCTCAGGACTCTATCCTGTGTAATTCATGCAAGCAAAATTTAAATAGAAGTCAGTGGAAAGGTGGCCCGTGAGAGACTTACAGGATTAGATTCCCAATCCGTATTCAAAAAAGTGTTCCTGCCAGTGCATATTAGGTGATAGTAAGACTTGATTTCTCTTCTTAATTAGGCAGAATATAATAATGTGGTTAAATAAATGCAAAACTCAATCACCACATTCATTCCACCACATCAGACCAAACATGATGGCAGGCTAAATGAGCATGGCACCCTTCACATCCAAAGGTAATATGAGTCCTTCACTCAGTATAATAATTTCCCGTCCACACTTCCAGCCTGCTTGGCATGGGGTCACTGAGCATGAGCACTGAGCATAGAATGCACATTGTTAAACGTAACTGAGGTGGAGGAAAAACAACAGGGTGGAGAAACAAAGCATATTATAGGATGCTTAGGGGCGCTCTGTGCATTTCACTTTTCTGACTAATAAATGTGAATTAGACTATTGGTCTATAGGGATGTCTATATAATCATGAGCAACTCAGTTCTTCTGTCTTTTTTTCTCCTCCTGCAATACAAAGAATTGAGAAAAGAATTCCCACAACAGAATTGAGTTCATACTGTGTTCAGTGACATTATGCCAGAACTGACCCATCCTAAAAACCTGTCTAGTGGAACACCCTTAGAACAATAATATTGCCCTTAGAGCAATAACATTCTAAGATATTACACTGTGAAGATTTTTCATAAGATAGTCATTTTATTGTTAGCTGGGTTCTTTACAAAATATCATACTAGTATTGAGATTTTTCTTTAGTATCCTGCCAAAAGATCCTTCTCACATGGTGGGTAGAGGGTGCTGTGAAAGGCTGTAGGCAGTCTCACTGAGTGATTCCTACAGCCCAGTTCAGGATAGAGATGTTGGTGATGGGTGATCAGTAAATATTGACCCAAAATTGACTACATAGGGTCTATGCTCCATGCTAATTCCCTGAGCTGTCCTGGGCATCTTTACCAAAACACTCCCTGTTCCATCATTTGTAAAGTCCAGCTAAGAGTCATTTATAACTTAATTCTGTCACATCCATAATAACCTTCCTAGATGTGTTGACTTTTTTTTTTTAATTGGAGTATAGTTGCTTTACAATGTTGTGTCAATTTCTGCTGTACAATGAAGTGAATCAGCTATATGTATACATATATCCCCTCCCTCTTGGACTTCCCTCCCGCCCCCATCCCACCCATCTAGGTCATCACAGAGCACTGAGCTGAGCTCCCTGTGCTATATAGCAGGTTCCCACTAGCCATCTATTTTACGTATGGTAGTGTATATATGTTAGTCCTAATCTCCCAATTTATCTCACCCTCCCCTTCCCCCAACCTGTGTCCATATGTCCGTTCTCTACATCGGCATCTCTATTCCTGCCCTGCAGTTAGGTTCCTCTGTACCATTTTTCTAGATTCCACATATATGCATTAATATACGATATTTGTTTTTCTCTTTCTGACTTACATCACTCTGTATGTGTTGAAGTTTTTATGAAATGTTTCCAAATTATATGTTAAAGAATATGGGGTGTGCTTGGCCTGTATATCATTCCTGTATGTACTCTGCACACTTATCTTGCCAAAGAGGCACTGCTCTTGCAACACTGATTTACAATAATGTTCTGACTTGTAAAACAAAACAAAACCTTGAGTCTGATTTTAAAATAAATTGCACAAATTTCAATCGGTCAAGATTTTAGTAAATGCAGTGACTATTGCAAGACAAAACTGGTGACACCTGACCTGCTTCTTTTGAGGAGTTTATAGTTGTGGTTTTTGTTTTGCTAATTTTGAATGTTGTCTGCTCTGATTTTCCTTACTTAGGGCAAGCAATAACAATGCTAAAATTTATCTCAGTTGTTTTCCACTTCTTAAGATAGTGTCATTTATTTTAACATAAAATGAAGTAGTGAATTTTCCTTGTAAATTTTAAAAATTATTAATGACATCTTCTAGTTATATATTTATCATAACCTAGACTCTGATATTTTCTCATCACTGAGAGGGGTTAAAATCTACTTTTCTATGACACATATACAAACACACACATGAACTAAAAAAGTAACCTGCTGACTGCTTAAAAGAATTCACATGATACCATTTGAAATTGATATGTCCTGGAAAAGAAATTCAGAAGTAGGGACTAGTCTATGCAACCACACCTAGAAATATTCTACCTATACTCATTTAGAGGTAGAAGAGGGACGTAGATTCCCAGTGATGCACTTAGAATTGTTTTCCTTCCGGCCCAGCATGCAAAATGAAAAGAGCTCTCGCATCTTGATGATAGATAGGATTTCCTAGCCACCAGCATAATTTTCACCAGAGCTAAAGCTGTATGGTTTAGTCTGGTTTATTCTCTAAAGTGGTCGCAACAGAAACTCCCTCTCTTCTTGGACAAGAAATAACAACACCCTCCTCATACTTGAGCACAGCCTCCCTGGCACAAGCAAAGCGTGTGCCCTGAGTTATATTTTCAGTAATGCCGATAGATTTACATTGGTCCATCTTAACCTCTTGTTTCTGCTTTGTGACAAATGACATAAGTTTATGAAGAGATGGGGTCTGCAAACGCCATTTGTTATTGTAAAATAGAACAAGGCTCGCACTGCAAAAAGGGATAAAACCGGCACCTTTGGAATCCTCAACTTGTGCTAACCAACTAAGTCAAGTGGACAGGGCGTTGGATAGCAAAAGTCAAGTTCTTCTGAAACACAGGGTTGAGGGTAAAACAAACCCTGCAGCAATTGATCCCTGTCACTCATTATGGAGCTAATGCTGGACAAAGCAACCACATAACCAAAGCCAGGCATGCTGCTTTTTGGCTCTGATTTTGGAAATGAATTTGAGCTCAGCAATTCTTTTAGCTTTTATAAAATTATCAAACACAGGGATTGTGTCTTCTTTTTCTTTTGTATTTGTTAACAGTAGTTTGTAAAGTGCTTTTCATAAAGTAAGCGCTTCAGAAATGCTTTTAATTGATTTTTCTGAGTGTTTTACCTTTTCTAGCTTCCAGCACCTTCCCTTCTATCTAGATTTCACAGGCTCCATTCATGGTATAAAATATCATTGCTGGAAGTGACCTCCATACCCTTATTTTATCCTGTACAAAGGAAGGGCAGATCACTCTTGTTTCTTTTTCTTCAATTGATCTTCTAAAATAAGACTAGGAAATAAGTCAAATATTTAACAGTGTACCTGTTACATGTTTAAACATTCTTTTGAATTATTTCCAGACATCTGAAGATATTGAGGTCAAAATTACAGGGCATTCTTGCTTCCTAACCATGAATGCCAGATTATTTTCCACTGAAAAATAAAAATGAAGATAAAATGAAATTAATATAGAAAATGGATTTTACTTACAATTAACATGGTTATTAGACTATATGGCTATGTAACATAAATTTAGTGGAAATCAATTTTTAATTTTTATTTATAACTCTCTAAGTAATTAAATGTCAACATATGATTTGAATATCAGAGAATGATTAATTTCTCAAGGGAATTAATGAAGTTTGTTGTTCTCTGTAGTTTATGATGAGTAAAACGTTTGCATACAATTTTATTATGGTATAATAAGAAAATAAAGAGCTACAGATGGTAGGTGATGAAGATGATGTGGTGAGAAGCAATCCGTGTCTGCCCTGGCTCAGCTCCTTCAGCCTCCCTCCACTGGAGTTCCTTCTACTGTAGTTCTGTGTAAGGGGTGAGGGGGGAAAAGGACCCCTTTTCCTCTCAGAACTGTTTAATTGGTGGGGTCATTTTTCCTTATATACCAATTGTATGCACCTCATGTAGCAGGGATCATTTTAGCAGAGTCTGAAGGACTGACACATGAACAAAAATGTAAAGAGTCAGCAAGGTACTGGGAGCTTGGGACACCAGCGTCACCGGCAGCAAGACCAACACAGTGCTAAACATCTGCTGTAAGGCTGTCGGTATGAGGATTGATCTCCGAGGCTGTGGCAGATCTCAGCCTGCCAGTGTGAGTAACGTCAGTACAGTTGCCAGGCTGCAGGGCAGAGAACAAGGAGGTTATGTAAGGTCCTTATGTTTCAGCAAGTCAAAGTAAAAAGTGTGTTTACAAAGGTGAATTGACAATGCAGGGCAGCATGTTACTAATTTCCAAACTCTATGAGAGTTCAGAGGAAACAGATATCACAACAAGGTTCTAGAAAAGATGTAGGTGGCTGAGTTCTGAAGAAAGGGTGGAATTTAAATAAACCAACCCAGTAGGAAGGCAGGAATCTCACCGTAGGATCCAAGCCTTTGAATCTTCTTAAGCAGCTTCCCCCATCGAGGGGCTCAGCCTGTGCCTCATCTCTAAAGGCGTCAAGCAGCAACCACACGGGCTCAAGAGCTCCCCCCAGGCTACACAGAGTTCCTCCTGCAAGACCCAGCCCTGTGGTTACACTTATCTCTTAACTCTGGCAACCCACTCCGGTATTACACCCCTGCTGGCAAGTTAGGGCAAGCTACAAACAATGGCCTCTTCTAGCCCATTACTCTCGATCTCTGCCCATTTACTCTAAACTCAGCTATTTTGGTCAATTTTCCTTTAGTTCTCAGAACCCCAGCCTTGGTATTTACTTCCAGTTCCTACTGTTCTGCAACCCAGTAGATACCTTTGAAGCTTCTTGGACCCTGACTTCCACCTCCCTTTGGCTCTGCTCACCTCCTGATTTTGGCATCTCTCTTGGTCGGGCGTGAGAAACTCCACGTCACAGTCCCAGCCTTCAGAAACACACTAGTAAAACTCTAACCCCTCAGACTCTTCACACTTGTACTTTTCCCTTTTCCAGCTTCACAGCCCAGGACACACTCATGTACTTAGAGAGCAAAGACCACTTGAACAGTGTGGAGGAGAGGGCAGTGCTCGCTCCACTGCAAGCTCCTCAAGACAGGTGACCATGTCTTTTCATTTTGAATCTCTGGCAGCTAGAACAGAGCCCAGCATAACATGGGCACTGACTAGGTGTTTCTGTTCATTGTAAACCCATGATAATGCAGAACCATTTTAATCATTTTCAGCCAAGGTTCCCTACTGTAGAGATCAAAACATTAGGTGCCAAGTCCCTCCACCCCTCACCCCAATTCCAGACCAAGATGCTAAAAGGCCTATGTAGGATTTGCAAAGAGGGTAGTAAAAATCCCATCCTGTTTGCAGCCCATCACCCACCTCAAAATTTTAAAAGGGTTGAAATTGAAAAGGAAGGAAGGCAGCTCTTATTGGTAGAGAGGTCAATGTGCTTCCCTCTCATTTCAAGTCAAATATGGGGGCCCTAGGACCCCAGTGCATGAGGGGACCAGAAAACTTGACTTACATTCCCTGGACTTTGGAGGGACCAGGAAATGGTGCCTAATTGCTTTCTGGGGAAGATAAAGGCAAAAGGCTGTGCCTTGAACTGCCTGCCACAATTGTAGAATAAAAAGAAGGAGACACGGGAGGGAACTGCTTTCCCAGTGATGGCAGAGAGCACAGGTCCCGTAGTCCTGAGCTGGACGTGGACCTTATAGAAAAAGCCACTGTGAGAACTGCCTGTTGGGGCAACTGATGGCAACAGAGGGGATGGGCCCCAGATACCCAGGGCTGAAAAGAAATCCAGCAACGTGACCTCATGGAAAATGACTCAGCCTTGGGAACCTGCCACATCCAGAGGGCACCAATATGGAGCTCCTCTGACCAGCTAGCTCAGCATCTAAGACCTTTACTTTTCCCAACCTCAGGCCCCTTCCCCACCTAGTGCAACCTCTGAGGAAGCCAGGGGCATCTAAGGAGAGCTGGGATTGGAGGGTGACAGTAAGTCTGAAGAGCAAGGTTAGGAAACAGGAAAGCTTTCATCTTGGATAAAATTTGAAGCTTTTTATAATTACAGTGGACTGGATATTTCTATGTCAAAAATGAGATCCTTCTTATGACCAAGGGTGACCAGCTTACTTTTAATCAGCTATGTGAGCTGAAGAACCATGGCACTTCAGATTTTGTCCAAAGAATGAGGACGAAATGGTTAACAGAGAGGGTTTGAAAGAAGAGGGTTTGAAAGAAGAGGGTTTGAAAGAAGAAGAAAGAGGAGCTGCTTTCTGCTGGCCCACAGTTGAATTCAGCTGATATAAATATAACAGAAGAATAAATAATGAATTGATGAGTGACTAAAGAAATTCAAGCAAGGAAATAATTGCAAATTCAGTCTTATTACTCGATTTGATTTAAAACACATTTACCATAAATTAAGGTTTTAAAATTATCTCTAGTTCACCCTTATCTCTGTTATTCACCAGGTCAAAACTCTGGTCACTATTTTTTGACCATTCCAGGTGAATACGCTTTTCCTCAACAGTTACCAAGTCCTCTAGCTTCTCTCCTAATTTTCTGAGGAGTTTTACTTTTGAATTCACAGCTCAGGGCAGCGGTACCAAATAATGATGTTGCCTTTTTTTTTTCTTCCAGTTTTATTGAGATATAATTGACATACTGTATTGTTTAAGATGTACAGCATGATGATTTAACTTACATACATCATGAAATTATGACCACAGTAAGTTTAGGCAACATCTATCATCTGATAAAGATACAAAAGAAAAGAGAAAGAAAAATATTTTTCCTGTGATGAGAATTCCTAGGATTTACTCTCTTACCAACTTTCATATATAACATATAGCAGCATTAACTATATTTCTCATGTTGTACATTACACCCCTAGTACTTATTTATAACTGGAAGTTCATACCTTTTGACCACCTTCATCCACTTCCTCTTCTCCCACCCCTTGCTTCTGATAAGCACAAATCTGATCTCTTTTTCTATGTTTTTGTTTGTTTTTGAAGTATAATTGACCTACAACACTAGTTGTTAGTTCACGGTGCACAGTATAGTGATTCGATCTTTCTATATATTACAAAATATATCACAACCATAAGTCTAGTTACCGTCTGTCACCATACAATGATATTGCATTATTATTGACTATATTTCCCACATTGTACATTTCATACCTATGACTCATTTATTTTGTAATTGGAAGTTTGTACCTCTTAATCTCCCTCACCTATTTCTGTCATCCCCTCTGGCAATCACTTGTTTGTTTTCTGTATCTATGACTCTGTCTCTGTTTTGTTATGTTTATTCATTTGCCTTGTTTTTTAGATTCCATATATAAGTGAAGTCATACAGTATTTGTCTTTGCCTGTCTTACTTATTTCAGTTAGTGTAATACCCTCTAGGTCCATCCATGTTGTTGAAAATGGCAAGATTTCATTCTCTTTTATGACTGAGTGACATTCCATTATATTAATATACCACATCTTCTTTATCCATTCATCTATCAATGGGCACTTAGGTTGCTTCCATGTCTTGGTTATTGTAAATAATGTGGCAATGAACATAGGGGTGCATATATCTTTTAGAATTAGTGTTTTCATTTTCTTTGCACAAGTACTCAGGAGTGGAATTGCTGAATCGTATGGTAGTTATATTTTAAGCTTTTTGGGGAACCTCCATACTGTTTTCCATAGTGGCTGCACCAATTTATACTCCCAACAAGAGTATGTGAGGATTCCCTTTTCTCCATATCCTCACCAACATTTGTTACTACTTGTCTTTTTGATAAGAGCCATTCTGACAGGTGTGAGGTAATATCTTACGGTTTTGATTTGATTTGCATGGTGTCTAATCCTTTTAATGTAGTTGGATTCGGTTTCCTAATATTTTGTTGGTGATTTTTGCATCTATGTTCATCAGTGATATTGGCCTGTAATTGTCTTTTTTTGTGGTGTCTTTACCTGGTTTTGGTATCGGGGTGATGCTGGCCTTGTGGAATGAGTTTGGAAGCATTCCTTCCTCTGCAATTTTTAGGAACAGTCTGAGAAGGATATCTGTTAACTCTTCCTTAAATGTTTGGTAGAATTCACCTGTGAAGCCATCTGGTCCTGGACGTTTGTTTGTTGGGAGTTTTTTAAATTACTGGTTCAATTTCATTACTAGTAATTGCTCTATTCATATTTTCTGTTTCTTCCTGATTCACTCTTGAGAGATTGTACATTTCTAGGAATTTGTGCATTTCTTCTAGGTTGTCCATTTTATTGGCATATAAGTGTTCCTAGTAATTTCTTATAATCCTTTGCAGTTCTGTAGTGTAGATTGTAACTTCTTTTCATTTTTTATTTTATTTAGGCCCTCTCTCTTTTTCTCTTGATGAGTCTGACTAAAGGTTTATCAAGTTTATCTTTTCATAGAACCAGCTCTTAATTTAATTGATCTTTTCTATTTTTTTTTTAGTCTCAATTTCATTTATTTCTACTCTGATCTGTATTATTTTTTCTACTAACTTTGGGTTTTGTTTGTTCTTCTTTTTCTAGATCCTTTAGGTATAGCACTATTTTTTCTTCTCTAAAACTCCCCTGGGAATTCCCTGGCAGTCCAGTGGTTAGGACTCT
Organism: Stenella coeruleoalba; assembly: GCF_951394435.1. Taxonomy (NCBI): domain Eukaryota; kingdom Metazoa; phylum Chordata; class Mammalia; order Artiodactyla; family Delphinidae; genus Stenella; species Stenella coeruleoalba. Next base: position 9,578,550 of record NC_137164.1, on the reverse strand, counting down.
GTACTCTCACTGCTGAGGGCCCGGGTTCAATCCCTGGTCGGGGAACTAAGATCCCACAAGCCATGCAGTGTGGTCAAAATAAATAAATAAAATTTCCCTGATTTGCTACTCTATTGATATATCCAAGGCTTCTGTCCCTTTCCTGCTTTTTATATTCCTTTTTCCCAAAATAAAATTCCAGGATATCCAGGCATATTGGACAGTTGGGCCCCAGAGAAACTGAAACTGTTATAAAGCCAAAAATGATTTGGGATGAGCCTCTTCTGACATCATTTTGATTCTATGTGTAGGTTACCTGCCCTCTGCTACAGTTCACAATCTCAGGTCTTCCCATGGAGCCATGGGTACATTTAGTTAACTTCCTCCTTCCCTCAGCCCAGAAGACTCTTCAGGGGTAGAGGTGGCTGGGGTAAGGAGTAAGGAGAGGGCAGGATATGGGCACAACAGGGGATGAAAGGATTACAGAATCTAAGGACTACATCCCTACAAAACTGTGTAATTAACTAACCATCACGTTAGTTCTAATACTTTGTGTTTTGAGTTCTTATTCTACAATTCAAATTAGGATCTCTAACGTCTACTTTTGTACCAAATCATTACTGTACTGTTGTGCTTATAGGTTTATTTACTCTTGTGCTACTCACTGGTAGATTTTTAAAGTTGTTTGCAGCTTATTAATGTTAATCCACTTGATTCAAAAGCATTTGCTTTCTCGGGCTGATGGACTCATCATACTCTTAAGGGGCATTAAAGTATTGATTGGTCAGTGTTTTAACAAGCCATGCCGAGTGGTTTTATGTGATTTGATTTAACATTCTGCCTCCCTGATTCTTGGCTTGGCTGACAACACTACAGTGCTTTAACCACTTGTTTAGAAAACTGAAGAGAAGTATTTCCCTTCAATCGTCACAAAGTGATAAACAGCAAGGATCAAAGCTGGAGGAAGGGCCATCTAGTTGTAATTACTGGTTGTCAGATTCAAAGTGTTTTTGTGTGAAGTCAATTTCACTGCTCCTTTCATCTGAACATGGTCTCTGTGATTGGACTGCATCTTGCAAGGCAGTGTTCTTTTTTTTTTAATTTTTGAATTTTATTTTATTTATTTTTTATACAGCAGGTTCTGGGTAGTTATCCATTTTATACATATTACTGTATATATGTTAATCCCAATCTCCCAATTCATCACACCACCACCACCACCCCGCCACTTACCCACCTTGGTGTCCATATGTTTGTTCTCTACATCTATGTCTCTATTTCTGCCCTGAAAACTGGTTCATCTGTACCATTTTTCTAGGTTCCACATATATGCATTAATACACAATATTTGTTTTTCTCTTTCTGACTTACTTCTCTCTGTATGACAGTCTCTAGATCCATCCACATCTCTACAAATGACCCAATTTCGTTCCTTTTTATGGCTGAGTAATATTCCATTGTATATATGTACCACATCTTCTTTATCCATTTGTCTATCGATGGGCATTTAGGTTGCTTCCATGACCTGGCTATTGTAAATAGTGCCGCAATGAACATTGGGGTGCATGTGTCTTTTTGAATTATGGTTTTCTCTGGGTATATGCCCAGTAGTGGGATTGCTGTGTCAAATGGTAATTCTATTTTTAGATTTTTAAGGAACCTCCATACTGTTCTCCATAGTGGCTGTATCAATTTACATTCCCACCAACAGTGTAGGAGGGTTCCCTTTTCTCCACACCCTCTCCAGCATTTGTTGTTTGTAGATTTTCTGATGATGGCCATTCTGACCAGTGTGAGATGATACCTCATTGTAGTTTTGATCTGCATTTCTCTAATAATTAGTGATGTTGAGCAGCTTTTCATGTGCTTCTTGGCCATCTGTATGTCTTCTCTGGAGAAATGTCTATTTAGGTCTTCTGCCCATTTTTTGATTGGGTTGTTTGTTTTTTTTAATATTGAGATGCATGAGCTGTTTATATATTTTGGAGATTAATCCTGTGTCCATTGATTCGTTTGCAAATATTTTCTCCCGTTCTGAGGGTTGTCCTTTCGTCTTGTTTGTAGTTTCCTTTGCTTTGCAAAGGCTTTTAAGTTTCATTAGGTCCTGTTTGTTTATTTTTGTTTTTATTTCCATTACTCTAGGAGGTGGATCAAAAAAGATCTGGCTGTGATTTATGTCAAAGCGTGTTCTTCCTATTTTTTCTGCTAAGAGTTTTATAGTGTCCAGTCTTACATTTAGGTCGCTAATCCATTTTGAGTTTAGTTTTGTGTATGGTGTTAGGGAGTGTTCTAATTTCATTATTTTACATAAAGCTGTCCAGTTCCCCAGCACCACTTATTGAAGAGACTGTCTTTTCTCCATTGTATATCCTTGCCTCCTTTGTCATAGATTAGTTGACCATAGGTGTGTAGGTTTATCTCTGGGCTTTCTACCCTGTTCCATTGATTTATATTTCTGTTTTTGTGCCAGTACCATATTGTCTTGATTACTGTAGCTTTGTGGTATAGTCTGAAGTCAGGGAGTCTGATTCCTCCAGCTCCGTTTTTTTCCCTCAAGACTGCTTTGGCTATTTGGGGTCTTTTGTGTCTCTGTACAAATTTTAAGATTTTTTGTTCTAGTTCTGTAAAAAATGCCATTGGTAATCTGATAGGGATTGCATTGAATCTGTAGATTGCTTTGGGTAGTATAGTCATTTTCACAATATGGATTCTTCCAATCCAAGAACATGGTATATCTCTCCATCTGTTTGTATCGTCTTTAATTTCTTTTATCAGTGTCTTACAGTTTTCTGCATACAGGTCTTTTGTCTGCCTAGGTAGGTTTATTCCTAGGTATTTTATTCTTTTTGTTGCAATGGTAAATGGGAGTGTTTCCTTAATTTCTCTTTCAGAGTTTTCATCATTAGTGTATAGGAATACAAGAGATTTCTGTGCGTTAACTTTGTATCCTGCAACTTTACTAAATTCATTAATTAGCTCTAGTAGTTTTCTGGTGGAATCTTTAGGATTCTCTATGTATAGTATCATGCCATCTGCAAGCAGTGACAGTTTTACTTCTTCTTTTCCAATCTGTATTCCTTTTATTGCTTTTTCTTCTCTGATTGCAAGGCAGTGTTCTTAAGACACTCATCATCTCTGCTTTAGAGCTGGGCTCACCAGCCAAGTTGCTTTCCCAGGGCTAATTTATCTTGCAGGTGACACATTAAATAGAACCACACAATCAAAGTTTGAGTTCTCTCTTCTGTGTTGTCTTGGTCTGTCAGGTCCTATTAATCATATAATGATGTGCCCTCAAACAATCTGCTTGCTGCATACTTTTAGCTGTCCAAACTGCACACCCCTCCACCCCCACCGGAAGAAATCTTCTGGTAGGAAAACAAACTAACAAAAGACAGAAGGACCAGGCCAGTGGAAAAGTGGAACAGGGGGATGACTAGAAAGAGGTCATGCAGTTTTGTTTTTCAAATGAAACTCTAACTGTGTGCCATTTCCACTGGTCTTTGGCAGATTTCTCTCCATGTAAGGTAGTATTCCATGGTAACTCAACCTCAAAGGAAGCATTCACTAAGCATATGGCATTTCTGTGGGGCCACCAAAGGGAAATGGTGGGAGAAATATTACATGGCTTGTGAAGGAATCTAAATGTACTTTGAAAGTTTGATTTCCTGAGCTTTTTAAAATTATTATTCTTATTATAGAAGATCCAACTAGACCTCACCCATCAGGCCATCCCAGACCCCTGAGTTCTAAACACACAGAGTACTGGCTTTGGTTTAATCTCCAGTGCCACAAAGGGACTGGTAAGTTGGAAGAAGTTTGGAGAGATCCACCAGAATAATAAAAGGAAAAGGAGAGAGTGAGTTATGGAGCAGATTAAAGGAGTAAACCATGTGTAGTGTGGTTAAATGATAGTGAATAGGAGACATGAGGCTAAAAGTATTTGAAGTGTATAAATGCCAACATGAAGAATTATATTATATAGAGAGAGTATTACCTAGAAGCTAGACATCATGGAATAAAATTAAGGCAGGTAAGTTTAGGTTATTCACAAATTACAATAGTAATATTAATAGCAACTATTTATTTAGAAATAGGAAAATTAAGCTACTGTCTCAATAAACTGTTATCAGTAGAATAGCATTTCTCTATAATTTGAAATCTAAACCAGCCTAAATTCTAAAAATGAGGTCTAGGCTGTAGCCAATTTATGAACAGTCTCACTGTTGTCACTCAGATTATGAATTTTTAGTGTTCTTTAGTCCATGTTTATTTAACAGCTGTGTGCTAGATGCTGCAGTACAACACTGGACCAAAACAGAGCCTGTGCACTCATGGAGCTCATGGTCTACTGAAGGGACCAACAATAAACAAATAGCCACATCAATGAACTTAAAATTAGAGCTTGTGTCAATGCAAAGTATGAAAAGGCAAATGGTATTCCAAGAGTTGACAAGAGTGACCTGCCCAGTCTGGGGAGGGTGGTAGGAAAAGTGACATTTCAGCTGAAGCCAGAGTAGGAGTTGCCTGTGGGAAGAGAGGAGGTGAAAGAGAGGTAGTTGGATGGGGGCAGGAGAGAGCTTTGTGAAAGCTCTGGGAGCATGGGCACAATTTCTATATCTGGATGAGTTTAACTTGAGACATGATTTTCTCAGAAGAAGTAGAAATTAAAATTCAGGGTAAATGACCTGCAGTTACCTAAGAGAACCCAGAACTTCAGATAACTCTACTAAGGGCATTCTATTCCTCATGACTTAGTGCCCATAAAGTATGACATGCTACATTTATGATCCTGCAGTGCAGCCTGGTCTCTCTCTGTGCATTTTCACGGGGACTGGAAAAGTCTGCACACTTACGGAATTCAATGTGACCACTCCCATCCTCTGTGGCCATGGACAAGTCAGTTCTCTCTCTATAGGAAACAGGATAAGCCCTAGATGGGACAGCTCTGTCCACTCTGATGGTACTTTGACACTGATGTGTCATTATGTAAAACCATATCAAAAAATAAATTACTTACATTCCAAAAAAATAATGTTGAAAATATTTGAGAGAATTTTTAAAGGAGATCCTTAATATCATATAATTGAGGAATTATGATTTCTAAAATTCTGTGAGAGTTTTCACATGAAAAAGTGATGTGTAATCTGTATGTATATAGCCACTGCTGGGTCCCATCTCAGTTGAATAGTGATATAGGTCAACTGTGAGGTGTTTAATAGGTGTTCTATGGGAGGCGGAATCAAAAAAGTGCAATGATTAAGTTTAACAAAGGCTGGATTAGACAAAGTTAAATAGGCTTCCTGTGTTTAATATTTTTATGTTAATGTGAATTGTAAAATTCTTATAAGGTAACATAGTACTTGGTATCTCCCAAACTTATTTTATCAGAGGACACTTTTTTTTTTCTCCCTTGAAATACTGTATACATTCCTCAGACCCTAATATTCCTATATACTCATATAGGTGATCTAAAATTAGGAAAAAGTCATTATATTTTTGGTTCTAAAATTTGTTGCGAATTCATTGCCTTTGCGATTATGTCTACAATTCTGAGCTGCTGAGCCTATAAAACCATTCACCATCTGGACACAGCCCAGTTCTTTCTTCCACCTCTTACCTGCTTGCCTGTATACTTCATACTCTGGCCACACTGAACTTCTCCCTTACCTTGAACGTGCCTCCCTTTCCCCAGTCTGTTCTTTACACATTCCTCTCTGCTTGGGAAATCCTCGACTCCCACCGTCCACCTCCCTCTGCCCCTGGTCCCACTTCTGATTGTCAGGGGCCTGTTTATTCTTCAAGATCCAGTTCAAATATCTTCCCTGGGAACTTTGTTCCTTTTTCTATTATAGCACTCACACCATTATATTTTCACTTATCTGTTTATCAGACCCTTTCATGCCTCCTTCCTCCCCACTGGCTGTATTTCTGTCTTCAAGGCAGGGCAGAGACAGTGCTCAGGTTTGTATATACAGTCTTACCTAACAGAGCAGCCGGCAAACAAAGGAAACGTCCATGCTGACTGTATGAACTTGAATTTGTCTGCGTGCTTGGTTTTGATAAGGCTATTCTCCACATTTTAAGTAAAACAAATAAGTCAAACTATAAAACAACTATTTGGTGAGAAGCACAACTTTTCTGTCTCACATGCATTGATTATTGCACTTATTACTGCAAAAGTATTAAAATTATGTGTTTCTATGAGTCATAGGACAACATTGTCCTTGAGCCCAGGGACCTTAGCATATTCATTTTTCATTCTTAGCACTTATTGGTCATAGCTCTTAGTAAATGCCCAGTAAGTGATGCCTAAATTAAATGAAATTGATCACTCAACTCCTTGCTATTACCCCTGCTGATGTAAAGATTGTCACAGCAAAGTAATGAAAGGTGTGAACTCAGACCAAAATGCTTGATTTCAGTCCCAGCTCTTCACCAGCTATGTGACCTTGGGCAAGTTACTAAACCATTTTGTCCTTCCTTTGTCATCTGTAAAAAGGAGATGTTAATGTTGCTCACCTTCTAGGGCTGTTGTTAAATCTCAACCTATAATTTATATCTGTTTCTGCATCCATACTATCTATTTTAATTCTATAGAGTGTCTTTCTTATGCCTTCCCAGTGAGAGAACAGACAATCAAAAGTTGTAATATACAAAGTGAAAACCTCTACCCTTCTAAATTCTGTGAAATGTCAAATCAGAGATGAGGGTCAGTCATGTCAATAGGAAGTTACCTAAGCAAATATGAGAGTATAATTTGCATGGTGTAATGACTATAATCTGCCCAATCAAAACTTGACTGTAAAGTGATCTGATTTCCCACCTTTTAAACATTGTTATACAGCTTTTATGAAAAAGTTGTCAAATGTCAGGAAAAAAGTACTATAGGGTATATTTTTATTTTTTTATTTTTTATTTTTTATTTATTTATTTTTGGCCACGCCACACAGCTTGCAGTATCTCAGCTCTCCGACCAGGGATTGAACAAGGACCCCAGTAGTGAAAGGGCCAAGTCCTAACCACTGGACTGCCAGGGCATTCCCCACAGCATATTTTTAATTTGAACTGCTTTACAAGATGCTTTAAAACATGTATTATTCGATTCTCATGGGAACTCTGTAAAGAAAACTGATCTAGTTTTACAGTTCAGCTGGGTGATGGAGCAAGTAAATGACAATTGACATAGCATATACTGTGTCAAATGCGTGTTTCTAATAATAAACACGGTTTCAGAGAATGGAATTATTTCTTAAGAACCTGAGTCAGGGGTAAATTATAGTAGAGGATAAAGAGCTTCAGGTGGGCCTTGGAAGGTAAGATTTACCTAAGCATGAAGATGGAGAATGGGCAGAGTTTGGAATGTATTTGGTATGTTTGGGGTGATGAGCTCACTGTGTGGCAGCAGTGGAGGCTCAGGCTGGTCCTGGGAGCCAAGCCTGGTAGTCTGAGCCAGAGTGGAGGGGGTTTGGAATGCCATGCTAACCCATGCATGCTTGCTTCCTGAATTTTAAGTGTAACTGTCCTCTTCCCTGGGGAACCTACTCCATGAATTACAACTATGATAGCCAAGGAAAGCCCAGACCCCCCAGGGACCTACAGCCAGACACTAACACCCCTCCACCCCCAATCAAAATAAAGCTTTGCTCAATTGCTTCTTTTGACAAAGGATAACCAATGCTAGCATTGTTCCAGAGCTGTAAAAGTAGTCATTCAGCCACTGAAAAGTTACCAAACATTCCTACCAGAATTGTATTGGCTATTGGGAATGGTTTTAATAATAGTATTGTACTTTGTTCATTGGTTTTTAGATATGTTGTTACAAATTTACCCACTCAGTCATTTTCTCCGCTCTCAGGCCAACCACTGTGTGTAGGACAAGGAAAAAACTAAAAAGAACTACATCATAACTACAGAAGGTAATCACATACCTTCCTGCTCTAAGTGCAGCTCTTTCAATTCTGATAGAAATTATCCAGGAATATTGTAGAGTCTTCCTTAAAGGTTGCACAAATAGGATGTATTCTCATCCTCTGCAAGTGGTGTGTTTGTGACTGTGTGTGTGTGTGTGTGTGTGTGTGTGTGTGTGTGTGTGTGGTGGGGAGTGTAACCTAAGGGGTCGGGTGGGAGTGATTTAAATGCTTTGTTAAGATTTCATTTAGTCCCATGAGGCTAAGATAACGTATTTCTGTTGTCATGCAAAACTACTGGAATTGTTGGCGTGATAGCAGTCTTAGTACTGACAATTCTGTATAGATAAATTAGTTTTTACCTTTCAGAGAAACCCAGTATTTTTTACTCAGTGTTCTTAGGTTCACACACACCTGTTTACTGCCGTCAATCTTTCTTCCCAAATGTCCCTTCATATGAGAAAAAAAGATATAAAGTAAAATTGAATTTTTAAACTAGAACATGGCTCTAGTTGTGACTTTAGATTTTTACAGCACACAAGTGCCATTTTAATCCATTCTCAGAGTAATCTTGTGAGAAAAATTTTGCACTAGTTATTGATGAAAAATGAGATGCTTAGAGCTTTTGCTTTATTTTGTTCCAAACTTTCAGAAACAACAACTACAAAAAGGTTGTTTTTATTAACAAAAAATGGCAATGAGAAATACATAAATTATATCAGCAAATTATCATCAAAGAATAAGTTGAACACCTTAAGAATCTTAATACTACTCTTTCTCATATACAGAATATCATGTAACATGTCACTGACCACCCTCTAGGGCATAGTGCATTCTTTCCCAAAGCTGACCCTCCCCTTCCCCACCTGTCCCAGACCTTGTCTCCTTGACCTCTCTGCAACTTTTGATATTACCTGGAGGGCCCTTGACCTCCCTGCTTCCCTAACTTCTGTTATACCTTGGAACTTCTTTTACCTCTCTGAATGCCTCTCCATGAGCTCATGGACCCTTCTGTCTGTCCCCTAAGTGTAGGCACTGTCCGTGGTCTCTTCTTTCTCTTTAAGTCTACTTTCAGGGAGGCATCTCACTCACTCTCAAAGCTTCATTCCTCCATAAAGATCCACAACTATATCTAAACCTGCATCTACATCCCTTCAAATTCTAACACCTCTTTCTTTTTTTTCTTTTTATTTCCTTTAACATCTTTATTGGAGTATATGTTGTGTTAGTTTCTGCTGTATAACGAAGTGAATCAGCTATATGTATACATATATCCCCATATCTCCTCCCTCCCGCCCTCCCTATCCCACCCCTCCAGGCGGCCACAAAGCACCGAGCTGATCTCCCTGTGCTATGCGGCTGCTTCCCACTAGCTGTCTATTTTATGTCTGGAGTGGTATGGACTTGTATATACTAACACCTCTTTCTTGATGCTTGACGCTGCCTCTGGCTGTACGTCTCCCTGGCACCTTTAACTTGCTCCCTTTCCATCTCCTCCTCCTCCCCCATTTCTGGAATGTGTCAGTCTCCACAAGATCATAAACTCCATGGGGACAAGCCTTGAGGTTTTTGTCATTTTTACTTAAACTCGGCACTTAGGTATCCTCAGCACTTAGAACAATGCCTGGCACACAGTTGACATTTAGTAAATATTGAATAAATGAATGAATAAATGAGTATCGCCCGATTTCTACCCACTACAAAGCAGCCTAACTCTCCTCTACATCCTGTTAGTCACTTGTGCATAAAGCTAGGGTGATTATATTATTTATTACCCAAATGAGGACATTTTTAGAGTGGAAGTGGCCACTATTAAAAATTATGCTGGGATGACAGGCATAAATTTGGAATGTCTTGGGGAAACCTGATTGTATGCTTACTGTAATCATTGTCATTTAAAACTTTTCCTCCTCATATATTCCTCTGCATGTCAGCTACCAAGACACTTTGCGCTATCCTCTCACCGTGTCTTCCCCTTTGAAACTTCACTCCCACTTGCCTGTCTCAGGCTTCACCACACCTAGCCTGGTTACTGCTAATAGACTCTTAGTAGCCTCTTTCTACTACTAGGTCTCATTGACCCCTAACCAGTCTCCCCAGTGTCTGTCTTTGCCCATTCTATTCCCACTACACATGGCTGACAGATTAATCTTCCCAAGAAAGACCTCCAATAATAGGATTTTCCTACCCAGAAGAGTTCCATTGGTTCTCCATTATCTCTGAAGTAAGTACGGACTTTTAGTTTTCAAAGTCCTCAACTTTGGACTGACCTGTACTTGTAGGTGTATATACTCAAGACCTGAGCCACTCAAAGCGGCATTGGGATCACCTGGGAGCTTATTAGAAATGAATTTTGCACCTACCATTAGATCTATAGCATCAGAAGCTACATTTTAGCAAGATTCCCAAGTGATCTGTATACACACTAAAGTTTGGGAAGCACTACTCTGTACTTTAACCTAACTGGGAGGAATCACAGTTTTAAATCAGTTTTAAATCACAGTTTTAAAATCACACCCTAAGATTTTGGCTTCCTTGCTTAGCTTATACTGGTCTGTTTCTGTAGGCTACCTGCTCCCACCTTCTCTACTCAATAAAATTGTGTTAATCTTCCAAAGGTAAACCCCAGCCACTATATACTCCATAAAACCTTTCCTAAAACAACTGTTACCTTTGCGTTCTCTGAACACCATAGTATTTAATTTCTACTGTCTTATTATTATTTAATTTACATTATATTATAGCTATTCACGTACTAATTTTATATACACACTTATTTCCTCACTATATTGTAAGCTCAATATGGGCACAAACCATTTTTTTTCTTTTCTTTTCTTTTCTTTTATGGTGGTAAAACAGTCACACAAGGACCAACTATAAAGCACAGGGAACTATATTCAATATCTTGTAATAACCTACAATGGAAAAGAATCTGAAAAAAATATATGTATAACTGAATCACTGTGCTCTATACCTGAAACTAACACAATATTGTAAATTAACTTACGTACTTTAATAAAAAAAACTTATAACAGAAAATTTACAATTGTAACCATTTTTAGGTATGCAGTTCTGTGGCATTTAAGTACATTCACCGTGTTGTGCAACCATCTGTTTCCAGAACTTTGTTTATAGTCCCCAACTGAGACTCATGCCCATCAAACATTAACTTCTTATTCCCTTCTCCCCCAAAACCCTGACAATCACTTTACTTTCTGTTTCTGAATTTGACTGCTTTAAGTGCCTCATATAAGTGGAATCACACAATATTTGTCCTTTTGTGTCTGGCTTATTTCACTCAGCGTAATTTCTTTAAGGTTTATCTGTGTTGTAGCATGTGCCAGGAATTCCCTTTATTTTAAGGTTGGATAATATTCCACTGTATGTGCAGACCACATTTTGTTTATCTGTTCATTCAGTGATGGACACTTGAGTTGCCTCCACCTTTGGTTACTGTGCATAATGCTGCCATGAACATGGGTGTACAAATACCAGTTCGAGTCCCTGCTTTTGATTCTTTTCTTAATTTCAATTTTTTGGAGAATTGTTTTTATACTGTTTTCCATAGCAGCCATACCATTTAATATTCCCACCAGCACTGCACAAGGATTCCAGGTTCTCCATATCTTTGCCAACACTAGTTATTTTCTGGGTTTTGTTTCTAATAATAGCCATTATAAATGGGATGGTATGAAATGGTGGTTTCAATATGCATTTCCCTAATGATTAGTGAGTTGAGCATCTTTTCATGTGCTTATTCACCATTGGTATATATTTTTTGGAGAAATGCCTATTCAAGTCCTTTGCCCATTTTTTTTTATCAAGTTTTGTTGTTGTTGTTGTTGTTGAGTTATAGGAGTTCTTTATATATTCTGGATATTAACTCCTTATCAGATATATGATTTGCAAATATTTTTCCTATTCCATAGGTTGTCTTTTCACTCTGTTGTTAGAGCATCCTTTGATGTAGGAACTACTTTTATATCCCTACTACAATGTCTTCAAAGGGTACCTGATAAATATTCATATTTAATTTAATTCATAAATGATACTTAATTAATGATTTATCACTGCCCTTAAATTTATGATAAAATCTAACTAAATATAAATTAACTTTAAAATTATTTGGGACAAATCCAATGAGATTGAGGAACTTCAAATATAATTGTGAATGTTTTCAGACTTGAACTCTACTAGAGTATACAAAGGAAGCTTCAAAACATGTACTGAAAATTCCCCATCATTGTCCTTAGATTTAGAATTTTGACACTTCCCTAGCGAGGCTTTGAAATTAATTGCTATTGTATGACAAGAAGGAGATGAGAAATTATTTGTGGGACAATCAGATGAAAGTTTAAATCCCTGTCTTTGGCTAGGGGCTGTCCCATGATCAAAGACATTTGGGAACTAGAAAGTTACTCTAAAAGAATGAATTTTCAGCGAAGTAAGGATGTTTATAAAAATTCAGAAGGTACCCTGAAGCCTGACTCCTGTTGGTCCTCCTCTAATCAGATGCATCACTGATATGACAAGGCGGTGAATATTTGTAGGATGGTAAAGAAAAAAGGGATGATAGGTTCTTCATTATTTCTGAACTGCATTACTTGGCTAATTTACAAGCCAAGAAAGTTACTAATTATAACTCTATTAACAATTCCAATATTCTTTTACTTACTCACATTCTGGTCTTTCTGCTCTGTGATTCATTTTCAGTTCAAGAACTTTCTACCACAAATTATCTAGAGTCACGTTGGTTGTGTGCTGCTATTATCGAGTGTCCTCTATGGAACAGCTTAATGGAAATTCTGATTGTCCTTGTTGGTTCGAATTTGAGCAGATTACATAAAACTCCTTTGAGTAACTAGCACAGCATCCCAACAAAGGGTTACTTGATTTTTTACAATAAAAGTTCAGACAAGAGAAAGTCATTTAGAAGGCATAAGAGATTGCCTTCCTGGGGTCATTTTTATTCTGAATTATGAAACAGCTTCAAAGGCATGAGTCAAGCCCTTAGTATTCCTGTGCAAAACATTAGGACTGAGTAACTACAGTTCAATGACAACTAGATTAACATGAATAAGAACTAATAATGGTCCATTCATGTACATATGTAGGTGTCTTTAAAGAGTATGTGTGGGTAGTTAACCAGGGTCATACTTAGCCTTTCATTATAACTCTCTATTTACTCTATTCACTAAACGCTTGACTTTATGGTAAACTACCCATTTGGGAAGAACTTTTGGTGCCCTTTCAGATATATAAAGTTTACATAATTTCCCCTGTTTACATTTAGTGCTTAGCCCGCCTCCCCCGCTACAGCTGACTTGTTCACTAACCTGTGTTTTTAAGTGATTTATCTGATTGTTTACATTAAAAGGAGCAGAGGGTTAGAGTGGGGAATCTGTGGACTTTCCCTGTTCTGATTGGTTGTGTCTTACGTCTCAAATGTGGCAGGTGTTCCTGAGACAAGATCTATTGTTTTTAAGTCTCTTTATCTGAGTCTTATTTGGAATTGAAGTGGAAGTAAACTCTGTGACTACTTTTCCCAGTTTCACTTCTGGAAATAAAAGCAGTATGGTATTGAATAAAACCCTTAAATTGCAAAGGAGGAGTTCATGTGTTGGGTATATACATTTACCTGAAATTGTATAATTTTAGAAGAGAGATCTCATAGGGGATCTATTCTGCTTCTCTCACTTCACAAGTGAGGAAGCAAATGAGAAGTGGTGAGTTTAAGAGACCGACCTAACATTACATATCTCCTAATGGCAGTGCCAGGATGAGAGTCAGGGCCTGGCAGCATCTCAGTTCAGTGTCCTTCTCACTATTGCATGTTGCCTTCCTTCAGTTAATCCTTTTGATAACCACGATATTCCTCAATCCTTGCCTTTTTAATTGGAGCAAACCATGCGTAGTGTTGGAATCTACATGTTGTTCTGTTATTAAATATTGAAATTTTCCTCATCCTAACCTTTGTATCGAAAGAAGAATGCTAAAATAGCAAATATTTTTGGTGAGGTAACAAAATGCTATCTAGTGTGACATCCTCAATGACATTGGTCTGGAATACATAATGGTTGCTGTCTACCTACACAGACTGAAGGAGGGTACATTTTCTTAATAGTTTTTCAGAGAGGATGCAGTGTTTCACAGATGTTTAAGCAAAGTATATATGGAAAGAAAAAAAACCAGAGCTGACCTTTTCTATAGTATGATTTCAGATGCCAGTGAGGGTGAAGATAGTTAAGACTGTTAGCTTTACAAAATTTCTCTTTGCTCAGATGGTAGGAGCATTGACATTAAAAAAGGACCGAACTGACAGAAAATGAAATTCTTTCTCCTATTGAGGAACAGCCACTGTATGAGTTCTGTTAGCACATCTTATACCCATTCATTTAGAGATGGTGTGAATTGATCCTAAACCTTGAGACAGGTTTTTAAAGGAAATTAATTATTTCTTAATATTCTTAATAATTTCTTAGTGCTCTCGAATAATTTTGTTCTGCATGTGAATGCTACACAAAGCCCCAAGAAATCTATTAAATTATAACTAAACACTAAAATAAATCCTAGGACATTAAAACAAATAGTACTAGCAGGTTTTCACTGTATATTAATTTCTTGTTGCTGAAACTAATTATAGTGTAAAAAACATTGTTTCCTACTGCCCAGTTCCAACTACGAATGAGCAAGGTACGGTGAAACTGAAATTCAACGAAAGTGGCATTAGCAGATTTTTGCTGTATATTAATTTCTTGCTGTCCTTCTGAAACTAATTGTGTTATAAAATGGTTATGAAAACCATTGTTCCCTATTCCCCAAACCCAGCTAAGAATGAGAAAGTAGGAAACTCAGCAAAAGTGGCCTGTAAAATACTAAAATTTATTTCCTCTTCTAGGAGAGTCAAAGTGGTAAGTATAATTATTTGTAATCAATTAATTTGAAAGAGCTCATTGTAATTGACAATTATATGTGCCAGGCCTTGTTCTAAATGCTGTATAAATATGACCTTATTTAATCATTATAACAGTCCTGTGAGGTAGAGAAATTATTATCCCCATTTTACAGATGAGAAAGCAGAGACACAGAGAAGCTATTACTTGTTCTAGCAAGTGGCTGAGCTAGATTGGAAAGGATAAATGCCATTAACTTGGATAAAGGCCATGAACAATATGATTATGCACTTTATCCTGTAGCTTATATCCATTTCATGACAATTTATCTTTTGAATATAAAATCAAAAGTATCTGGAGAAATTAAAAGATTATTAACCTATTGATATTTCTTGAATACTGAATATTTACTATGTTTCTATTTTTTATATTACCTAATTTTTACCTTACTATGTTTATATTTTATATATTACTTATATATTTATATTACTTTATATTATATTAATTATTATATTATTATAAAATATTGTTTTATATTACCAAATATATTGGTAAGCATTTACCAAGCCCAGTGATTCTCTATCCCATTAATAATAAGTGGTTCCCAAAACAAGGGAGATTTTTCTTCCAACTGCCTTCAAAATAATGTTATATATGTCTATGTCTATAAACGTAGACACACATTCTTTAAAAAAAGAGAAAGTAAGCTTTCAGATACTTCTTTGTTTACAAGCCTAAAACAAGTGGTAGTTGATCAGAAGACAATTACGTACCCAGTAAAGATGGTCTAAAGTTGATTTTTTTTTCGCCTTGAACCACTAAACTTGTCTCCAGACCATTAACTCTGCTCAAGACAGGTAAATAAATACCTGTCAGAAAAGTTTCTTGATTTACATTTAAGTCTTTTTGGAGTGGGCATTATATATATATATATATATATATATATATATATATATATAGTTTATTTGGTAGCTAACATCAAGTGCACTGAAATGGAATAGAGAGTGACTTTTCAGGGTATTTGAAAAGTCTACTCAGGAGGTAGGTAGGATTTCATCTGTGTCAGCACAGAAAGACAACCACAGAGACACCTGCTAAACGTCTCAATGATTTGAGAAGCTAAGAATCACAAGTGGGAGAAAATACTTCTGAAATGGTGTCTGGGTTGCCTGACGAGGCTAAACAGAAATAAGAATATTATCCCATTTCTACTGTTCCCAGATAAAATACAGAACAATACAAATACAGGTATTGCATGGACATACTTCTAGTAAAAATTCTTTGCTGTTTATCTGAAATTCAAACTTAACTGGACACTCTGCACTTTTATTTGCTAAATCTGACCACTTCACTTACTTCCCAAACCTGCTCCTGGTGGTCCAAAGGTCTTGTTCAGAGGTTTCAATAGGGAGTGTTTGTAGTGATGGGAAGGGGTAGATGGTGCAGGGATCTCTGACAAGGAATATTGGGAGGGCCTCCCAGGAGGCCCTCTAGTTGGAGGCTAGAAACTCCTGCCTATCGAAGCCCCTGGAAGACACTCTGAATGTTGGGCTGGCTCCTCTCGATGCCTCTTCTGGCTCTGGTTCTGGTCGACTGGCTTCATGTCCACAGCCACCACCTTATTCCTGTCCCAGATATAAGCTCATTCTCATTCTCAAAGCTCTCTTAGTCCACACTCTTGTTTAAGACCCTGCATGGCACAGGGTCTTTTGCACTTAACGTTGCTCTTTCTAGAGCCAAGCACGTAGCCCAGGACATACTAGAGGGCTAATAAATGTTTACTAAACTTGAGGTTTTCAAAGATTTTTGTTATTGTTTTCCTGCTAATAATAGTAAGCAGGAAACACGAATAAAATTGTTCCCTCCTAAACTATCAGTATTTCTCTTCATTTTCAAAGCCCATAATAAGGAAAGACAGTTGCTCCGCCTGGGGTCTGGTATACAGGATGTACTCAAGGAGTACTTGTTGAGTGACTGAATGAATGCTAATTATAATATCTGAATACAAAGAGGGCCTTAGATTTGTCTACACTTTTTACAAATATCACTTAATTGAAAAAGCTTTTCTGTATTATAGGAGCTAGGCCAGGATGGGAGGTGGGGACTGGTTCGGTGTTACTCGGCTCAGACACATTGAAGGGAAGAATTGGTGGAGGGGTGCCTTGAGGAAGTGGGGTAAAGGATTACTCACAGGGTTTAATGCCCTAAGATAAGAAGTGTTTGAAGTCGAGGGAGAGACTGGGGACATAAGTAGTACCAAACAGCAGTGATGGAAGGAGGAAGGGGAAGGAAATCACAAGCCCTGTTATCAGAAAGGGGAGGAGAGTTCTTACAGGTACCAGGCCCTTTGGGCACTTTTCCCAAACGGTCATATATCTGAAAATGACAGATCTATATTGATATGCATTAGTTAGGAACTACCCACAGTGTGAGAGATTACTAAATTCTGAAATTCACATAGCATAAAAACCTTCTTTAATGTAGTTCAATTTGAAATATCACCTTCCACTAAAATGTTTAATATTGACAGGAAAAAAATACTGTGAGTTACAATTGAGTTTTTTTACCAAATCGTCTCTAATTGGTTTCCATTGCACAATAAGGTAAAAGCATATTAGATACATGGCTAGCTGCCATTTTACCTTGGGATGCTTTTCCCACCAAGATGAAAGCAGAATAGAACAGGTTAAAGTAAATTAGTAAATTCAAGAATACAACACTCAGGATGTAAGCAAATGGATATTAAACCATAAAGAATGGTTTTTAATATTTGAAGCAAGATTTATTGTTGCTTTTACTAGTTAAAAACATTTTTTGTCCTTTTTTTTTGAGTTATTCATGATTGGGAAGTGATAATTGTAACTTTTTTTTTTTTTTTTGGTCTATTGCAGTTAATCAGATCATAGCTATCTTAGACTGAATTTAATTGAAGCAAGCTTTCATGTGGCTTTGATTAACTGTTTAAGGCAGAAAACTGTCTTCAGGTTTCAAAACTCAGCTTGAAGTTGTTACCCATATATATGCTTTATTAGAAATAAATTAAAAGAAGATCCAGAAACAGCTGGAAACATTCTTTTTTATGTCTAACATTCATTTTGTAAAAGAAAAATGATAAAAAAAAACATTATGTCATTTGAACTATGATATAGTGCATCTCTGACCTGATGAAAATTCTACATTTCCCTTTTTCTTGATATATTTATCTGCATAGTGACAGAAGGGTGATGAGTGTTCATGCTGTTAATGCTGTCATTAATCATTTAGCTATATATTTATTTTAATGTATTTTTAAAGCAAACTTGGACTACTAGATACCTATACAGTATTCTTTTTTGGGACATGGATAATTCCTGTCATAACTGCTAAAGATCCCTTATAACAAATAAACATTTAGCATGAATCCACAAGTTTCACTTTCATACCAGTTCATCTTTGAACCCCCAGCAGTAAGCTCCTTTCATTAAATAATGTTGATATAGTATCTGGCCTATCAAATGAAATCAGTGTTTAATGCTCGTGAAGGGCATAGAACAGTGCAAATGTGCTGTTTTATAAGGCATTAATCCAGAGAGCCAATAATATGTACAGTGAAGTTTATCTTGACAGGTAAATCAACTCATTGCTAAGTGAAATAGCCAGACAATACTATCCTTGTTGTTGAACTGCAGGTGTTTAAAAAGCTAAGCGAACTAAGGAAAAACCTAACAGCGTCATGTGGGAGGAATGAATGCTGGTGAAGGAAGGGAAGCTTGGTTAGCTGGTTAGGCAGGTGCTTAGAAAGTTTAAAGGAAAAAACAGAAATCTAAAATCAAAAGCAGATGCCTGGTTAGGTTTTTATGGCCTTACAGAAATAATAAGAGAAGTGAGGTTAGGAACGCAAACATTAAAATAGTTATTTCTAAGAAATCTTGTTTTGGGAGAATGAAGTACAAGTGTTAGAGATAACCCTGCTCTAAGAATTCATTGTGCCAGATTAATTACAGGGAAATCCTGTCAATCTGAGAACAAACATATTTAACAGCCTCCAAAGTATTTATTAAATCTCTCCAGTATCTGGGGAAGGGTTTTATCCTTTATCCTGTCTTTCTTAAGATAACTATGATATAAAGTTAGGAAATATTGTTCACAAGCATTTTTAACAATCGTAGCCAAGGGATGTAAACACATGAAGTATATGTGCATTTGCTTACTGAACGAGTTTACACTATTCTGTGTCTACGATGCTGTACATGGGGGAAAAGGCCATAGAACCCTATGGTACATCTCCAACTAATAGTATTAAGAAAACACTTGCTTAAAACAATCGATGGGTGAATTTTGTGGTATGCCATTAGTATCTTAATGAAGATGTTATTTAAGAACATGAAGGTGGCTAAAATAAAATAAAGCCATTAAAGAGAAATTAGAAAAATAACAGAAAGGATTTGTGAGCAGGGATAATTAATGTCTCAAGTGAAAATTATTATGTTTAATAGTTATACCAAGAAAAGTATAATGAGTAGAGAGACGATAGAGCAAAATGTTTTCCTGGTCAGACACCTGACCTGCAGTGAATTACAGTTCATAAGTGAGGGTTCCAGAGAACATAATTTATTCTTCAAGTTATTGAAAGCCAAGGGATTGCATTTTGTGTGTAGTTCTCCCATGATTTGTCTACAAAACCCCTTTGATGAAATACATAACATTTCATCTGCTAGAAAATCTTGTGCTTACTTTTGGCTGCACCATGTAAGGGTCAAGCTGGGGGACGTCTCCAGCCTTGCCACCCTGCCTTAACTTCCCTGGCAGGGCTCCCATCTCCAGCCCCAGCTGCTGTCGTCCAGCATACAGAGCTGTTCTAATGCACAGTTTCACCCTGTCACAGTGGAATGAAATGCCGGACACCAGACACCGGCTGTAAATGGTTGATGTGCATATTTAGTGTAGTTTTATATTGCGCGGTGTCCCTTGCCCAACTTGAAGGCTCTGAACAATACTTTCCAGCACCTCCACTTCCCAATTCCTGTTACTCTCTAGATTTCTCTATTAGAATTCTTTGAGGCTATGGACTTTTGTTTGCTCCAGCACCCCAGACCCTCTTCTATTCCTTTCAGCCCGCCTTTTCACTCTCCAGAGAACCGGGGCCCTCTCCTGCTGGAGCTCAGTTGAGCCTAAATCAGTTTGTTTTGTGATCACCTCACGCTTTCGTGGAAGGTGACCAACTGATTCTTACTCTAAGAGTTTTTACGTCTTGCAGTTGCTTCTCTCCAGATTCAATTCCAACAGCTACTCTTTCTGCCCCACCGCTTTGGTATGCTGTATTGGAGCCCCTTTTTGTTCCTCTGGATTCATTTAACTTCTGTCCTTCTGCTCTTACCCACACCCTATAGCTTTTTTCTTCTCTTTCTTTTTCTTAACCATTATTCTATTCTCCTTTAAAACCACGCACACTTTATCGACCAAAAATTTGTATTTTTTCCCCTAGATAAGACATTGATTTTTGTTTTTCAATACTGTGTTCCTATTCAGAGAATCACATGTTTACCCTGAATGTTAAATTCACAGAACACTCCTACATATTAAGGATAACCCAATTCATTTCTATTGTATATTTATGATACTGATGACTGCATTTAAATTGTAACACAGAAAACTTTAGACTCCAACCCTAGTATTGGTGGAAGGAGGGTGTTAAATTATGAAAAGATTAGTTTTCTCAAATGTAAAATGCAGATTGGGAGGAAAAAACCCTAAGTAATTAATCAGCTTGATTAAATGTTCTAAAATAGTTCATAACATCCACCCATGATATTTTACTATTATTAAATTTCCTGTCATTCTTGGCTCTTTTATCAATTGTGACTTGGTACCTATGTGTGCATGTTTATCAGTTTCTACCTTTTAGTGGATTAATGTTAAATATTTCAGCATATGAGTGGATAACACATGGGCACACCCAGCTTCCCTAGCCCACTTTATAACCCCAATTTACAATTCGTATTCATTCAATAAATATATATTGAGCCCTTACCATGTATTGGGCACTATATTCCACTAGGGATACAGATATTAAAAACTTACTTCCTACCTTCAAGGGGATCACAATCCAATGGGGGCATGAAACTATTACTCTATGGAGCTTAGGTATGTCTATAAAGAGGAAGAACCAGTGTGTCCTGGCAGGAGAAAGTAGTGCAAAGGCCCTGAGGCCACAGAGTGTGTGCATTCAGGGAGCTGCCATTTTCTCTGTTTTCTCTGTGACACATCAGGCAAGCGTTTATGTGAAGGTGAGAAGGAAGAAAGTGTGCATGGCTTATGTGGGGTACCTAGAAGAGGCAAATTCATTCAGAAAGTAGAATAGAGGTTACCAGGGGCTGTGGGCAGGAGGCAAAGAAGAGTTATTGTTCATGAGCACAGTGTTTTTACTGGAGATGAAGAAAAAAGTATTATATAGATAGTGATGATTATACAACATTGTGAATGTATTTAATACCACTGAAATGTATACTTACGAAGAGTTAAGTGATAAATATTATATTATGTATATTTTACCACAATAAAACAAAAAAATTTTTACGTGTGCCTGGGCCTTGAGGAAAGTGGTGATGTTTTGAGACAGCCACTGTGGAGAACAGGAACAAGACCCAGCTAGAGACACACTGAAAATTTTGCTAATGACTCTCACTCCATCAGCATCCTGTCACCTGTTGGGCAGTTCTGAGATTTCATTGACAGCCTGTGGTGGCCTGGATGTAAGAGTGGATATAGCGGTTTCGCCAGACAGGCATGAAATAACTAGGAACTGAAATAGCTCTGTGTGTGTGTAATGAGAAAGTGGTTGAAGGCTGGCTCATGGCGCTAAACCCAAGACTTAGAAGGGAGTGAAGCCAAGGAGAGGGACTGATTAAGTAAAGGAAAAGCAAAAGCAAGGATTATGAGACCAGATGAGGAATGCTGGAAGGACACAAGATGGTTCTAGAAGTTGAGATAAAAGTTCGAGAATTTGAAAGCACAGCAGTGTGGATGGTGTGACTCCGTCCAGGGTGTGTCCATGGGGGTGGGTGGGTGAAGTTGGAGACAAAAGTCCCTGCAGTTGTGAGTTGAAACTAAGTTCCCCAGAAGAGATAGGACAGCATCAGGTATCATTTAGAATTTCCAGTCAGGGCATGAGCTTTCTTGCAAATGATGTATTATTTATTTATTCATCACTTGCATTCATTGAGGGCCTACTTTGTACCAGACACTGTTCTAGGTGCTGGGAAAAAGACAATTCCCTGCTCTCCTGGAATTTCCACTCCAGTGAAGCGGCAAGTTGGGTAATAAACAAAAATAAACAAACACAAAATACTCCATGGGCATGTGCTATTATGGTCTTCCAAAGTGTACATAAAAAATATAGCAACATGCACAGACCTAGAGATTGTTATACTGAATGAAGTAAGTCAGACAGAGAAAGAGAAATATCGTATGATATAAGCTGAATCTAAAAAGAAATGATACTAATGAACTTACTTACAAAACAGAAACAGACTCACAGACTTAGAGAATGAAATTATGGCTACCAGCGGGGAAGGGTGGGAGGAAGGGATAGTTAGGGAGTTTGGGATTGACATGTACACACTGCTATATTTAAAATGGATGACCATGTCCTGGCTATTGTAAATAGAGCTGCAATGAACATTGTGGTACATGACTCTTTTTGAATTATGGTTTTCTCAGGGTATATGCCCAGTAGTGGGATTGCTGGGTCATATGGTAATTCTATTTTTAGTTTTTTAAGGAACCTCCATACTGTTCTCCATAGTGGCTGTATCAATTTACATCAGAAACTAACACAACACTATAAAGCAAGTATACTCCAATAAAGATGTTAAAGAATAAATTAAATAAAAAAATAAAATAAAATGGATAACCAACAAGGACCTACTGTGTAGCACAGGGAATTCTGCTCAATATTATGTAACAACCTAAATGGGAAAAGAATTTGAAAAAGAATAGATACATGTATATGCATAACTGAATCACTTTGCTGTACATCTGAAACTATCACAACATTGTTAATCAACTATACTCAATATAAAATAAAAAGTTAAAAAAAGAAAAGAATTACAATATTTGTAAAGTTAGTGAGATATTATGATACGATATTAAGCCTGAAGATTCCAGGCATTTACAAGTCTACATCAGGAAAATACTAAACATAGCCAAAGATATTGATTGGCAATACAGAGCTTAGAGCTAACACCAAATTTTGCTTCCACAAAAGCATGGAGCCCAGTGATATTTTAATTAACAGAACAAAACCTCCAAAGCCATGAAAACTGTTAGCATTAGCAGCTTGGCAGATTCAGAGCGTGGCAATGGACCACTAAGACACATCCAATGGGACAAGCACAAATTGGTGACTGTGAGCTCAGGACCTAGCATGAAAAACCATCTTCTTCAGAACTTCTGGCAACATTTTTTATGAGGAAATAAATAATTTGAGATTTCATTTCAGAATCTCCAACAACAAGACCCTGGAGTGTAGCCTGAAGGGAGCATGGGAGGAGTGGTTGCTACATCATATCTCTCTTGGGGAGGGAACATGCAGGAAGAGTCCCAGGGAGCTCTTCACCCTTCTGTCGTGCAGTGAGGGGCAATGGGTCACAGCAAGGAAGGCAATTTCCTACAGAAAAGCTGGAAAACATGAAATAATGGACTGTGACCATAGGCTCCTGGCAAAGGATTGCTGGCTTGGGACAGTTAGAAATTGGATTTTTTTCTAAAGCAAAGGCTTCTGACAACAAAATATTCAACAAGTGGACAGGAGAATGTGCTTCTCCATTCTTAGGCATAAGGGGTGATGGCACAGATGAGTGGAACATGGAAGGAGGAGTAGAAAATATAGGAATTTAAGAGAATTCAGAGACACTGGCTTCATATGTATAGGTGGATGGGTGGCAGGACCTACTTATTACTTGTGATTGGGGGTCACAGTGGTGATGGGTCTTAATCATACAGCATTAGGAGAAAGAGAAAGAAAAAACCTTTTTTTTGTTTTGCTTTTGCTTTTGCCAAAGTTGTTGACAGTATTGTTTGTAATTGCAGAAATTTGGAATGAAATGTCCAAAATTAGAAAGTTTGAAAATAAATTATGTATGTCTATCCAACAGAATTCTATATATTCATTAAAAACTGTATTTCAAAATACAACAATAAATTGGGAAAATGCTCACAATCTAATGCTAAATGAGAAAAATTTCAAAATTTGGTATAAAAGTTATTCTAATTTTTTTAATGTGTAAAGAAAAAAACTGAAAAGGAAAATTTTCAATCGTTATCAGCTCTTTCTTTCTGGTAATATTACAGGTATTTTTAATATTTCTACGTATACTTTTCTATGTTTAAAAATCTGTAACCATCAACATGTATTACTTAAAATTAATAAACTTGATGTAAATAGAGTGATAAATAATGATGCCACAAGCATAATTATGGTTTGCACTTGTACTAAGGAGCAGACTCTAGTAATAACCAGCCATCCAAAACTATAATGGAATATTCATTTAGTCAGTAAATGAGCCTTTATGTGTTGTTCACTGAAAAAGGCATAAGGGATTCAGAAATAAAAGTACCAGTCCCACTGGAGAAACTCAGGACTAGTAAGGAGGCTGAGAGGAAAGCAGACAAGTGCCCACAGTGCTCTGTGATAAGTTCTCCTCCAGAGATGGGCCCAAGGTGCTGTAGGAACGCAGGAGAGGAGGAACAGTCCAGCCACTGGGATTCGTGGAGGGCTTCCAGGAGGAGGTGACATCTGAGTTGAATCTTGAAGGATGAGTGAAGCAAAAAATCAGAGGAAAAGCGTTCAAGTAGAAGGAATGTATAAAGATAGAACTGAGTGAGAGCAGTAGCTTTCTAATGTGAAGCTCATTATGCTGAAATTCAGGGGAGGAAAGAAGAAAACATGGACTAAACCAGTTACTGTGGGGGTGGAGAGACAGAGAAAGATTGAAGCAATATAAGAACTTTTGGAGTTCAGAATGTCTTCTAGATTCTCTCTTGGACACGAGATGTGTGGGTGATCGCATCACTTGGCTAACATAGGAAATAGAGTTGGAAGAGTAGATTTAGAGGGAAATTTTTAGAAATATCCATTAGTAAAGTAAACAATATATAACATCAGAGAGAAATCACTCATTTATTCTGCAAGTTTTTGCTGAGCACAACTGTCAGGGGCTGACCTAGGTCCTGAGGACACAATGGTGAATCAGACAGACAAGGCCTCGATCTAACATTGCTCAAGGTTTGCCTTGGAGACAAACCACAAACAAACAAACAAGAAAATGTCCAGAAGTGATAAGTGCCATAAAGAAAATTAAGCTGCATGCCACGAGAGGGAGTAATGGGTTATTTCGATTGGGTGTCAGAGGCTCAGAAATGATTTGGGATAGGAGAACAATGTGACAGTGATAATGATTGGACAGCGATATGGTAGCATTGATTGAATCTTTTCTTTGTGATTATTCCACTTAATACACAATACAATCCCATAGGTAGGGAGTGCTGAGGGTCCAAAACTTGCCCAGAGTCAAACTCAACTCTGCCTGTAGCCATAATCTCAAAAACATGTGTACTTTCTGTCTGTATCAGGTTGGGCCTTGAGAGGTGAGGGCTGTAACCACGGGAAGGAATATAATCATCCAGGGAAGCTGAAGCGTGAGGAAGAAGTGGGGGTGGGGGCCAAGGACTGAAACCCAGGGAATGCCGGCATCAAGCTGGTGGAAGGGCAGCTCTGAAGACAAGCACCTCAGCCACGCAGGGCACAGAGACCCAGGGGACAGTGTAGCCTGACGGCCACAAGACAAGGCAGTGTCAAGAGTAAGGGATGGTCACCAGTGTCCTCTCGTGCACACACCCGAGAAGGAGCAAGGACAACAGGAAACATCCATTAGATGTAGCAACCAGGCAGTTACTGGTGACCTTGCCAAGACTGGTTTCAGTGAGTTGCTGAGGGAGCCCAGACTGCAGTGTTGATAAGGGAATACTTCTTTTCTAAGATATACAGGGTAGAGGCAGTGTGTTTTGTTATGGTGGTTGTTGTTTTGGTTTGGGTTTGGTTTAAAGAGGTGTAAGACTAGAAGGTTGAGCCCATGGAGAAGGAGGGGTTGAGGCTGTAGGAGATCGAGGAAATAACTGATATAGCCAACCCCTCGTAGGGACAAGAAAGGACGGTAAGCAGAGCACACAGGTCAAGGGCTAGATCTTGGGTAGGAAGAGAGGTACCTCTTTCCTGTGTTGGGAGGGAAGGGAGTAAGTAAGAAGGTTATAGGGGTAAGGAGTTGCCTGACTTCTTTTCTGTGAAGTTGGTGGTATTGTCATCCGCTCAAGGTGAAGACCCCAAGGGGGGGGGTGTCATCCTTAAGGTTCAGCTTTGAAATAGGGCTCCTGGAAAATGGGAGTGGATGCTGAGGGCCTGTATAAAAGTCTCCAAGTAGCCCTGCTGAGTTTAGAACCCTTGCATTTGTGGCTGCTGCATCTGCACAGCTGCAAGATTTCCTTCAGCAGGGCCAGCAGCCAGCCAGGCAGGGGGCTGTGCTGTGCTGTATGGCACCTGTTCTGGGGAGATCACTCCAGTCTTTCATCTGGCTTCTCATGGACAGTCCTCAATCCATGGACCCTTCAACAGCCAGAGCTAAACAAATTTGCAAAGCCGGAATTTGTCTTCACGTTAGTCATTTAAAGAAAACCCCTAATCCATGACATCTGAATATAAAATATGTATTAAAATAGAAAGCAGTAGGGACCCAGGATCCTTAGAGCTAAATGATCAGTGGAATAGCTGGAATGTTCCTTGTACTGTTCTCTTCCCGTGCGTATAATGTTACAACTACTGCCTCCGTTTGATTCAATTAGAGATCCTCTTTTTAAAGTTAAGTACACAGCTTCCCTGGGAATGTAATTGTGAAATGTTTTGTCGTTATACTGTACGGCAGTCACTTTAAGATAACACAAATCTTGCTTCTGGCAGAGCATTTCCTTACCACTACATGCATACAAAACAGGATGTAATCAAAAGGGTATTTGGCATGGGTCCAGAAAGCAATCTGGATTAGTCTGTAACTGGCTGCCATAGTTTCAAGTCCATTTCTGATCCATGACTTATTGCTTCATAACTGACAATTTCAAAGGTTTACCAGGATGGCACAAAAAAAAAAGCTCAACCATTAGTTTCTAGCTTCTTCTGAAGTGTTTCACTAGTGAACATTTTTGAATATTTAAAATAAGAGAATAAGACAATAAAGATGTTTTTTACCATCATTTCTCCCCCCCCATTTTCTACCAACAATATAAACTCGTGGAGGGAATATTTACTAAAAGTATAGAATTGCAGAGGGAATACTTCAGGTAGCTGTTAATTTCCACTCCTTAAGTCAATAGCAATTTATATAATAGAGAGAGGACTGGATAATTTTCTTTAATTTTCAAACTTCACACGGAGCACCTGAAATTTTTTTTTTAAAAAAAGAAAAGACAAAGAAAACAGCTAACTAAACCCTGGTTCTTATTTAGCAGCCTGATACAAAGGCAATTAAAAAGAAGTGATATTCAAGCAATTTCACTGTTTAAATAATCCAGAAATTCTTTTTTTTTTTTTTTTTTTTTTTTTTTGCGGTACACTGCTGTGGCCTCTCCCGTTGCAGAGCACGGGCTCCGGACGCGCAGGCTCAGTAGTTGTGGCACACAGGCCCAGCCTCTCCTCGGCATGTGGGATCTTCCCCGACCGGGGCACGAATCCGTGTCCCCTGCATCGGCAGGCGGACTCTACCACTGCGCCACCAGGGAAGCCCCAGAAATTCTCTTTTGAAATAGTTCAGTTTCTTTAGCCAAACTTGAGATGTATGACATTAATCACATCCCATATCCTTGCGTTACATCAAATGTTGTTGTCATTACTTTCTCTAAAGGTCCTCCAAGCTCTTTCGAAGCAAAACCTTGAGAAAAGCAGGACACCCTGAGGCCTGAGCTAGTATTGTCTTTATCTTTTGAGTGAGGCTTTGGAGCCCAGGGAAATGACTTGGACACCATCTCCTCAGTATTTCTTAAAGAACCAGTATATAGACATCATTGTAAAGCAATTATACTCCAATAAAGATGTTAAAAAACAACAACAACAAACACGGTATATTTCCCCCCTCTTCCCTGCAGGAATTAGGGTAAATTTCTAATTATAAGCCTATTATTATGTTATTGGCTAAAATACCTTAAAATTCTTTTCACATTTCACTTCCCCATAATACCTGCTTTTCTAACTGCATACAGATTTTAGTGCTTTACCAGAACATGTAAATCTATTTTATGTAGGCTCCACAAGGTTTGACCTTAAATTTACAAGTTATTTTCCTCATAGTCAATGGCTGTGCAATGAATAAATCATTTTAATTTGATTGTAGATTGCAGCCAGATAATCATCTCATTGATGAAACCAGGAAAGATTGATATAATACAAGTGCACCAGTATCTAACTCCAAAAGAATGTCAGCCAAACTGAGGAGTCGAATTCAAGTGATTTGAATTCAGGAAAACTACGATGAGTTATTTTGGCACTAGCTATGGCACAGTTTAAAATTTTTGTAATGGTTGTGATGGTGGCGCTTTCTGAGTGAAAAAATGTAAAGTGTCAAGAAATGGGAGGAATATGGTACAGCCCCTGGCCTCTGAGTGAAAGTGAAAAGAGGGATGGAAACTCCGTAGTCGGAGCCCGTCGGGACCGAGCTGTCAGATTTAGGCTAGGGAGGGAGGGAGAGAAAGCTCCCTAGGGGAAGGAGTGGGGCGCTGGACCGTCCGGGAGGGAGAGGGGAGGGAAGGACGGGAGAGGAGGGGAGCGGAGGAGCGCTGAGCCGAGGGGAGGGAGGGGAGGAAAGGGGGAAAGGGGTAGAGGAGTCGACGGAGCGCCGAAGTTACCCTTGCGCGGCGCGCGCAGTGGCAACGCGTCCCGGCCCCCGCGCTGGACGGCGGAGGACCCCTGTCGCGCCCCTGGCTGGTCCCGGGACCCCAGCGGGAATCCCGCGTCTGGCGTCTCGAGTCGCCGGGGGTCTGGGTTGCGGGCCACGCTGGACTGGCTGTGGCAAGCCCGCTGGTCGTTATGAGGACGGATCTAAAATGACCGGCAAGCTGAAACCTTTCCAAACGCAGCTCAGGCGGTCAATCAGTGAGCAGTTGCGGGACTCTACCGCCAGAGCCTGGGATCGGCTGTGGAAAAACGTCCGAGAGAGACGGCTGGCAGGTCGGTGCCCCCGAGACTCGGGACCGCGGGAGCGGGAGGAGGCGCGGGCCGCGTCGCCCCGCCCGGCCCACCTCCCCGCCGCCGCTGTGGGCTCCCGGCACAGGTTTTCAGAGCCCGGGGATGGGCGGAGGAGGCTGCTCTCACCCCCTTGCTGGGCCGGGCCGGAGCGCCAGCGCTCCCCGCTTTCCGCGCGCGGGGACCTGGTGCGTGTGGGCTCCGCCCCGCGCGCGCGGACAGCTCGGCGGGGCGCGGCGCGTGGGACCGGGAGCAGGCGCGGGGGTTACCTGGGGAGTCTTCGTTCGAGTGGCCGTTTTGCCTGGGCTGGCCCCGGCTCCGCCACCATCCACCCACCCCAGCCCAGTGAGTGAATGAGTGCCCAGCCCAAGTGGGCTCCAGGAGATCGGTCCCTCTCCCAACTTCGTCTTTTCCACGAGGGACACGTCCACTGCCTGTGTGGGCGGGGGAGTCAAGACAAGGCTAGGGAGCGTATCCAGAGCTCTGGGAGACAGATGTTTATGGGGTAGAGGGGAGGATTTGGGCAAAGACGGTTGGACAGTGGTTGGTGCTGGTAGATAGCTGCCCACAACCCCTGTCTAGCTGTGGATCCGCTCTCCTCATTTTGGGGCTGCAAAAGAGTGGCCTCCCTTTTGGAATCCATTGCTCATGATTCAGAGGAAGAAAAGAGGTGATTATTCTGAGCCAAGAGGTTCTTAAGAACCCTTGCTTAGGTTAGAAGGCCAGTCCCCTCCTTAGCACCTCCCCCAGCCTCCTGGCTGTGGTCTTTCTTCTGTGCATGCTCCTTGGACCTACCTCCTAGTAGGGCCACGGATGCAGGAAGTGGTCTGAGCCTTCGCAGAGCCCATGCTGGGAGCATTAGGTCTGGTTAGTCACCACATCATACCTGCCACAGTAAGGGAAGGTGGCCTTCCTCCACAGCACAGTTCCCAGGCAGTGTAGGATTTAGGAATGCTTTCCCCAAGTGTTAGCTGCTGGAAGATGTTTCTGGAAATGGGGGACATGTGGGACGTGTGGATGGAAGGGTCCCTGAGCTGACGGTGAGTCTAGTCTCTGGATCTTCTTGCCTCCTGTCTCTCCAGCAGTATCTCCTGAGTTGGCCAGTGACCACAGGGGTGGAAGAGAGGTCTAGAGAAGAAGAAGGTATGAAGCCTGGACAGAGGGCAGGGATGCCAAGGGTGAGATGGAAGATTGAACCTTCTCTGGGCTCCTCCCCCTTTTTCTTATTGAAGAAATGTAGAAGTCCTTTGCAAGATGTTCTGTCCTTACACCCATGCAGCCACATCTCTTCATTAGTCTGATAGCATTCTGGAGTAGATGCCCAGAGTCTGTGTCTCCTTGAGCTAGGTCTTTACCAACCTAACTGGTCAAATTAGAAGTAGGGATTATAGATGATTCCGACACTCAATATTGTCAGCATAAACTGTTTATCCCGTATTTTCTCTCTAATACAGTGACCCCATTTAGTAAGCACCCAAGAAATAAACAGGCTTTGCAGTCTGGACCCAGAAATAAGTTGTGGTAACCCAGTAGTTTTGACTGTTGATTTTTAAAGACCTGTATGTGCATTGCAGACCTAATTAATAACAACTAATAACTTTCCTTGTTATCGTGCTAAATTGTATAATCTACATGATGGATGGTGTTAGAGAAGTTTTTGTGGTCTAGTAAACTTGTGTTGCTTCATAACTTCAGATTGCTTACTGCAAATGTCTCTTTCATAGCTTCTGTTATTAAGTTTGTTAAATCAATGGATCCTCAGGAAACAAGAAGTCTTTCCAAGAGGGCTGCCAAAGCTGTGCTGGGTTTTTATAGAAGCTGAGGCCAAAGATGACTGCAGCCCTGTCTTTTTCAAAAGGACATCTGGGAAGGACGAGAGTGTAATGTAAAGACTTAAAACCGTTAAGATTTTCCAGGGAAGTCATTTATTCACATGAATTTTAGACTTTGCAGTTTAGTTAGGGCAGTGGAGAGAAAAAGTTTTGATTCTGAGAAATAAGTGATAGGTAGAGATTTTTAAGATCATGCATATATAGAAATTCAGGCTAAAAGTGGCTTCAGAATAGTAAGTATAAGAGTTCTCCCAGAGTAGTGTAATTATTTTTTAAAATAGTGGTATGAGGTTTTAAAATGTTTAATCAGAATATTAATATCTGCTTTTACCCATAATCTGCTTACCACTCTGCTAACAGTGGATGCCAGCAGGTTATTCAACTGGGACCAAACAATCCTCTGAGAAGCAGACTTCAACCTCTGCTTCTCTAAGCAAGCTGGGATGCTTGCCACAAAACCAAGCCAACTCCATGAAGGAGCTTTTAGATGCAAATTGATTTTCTTGGGTTTTCTTGCAAAGGTAGCTAAAATATGGAACTTTGGCCATGAGACACTGAAATACTTAAGTTATTAATGTTGGCATCAATTCTAGGTAAAAGTGTTCTTCATTTGTAAAAGTTTTCTTTATATGGTTTTGTTCACAATATCATCAAAACCAACTATATGAATGTACCCCAGAGAGACCTTGCCCGCCCAGCAAGAGATGATGTGAGGCTATTGCCTTTTTTTTTTTTTTTCAGCTTTTTTCTATCAGGTAAAAGTTTTGTGCTGGGACTTCTTTAGTTTCCCTAAAATTTTCTTCTTATTACACTTAGTCAGTACAACAGTATTCAAAATGCTTTATAACAAACTTGTGTTTGTTGTCTAGAGCATTCTGAAGGTATTTGATGCGTCCTTTTGCTTTTTAACATCCTGAGGCAGGAAATCCTTATTCTAACTCACTGTGACTTCTTTTCATGAAAACCCATCTTGTCAATGGGACAAAAAGACAAGAAGAAGTAGAGCTGTTTTAAACATAGTGAAGCTTGTGGATTTCTGTGCTGTGGGACTGTATTTGGGAAGGAGGGGATTATACATAACTGGAAAGCTATTTCTTCACACGCATCACAACGACACAAATAATGAAACCGATAGAAGGATGAGGTGTGAATGATGTTCAGATATGTTCATTTCATTACAAAATTATAAAAGGGAGTTATTGGTTAAAGAAAGAATGATACTGGGAGCTCTTCTTGGGCTTTCCAATTCTGTAGTAGCTGCCAGACTTTCATCGGATTGTGGCGTTTTTGCCAACATGTACTTACTTCTTAATTACCTAAGACTCTAATCCTCATAAGAGTCAGCAAAAGTTTTTCCCACCTGTCATCTCAATATTGATCATTGAAATAATGGTGGTAATTATTGTTTATTCCCAAGATGACAAAGTTAGTTAGTGTTCAAAGAAGTATTCTAATTCAGGTTGTCAGAAGTCGAAGGTCATCTGTGCCCATTTTGTGTCATACCACGCTGCCTTCTCCATGGCTCTTATGGAGACACATGGACCTCAAATCCTTTCTCTAAGTCTCTCTGTCATTTGCAATTAGTTTTAAAAAGAACAACAAAATTAATCGGAAAAATTGCTCTTTCCTCCTGCAGTGACAAGAATAACCCTATGCACCAAAAATAGCTTGTCTCCCAGTTATCCTATTGGGCTGGGTAGTGTATGGGCTTATAGAGAGTTCAGACAAACAAACAGCCATACATTTACCTTGTTGGGGCTCTCATGTGGTGTGCCCTGCCCATTACCATCGCTGCAAGAAGCCAAGGGCTGCAAGAAAGAGATGTTGTCATAAAGCGTAAACGCAGGTTTCTTCAAGGTGGGTGAATGACAGTTTCTTTTGGCCTCTTCAGTTCCCTAATCAGCTACCACTGGTGACAATTCTTAACTTTTATAGCATCATTAAATTCTCTAGGCAGAAGCATACCCTTTAGCTTTTGGTCTTTGTAAGCAGCTTGAACTGCTTCTCAAAAGTTTAGGTCTGGGGCTTCCCTGGTGGCTCAGTGGTTAAGAATCCACCCCCCAATGCAGGGGACACGGGTTAAAGCGCTGGTCCAAGAAGAACCCACATGCCGTGGAGCAACTAAGCCTGTGTGCCACAACTACTAAGCCTGTGCTCTAGAGCCCGTGAGCCACAACTACTGAGCCCACGTGCCACAACTACTGAAGCCCATGCACCTAGAGCGCGTACTGCACAACAAGAGAAGCCACTGCAATGAGAAGCCCACGCACCACAACGAAGAGTAGCCCCCGCTTGCCACAACTAGAGGAAGCCTGTGTGCAGCAACAAAAACCCAATGCAGCCAAAAATAAATAAATAAATAAATTTATTAAAAAAAAAAGTTAAGGTCTGAAAAAATCCAAATGAGTTTTCTAAAGCTTTCTGCTCCTTCATTTTAAAACCGTACTCTGTTTTAATGGAAATGTAATCCATATGTATGATTCCTTTATACTCACATAACAATATTTAGGTAGCTTTTGAACTAATTGATGGCCAAGTATTTTGATCTCTTTCATAGTCTTATTTTAATTCATTTCTCTTAGACGCAGGAAGTTATATTGCTGCCAAAAATAAACTAACCTAAATCACTGAAAAGTTTGAGTTTTGTTAGAAATGCTAATTCCACCAAATTTCAGTGAGTTCTCGTCATGTTAAAACAGGTTTATTCATCCTCAAAGTCAACAGTAGCATCCTGTGATGTGATGTAAACATGAGATTGGGACTTAAATGCAGAGTGGGATCAAGAGTAGAACATGGGCCATAAAAAAGCTCCTTATTAAAATCTAAGTGTGTTCCATGATAGCAAAAAGCACGGGATGATACTAGCTGATCCTTTTCATTTGTTTTATATCAATGTCCTTCCTGTTTATTATCACTTTACTGTAAAGAACAGGCCATCCTACTCTGTCAGATTTTTCTTTTTAAACATCTCTTGAAAAGGGAATACATTGAGATGTGATTTATATTAACAATAACAAAAAAGAAAATCTGTCAGGTAAATATACAGTGAAAATCAGAGAAAGAGAACACATCGTATGTACCACGGTTCCTCTCAGCCTTAGCTACCCACAGGGTCACCTGGAGCCTTTTGGAAATATGAATGTCCTTACTGCCCCCCAGAGACTCTGATTTGGTTCACATGGGGCCTGGGGATCAGTATTTTTTTTCAGTATTTTTTTTTATACTGGTTCCAGTGTACAGTCCGGGTTCAGAATCACTGACTTACAGTTAACTACCATATGATAACTTGCAGCAGTCTGTGTCTAGTACGAGATCATAGTCTAAGTCCCTAAGAAAAGTTTTGCCTGAGTGAGGTTGGAATGAGCTTGATATTTTACAGGGACAGAAAAGAAAAGGGAAACAAACAAACAAACAACAACAACAAAAAAAAACGGTGTGCCTGGAACATAATGAAAAAAGGTGGTACAAGTAGATGGTAAGAGATCATGTCAGAGGTATGGGTAGAGTCAGGTTATAAGATTAGGTTGCGCCTTGTTGCCAGGGCAAGAAGTTTGGATTTGGTTCTACACGTGATAAGTAGCAAAGGATTTTAAACAGAGGAAGGACAGGACCTGAATAAGTTACTACTGGAGTGGTCCAGGTAAGAGAGAAACAGTGACACGGACTAGACTGATGATGATGAAAATGGAGAGAATGGGACAGATTTGGAATATATCTTGGAAGTAGAGACAACAATGCTGACATTTTTTGTTGGAGGTGAGGGAGAGGGATCAAGGGCTCCTAGGTTTGTAGAGCCATGGGCTGAGTTGGGGTCAGGTGGAATATTTGCATCTTGCAGTGCAAAAGACCTTTTTTTGCATAAGCCAGATTAAGAGCGAGTTCTCCTTTGGCCAAATTAAGCCAAAGATGCCTATTAGACATCCAAAGTAAAAGTCAAAGAGCTGGTTGTAGGAGTAAAGTTTGGGGAGAAAAATCAAAGCCAAAGATAGAAATCTGAGAGTTATTGGCATATGACTACTATAGAGTAAAGCCTTAGGACTGGGTGGGGTTACTTAGAATAGAATATAAGAGGAGGGGCCAAGGACCAAGTCCTAGGGCATCCTTTATTTAGAACACAATATTGGGACATGAACTGTATATACATATACATGTGCTAAATTTCTGGGGAATAAGAAAAATAGCAGCACTGTTCCTAAACTCAGCATTCTTATAGCTGAGTAATAGTAGTTTTATATCAAATAATCTTTTGTGACAGATCTCCTTGGTCCCAGAAGTTTTGATGAATAAAAAATAATCATAACAATATATCACACTAATAAAGTATATATTTTAAATTTAAAAATGATATTGCAAAGTAAAAATAACATTTAAAGGAAAGACTTCTTAGGGTTGCCCCATAAAAATTAAAATATAGTTAATTAGATGAAAAGAATCTTAGCAGGAATATATCTATGGTTACTGTGACCACACATGTAATAGGGTAAGAACTTTATCTTGGAAAGGTGACTTCTCCAGTGTTTTGATATCTGGGAATAGGCTAATCAAAGTTTAGCTTGTAAGAAAGTTTCTGTACTATATTGAATTTTCCAATATTGCATCCATTTGTTGACCTTTACCAATTATGGTCTGTCCATAATAAAGTTGATTGAAGGGAAATTTCTCAGAGAAAAATAGGTAACCACATCTTAAGTTTTTGTGTTTGTAAGGAAGATAACTTAAACATGGCCTAACCCATCTGCAATATGCTGCCCAAACCTTGGAAGTAACACATTTTCTCCTAAAGTTGGAGCAAAGAGAGGACCATGTTCATTATTTGTGGGTGGGTGCTCTGAATAGGAGACAGGAGCCCTGCCAGTTGGCTGAAATCCCTTAAGACCACTTAATACAACTTTGGATCAGTCACCAACCTGATCATTTAGACGTGGAGCATGTCTATGAAATTAATATATATTCTTTTTGTGTGTGTGTGTGTGTGTGTGTGTGTGTGTGTGTGCTTTTTCAATCTTACATTGACCAAAACAACTTATAAAGAAAAATGTGCTTAGAGACCTTGTAGTTTTCTGAGGGTTTATCCACCAGATATTTCTATTCTACCCTTTTGCAAGTTTAGGGATATTGCCAAATGAAAACAAACGTAGTTTGAGAACTGTTGCAATGTTCCTGGGCTTTTTTTCAGAATCCTCGAGTGTTTAGTCCTAAGGCAGTCGAGTTGAAGGGCAAACATTTTTGTCATGTTTGTAGTTAGTCAATAAGTATTTATTGAGCCATGAAATAGCATCCTTGTCAAAGCATGTTGGGACTGCAGTGCAGGATGTTAATTCAGGACTGTGGCTTTATCCTGGCAAAGCACACAAATTTTATTATGCTGCTTAAAACCCTTAACTCATCTGTTTAACCAGAAATAGAGCAGGCTTCCAGAAAGTGCTAAAGGACAGTATAGAATGCACCACGACTACACAATATTGTATTTGCAAATCTGCTGTGTCAAGCTATCTTATGTTCTCAGGCAGAATATTTCCTTAGTAACATTTTTATCTAAAATAAAAATTTCAGAACCTTATGGTTCTGTTATTTTGTGTAGCAGGGCATATTTTAATCTGTATTTCGTCATGACATACTGTGTTTGTTGAATACTTCTTTCTCCTTCCTATGCATGAAATTAAGTGAACCCTAGAGATAATTGTTGTTCAGCCTCATGAAAATTGATACATTTACTATCAATTACTTTAATTGGAAAGTCGTATATGCTTCTTATCCTCTCTCCATCTGGATAAAGTAGAAAGATGTCCAGGTTTCTTGAAGGATCTTTGAATGTGTTTTCCATTGAAATTTAATGTTTACCATTAGAATAATGTCCTAAAAGTACAAATATATGAATATCTGGAAGGTGTGACAGAATAAGTTAAACTAATCTACTGCTGCATGAGAATGTCTGGGTTGTCACAATGACATTGCAAAGATGGCTTCCTTTCTTTGGCCGACAATGAGTTGCATTCATTGCAGAACTCTTGAAAAACAATGATGGATCACACCTTTCCTAGCCAAGAGGAATTGTCCCCATGGTCTTGGAAATAAATTACATCTTTATTTTAGTCCCAAGAAAAGACTTCATAAACAATAGACGTAAAAGAGGAGCAATTGTTAGAATGAAAGTAAGAGAGGGCTTCCCTGGTGGCGCAGTGGTTGAGAGTCCGCCTGCCGATGCAGGGGACACAGGTTCGTGCCCCGGTCTTGGAAGATCCCACATGTCGCGGAGCGGCTGGGCCCGTGAGTCATGGCCGCTGAGCCTGCGTGTCCGGAGCCTGTGCTCCTCAACGGGAGAGGCCACAACAGTGAGAGACCTGCGTACCGCAAAAAAAAGAAAGTAAGAGAAAAAAAAAAAAAAAGCTTTTACATATTTCAACCATTGTCTCATAGGCTGTTTTATTCTTTTTGGAAAGAAAGAAGAGAGGCTTTAGGGTAAGCATTTGATTTCTAGTTCTTAAATCTAAATCAAAGCAACAATGACAAATGGAAAATTGCTCTTAACCCTGTAGAGAAGCACTGTGGTGGTGGTGGTGGAAAAGTGACTGAAGCTGTTTGAGGCATCATCATTTGCATAAAATCACAGCTGTGTAATGGTAACTCACATCTGTGAAATTAGCATCAGTTCAGCCATAACGCTGATATAATTATTTGGCACTGCTATGGCTACAGTGCTGGGAGCATACATCTCCAAGTGTCTTAAATGCATGTTGTTTTACTTTTGTTGCATACAGTGCAGTGGAGGGCAGGGTGAGTGGTGTTTGGGCATGGTGGAAGATTACTGGCATGCATCATGCCCTAGTGGTTAAGGGCAGCTGCTGGAGCAAGAGGTGGAGGTAGGATGGGTTTGCATCCTACCTCCACCTCTTACACAGTGGGTCCTTGGGCAAGATAAATAATCATGATGTTCCTAAATTTCCCCATCTTAAAAAGGAGGATAAGCATAGGACTTATCTCATAGGATTGTCATGAGAATTAAATGAGTTAATATTTTCAAAGCATTTAGCATAGTGTCTGAACCCTAATTAACAATGTATTAGAGTTCGTTTTTTAAAAATACATATGTATATAGATGTAGATATATAGATACATAGATGTATTCTCTGTGGAGAACAGACATTTTCTGATAAAGGAGATGCTTTTTGCTCTAGCCTTAAACCAGCCACTCGCTTCATACCTGGATTTATCTGCCTTGTTCCCATATCTTATGGACCCATTCTAGATCCCATGTTCAGGGATTTCCAAGAGCTAAGACATTAGCCTCACTCTCTTTGCTTTGAATCGAATTTAAAAACAAAATCAAATAGTACATATGTTGCTAACGTGGTTGGCAGCATCTTGTGCAAATCCATTAGTGTTATAGCCTGAATCATTCATCATACTATTATACTAACATTTTTCTGAAAGATCATCAATTACGGTTTGTTCATCAAAATTACTATCAGCTTTAGAGCTATGCAACCGAGAAATAATTCCCATGTCCTTGGCCTAAATGGAATTTGATGGACACCAAATTAAAATGAGAGAAGTTGACTAGATTATCTCTAAGGCCCTGTTTAACTTTAAAAATCAATGAGTCTATAAAACTAGACTGTGTGTCTAAAGGAAACTTAATGTTCTAAGTATTTTAGTTCCTTTTCTGTCTGGATCTCATCAGATGTTTTGATAGACAAGGAAAGGGCAGAAGCCCAGAAGGACACCCCAGGATGCCCGCCGGTGTCATTCCCCATATTGCTTTGCTTACCTAGCCCCCATCAACAGCAGCAACTTAACTGGTACTTTCTGATGTTGGAACTACATCTGCCAGAATTGGAGAAGGAGCAAGGAGGGGGGAAAGCTAGGAGTCCAGGGCCTGCAGATACCAGTAGAATCTCAACAGTCCCTGCAGCACACGCAGGCAAGCCCCCACGCTCAGAGAGGCCCCGTACTTAGTTTAAATGCTCTACTGTTACAATCTTGAAATTATTAATAATTGTTGAATGGAGGGCCCACATTTTCATTTTATACTGGGCCTGGCAAATGAGGTAGCTAATCCTGCATTATTGGTGAGTTCACTGTCATTGGCGATTTGGTGTTATTTAAGTAAGATAAAAGTGACTTGTAAAATCACAGGATATTAGATCTGGAAGGAACCTGCAAGCTTTCCCTTCAGCATCTACAATCTATAATCCATGTGCTCTGTGCCACTTGCTCTTGGGGAAGGTGATCTCCCAAGAAGGAAAGTGTGTTTGTTTTATTGTTTATTGATTGTGACAGCATCATTATGAAATAAGGCAATAACATCATCCCTGGTGTGTACAGAGTTATAATGATTATATTTTAGTTATCACATATACCGAAGCAAGTATTTTAATTAGTTTTTTAAAGGTATTGCATTGCTGAGGTATAATAGGAGATTGGGACAAATTACACACTCTTGGTATGCTAGATTTTCGGATCCAAAGCTTGTTTTTGAAAACTTCTTAGTTAATCTGTTTCTTAATTTAAAATTTATTTACAATATCCGTAATAGATTATTCATTAAACCACTGCTATTAAAACCATTAAGGCTATTTCCTGCGTAGATTTCACCTAGGACTACTTACTAAGAAAAGGAAATTAGGAGAGGCAGTAATAAAGCCTGTAATTTATCACCAGGGATTTCCAGCACATATTGGCGAATTTTATTTTGTCATGATGTCCATCTGTCTCTGTGAGGAACACTAAAGCTGACCAAGTCTAGTCTCATAATGTTTCATAGGTTAAATCCTCCTTTGCTATCAGAAGCTAGACATAGAACTCCCCATTTAATGATGTAAAAAAAAAAAAGAAGACATCTTCCTTTGTTTGAAAGTTAGGTTCATTATATAATGCAAAGTATTTGGGCAATTGAATAAAAAGAAGAGTGTGTGCATTTTCATTTTCTCTTAAGCTACTTCAAACAAGAATGTGTTTGTGTAGTTCTGAATAGTAAAAGAGTAGGCAGATTCAGCTACCCTGAATCAGACCCTATTTTATGCCAGGCATTGTGCTAAGGCTTCATGTGTTGTTTCATTTGATGCCCAGGCTTCAGGGCAAGTACTCTCAGGGTCCCTGTTAGCACACACAGCAGCTTGCTGTGGTTAAGAAAAAGGCTTCCACTCGGGGCCATGAACTACATTGTAAAGCAATTATACTCCAACAAAGATGTTAAAAAAAAAAAAAAAAAAAGAAGAAGACTGTTAGAAAACGGTGCCTCCTCTGAGAAAACACTGTCCCATGGGCGTGTGGCTAGGTGAGTGCTACCCTGGGCTGGATTTCAACCTCCATGGTCCCCCTGGCACAGCCTACACAATCGTACAGTGTGGCCCTGGGTACTGATACTGTCCCCACTTTACGCATGAAGAAATCCAAGGCTTGGAGAAATTACGTAACTACTCCTTGTTGTTATGTAGATTTATGAGAGTGGCACATTTTGAATGATCTACAGGTCATTGCGAGATTTGTGAGATCCTGGATGACTCCAGGACCCAAACCCTAATCACAGTCTAGCACTTAGGGAGGGGTAACTGTTCCTGGGTAGCGACAACATGGAACCATTTCCACAGCCCTGCCCCAATGTTGCCTTAAGGTTAAAACAGGGTATAATAGATGGGGGTTGACTGTGGCATTCTGGCATCCCAGGGTCCCCATGAAAATAATGATGATGGTTAATGATGATCCTGAATATTTGTGTAACACTTTACAGTTAAGTGTTTTTCCGCTAAGGTTTGTGACAGTGGTTTAAAATCAATAGGTTCTCACAAAAGTCCTTTAAGGTAGTCAGGGTGAGTGCTATGATCTCTACTACATTATAAGACAAATGAGGATAAGAAAAATGGTGTGGGGCTTCCCTGGTGGCGCAGTGGTTGAGAGTCCGCCTGCCGATGCAGGGGACACGGGTTCGTGTCCCGGTCTGGGAAGATCCCGCATGCCGCGGAGCGGCTGGGCCCGTGAGCCATGGCTGCTGAGCCTGCACGTCCGGAGCCTGTGCTCCGCAACGGGAGAGGCCACAACAATGAGAGGCCCGCGTACCGCAAAAACAAAAACAAAAACAAAAACAAAACAAAACAAAACAAAACCCATGAAATGTTAGAGAATATGGAAGCCTTGTACATTGTCTTGTCCAAGGCATCCATTTCACAAAGCTGATTGAACCTCAGAGAGATTCAGTTAACCTGTTCCAGGGCATCTCATTAGCCATAAACTTGAGATTAGACTCCAACTCCAAGTCACACCAAGTGACTTTTGGGATTGCAGGTGAATTCATATGTGACCACCCTTTTTTTTTTTTAATTAAATTTATTTATTTTTGGCTGTGTTGGGTCTTTGTTGCTATGCGCGGGCCTTCTCTAGTTGCAGTGAGCGGGGGCTACTCTTCTTCATTGCAGTGTGCAGGCTTCTCACTGCGGTGGCTTCTCTTGTTGCGGAGCACAGGCTCTAGGTGCACGGGCTTCAGTAGTTGTGGCATGCGGGCTCAGTAGTTGTGGCTTACGGGCTCTAGAGTGCAGGCTCCGTAGTTGTGGTGCATGGGCTTAGTTGCTCTGCGGCATGTGGGATCTTCCTGGACCAGGGTTCGAACCCGTGTTCCCTGAATTGGCAGGCGGATTCTTAACCACTGCGCCACCAGGGGAGCCCAGTGACCATCCTTTTATAAGCAAAATACCCATTTCTGAAATTAGTCTAGAATACAAACTTCTTGAGGGGAATGATGGTGCCTTACTTAACTTCAAGAGCAAAGCCTTTCCCATAAGATATGTTTTATAAGTGTTTGTTGGCAGCCTGACTCACTGCCTCAATAGCTGAAGGACATTAAAGGAATCTGATTGCCCCCTCCTAAGTGCTGAGTTCACCTCTGATGGCCTCAAACTCTGCCTGCCCTACCGTGATACCACCCCTATGTGTTTGGCACACCTATCAGCTTTGCAGATTTGAGCAACGAAACTTTCCCTGTCCTCCAGCCTCCTTCCAAGGTGCAACTGGGGATTTTCATTTTATAGGTAAAGGAACTGAACACTGCTGTTGTTATCACATGTTAGGTTGGGGAAAATGAAGAAATCATAGTTGAAATTTAAATATTAAGCTTTCATTTATTTAAGATGGTAATGTTCCCTTTTGGCCATTAATAAAAATCACAGCACTAGAGGAAATGGGTTTTTGGGAAAAATCCCCCAAATCATATGGCTTTTTCTTTTTTTCTACAGAGACTCCAAGTTTTCATTCACCCAACTTATTCAACAAATATTTATTAAGTATCTACTATGGCAAATACTGTCCTAGCTATTGGGGATTCAGTGGTGAACAAAACAGACAAAATCAGCACCCTCACTGGGCTTCCATTTAAGTGGGGAAGACAGATAATAATAAACAAATGCCTAAGATGTAAGTGTTATAAATAGCACATTAGGAAGAAAAAGAAAATGTGAAGGAGCTGGAGAATGAAAGGGAGTGCTGGTTTGGATCCCGTGGTCAGAGAAGGTCTCCCTGGGGAGGTGGCACTGGAGCAGAGACAGTCAGAGATGTGGGGGGAAGAGTGTTCAGGCAGAAGGAATACCATGTGGATCAGTCCTGAAGCAGGAGCATGTGCATGTGTTTGGGGAAAGGCCAGGAGGGTGTGGGGCTTGGAGCACAGTGAGTGAGTAGAAGAGTGGCAGCGAGGGGTCGACAGATAGCCTGGGCCTCTGCAGCCTTCTGGCCTGAGAAGGAGTCCTGATATGATCTTGGGTATGATTTGCTGTGAACAGTTAACTGGTTTATGATGTAAACGTTGGAAAGAAAAGACAATGAAGGCCAACAGTGGAAACAGAAAGACTTCTTTTTGGCTGCACAGCCCTGCTTGCGGGATCTTAGTTCCCCGACCAGGGATGGAACCCAGGCCCATGGCAGTGAAAACGCCGAGTCATAACCACTGGACAACCAGGGAATTCCCCAGAAAGACTTTTTAGAGGCCTCCTTGAAGTAACAGATTTAGTTCACATCTCAGTTATAAAACAAATACTTAGTTACTAGTTACATAAGGGCCCACTGCTTAATTAAAAGGAAGGAAAGAATAACCTCTGGCTTTCAGGTTTTTTTATGCAAATGGAGAGGAATTAGCTAGATTCATTCATTTATTCATTCAAAACATTTATTTAATAAATGTCATATTCCAGATACTCTGCTATGCTGTGCACTGAGAATAAAAACATGAAAAATATGCTAAGTCTTACCCCCAAAGACTTACGGACAAGTACAGTGGTATCAATCAGAGGATGGAGTGATGAACTTGGTCTTGCTTCACAGAGGAGATGACCCCTGAGCTGGGCCTTAAAGGAGAGAAATTACACTCTAAGGAAGGGGAGGAACAAGCACATGCAAAGAAACAGGCATGAGGTAGCATGAGTAATTATTCAGTGTTGCTGGGACCTTGCGTCAGGAGTGAGAGCCGGTGAAGGAAAGACTGGAGGGTGGGCAGAGGCCAGATGACAAGCTTGTGGATCTCATGCATGACTTCCAGGGCTATATCAGATAGCCTGTAAATTATTTTCTAATTCTAGAACTTTATGATTATGTGAATCCATTTTACTTTCTCCATCAGCGTTTGGTATAAGCATCACAAGCCCTTATTTATTTTTATATCCATCTTTTCTAAGTTATCTTGCTCTACAACTTTAAAGAAAAATGGTTAGAGCCTCTTTTCTTGCATGAGTTTTGCAAAGAACCTGAGGTCTTCTGTGGCTTTTAAAGATGACTTCTGTTAAATTAGCAGAGCCTACAGGAGCTCCTGTGAATTCCCAGTTGCCAGCCTCACTTCTTGGGGCTTCTTCACTCCAAGTCTTGGTGCAGTTGTCTGGATTTGCAAGTTTAAAGTTAAAATGAGGTCCGAAGTACATGTGGTATATTACAGAGACTCGATAGTCTATAATTTCCACAATGGAACTAATGTGAGTTCTTGATCTATTTTTCACAGGGCTTTTGGGCCATATTTACTTTAAAAAGAACCCTCTTGAAAATAGATCTGAAACGGATCTCAAAGGCTGTGTTTACTCATTCGTAAACATTTATTGATGACCTACGTTATGCAAAACCACAGTACCAGGTACTGGGGACACAAAAATGAATAAGATAAAATCTTTTCTTTCAAGGAACTTCCAAATATTAGTGATTCTTATTAAAAAAACCTTATAATTCTCTGACTTTTGTGTGTGTGTGTGTGTGTGTATATATATATATATATATATATATATATATATATAGAATGGTTTTAGGTCAATGGTTTAAAAGGTTTTATAAAATTTCATGAAAAACAGTTGAGTTCTTTGATTATGCATAAGCTCAGCCTGTCATGGAAAACTGGATTTATTTATCTAACATGCTGACTAGAGGCAAGGAGGAAAACAAGCCAGAAGAAAAGTACTAATTCATGATGCACAACTTGAGAATCTCCATTGAACAGCTGCATCGTTGGAACACTCACCCTTTTTGTTCA
Organism: Stenella coeruleoalba; assembly: GCF_951394435.1. Lineage (NCBI taxonomy): Eukaryota > Metazoa > Chordata > Mammalia > Artiodactyla > Delphinidae > Stenella > Stenella coeruleoalba. Next base: position 9,534,190 of record NC_137164.1, on the reverse strand, counting down.
CATGGAGTTGCTATCTGGAATCCTCAGATATCCGTGGTCGCCCGAGGGCTCCTCAGATGTCACCAGGGCAACAATAAAGTAACACACATGAAGCAGGCCTTCTGTGGCATTCTTTATGAAAAGCATTGAATTAAATTATTGCATAACAAATCATCTGCATATGAAAGGCAGTGAACTGTTGGAGAACCCAACTGAAAACAATGCTGAATTTGATTCCTACCTCCACTGATAACTTACTGGCACTCTTAGAAATCTTACTGTGACCCGAGTTCCCTATTTGGAATGCGGGAAATATTAATAACGTACTTATGACTTAAGGCAGTTGTGAGCTCAATTTAGGGAGATTGTTGAGACGGTTAGAGATAACTCCCATCTATCCCTTAACCCTGTTCATCTTATCCTTTCTTGGTCAACCTTTCAAAACGATTAAGAAATTTCAGCCAGAGTGGTCTGGTTGAAACCATTGCTCTCCACTATGGAGTTCCTAGCAAAACGGGTAACAGCTGCATTGACTGAGTCCTTACCATGTGCCAGAGATTGTGCTAATCAGCATTTCACATGCACTATTTTATTTCACCCTAATAACCTTCAGGGTCAGTGTTATTAACATCCTCATTTTATAATGAAGACACTTAAACTCTAAGATGTATGTGATTCTTGGCCTGGGTTGACAAAGCTAAGGAGTATTCTGAAACAAAGATTAGAACTAGGTGATCTATCCAAGAGCCCTCAAACTTCTGTACGTATTGGTTTAGGGAGAACTGTACATCACATCACATCCTCTCTCACCACTATACTTGGCTTCTGCTTAATCTTAAAGCCATAGATAGAAATCTTTATAGTAGGAAAAACAACTTCTACAAAGTTATATATATTAATTCAAGAAAGCCTGTGGAGAGATAGAATGTGAAAAATAAACAACATGTGATGCTTTAAGCACAATTAAACTAAAATAAGACATTTTGAAAAATATACTGAAATATTTACATCCAAATGATATTGTCATTAGTGGCCTACCCCCTTATCCCAACAATGCTTGAAGCTCTTCTTGGGAATTGCCACTTATGAACCACACAAAAAAAATGAGTCTCATTCTTTTTTTGGTCTGATTTCGATTTTGGGTCCCCAAAGAAAATCAATCACCATCTCTTCACCAGATTTGACCATGAAAGACTTAACGATTTTTTAAAGAGCAAGTCCATTCTCAAAGTGCCAAAAATTGGTACTAACAATTTGTATTTGAAAGGACAGATTTCCCCCTCTTTTAAACTCTTAATTATTTATTTATAGCTATAAAACTAACACGTTGATTATAAAGATAACATGTTGGTTATACAAAGCACTCAAAGACAATAGCTACATTCTTCTAAAGTATACTCAAAAGAGCACTTTGAAAATATTTTAAGCCGGCCAGCCAGCATTTTTTAAAATAAATGTGATCTCGCAAGAGAATTCCTTTCATGGAGACAGCAGATACATGACTATGATAGGTATTTTTAAATGATAACATTGCTTTATAGTCACATATCTTATGTGGTATTCTAAGATGGAAACACTATTTGTGGATAAATATACAATTATTTCTTAAATGCACCATTTTGTTCAAGGGAAATTATAATAGCTACAACTTTTAGAGTATTAACAAAGTACCAGGCACACAAGTTATTGTATTTAATACTTAACACAGGCCTAGAAAGTTAATATTATACTCATTTTTCATGTGATACAACTAAAGTTGATAAAGGCTTAGGAGTTAAGCAGAGTCTCACAGTTTGGGCTGTCTTCCTTAAGTCTCCTGTGCTCAACCAGAAAGCATTCATGGTGGAAGAGAAGCACCGTTATTTCTGCTTAGATGTAGAATAAACATACAAGTTAAATTATAAACATCAACACTTGAGTGTTAATGGGCTCCTAGAACTGAGGTGCAATAATTCCTTTATATATTTTTTTAAATTTTATTGAAGTATATTTGATTTGCAATATCGTGTTAGTTTCAGGTGTATAGCAAAGTGATTCAGTTATATATGTGTGTGTGTGTGTGTGTGTGTGTGTGTGTGTGTGTGTGTGTGTGTGTATTGTTTTTCAGATTCTTCTCCCATATAGGTTATTACAAAATACTGAGTATTGTTTCCTGTGCCATATAGTAGATCCTTGTTGGTTAGCTATTTTATATATAGTAGTGTGTATATGTTAATCTCAAACTCCTGATTTATCCCTCCCCTCCCTTTGGTGACCATAAGTCTGCTTTCAATATCTGCGGGTCTATTTCTGCTTTGTATATACTTTCTTAAATTACTAAATAAGATAACCTATGTGAATGCATTTAGACAGAGTCATTTAATTAATTCTCAACTTTTAGTACAGAAGAATCACCTGACATGCTTTTTCAATATACATTATCTGGGATCCAGTGGTAAGAAAGTCAGGTTAAGCAGATGAAGATCTAGGAACCTGCATTTTTTAAGATGCTTTGCAGAGAATTGTGAAGCTCTAGGTCTGTGGAACACACTTCGAAAACACCATTTTATCACATAGCAGATGTTCTAAATATGGTTTCCTTTCCTTTCCCTAAATGCCTGAATACAGGAAGAAAAACCAAAAACAATAGTTTAAAACAAGAGCTCAGTTCATAGTGTACTACTTACTACGTGTGGTTTACATTACTTGATTGAAATACACCAAAATGAAATTTCATTTCAAATTTAATCTCTTACCTTGATGGCCTCTGTAAAACTTTAGTGTACGAAAGTGGTGCTTGACTGAAGAAAGTTCCCACAGAAGCTATGGTTTGATCTCTTCAGGACTCCTCCAGCATAAGGAGCAGCTAGACTAATGCCAGGTGGGGATGCAGGGGATTTCCTGTTTATTCTTTTTACCTACTAAAATGATTTTATGCATCCTGTGATTTTTACAGTTGTTCTGAAAGGGAGCTCTTATATTTAACTCCATTGAGATGTAGTGCTTATGTTTTTGGAGGAGGGGAAGTTGAGGATAAATCTCCTTTGCACTTCTCATAAGTTAATGAATTATGTATTCTTCCAGCTTTACTTTTGTGCTGTCAGTAACAGAGACGATGTTAGACTTCATAGGACTGATGATGAATTTCTAAGTTTCATAAGTTATGTGTCGGACAATTCAGGAGGCAGTGTATGCATTTTTGGGCTCTTCCCCCCCTTCTTTTCCTGTCCTTCTGGCAAGTAACATTTGGGTAGCTTAACCCAGCTCATACCAGGATGGGTAAGAGAAGGGGATTAAAATTAAAATTCTTTAAAGTATCTCACATAAAACGGCTTTGTGAAGAAAGAGATTCGAGGTCATATCAAGATTTTATATTAATATTGAATTTTCTTGATTCATTTTCTTTCCTCTCTATGTATAGCATAATCAAGAGGTGTCTGTGGGCAGAGCTGTTGCTTGATGACAGCAAGCAGAGTGTCTGGGAAAGGCCTTCATCCTATACTCTTCTGGAGCTACTGAGGTCTGATATGTCAGCCTTTTTAGGGTTGGATGAAGGCTAGAGATAAGAGTTAAGTTGAACCTTCACGATTCAGCATCAGTAGGAAGTACTACTGGTTGCCCTGAAAGCACAGTTGTACCCATGATGTTTTCAGAGAATGACAAGTCAAGCAAACTAATGGCAAACTTTTTTGACGTTAGGTTCAGAATCCTTTCAGTTCACTTACTAAAAAGAGAGAGAAAAAATGTATGATATACACTTTTGATAGACAAGGAAGGAAAAAATTAGTGGCAGTGAAACAGGCCCAGCCAGGGCCAGTAGGAATGGCATTTACTGCAGAGCCTAGAAAAGTGGCTCCTTTTTTCAGAAGGGAAGGTTTTAGGGATAAACTTGACATAGGTATAGAAGATCAATATATGACCATCAATCTGCAAGTATTTATTACTACCTTCAATGTACTCAAAAGACACATATGACCTTTAACCTTTTTAGATGATGGAAATGGAGGGGTTTTTTTGTTTGTTTCTGTTTTTTTTATTTTTGATTTAGGTAATCCAAATGTCTTAATCCCTTGAAAACATATACATTTGAAAAATCACATATAATATCTGTTCATTAACACTGAGCGAAAAATAGCAGTCAGGTCAGTAGGGGATAGGAAGGTGATGAAACACTACATGCCCCTCCCTGAAGAATTTACATGAGCATTTTCAAGATGTTTTTGTGAACAAGTTGTGGAGGATTTTTTTTTAATAGAAAAAACAGTCCTGATGAATACCTTGACTTTGAAGCTTGAACTTGAATTCTCTACTCAACATCAACTTTTGGATTTGTGTTTGATATAGCTGGGTCATAAAGACCCACATTGACAAATTTATTTAGAACTTTTAATTCTGGATAAAATAAATGCAGTGTCTAAGTTAGGTATCAGCCCTTACCCTCAGCATAAGGAGCTTTTGTTATGCAGGAATGCCCCAGCTGGGGAAATGCCAGTTAATAGATTCAGACAGATGGATTTTGATGAGAGTCTGCACTGTTCACACCCCTTTAGCAAATGTTTTCGAATATTCTCAAGTAACACGCTTAACTTGAAAACAAATTTAGATTTGCTTACTTTAGAGTCAATAGCAGTTATTATCATTAGTAGTATATAAAAATATCTGTTCTGTTTCTGCATATTAAAGTGCTAAATTCATATGTCACATTATATCTCTAGACCTTTGGCTGCCTTGTACATACAGAGAAGACGTACTTTGAATTTAGAACAGGCTTTGGCAGAAAATTATTTCAGCTGTTGTGAAATATTGCACTTTTAAAAAAAAATTTCCCTCCCCACCGAAGTCCAAGTGGTCGTCAGCTGTGGAAATAGCATTATGAAATTCCCAAGAGGAATGCAAGAAGATCCGTCATTACTTTTTTCTCAGTAGAGGCTGTGAAACCAGACCAAAAGGGAATAACATTAGAATAGAAATCAGACTGCTCCAAGGAGCAAGGGAAGGGGGTATTTCTTATGAGAGCCATTTTGTGGGGTCCAGTAGTCTTTTCATGAGCGTGAGGTACCTCTCTGGCCACATTTTTTGCCAAAACCCATTGTTCCTTGGCCCTAACTTAATTGAAGGCCAGAGTATCAAGTTGAACGTATAGGAAAATGGGAAAGCAGGAGGTCGGAGATAGTGCTTTGAGGTGAAAGTATGAGTATTAATATTCTGAGCGCTCTTTTGTGGGGGGCAGGGCGTTTGCTGGGCGTTGTGGATACAGCTGAAAAACAAGAGTCGCCTAAACCTTGGCGTCTAAGGATAGATTGACTTTATACAACAAACAGCACATCTAATTGTTTAATTACAATTGTGGAAAGTGCTGTGTAGAAGGAAGGGCGCTATAGGAGTGTAGCAAGGGGGCTGACAGCATCTGGAGGGTTGGAGAATGCTTCCTTGAGGAACAGCATTGGAGCTAAGTTCAAGAGTATAGTATAAATTTCTTAGCAGAAAGGTTTTTAAAAATCATTTAAGGCAATGGGGACAGCGTATGTGAAGGCTCAGAATCAGGAAAGCACTTGGGTCAGAACAGGGACTGGAAGGCAACTGGTGTGGTTGGAGACAGAGTAGGGGACAAACTGGTGGGCATTGTTAACACAGCATTACATATTCCTGGGAGACCCTCTTCACATTTTATTCTGTGTATGTACCACGGTGGCTCTGCTTGGTGCCACTCGTTTTCCGGCTGAAAGAAAAAATATTGGGACTTCAGATTTATTCTTTTATTCTGTTACAGTTCTTACCTGTCTCTGTCTCCACCTCTGTTTCTAAAAAAAAAAAAAAAAAAGTATTTGTTTTTTGTGTCTCATAAAATCATACTACTGCTTGTTCATAATGGCATGGCAAACTTCATTTAATATCTACGGTGGCCTTGTAGATCTTTTGGAAACTGGAATATCAGTTCAAATTAGTAGAAATGTGAACTATCTAACATTATCATGGCATGTATTGATTTAGGTTTTAAATATGGCAGTCTTTTCTTTCTAACTTCTGGAAGACCTGGTTTAGAAAGAGGAAAATAAATCAACTCTTGTGTACCAAAATGACGTTTCTGCAGTGTTTACATCACATCTGTATGTGCAGCAGCTGTTAGGTCATTCCTAAAACTCCAGCATTTGTTCATATTTTAAGATGCTCTACATTTTTATGAGCAGATCTAAGTGTTCAAGTTTTATTTGAAGAAAACATGCCTTTCCAAGTTGCAAAATATAATTTCTGGTTCATTTATTAGGGAATGAGAATATGAGAAACATTTTCTAATGCACTTCTGGTGGTTTAACTTCTCAGCCAACTATGCAGAGAACAGCATAAACCACAGATGCTGGGCTCTTTCCACCTGTCGAACAAGGTTTTATTGATTGCATTGTTTTGAAGACTCCTGTTACTAAGACTTGTGGCTGTTTATTTGTACATTGTGTACATTATGAAGAGATATAAGCCATTCTTGTTGATTGTCATCATCAGATTTGAAAAGTTATATAAGTGAGGATATTAGATACACTGATGAGTAGTGATATGAAATTGGTAAATGAAGTCAATTTCGAAATGAGATAGAATATTTGTTAGGCAGTTGCTCACATGCTAATTGCAACACTGTGATTAATGAGTGGTGAATTGATGGGATCTGGTGACCACCTACTTTATTGAGAACATTCTTTTGCTCATAGGTCACAGTAGAATAAAAAAGAGAGAGAGAGAATAGAGTCTCTTCTTAGTAAATAAATAAAAATTTAACCTGATGCATGAAATATCTTTAATGATACTTTAAAAATCACAAAAGTTTTTTAAAAATCACAAAAATTACCAAAAATTACAAATGAATGCTCTACCAACTGAGTTTATAAATACTGAAAGAAGAAGGAAGAAAGCAAATTCCGATCAGCAAAGATCATTTGTAGAAAGGCCTCTGAAAAGAGATGAATTTAGCTTGGCTGGAGAGGGAGGTAAGTGCTTGTGGTGAGGTCCAGAAAGGAGGAGAGCCCTGATTCTGTGTCTGCTGCTACCATCTCCCAGTTGTGTGGCTCGAGGCGAGATACTTCACCACTCAAACTTAGTTTTCTCAGCTGCTCATCATTTTGTTGTGTGGTATTAAATGAGGTAACATATGTAAGAGAATGGTGATGGCGCAGGGTAAGTGCCTGAAGTGTTGCCTTTTATTATTCATTAGCATTATTCATGAATACAGATCATAGAAATCAGGGTTGTTACGTGCACAGATTGCTGTATACAAAAGCACAGAGGATGGAACAAGCCTGCCTAGAAATAATTCAGTCAGTTTTGAACAATGAAATGTTATTTCCAGCAGATTAAATACATTAAATATTATTTTAAAAACACAATATTTAATGATCCCCACAAAGCTGATTGTGTAACTTCTAAATTTATTTATTTATTTATTTATTTGTTGGCTGTGTTTGGTCTTCGTTGCTGTGTGTAGGCTTTCTCTAGTCACAGCGAGTGGTGGCTACTCTTCATTGTGGTGCGCTGACTTCTCTTGTTGCGGAGCACAGGCTCTAGGCACGCAGGCTTCAGTAGTTGGGGCACATGGGCTCAGTACTTGTGGCTTGTGGGCTCTAGAGTTCAGGCTCAGTAGTTGTGGCGCACTGTGTTGCTCCGTGGCATGTGGGATCTTCCCGGGCCAGGGCTCGAACCCGTGTCCCTTGCATTGGCAGGCAGATTCTTAACCACTGTGCCACCAGGGAAGCCCCGATTGTGTAACTTTTAAATGTTCTTAAAAATGTAGATTATTCCATACACCCAGAATTAGAAATACGACTAGTCCGTGACTGACCTTTAACAATGTGTTTCTAACGGAAGAATGTATGTGTGTTCACTCACCTAAATGATGGAGGGTGTGACATCTTTGACTGAAAGTTTGCTAGTCCAGTTTTCCATTTAGAATAGTATACATAGAAAGTCAATCTTTTGATCTTTAAAAAAAAACTGTGGGTAGAAATGTGATCTGGAGAAACATACATAGAATATGTAGTATGAGTATACTTTGGGAATTTCCAGGTTCTGAAAAAGTCATCTGAGGAGAGCTGGGAGGAGGACCTGACACATTAGGGTCATGTTCAGAAGAATGCCATTTTCTCATGCTAGTTCGCTAATAGCTACACACACCACTCCAAGAAACCTGTACCGCCCTGATCCCAGCGCAGGCGAGACCCTGGAATCCTAGTGGGTGGCTTCTGTGAGGGCAAAAAAAGAGCCCTAGAGTAAGAGATCCTGGCCCAAGTCACTCAACAGAGCCAACTCTATTTTCTCGTGTAAAATAAGTACCTCTAGAACATTTGGGAAAAAAATCACTAACTACATGGCTTGCTACAGTCTAGATATTCAACAATTGCTCTTAGGAGTAGCCAAAAGCTGTCATAACCTTGTTTTGTTTTAAACATCTATTAGTAGGCTCCTTGATTACTGATTTCTAAAATATAAGCTCATTTAACACTTATAGTAGTAGACACTACAGTTACCCAATTTTACAGAGGAGGAAACTGAGGTGGAGTGAGGTGAAATAACTTGTCTAAGGTCAGGCAGTTAGCAAGCCGCCAGGCAGGGCTTTCAGCTTGGACGTCTGGTTCCTCCAAAAGTGTGCTCTCACCCCTCAGGCTGTAGGGCCTCATCTATACTGGAAGTATAATAAGGAGCATACAAGTATGTATCTTATCTCTGTTGTATTTTTGTACAAGTTCTAAGTTTTTGTGTAGACTTACAAACAGTGAGCTGTGGAACTGAAGGAGACTTTAGAGATCATCTATGAGTCCGACTCCTTATTTTACAAGTTCTCACTAAAGACTAGGGAAGTTAAGTGATTGACTCACCGTCATAGTGATCTTGGTAGCAGAAATGTGGTAGGTACCCAAGTCCCCCGATTCAATGCCCTTTCCGTTGTGCTGCCTTTCTGTCTTCACAGGAGATAATTTAATTATTGTTAAAATCACATTCTTTGAAAAACTTTTAATTGAGATATAATTCACATAATATTCACCCTTACAAAGTATATACTTCAGTGGTTTTTAGTGTATTCACAAAGTTGTACAACCATCATCACTATCTAATTCTGGAACATTTTCATCACCCCAAAATGCCTATTTGTAGTCACACCTATTTCTCCCTTCTCCCAGCCCTTGGCAACAGTTAAGCTACTTTCTGTCTCTATGAATTTGTCTATTCCGGATATTTCATATAAATGGAATCATGCAATAGGTGTCTTTGTGTCTGGCTTCTTTTACTTAACATAATGTTTTCAAGGTTCATCCACGCTATAGCAGATATTAGTGCTTTATTCCTTTTTATGACTGCATAATACTGTATGGATATACCACATTTTGTTTATCTTTTCATCAGTTGATGGACCTGTGGGTTGTCTGCACTTTGGGGCTATTATGCATAATGCTTCTGTGAGCATTCATGTATATATTTTTGTGTGAACATATGTTTTCAATTTTCTTGGATATATTTTTATGAGCAGAAAAGAGGAAGGCAAGGAATTAGCCCTGAGGCACTATAGCCTCAGAGGTCGGCAGGGTAAGAACCCTATGATAAACTGAGGTGACACTAAACCAGGAGAGCATGATATCTCAGAAGCCGAGTGAAGAAAGAATTTCAGGAAGAAAGATGTGACCAAAAGTGTCAAAAACTTCTGAGATGTCGGTGAAGATAAGGACCGAGAAATTATCATTGAACTGGCAAGATGCAGGTCATTGAGAAATGAGGTTGTGCTGGGGTGGTGGGAACCAAAACCTGAAGGAGTGGGTTGCTGGAGATAGAGAGGAAGGTAAAGAAGTGAAGGCAATACATAAGTCCCACGTAGGTGCTGTAGTATGTCTCAATAACATTATTGATGCATATAATTTGAGATCCAATTCAGAGGCATCACAATATATTGGAAAGAGCACAAGCTTTGGAGTCAGACCCACTTGAGTTTAGCTGCCAGCAATATCACCTGCTTGCTGTGTGACCTTATGCAAGTGACTACTTAAGTCTCTGGACTTTATTTTCCCTCATCTATAAAACTGAGATTATAACACCAATCATACAACAGTGCCGTGAAGACTAGAGGTAATGAGAAACCCATCCTGGGACAGCTTCTGGCACACAATGGTCACACTATAAAGTGTCAATTTTATATTACTAATTTTATTATTTTTTAATTTACCAACCAAAACCAAGACTGCTGGTATTCTATGTTGCTTATTATTAAAATCCAATGCTTTGTAACCAGATGGCTGGGAAAACTTTACAGAAGAGTAGTCATTTCTGTGTTTTGATGGATGATTGGAAGCTCTGTGGCAGAGAAGGTCTAAAGGCGTATTTCTGATGGGAGAGCCACAGATACGAGATAGCACGTGTGTCTGGAGGATGCCTGAAGTAAGAGACAGGTTGGAGAGAAGGGCTGAAGGCAGAGTGTGAAGAACCTTATAAACGGTGTTAAAATAAATGTAATCTTTATATAATCTTTAAAGATAAATTATACGTCATGGTAATTATTTCCATTTTATTATCAAAGCTCAGTGCCTCCATGAACCTGAATTTTAAAGGGCTATACTTACTAACTTCAAGAACCACGTGGTAAATAAGATTCAAAACACCACAAAAGCCCATGGCACTTAAAAGATAGATTTACAACCATCTGGGTGCATCAACCATAGCTCCCAAAATACTGGTGCCTGAATGACAGCCTGATGAAGCTTTCATGATTTCATGGGGAAAATGTTATTTGAGGCTTCTGACCGATCGTTTTTTTCCTTTACTATGAGGCTATGTCTTTTCTTCTTTTTGATGTTTAAAAATGGCATTTTTGAAATGAAATGATAGTGGTGTTGTTGAATGCCTTGACCTAGCAAAATTAAAAGGTAGATAACTTCAATTTTACTCCTAAAGTTTCTTTTGAAATTATTCCCAGTCTATTAAATCACAAAGTCTGGGATTTTTTGTCTTAAAGTACACTATCCTTGAAATCTGCAAATATTGTTTCACTTAAGTATGAAGGGATCACAAAGAGTCCCTAAATGCCATTGCTGTTAGTAGATAATCCTGAGATACTTAGGAATCTTTAAGGGTGTTCTTCTCATGCCACAGGCAGCCATTCGAAAGTCCCTGAAGGAAGTCTCTGTATACATACAAAACGTGAAGTCTGGTATATACATGTAAATACACAGTTGTGACTCCCAACCTCTATTGAATGAGGTTGATCAGATGCTTAGCTCATACAGAATATTCTCGCAAGGTCTCAGTTCAATGGAAAGATTTGATGAATTGGATGAAGTGGAGAAGTGAAGTTTTACGAGGAGCTTTCATGTGCTAAATCAAGTTTCTGTAGTTTTTCTTCACATTTGCATTACTAAGACAGGCATCAAAGGGGAACTGTGTTCTAGTTTGATAAAATATTTTAGAAAGTGTTTTATGTTGTTTCTTCCCAAGGATGTTATAGATTACACACAACATTCAGATTTTTTATAAACCTTTGTAATGTCAGTGTAAGGGTGAGCTCTCCTAAACTTAAAAAAAGAAAAAAAAAAAGCGTTTCGCTCTGTCTCATTCTATAAGCTAAATATTCCTAGTAATCGCATACATTCTCAACAGAGTATACCGCCAACTACTGTGATTATAAAAAGGCAACGTCTAGTCTTAACTTGATTACTAGGTATTAGACAGATGACGACAAAGCACCAATGCAGGCTGGTATTAGAGACGGACACCAGCTTTGGTGCTCTGACAGAACTGGGTTTGAATCCAGCTACCTGACAGATGAAAATTTGCTTGCTGTTCTGTGGAGCATCACAGAGAGCCAACAAATTAGGTGAAGTAGATGAAGGTGTGAGTTTGGATGAGTGGGTTGTGAAGTGCTCTTCGGAATAGGTGACTCTTGAGATGAATTTTTAAGAATAAAATAGAAATTCACCAAGGGCTTGGGAGGAGGGGAGGGTGCTATGGCAAGGACCAACAGCATACACAGACAGTTAGGCCTGAAGACTTACAAGGCGGGGGGCAAAGGGTCGAGGACTACTGACCCCAAATCAAGGTGTCTGAAGGGCATACACATGGAAATATTCAGTGGGGTTGGTTGCTTCTGCTTGTTGGACTCATGTGAACTTTAATTGATAAAGTAAGCATTTATTCGTATTATATAGTAATGAAATTTCCCACTGGGGTAGCAGATTCTTCATTCTAAATTCCTTATCAAAAAAAAAAAAAAACAAAGAAACCACCAACACCCCCCCAAAAAAAACCCAGCTATCTAGAACAATGAACTTATGATAAATTAAAAAAAAAAATCTTCCTAACAATATTTTTAAATTATACTTAATTTTTACTTTAAATTACTTTAAATTATACTTACATTTTACTAGATGCTTATACAATTCTTACTTATTCATGTTCCCAGGAAATCTACAGTGTTTTGAAAATACTCAACAGCAAAGATAGCTGTTTTACTAGGCGATTAAAAGGAAATTATGGGTTTGAGTTCAAAACGTCAGTTCTACTAACTGGGATCTAAATATTTTGGAACTCACTACAATTGGCTAAGGGAGAACTGAGAATGTCATTACCTAAGAAAAGACTTCTAGTAGAATTCTAATAAACCTGACTCAACAAAGGGATCACTCTTCATGGAATTTTTGTTGTTTATTATTACAAATTTTGTTATCACTTTGATCTGAATAAGATGTTCCAAAATAAAATCCAAAAAGCACAGTGTGAACAATGTCTCTTACCTATTAAATCTCTGAATCCAGCAACAGGTATTCACATACTTATCCAGCAGAGTTTTTGTTCGTTTTGATTTGTAGAAGAAAGCTATGTTGCCACATGTCTACTCAAATAAATTAACGTTATCTAAACTGACTCATTTGGAAGGGGCAAGTCTACATAGCAAAAAAGTATGACATGTATGCATGCCAAAAACACTGAAATGAACAGAGTTCTCATTTTCTTCTTGTTTAGTGATGCCATCTCTTGACCTTTACCCTGCACCCTGAGTCAAGCACAGATGCTGAAGTGTAGAATCATAGAAAATGAGAGGATAGGGTGGGGTGAAGGGAAGGGGCCGAAAATAAGGGAGGGGCAATTTCTCAAGATAGGAATTTAGGTAAAAAAATGCCCCTGACAAGGCAATTCCAACTTGAAAGACTATCTTCCCCAGCTAGGTGGCATCTAGAACCTATGACTGCCATTCAGAGAAAAAGAAAAAGGAAAAAAGGAATACAACATTTTCCCCTTAAGGCAAAATGAGTTGTTTCTCTTTAGTAAATGCATGGACTTAAATTATGGAACCTCAGATTTTATAGTCAAAGCAAAGGAAACCATAAGATAAACAGTTAAAATGTTTTATTGATTAAATGTTATTGTAGCTTTCATGTGTATTTTGTAAAGCAAAACATGGATATTTCATGCAATGCTTCAAGCACAATTTTCTAAAGAAAACCAATAATCATGTGTTCTGATAGGAACTGCATATTCAATAGTGGACAAATCCCATAGCATTATTCTTTTTTCTCACAGTAATGGTAAAGTGTTTTTCAGTGATTGTAAAAAAATCACACCATCTTCTTTCCTTTTACATAGAACTTCATAAGATAATCCACATGCAAGAAAAGCATAGAATAAACAATGTCTCTTACCTACTAATTTACTTTCCACCACTATGTTGAGGCCATGGCTTGGTGCCACCTTTGGCCTCATTTCTTATCACAGCCCCCCACTATCTCTGAGCCCACAGTATCCTCTTGAACCTCTGGCCCCTTATTATTTCACATTTGTATCCCAGAGCCTAAAAGGAGTCCACTTTTTTTTTTTTTTACTAAATGAATAAAGAAATAAATAACTTTAGGCTAGAAGTGATGCAACATGTAAATAATATTACAATTAATGTTTACAGTTAACAAAGCACCTTCTTTGTCTGATTTAATACTCAAAATCATGCTATGAGGTAGATACGTCATATCTCTGTTTTACAAATAAGGAAACAAAAGCTCAGAGAGGCTAACTAGGCTTCCCAAGAGCCCAGCTAATGAAGTCACTTAAGCTGAGATTTAAACCCCGATCTTTACTAAATTCCATATACTTTCTACTACATCCTGCTTCCTCTAGAAGTATTATACGCAATGAGTAGAAGCTGAAAGATTCTATCTAATATATTGAATTTTTTTCAGGATGAAATAAGAAAGCATTCTATTTTTGAAAAATTCAGAATATTAATAACATTTTATGAATTTTCACATTCGTTTGGTTTATTCTTCTTTATAAATATGAAAGAAGAACCAGCAATGCAAGTTTAATATCACAAGAGAGTTGGCAGTATTTTATTAACCTGCCCTCCTAAGTTGCCTGCAATGGTGTAATTACTGCTATTTATCAGTCTGTGCACATGTACTGAATTACAGCCTAGAGATGTATAACTTTCACTTACAGAGAAGAAGGTTGGAGGGTGCAAAACATTCTATTGTAGTCCTAGGAAGATATTTTTAAAAATTATATTTCCCTTTTGCAATCCCATAATGATTTCTTTTCATGTAATCTTCTCTTTAACTGATCCGTAGCTGGAAGATCCACCAGCATCCAGCAGCATGCTCCCCCAGGAACTAGGTGAGTGACAGTTGCCTGCTGCCACCTAGACTTGGCAGTTGAAAGGAGCAGAGATGGCTCCACTATGCGTGTTGCTATATTCCTGACTTGCCAAAGACTGGGAAGTCGAAGGCGTTTACAAGTGTATATTATTTCTCCATGTACATCCCCATACTTCCCAGCATACAGCATGTCAGTGGACCCTACATGAGGGTTCTAAAAAAATGAATCTGAGTAGATAATTTTTAATACTTGTCAATTAGAAATGTGATGCTGCATAGAAGAAAAATACAAAAATTAGGAATAGGTTGGTCAGGGCTTAAGAACATGTGTTGTCCCCATCCTCAACCCCCCCTTTTGGAGGGACACCTTTTACTCAAAAGAGATTCTTCCTGTCTCATCCATTCCCAGTTTAGAATATTGATACATCCTTATGGCTGTCTTTTCTGCTATTATTGCACACTATGAAAAATTGCAGATTTAAAAGAAACTCTGACAAGTGTTTTGAGTAGGAATAGGAAATCCTAAACCCAGGATGATTATTTCAGATGATCACAGATGCCTGCCAGTGCTTTTTTAGGATCATTGTTCAGTGTTTTTGAATGAAAAAACAGTTGAACGTGACTATTCTCTCTGGATCTCCTCCCCTCTGTGCCCACTGTCTGCCTTGCTTTGTAAATGTAGACATGCATTAGCTTCTCCCTTCAGCCTTCCTTTTGTTTGGTCAGGTGTCTCCTTGCAGACAGCTGACCCACAACTCCAGTTCTCACTATTGCCCCTATTGTGAAGACTCTGACTTCCCTTCCTGTAGCTCTGCAGCTTCTTCTAGGTCCCTGATCCATCACCTGAACCCACAACTCTCTAATCTCACTTCAAACTCATGAAGAGTTCAGAGAAGGAAGAATGAGTGTATCATTCCAAGTGTCATGGAGGAGGCTGGGCCTGAACTCACTGTAATGTAGGCTCTTCTACATCAGAACTGCACAGATGGAACTTTTATATTAAGAAAATTTTTTGAATTCTTGGAATTCAACAATATGTCTAATATACAGTCAGTGGTTCCCATTAAATCTAAACTGCTGTCTGAGATCAGTATTAAGTCTGCAGAAAGCTGTGCTTGTTAAAAAATCACAGAATTAAGTACTTGTTGAAAGAGCCTAGCAAAGTGACCAACATCAGATCCTTGGTGGTCTTGCTGACCTCAGAGCACAGATGAGGCTCACAACACACTGACTGTGGGCAACCATCAGGCACCATGTGGGAGGAAGTTGGTAATCCTACAAGACAAATCATATTTTGCCAAGACATTTGATTAAAAATTTGGTCATTGGGCTTCCCTGGTGGCACAGTGGTTGGGAGTCCGCCTGCCGATGCAGGGGACATGGGTTCTTGCCCCGGTCCGGGAGGATCCCACGTGCCGCGGAGCAGCTGGGCCCGTGAGCCATGGCCACTGAGCCTGCGCGTCCGGAGCCTGTGCTCCGCAACGGGAGAGGCCCACGTACCACAAAAAAAAAAAAAAAAAAAAAAAAAAAAAAAAAAAAAAAAAAATTTGGTCATTGATCGGGTCCAAGTTTAATTCCTTTAAGAAATGCAGATATGCACATTGACAGATGCTTTTCCAACATTTTTTTAAAAATGTACTATAAGCTCTATTCTTTTTTTTTTTTTTTTGCGGTACGCGGGTCTCTCACTGTTGTGGCCTCTCCCATTGTGGAGCACAGGCTCCGGACGCGCAGGCTCAGCGGCCGTGGCTCACAGGCCCAGCCGCTACGCGGCATATGGGATCTTCCCGGACCGGGGCATGAACCTGTGTCCCCTGCATCAGCAGGTGGACTCTCAACTACTGTGCCACCAGGGAAGCCCTATAAGCTCTATTCTTGCATCCATCCCAGGCATGTCCACTCCTGCTCTATTTTCTCCATACACTGTGTTTCATTTATATATTCAGGAACATTTTAGTTAGAATAATCAAAGGAAGAAATAAACAACAGTTAATTGGGAAATGGACTAATTCTAGAGCCACAGTGACGGTCATCATAGGAGGAGATGGCTGTGATATAATTGTTCTTCCTCCAGTGACCATCAATAGAGTGGGTTTTGCCAGATCTCCTGAAGCAATTGCTACTATAAAGCTCCATGTGGAGCAGGACTATTGTCCCTCCAAATATAGACCCTCTATGTTTGAGGGCCAAGAAATCCAATGTCAGAATGAAACAATGGAAGTCTGCCCAGAAACTTCTGTAAAAAACGATCCCTTTGATAAAACTGACTAATAAAGAAACACCACAATTGCTCTTTTACCAGTAATCGTTTTAAACATTTGATTATAAATGAAAATTTTGTGGTAGCTTGTGACCAAGAAGATTCACATTTGTATGTGTGCTTCCCAAAGGGAGAGATGGTAGGTATAGTATAAGCACAGAAAGAGGGACATAAAATGTGAAGCCCTAATGCCTAGCTCAGGCTTTAGTAGATGCAGGGCCTACTGCTAAGATACAGATAGAGAGAATATATGCCAACCTTTAAACTGGATCTGAAGCCCTCCCCAAATTGCTCATGGGTGACGAGGCCTGCCTGTGTATTTCCATAGAATCTTGTGCTTTAATACATTGTAATACTAGAGGGTACCTTAACTGTTGTAATTTGTTGTCTTCCCCATGTAGGGGAGGTCTACATCTTATTTCTTTATGCTCAGTACTTAGCATAGTGCATGGCACATAGTGGGTACTCACTAAAAATAAATAAAAAATAGTTGTTAAATTAATGAATATTCCTGCTGGTAAAAAATTTATCATCCACATGGATATGTTTTAACTATAAGGACATATACAGCTGATTTGCTGTCTACTCCCTAAGGTGAATTTTATGTTCTTGATAAATAAATTGTACATTTGTTTTTGTTTTTTAATTTTATTTATTTATTTTTTGGCTGCACAGCACATAGTTCCCCGACCAGGGATTGAACCTGTGCCCCCTGCATTGGAGGCACAGAGTCTTAACCACTGGACTGCCAGGGAAGTCCCAAGAAGTGGTATGTTTACTCTGTGTAAGGTGTTCTGCTAATCACTGTGGAGGATACAGAGAATAAAAGATGTAAGACTCCACCTACCCCTAATTTTATCCCCAGGCTTGTGTGGAATGCTCCTCTTTAACTCACTCTGAATCATCATCTGTCAGTTCTTTGAGGGCTTAGTGACTGTGGTACAGGAATAGGTGCTCATTAAATGTCTGGTGAAGGAATGGATAAATGAATCTACCTGGTGCTTGTGGGCAATTTGACATCAAAAGCTTGGGGCTAACAGCTATCAGTGTAATGATGAAATACTTGAAGCTCTCATGGACTTTTTTTGTCAGCTGATTGTGGTCAACATTCTTAACATGTAACTGCAGTAGAAGCTCCTTGAAGGCAGGATATTAACTATTTTGATCTTATTCATCATTGTATTCTCAGTCTCAGACACACTGTAGACTATCAGTAAATATTTGCTGAGTTAATGAAGTTTTGAATGTTTTGAGTCTTTGCAGAGAAAATTTGAAAAGTTAACAAATAACAGTGATAGAAAACACAGAGTCAAAGAGAAATAAAATGTTTTGGGGGGCTCACTGTAGTCAAGATCATGTCTTGTGGGGGTGCGATATTTTTATAAATAAAATTTATAAATTTTAATCATATTTTGGATAGATCTTGAAGAGACAGGTAGAGTTTCAACAGGCGTAGATGTCCAGGAGAGGACTGACTTCTCCCTTTTTTTTTTAAACTCTTATTTCAAAGTTACAGAATTCCTTGATTCAGAGACATGGAGTTTAAAAATTATACAGAATTCTTATCTTTATGTCTGCAGAGAAAATCAGTTATTTTTAAGGTGATTTTTTTTTTAAATCACATGGAATGTTGATAAACATTTTTTTTGAGATTTAAAAGAGAGGGGTTTCAGAATTTAATCATGAAATTAATGTTAAGTACTGAAACACATTCCTGTAACGCTTTAAGCTATTTTCGTACCAATAAAAGACTTCAGCCCTTTTTTTAGAACTAAAGCCCATTAAAATCAATGAGATCTTTAAGAAAAATAATTTTACTTTTAGTGATAAATCATAGTAAAAAATATGATGCCTAAAATATTCACCTAACCATGTAAGACATCTGTGTCTCTGCAGCAAGATCAAAACCCTCAAAATTAAGGGCCTTTGGACCCTGCCTGTGTCTATAGTTAACAGATTTCACAACCTGGGCAAGTCCACAAACTCATCTTCCTTGTTGATGAAAAGAGGGGCTTATATGAGAACTGTGCCTCTCAAGCTTTAACGTGCCACTGACCACCTGCAAACCTTGTTAAAATGCAGATTCTGATTTAGTATGTCTGGGGCAGGGCCCAAGATTCTGCATTTCCAGCAAGTTCCCAGGTGATGCCCACGTTGCTGGGTTTTGACCCCACTGTGAGTATCAAAGGATTAGAAATCTTTTGCTTTCTGCTGCCCCAGGATCCTAGGTAAGGTTTCCAGCATGAAAAGTTTGTTATCAGACATAACCTGGAATTATGTATGGTTCAACTACAAAAGGCTTCTGGAAGTCCTTCTCACTGAATGTGCCCAGTGCTTGGCATTACTTTACCACTTCGACTCATAGGAATAATTTTTCCTGGCACATAGTAGGTGTCTTTGGCACATAGTAGATTCTTCTTCCTTCATTTCTCCCTGGCAAGTGCCAGATCATAGTGGTAGTTAAATACCAATACTTAATATAATATGCTTTGTGTGACTTTAGGCTCCTCTAGGAATCTGGCCAACAGTTATTGTATCATCCGTCAGTCATAAAATCTAATAATAATTTCTTGAGCCCTACTGGGTATAATGGACATAGTATAGACTGTATAATGCAAGGTATATATCATTATGCTTTATTTGCAGATGAGGATACTGAAGCTAAGAGAGATATAAGTGAAGTCTAGGGCCACCTAACCAGTAAGAGTGGCCAAGATTTGAACCTAAGTCTTGCTGGGTCCCAAGCTTTGGTCTTTCTACTATACCACACTGCCTCTCTGAGGGAGGCACAAGACTGGAAAGAGGAAGGTTCAAAGATGTGCATGGCATATTATGGGCTTCTAGAACTTTTGAATATAAGATCACTAAGAGATAATACAAAGCATCTCCAAATGAAGTACTCGGTGATTATTTCAGAAATAAGTTTTGTGGTAATGCAGATGTGAAAGGAAGCTGTGTGTGCAAGAATGGCTTGGAAAGGCTTCCCAAAGAAGGGGGCCTTTGAGTCAGGTCTTGAAAAATGATTTGGAATTGAAGGAGCAAAGAAGGGAGCATCACAGACAGTGGGGACAGAGGTAGAATCACTTTCCTTCCAAACATGAAAATTTTTAAGGCTTTTTCAGGCAATAAGAAGGGCGTCCACCATGACAGACCATTAATGCCAGACTGAAGAATTTGGATTTCATCCTTTTATCAGTGGGAGACCTCTTGATGTTTATAAATAATATGTCAGAACTATACTGTAGAAAGAATAATATATCAGAACTATACTTTAGAAGGTAACTCTGGCAACTAGGTATGTGAAAAACTAGAGCTAGAAGAGTCGGGAGGCAGCAAGATAGATGGTTAGTTTTTTCATCTGTAAAATTAGGAAAAAATACTACCTCATAGGGTTGTTTTGAGAATTAGATGAGATACAGCATGTAAAGCACTTAAAATGGTGCCTGGCCCATAGTGTTAAAAAAATGTGAGCTATCATGTCAGCTAGGTGTGAAGGCGAATTAGCCTAAATTCTGTATTTATTTACGCTCAACTTTAGAGTTAGTTCTTCCCTTAAAGAGCCTCTTAGTACAGCGTCAGGCATATTGAATGTCATCACTGCTAGGTAGTGTGACAGGTGTCATCATTATTTTCCTCTTTTGCTCTTCCTCCAGGCAGGTGTGCATCTGTGTCATCTTTTCTCTAACTTTACTGTCACAGGGCAGCACAATGACTCTCCTTTGGCTTAATGTTGCTTTGTGGCTTGTAGCAATCTTTCCTCCAATAATTCTGCCCCAGTTACTACATGAGAAGGCTTCCTGAGCATGCGCTCTGCTTGGAATGAAAGAAGGGCTGCAATTCTGAGAACAATTTTAAAATAAATGGGTGAGTCCAGGTTTTCTAAGAAAAAGAAACTCAAGGTGGAAATTCCCTGCAGAAGAATTTGACTGGGAGTGACATTTGACATATATCAGCAGCTTTGGGTTTTCATAGGTTAGTCCTGATTTTAAACCAAGACTTCACATACTGAAGTAAAAGGTATACTAGACATATTTAGTTAGAACAGAGTCCAGTCCAGAAGAGGAGAGAGAGAAAAGATATGGTGTGGGGGAGGAGGGATAAAGTAACAGTCAAGTCACCAGGTCCCCAGGCTTCATCCTCACTGAGTAGTCAGATCCCCTTCTGAAGATCACTTCATTTTCTCACATACAGAGTGAAAATACCATTTGTGTATGTGCCTTTCATCCAGCATTCCATTCTACCAAAATTTATTATCTACTCCTGTGGGCCAGGCACTAGGCTAAATGCTGTGATACAATAATGAGCAGAAATACACATAGTTCCTGCCTTCAAAGAATGTACAGACTAGGGGCATAGACAGATATTAATCAAATAATCTCCCCCCCCCCAAATATTATAATGCAGCTATGTCAGAAGCTACAAGGGAGAAGTACATGTGCTACATAGGGCAACAGGAAAAGTGTCCTTGAGGGAAGGAGTGTTGAGCAGTGGTTGCTTATGCCACGCTGGGGGTAACTGGTGTTATAGCCCAAGAAGAGGGAACTGCGTGTTCCATTGCCTTGGAAGGAAGGCCAGTGTCCCAGGAACACAGAGCAAGAAGGAGGATGTGACTATTGAGGCTGTAAGAGCAACTGGGGGAAAAACCAAGCCAGGCCTGGCAGGTCTTTTCAAAGGATTGTCTTAAAGGGTTGTTGCCATCATCAAGTGAAACAAAGAGCCTAGATTTATAATCCAAAATCTTTAAAAATTATACAATTCTGAACAAATGGAAGGCAATTTAATTATAATCATGAGTATTGTGCCTCTGAGTTATACTAAGAGAATTGTTCCAAATATCATTATATAGCTTACAATAAGCATTTATTCTACTCATGGAATCAAAGAACAAAATTTGGCTGTATAATGGGTCATAAAATCCTCTCCAAAGAAAAGTCTAGGCCTCCACCCGTTTGATACATATAATGTCGGTGATTTCATAGAATCATAAACTCTTAGTTTGGACCTTCCTCGCTAACCTGTGACATTTCCAATGTGGCTGATCACACTGAAACTGAGATCCTCTAAGGATGAGGACCTCCTAGCTATCAGAGGCAACTTATTCTGTCTTTGTACTTTGAACCTGCTTCAAATTTCTCACTCACATTTTGGGTCAAAACCTGTAAAATAAGGGCAAGGGGGTGGGGGGATGCTAATCTCACAGTGCGCCAAGCGCTTCACATCCACAATCTAACTTAACCCTTACAAGAGCCTTATGAGGCCTAACCTCAGTTTTACAGATGAGAAAACTTAGATGCAGAAAATTGAGCTAATTTGTATTTGTCCAAACCCGTGTAGTAAATAAGTAGCAGAGCCTGACCATGAATACAAGCTGATTTGACTCCAAAGCCACAGTTCTAAGTGTTCTAGAACTATATTTTAGAGCCACTTAAAAAATATTTTGATAGTTACATCATCTTTTGAAAATCTGATGAAATCCAAAGACCTATGCTCTAAAAAGGTGAAAATATGCACAACATTTTGCAAACAGCGTCAGTTTTGGAGACTCACAGATCATAAGGAAATATACCCATGCTATTGTATTTGTTGGTTACCACATTAGCTTCATTAGGACAGAGATCACTGTCTGTCTTAATCATTGATGCATTCCCAGCACTAAGAACGTTGCCTGGCACAGAGCAGGAGCTCAAAAAATAGTTCATGAATAAAATTGATTCCAAATGCTTGGGCCCATTCACCTAATTACTTAGAGCAGGAGGATAAAAGTACAGTATGGAGGGGCTGGCTTGGTGCAAAATTCAAGAGAACCACAGAATGACTTCCAAACCCTGATTGTGGACCCCAAGGGACCTTCTGAGTCCAGAGTTGAGAAATTATAGGCCAAGTTTGTTTTGTTTTGTTTTGCTTTTTAACTTTAAAATCATTTTCTCTTCCTCTACTCTCAGAAAAGGATATTGTCTTTAATAATTTCTTTTTAAGCTAGAATTTTAAGTACACTAGTAAAAATAGCCCTTCTGAGTAAGTTTTCGGGAAGTATTTGGATAAAAGTGCATAGACCACTTTATCCGACTGCTTCCTAGTGTCACCACTATATTATTTAAATGGATTTTGCTTGTTGTTGGGGAAGTGAGAACTTTAATATGCTTATGTATATCTCTAAAGCTGAAGTAAATATCAGCTCTTGGTAAATAACTGTAAGGATATTTTATGTTATTTCTCTCAGGTTTTAAAATAGCTGAAAAGAGGGCTTCCCTGGTGGCGCAGTGGTTGAGAGTCCGCCTGCCGATGCAGGGGACACGGGTTCGTGCCCTGGTCTGGGAAGATCCCACATGCCGCAGAGCGGCTGGACCCGTGAGCTATGTCCGCTGCTCCTGCGTGTCCGGAGCCTGTGCTCTGCAACGGGAGAGGCCACAACAGTGAGAGGCCCGCGTACCGCAAAAAAAAAAAAAAAAAAGCTGAAAAGATAGTTTCCTATACCTAAAGATTCGGTCTGTGCAGTTGGTAGTTCTTAGCACTCCTGTTGAATCTTGCCCAAAAGGCAACATTCAAGAAGTATGATACAAAATCCTTTTTCAACGAGTTTTTCTTGGTTCAGATGAACTGATAATCATATATACTTGCTTCCCTTATGTGTATACAAGATAAGTAATATATATACATATAAACCCATCTACATGAGGAAAGGGAAACCTTAAGAGACTAAAACAGTCAGTAAGTGGTAGAGCTGGGATGCTATTTGGTGCTTTGCAACAGGAGAGAAATATGATGAAAGTGGTATCCTGAGAAGCTAAACGTTCTGTGGTGTTCAGGATAGATGGTATTCAGGAGGCAGGGTTAGACAGGGACACAAGTTGGACTGTCAGAATCGTCTAGGCAAGAGGGCTGGTCCCTACATGGTGGAGGCAATAACACAAGAAGGAATGGATGTGAGAGACATTTTGAAAAGGAAATCATAGATTTTTTTGTTTGTTTTCTCTCTTGTTCTCTTTCTCTTTTGAACACTGAGGTTTTGCCTAATACTGTGGGAGTCACTGAGGAAATTCAGGCCATGTTAGACAGTATGCAGATTTTTCTTGTCTATGTCTGCCATCTGTGAGACACAGAGGCAGCTGGAAGTAAGGTTAAGTCTGAGGCTTCTTCTCCACACCTCCTGACGTGAATCGTTGGTTAGGCTTGATCCCCTTATTATAAAAGCAATATAATTAGTCATGTGATAGAATATTTGGAAAATGGAAATTTAAAAGAAATCATCCATAATTCTACCATCCTAAAAATGGTCATAATTATTTTTTTGGTGTGTTTCCTTCTAACCTTTTCGTACTATGCATTAAAAAAAAATTTTTTTAATTGTAATCGTAGTATATACCACACCATTTTGTGCCCTACATTTTTTTTTAAATATAAATTTATTTATTTATTTTTGGCCGTGTTGGGTCTTCGTTTCTGTACCAGGGCTTTCTCTAGTTGTCGTAAGCGGGGGCCACTCTTCATTTTGGTGCGCGGGCCTCTCACTGTCGCGGCCTCTTGCTGCGGAGCACAAGCTCCAGACGCGCAGGCGCAGCGGCCATGGCTCACGGGCCTAGTTGCTCCGCGGCATGTGGGATCTTCCCGGACCAGGGCACGAACCCGTGTCCTCTGCATTAGCAGGAGGACTCTCAAGCACTGCGCCACCAGGTAAGCCCCAATGTACCCTACATTTTTTTTTTTTCTTGGCGGTACGCGGGCCTCTCACTGTTATGGCCCCTCCCGTTACGGAGCACAGGCTCCGGACGCGCAGGCTCAGCGGCCATGGCTCACGGGCCTAGCCGCTCCGTGGCATGTGGGATCTTCCCGGACCAGGGCACAAACCCGTGTCCCCTGCATTAGCAGGCGGACTCTCAACCACTGCGCCACCAGGGAAGGCCCAATGTACCCTACATGTTTTTTTTTTTTTTTTTTTCCTTGGCGGTACGCGGGCTTCTCACTGTTGTGGCCCCTCCCGTTACGGAGCACAGGCTCCGGACGCACAGGCTCAGCGGCCATGGCTCACGGGCCCAGCCGCTCCGCGGCACGTGGGATCTTTCCGGACCAGGGCACAAACCCGTGTCCCCTGCATCAGCAGGCGGATTCTCAACCACTGCGCCACCAGGGAAGCCCCTGTCCTACATTTTTGATTTGCAACAGTACACTGATTAACAGAATGCCGCGGGACTAGATTTTCTAAGGTAAAACGTACTGAGAAACAAGCCAAGGCCAAGGACAGCCCTTGAGACCCCCAAAGTCAGGGAATGAAAGAGGGTATTTTAAGTTAATCAAATATTGAGAGTAGCTTTTGATATGTTCAGGCCTTCTGTGCAGCAAACAAATTTTTGGTGCTTAGTATTTTCCTGTGATTGATTAGTGCTGAGTCATCTTGGTGGAGCGGCATAAGGAGAAGGTAGCCACGCCCGGCTATCTCTGTTGTACTCGGTCTGTTTAAACAGGTTTGTGTCATAAGACACAGTGTTATTATGATGTGCTCTCAGAGGTTGGCCAGAGGCGACTGTGTGCTTTGTTAAACATCAAGCTCTGGAGAAATAATAACATGAGAAATCTCAGGACAGCCTCTATATATTTGTGTACACACATATATATTCTCTATCAGAAAAATACACCCCATCCTACCCCCAGAAAGGCCATACAAAACAGGCATAAAAGCCAAGCAATGCCCTTTTCTTCCCTTAATTCAAAGGAGCACCAGTATAAGGAAACTTCAAGGGAAGCTACTATTGATATAGGTTTAGAAACCTGCTTTGCTTTTAAAAGTAGAATTGTACCAGGACTTCCCTAGCGTAGTGGTTAAGAATCCACCTACCAATGCAGGGGACACTGGTTCGAGCCCTGGTCCGGGAAGTACCCACATG
Organism: Stenella coeruleoalba; assembly: GCF_951394435.1. Classification (NCBI taxonomy): domain Eukaryota; kingdom Metazoa; phylum Chordata; class Mammalia; order Artiodactyla; family Delphinidae; genus Stenella; species Stenella coeruleoalba. Next base: position 9,508,487 of record NC_137164.1, on the reverse strand, counting down.
CCGTGAAGCAACTAAGCCCGTGCGCCACAACTACTGAGCCTGAGCTCTAGAGCCCATGAGCCACAACTACTGAGCCCGCATGCCAGAATTGTTGAAGCCCGGGCGCCCAGACCCCATGCTCCGCAACAAGAGAAGCCACTTCAATGAGAAGCCCATGCACCATAAGGAAGAGTAGCCCCCTCTCGCCACAACTAGAGAAAGCCCGTGCTCAGCAACGAAGACCCATTGCAGCCAAAAATAAATAAATTAATTTTTTAAAAAGGTAGAATTGTACCAATTTTGAAAGATGATTAGACAAAGGGTAGCTTGTTTCCCAAAGCCAGAGTAGCATCTGATGGGTAGATTCAGGACTTCATACTGTTGCTGCCTTCCCCGGCACATCCCTCTTCCTTCTGCCCAAGCCTGTAACTCCTGAATTCAGTTTGCCTCTTAGTTCTTTACCATTATCCATCATAGTCCTTCTTCTAAAAGGACTATTACCTCCAGGAAATAGCCGCAGCAGAGAGGTATCCCCTGACTTTAGAGCTTCGGTGGAGACAAAGGGACAAGAGTCAAGAGGAATATTGATGGAAAGGTGTGTCCTTCCAACTTGAGTCTTAGAATCTGAGAGTCTCTATGATGCAGCAATTTGGGATACTAATCTCTCAATAACTGGAGAAGGGTGTCTAGCATAGGAAATTACTTATGCATTTTTTTTCTCTTCATGAGCATTTCCCCCCCAATATCGTCTCTCCCTCCTTCTCTCCCAGCTCTGCATCTCACCCAGCTCTGTATCTCGCCAGCCTCAGCACTACTTTTTCTGCTGTGTGTGTGAGTCTACTCTTGTTCCGATTTAGCTGACCCTACTCTGCTCCCACAGGCACCCTCTGAGCACCTCTGTTGTAGCACCTGTAATGCAGCCCTGTAATTGTAACTACCCTCAACTTTTCCTATTATAAATCATACTGTTGAGAAGAGGAGCAGTGTCTTATTCATCTTTGTACATTTGGTGCCTAGCACGAAATATACCTTAGAAATATTTCACTATGAAAGGGTGAAAGAAGCTGTAACATGAGTTAATTAGTGGCTTTGTTTCTATTTATGACAAGATACCAGCAAAAAAATCATATTTTAATTATACCAGAAGCACCTTTGGTCAAATCATTCTTCCCAACCTAAAAGAGGTCCCTCCTCTTGTTGCCCAGCCATAAGCACTGAAATTTGTCTTCCCAATCACCTCCAAGTTCCATTGATACCCATATCTAGGGCTCTAGAGAACTATGTTGCTACCTTCTCAAATTCTTAGTGCTTCTCTCTGTATGGGATGTGTTCTAATGTCATTCCTCCTCCTGGCACCACTTTCAGTTCTTTAAAATATAGATTAGTGGTCTTATGTTAGGAATAAAGAGGGAAAATAGTCTATCATATTCTTAGTGTACTGAGCTGAATTTATCCAAGAAGGCATATGTGGTTTAACTATATAAACAGTGTGATTGCATTATTAATCCTGCAATCTTATTCCTCTTCAGTTTGTGGGCCATGGTTATTACCAAACTTTACTTAGTACATAACTGTTGCATGACACCAGGTGGGAAGCAATTATATATAAAAGTGGACACTGGATCCAGGGCAGCAGGTCATTGTACATTTTTTTTTTCTTTTCTTTCTTTTTTTTTTTTTTTTTTTGTGGTGAAAATACAGCATTTATTGCAGGGCACCAATCAAGGAGAATGGGTGGGTCATGCTCAAAAGACCTGACCTCCTTTGTGTTCAGGTTTCAGGGAAGGGTTTTTAAAGGCAACATTAGAAGTGAGGGTTGCAGGGTGCCTGATCAGCTCATGGACATTCTTCTGATTGATTGGTGATGAGGTAACAGGATGATATTTTAGGAATCTCAGTTATCAACCTTCTGGTTTCAGCATACCATCTTAATAATGGTGTGCCTTTCAATGGGCAGTCTCAAACGTTTACAAAACAGATACTTTGGAGCATCAATAAAGAATTTCCCAAAGGATTCATCATAGGATTTCTTTAATGAGCAAGTTTCCCTTTCATATCCAAATTACAATTTGAGTCAACATAAAGAAAATGTATTCACTGTTGTTCAAGACAGAGAAGGAGATTATAGAATCAAATCTGATGCAGATGAAGATAAGCCTCTAATAAGTCTCTAAGAACAGACAAATTCCACCTAAGGGACTGAAAGATCCTGTCTAATAATCTAAGCAATTCTTTAAAAAAAAAAGAAAAGAAACACCCCAAGTTAGCAATTACATGTATTTTCGATCAGGGCAAAAATATATAGGTTCTAGAAATACCAGACAATAAATTAATTTAAATCTCCCGGAAAATTTTTTAAAGAATTATTAAAAGATGTTTATGAGCATGAAGAAATAGAGGTGGTTGATAACCCAGATGCAGAATGGGTCCATGAAGAACACTTGGCCCAATGGTGTTCAACTTTTTAATTGAAGGCACAACAGGCATGCTTAAAAATTTGAGGCTGATTCAAAGCTAAGGAAGATAGATTAATTTTTTTATGCCCTTCAGCCTCTCTCTGTGGAGAAAGGGTTGCTCATTTCCTCCAGGCTCCCTATTTTCACAAGGGACTTGTGAAAATTAAATTGTCCTCTGTTTGATGCTCAAAGCATATACTTTTGCCCCTAAACAACAAAGCAAAGTATGTGCATTTCAGGCTCCTTTTGGAGGAAAAAACCTTGAATCATCTGCTGTCCAGTCCTTATCCAATCCAAGTTGTTGTAGCAACAGCATATTGCCTAACATATATGCATTCACTCCTCTAGACATTCTAAATCTTATCCTTGGAAAAATTCAGATCATCATTTATTCAATTTTTTACTCAATCATTTATTCAATCAACTGCTATTGATTTCCTCCTATGTGCCAGGCCTTGTGGTGGGCACATAGGATGTGCATGAAATAAACCTGGTCCAGACACGACAGTCTACTGGGAAGGTAAGGCAACGTATAGGTTAACGAGCAAATAAATAGGTAATTACAAATTTAGAAAGTGCTATAGAGCCAACACATGGGGTGCTGCTTCCGCTTAGGTAAAGTGAACAGGATGGCCCATCTGAGACTGCATGACTTAAGATGATGCTTGAAAGCTGAGAAGGAGCCAGCTATGGGAAGGGCTCCGTGAAGAGCATTCCAGGCTGAGGAGTAGCACGTAGAAAGAAGACGCTAAGGCAGCCAGGTCTAGAGAAAGCTAGTGGGGAGACTGTGATGAGGTGGGAGTGGTGAGCTGGGAATAGAGCACGCAGGACCCCGTGGGCCAAGTAAGAAGTCTGGATTTTTTTCCAGGTGCAATAGAAAACTTGGAGTATTTTAATCAGGGAAGTGATACGATTCAACACATAGGTTAAAAGATCACAGAGACTAGCACACTCAAACCATGTTTTCTGAGGTGCCCTCCTAGAATTAATTTTCCTATATAGTGCTTTGTTATCATACTATTACGGACACTGAAGTGTCAGTTAAGAAACCATGGACTAAGGTTTGTTACCATATCCAATATCACTGAGGATGCTGATTCTTTGTGAGGACCCAGGAAAATTTTCCCTGGGGGTCTCAGTATCTGGTGATGTGTGTTTATCTTGAATCACTGCTTTGTTTTTATCTTATGAATATGTTAAATCTCATAACTGATCTTGTTTCCCTTTTGGCTTGTCTGTTAGGAATCTTAAGCCACATTTTCAGCCACCTCCTGCAAATATACAGGGTTGTGTGGCTTGTATGTCTGTGAACTTGGCTTTCTTATGTTTCCACCTTTCCTTTACCTTTTTCCAAACACACTTAACTGTTTCTTTTATACTTTTATAATGGAGGTATTTTCATTAGCTACCTTAAAGAACAAGGCAGAATTAAATAGTTGGAGGAGAAAATCAGGAATTAAAAATATCTTAATAAATTTAAAGACCTGTTCTTAAGTTTGAAAGTTCATTTGTTAAGTACAGGATAGAGAACACTCATTTAACACAGATTTTATGAAGACACAGAAACACCACTTAGACTGACTCTAACACAGTCTGAGGTGATGGAGATAGCCTCCCACACAGCACTTAACATTGGTGTAATGGTGAGTTTTCTTTCTGTTTGCCCTGGCAGACTGTCCCTTGAGGCAAGGACCACATCGCATTCACCATTATATCTTTCATACTTACCGCAGTGCTGTGCAGGCATTCAATTACTTAATTCAAATTAATACCATGCTGAATTAATGATAGAGTAAATATAGATTAAAAAAATAAAACCTCTCATTATCTCAGACTGGATCAGCAAGAGTGCAATCCCTTGAGTTCAGGAGGTACCCACACACTATGCCATATACTACTGTGCTTGGCCATATCTAGAGCTCTAAGTTTAGGGTAGGAGCAATATTTTTAAAGAGATACTGACAGACTGGAGCAGATCCAAAAGACAGCAGTCAGTTTGCTGAATAGTTAGAAGATGTGTGGTTTGATGGAAAGGAATGTTTAGCATGTGAAAGCAGATTCTTATAAGGGACAGGTTGGCCTTCTAAAAATGTCTGAAGAACAGGCATATGGAAGAAGGAATAGATTTGTCCTAATTCCAGATGACAGAATTAGAGGCAATGGATGGAAATTATAAGGAAAAACTTTCTTAAACATCTTGTAGTCCTCAGTGAGATAATATCCTTCACATATGTTGGGTAAAGCATTCATTAATTGATCTGACCGTGACTTGTATAATAGGTGAGTGGTTGGATTAGAAGATGTTTAATATCCTTTTCAAATCCAAGATGTAAAAACTTTATGCCCATAGTAGTTGCAATGAACAAATGGATTGCTTATTAGCATGTAACAAGCTAATCTAATTGATGTGCCACGTAACCACTATTTACAGGTATTAACATGACTGTTAATACTAAAGGTTTTGCGTTAGTCATGAAAATGTTTCCAAAGGCAATAGGTTTTGACAGGGTGAGAGAGTAGGAAATCACACAGTTGCAGATCTTTGAAACAACTTATAAAAGTGAAAGAATTTTGGTTTGGCTGCAATGGATGGGTATGGGCAAAGAGCCCAGGACAAGTCAGACCAGATCGCTGGCCATAGGAACTGGAGCTGATGGTTGGCTATGGTCCCCAGGGGATGGAATGAGGGCAGAGAATGTGCTCGCAGAGGCCTGCAAAGGTGAAGTTAACTAAAGAGAGTAGCGAGGGCTGAGAGGCAAAAAAACAAAATCTATTACCACTCACAAGTCTTTGCAGTAGGATCTGGACTCCAAGTGGGAGACACGACCTAGAGGTGGAGAAACTGAGTCAGAAGAGAATCCACTCTGAAACCTTTTGTGGAGGGTCCTGGTCACGGCTGCGAATGTTAGTATTTTTGGCTGGCCTGCATTGGTCCTTGGGCATGTGGTGTATGTATGTTGAAAAGGTTTATTGACAAAGAGCGGGGCACATACATCGCGAACCAATTAGTAGAGATTCTCAAAATGAGCTTCAGAGCCCACAGGAAGGCTTTGACATTAACCCACAACCTTTGGATTCAAGTAATTTAAAAGCAGCCCTCCAGATCGGTTCTGCTTTTTTTCTACTGACCACTTGTATCTCAAACATTTTCCTACTTGGCAGAACTACCTTGGCTCCCTCTGCACAGGCTGACGAGGAGGCTGGAATGTGTGTGAAGGAATAGAAGCAGCAGCAGACAGATGAAAGCACAGTGAGCCATTCCTGGCTTCTGTAAAAGCGCTCCTCGCTTTCTGCCATGTGTACACAAAATTCCATTGAGCGCTAATCTGGGATCATCTATCAAAAGACTTAAAATTTTTAAATACCAAAAGTTTTGTTTAGAGGTCAAATTTCGGAGTTTTGACTGTATTTGGAGTGTGTGCATTGGGAAGAAATGCCACAGAGGAGGCCAGGCAGTACACAGAGTTAGCCTTGAGGATGAGCAGAAAGCAGAGGACAAACAGTCTACCCTTCAAAAAAGGAGTTGTTAAGCAAAGAGATGGTCAGGCTGCCTCTTCACTTCAGTATTGGGGAAGGGATGGGTGGGTCTCCAGTTCTTGGTCTTTTACTCCAGAGAGGGCCCATGGTTCTCACTGGTTAGTTAAAGGCTCTGGGCTATGTACCTTACTCTAAAGACACCTCGATCTCAACCACCACAAGAATTTAGTCATCCTATACCTATATTTCCACCCCGCTATCACATACAATTAAATAGGATTAAGATGATTTTCAGTACATTCTTCCGAAAATTTTCTCCCTTATCCAATTTCCCCAGCACGCTTTTAGTGCCACAGTTTTTCCTTCCCTGTCCCTCGTGTGTAACAGTGGCAAGAGTTAAAATATCATCAGCTCGGAGATACACAGAGACTCTACACTTGGTTGTTATATGACCTGGGACATTGCTTCACCTCTGGGAGTCTTAATTTCCTTTTCCACAAAATAGGATAGCACAAAGGGTTGCCGTGGAGATTAATTAAAGGCATGAAATGTAAATAGCATAAGGCTTAGCACTCAGTAGGTGCTTAGCACTGTCAGCCACCCTCCCTTTTCCATTCCCCCTGTTCACTGTTCTTGTTGGCTCCCAATATTCATCTGTTTATCCCATCCCTGAAATAGTCTGAGTGAAGATTCTTCTTGATGACCAAATTAGGAGAGAGGAAAAGTAGTTGAAAACTAAAAACTAGTACTATCCATTTTTCTCATTTTTGAAGGAACTGGAATGGAGGAAATCCAGCATCTTGGGTTTTCAGCACTCCCTCCCTCTCTCTGGTTCCTTTGGTCCTCACTCACTCACCAGTCAAGAGCAAGAGCTCTCTCCACGAGATGCATGGAGGACATTTCAGCCCAGGGAAGATTGTCAGCAGTTTCTTGATTTTACATTTACAACAAGCAGAACAGAACTGCCCACCCAGTGGTGATTCTTCTAACACTGGGACCAAATGATGAAAACAATTCATTGAAAGGGCTCAGATCTCATAGCAATACATTAGCATCAAACAAGGCGATAATGATGCTAATGAGAAAATAATGTTACCTATCTGCTTTAAATATGGTATTTTGGACACAAAGTGGCAAAACCACGGTGAGTAGTTGCATGGGTTTATAGATACTACTACCTTAACCATAAAAAATAAGTTGGACATGACACAGGGAAGACAAAGATGTTGATACATGATCCTTCGTAGATCCCTTTATTAAAAATCAGACTGATTTTTAGAAAAATTGGGCTTTACGCTAAGCTTTCTTTTAATTAGGAAATTCAAATTCTTCTTTTTTCTCCCTAATTTACATTCAATTCTTGTTCTTCATTGCCATCTCCTATGAAATACTATGTTTCATGTTGTTGTATCTGCTTATATATATCAAAGAATACATATTTACGATCTTGATGTTTTCAGAACAAAACACCTCAGGACTTTCAACATGTTCATGTATTCATTATTATTCATAAAGGAGGCATGGTGAATTTTCTTTTTTTTTTTTTTAAATAGTACCTGGCCAGGATACAGTGCAGTGCTTCTCAGGAAGAATCGTTCCATTTACTTTTAAAATGCAGCCAAGTCAGTGTTAAACTCCAGGGTTGGCACTGGGAATGGTCAGTCTTTCTTTAAGTGTTATCCACAGCTAAAAAGCAACTACATATCATTTCCTGCCTTTTCCTTCCCTTTGCTTGGTTTCCCAGCACATATGCAAAGTTCCCAAGTCCCATGATCCGCTCTTCTTTCTCTCTCTACACTTCTTCTACACTCTTCCACTGAAAAGTGATAACTGTCAGGTGTTTACGGCAGGGACGTCCCCAACACTGGACTATCAAACTGAAAGCATGTACACAAGGTGGCTGACATCAGCATCTCCATCAGATGGCAGCCAGTGCTGGATCTGAGCTTGGGGATTGGACCTCACAAGCATCTAATACTGCAGTGGAGTGCTAAGCCTGTCTGCCATTCATGCCCAGGCTTCTGGCATACCAGAGTCGCTAGATCTTAGATCCCTTTCACCATCCACAAAAGATCCCCTGGAATAGAAAAACTCTGATCAAATCCTAAATAAAAATGAAAAAGGAACACCCCTTTCCTTTCCTGCATCAACGCTGACTTGAAAACCTGACCCTTACTTACTCTTGCATAATTATCGGAAGAGGCTCACAATTGCCATGAGCGAGAGTACATTCCAGTGTAGGCCCTAGGGATCTTTATTAACGTGCTCATTTACCTAGTAAGATATTTACACGAAATGAGCTGCTTCTCAGAATTGCAAAGTTCCCGCAGGGAAAGATGTTAGGACTGACCACCGTTAGCCACAGCAGCAAGAATCGAGGACCTAATTTAAGTCCTGTTGAACTTTCAATTGAAAGTTTTTTATTATTAGGATTCCAAATCCCAGGCCAGGCTATGTTTCAGTTTGAGACAGCCAAATATAAGAACAACTTGGCCTTATGCCTCTTTTCAAAGAACTTTATTCCCTCAGCCCCAGGTTCAGAATTTGATAACATGTTTTCTATGGACTTTTTTCCTCTTTACATCAAACAATGTTAAAGAGAAAAAATAGGGGAAAAATGCTAATTACCCCCATATGTATACTCGGATATGGCCAAGTGGAATTACTCACGTTTTCCTTAAACACACACTGTGGTTCCCCATCTCCACACATGTGGGCACAGACCCTCCTGCAAAGCCCTCCTCAGTCTCTGCCTGTCAGAATCCCACCCATTTTTTTAAAGCCCACCCAAATGTCTCTTCCTCTGTGTGGCCTGCTCTCGTCACCCCAGTCAAAAATAATATTGCTTCCTCTAATATTGCTCTTGTGTCTTTCTTGAGGCCCCTTTCACATAAGGCCTGTGTTATGTGCTTTTGCATAACTTCTCTATTGATCCCAGGCAGCTTGGCAACATCAGCATTGCATGGATCTGCATCTTTACAGTGATTCCTGGCAGTGTCTTAAATGTGAGAGGTACTTCAAAAGTACTTTACTTCTGGGTGATTAAAAATTGGAGAGGTGGAAAATTTAAAGGGGTAGATACTTAACAAATACACGTGTGCTCTTGCCTCTGCCAGTCTCATCTGTGAGAGCTCTCAGCTTCCCCTGCAGAAGGGGCCTGGAGCGTATTTACTCAGGGCCTTAAAGCACTTGAAGTTCACTTTTCACTGGAAGAGCTTTATTTATTTCTTTGTAATGAAGGGTGGTAATTTATCCTAAGCTGTTTATGCTTATTTGAAATAGTTTTTCACTTGTTTCTCACATCCATCTTTTAGCTGCCTTGGAGAAGGCGAGTGTGCTTTCTCTAACCCTTACAACCAGAAAGATTGATTTCCTATGCCCAGGGCTTATTTTTCTTCTGCTGCCTTTCCTCTTCCCTCTCTCTTTTCCTTTGAACTCTTTCAGTGAGTGCTGCTTCTCGGGGCTTAGTCAGCTCAGAGGCAGGGCAGTACTCACATTGCCTTCCCGCATTGTGTGGGGATCAGAGAGGCTGGACCTGCCTCTCTCCGGGGCTTGGGGCCGACTGTGGACCGTCCCATCTCCTGTCTTCCTCTGATTGGCTCTGCGAGGTCACGTGAGGCCGGGGGTTGGAATTCTGAGTTGTGGCTTTTGGCACTCCTTTTTCTTTTTAAAAATCGCTGGGTCTGCTGAGCTCTGCTGGGCTGTATGCCTCGCTCTGTAACTGAGACTGAAGGCAGACGGAAACAGCCACAGGGCAGACTGAGGGCAAAAGAAAATCTGCCGGGATGTTCAGTCAGGGACCCAGGACCCCAGCTTCAGGTTGCTACTATCTAAATGCCATGACACCTGAGGGCCAGGAGATGTATTTGCGATTTGATCAGACTGCGAGACGCTCTCCTTACAGGATGAGCCGGATTCTAGCACGCCATCAGCTAGTGACTAAAATTCAACAAGGTGAGTCGCCGGTAGTGGAAGGCTGTTGCTAATTCTGATTTCTGTTGGCTCTCTTTCATGCTAACCCAGTTTTTAAAATTATTGTTTTCACTTTACAACATACGGATTTCTATGCCAAGCTGCGCATACCTTTCAGAAATAACTTAAGGCTGCAGTTTCAAGCAAACAGTGACAGCACTTAGCTGCCACATAACTCAACATAAAGTCCACAAAAAACTTCACGGTAGGACAGTGAATCATAAATTTCCAAGACTTATGTGTCTCTACAGAATAAATGAGACAGGTTTCCTCAGTATGTATTTTAGGAGCTTTTCATTTTTAAACGTGACAAGTTCCACACACTCTGTCACATTTAAAACTTGGACACTTGTTTATTTAATTAGGAGAGGGTGGGAAACTGACTTCCAGCCTGCCTAGATTCTTTAGAACACTCTTAGTGACAGGAGAAAGTTAAAATTCTATTCTTAAGGGCCTTGGGCTGACAACCAGTGTCACATTCTCTGCCTATTTGTACGTTTATGTCAGCAGTTGCCACTGATTTGTTGATACTGTTTTTCTGGTAAAGGATAAGTGTCTGCTAATGTCAAAGCAAATCTTGTGACAGAAGCACCAGCTTTATAAGGCAGAGAGGAGAGGATATTGATTACAAGTTGTTACGTGTTCCTTTTTATTCTCAGGGGGGAAAAAAATCACTAAAACTCATCATTCTCCAAAAATTGTTTAAAACATGCGCTTTATCTTAGGATAGGTTTGTAGAAAGTAGAAAGGTGAACTTTCCTAAGAAACTTCTGTTGCCCATTTAAAAGACACACACACATACTACACATGTACAATAAGTTTATGAAGTTTATAATCACCCCCTCCCAGACTTCTAAATAACTAAATTATTATATTGGTGATACATAAGTTGACCAGGATATTCTAGAGCCATTATAAAAGTACAATTTCCACTTAAATAAATAAGTTTAAGATTATATTGAATTTTAGAGGGGAAGTTGGGGTTTGTAATCATGAAAATCTTATTGTAATGTTTCCAAAAGGAACAATATGTATTCTAGTGAGCAGCATTTGATGAGATTGTTTCCTTGGAAATTAGGATTTGTTTTTAAAGGTTCAGGAACTGGTTATGTGTGAAGGATACTGGTCCTACATACCGGTCTGATTTCAGGAAGGATATTATGTCATTCCATAAACTCTGTGTGCATGTCTTGATTGAATAGAAACAAAAGTAATTATTTCCCTGTGGCTTGATTTAAAAATACACTAGGCTTATAATAAAACCAGCTCCATTTTAGTTTTAGAGATTTCTGACAATGGTGCTTTACCAGACGTCATCATCATTATGGACATAGGGGCTCAATAAATGTTTGGCGATGATTTGATGATTTGTAGTCTGCACTCTGAATGTTCCTCAGCATGCTTATGAAGTATATTATGTTAGAAACATTGCATACAAATAGTTTGAAATATCTTTGTAAATCTCCTTAAATGAATTTGCAGTGATAGATTTCATTAAAAAGTATATTCTTTCTGGAATGAAGATTGTTTTTCCATCGAGGACTTGAAGTTATGAACACATGCATGATCATTGAAAATGTATTCTGTGTCTGTGTTTCATTTTGCCTAATTAGAAAATTTGAGCATACTCACTTTTTTTAATACTGGGCAATGGAATGTTTGAAGCTAATGAATGCCTAAAAATTAAGTGACAGTTAGGATCATAGGGAAGCATGAAAGAATTCCAACAATCCAGTGGTTAGGAACTCATTATTTGTTAATAATGAGTTAATAATACAATGCACGATTGTGTCGTAAGACATTGAGAAAGCAGAAGCAAAATGATTTTACTGGGTTTACCGTATGAGTAGATTGGTTTACTGTAATAGAGAATAACAGTGTATCACGCACTGCTCAGAGCACTTTATATATATTCCAATTTATTTTATCCTCAAAAAATAAATTCTTGTAGGTAAGTACTATTATTATACCCATTTTACAGGTGAGAAAACAGAAGTACATAGAGTTCAAATAACCTCTCCAAAGTTACATAGTAGGAGCTGGTATTTGAATGTATCTTAACTAGAGACCATGCTCAATAATACTCCAAACCATTTTTTAGTTTTTATAATGAGTGTTAAACTACTGAACCTATGGTTGATTTCTGGATTATATAATATTTCAATCTTTTCTACTCAGGGTACAGCAATGAACCATGTTACAGAATCACTGTGAGATTTCCAATCAGGTCTTATATCTCTAGTGGAAGCAAACTGCTGTGTTTTACCTTCCTTGAGCAGTTAGTACCCAATAGTACACAATGTCAGGTTATTATACTAATGGCCCATAATCATTCAGTTAAAGTTTATCAAGTGCATATTAAATTAATAACACCGATATTTTTTGTAACTCACATACTGGTATCTTGAAATGACAGCCACATCATTAAGATTGTTTACTCTGCTATAGATCTTTCAAGGAAGATTTAGCATTATATAAATATAATTTGGGATCAACACTTACAGTCTTTCATGGCTGTTGGGAACAGTGCAAACAAGAGTAAGTTGCTCCTCAGTGACCTCATTACAGTGAGATAATCATTGAATGGCACAGACATGATTCAACAGCAGATCCACTCATGAGAGGGAAAAACAGGGAAGAGAAATAAAGGAATCTTTGATGATACATAGGATCAGAATTAGTTGCTCAAACTCAGGATGAATCTAAACTTGCTTCTCATAGGGTATGCTCCAAAATACACATGCATCATTTATCTAGCCATCTTCTTGGTTCTGGAGTTTTAAGTCCAGTGAAAAAGAGAAGTGATGTTTAAAGTAGGGTGTTTTGCAGAGTGAAAGCTTATCACACAAGTCATACTGCCCATGATCCTTGCCCCACAGTCTTGCTGAATCAATGGGGAAATTGTTACAGGGAGAGAGAATGAAAATTGTAACGGTCCTTATTTCCCTTACCGGCAGACTCTTGGAATGGACAAGAGGGAGGATACTGAGGAGGTGGAGGAAGAGTATGTTAGGCCATGGAAGGGGTGAATTGGGATCTTATGTCATTAGATGGTTACGATTTATTGGCTACATGTGCATCATGCTTAAAGTCTATACACACACATGTTACTCGGAAAATCCAAATTTAAGCAAGTGTATAAATGTGATTACTTGCTTTGTGAAAGAATTCATCATGCTTTTGAACTTAAAAAAATATTGTAATGCTTTAAACAGCATGATATGGACCAGACTGCAATAAAGTCCATTGAACTACAGAAAAAAAGAAGACAGGGATGCAGGCTCTATTTGGAAACTCTCTCATTCTTTTACCAGGCAAGTTTCAGAACTTCACTGGGCCTTCATTTCTTGATGAGAAAATGAGATGGTATGACTATGGTTCCCAAGGTCTTTCTGTAGTTGAGTCAATAACTCCTTGAACAAGAGTGTGTAACGCAGGGAAATTTAAACCTAAAGTAACAGAAGCCCAAAAGGAAACAGAGCAGCTGTCTAACGTGGAATAAATCAATGGCTTATAATTTTTCTACATCTTGTCAAGGAAATGGTAAGGTGGAAATCAGATTTTAGTTCTACTTCTGATGCTAATTAATTGTGTGATCTGAGGCAAGTCACAACTTCTCTGGGCATTCTTTTCTTCTTCCATAAAACAAAGAGTTTGGATTAAATAAATGTGAAGCTCCCATCCTCTCTAAAACTCTAGGATTCTGTGATCACAGGTTATTACTTTAAGAGAAAGATGATTCTTATTTACATTTTCCTTACTATGTCATTCAACATCTACCCAGACATACTTCTTTGATACCTGGTTAATGCTCTCATTATCAATTTAATAGGAACGTTAGGATGTCCTGTCTTGTGGACTATTTAAATGTCAGTACAACCTATATTTATAAAGAAACCTGTAAAAACCTTTCTTTATCAGGAGTCCTGGACTGTAAAATGGAGTTATTGCAGTGCCTGGCCTATTGCAAGGACCGTAGGGATCCGAGAGTGTTAATGTAGGTGGATTCCCAAGCTCACAAAAGACCTCTTTTCTTGATAGTAAATGCAAAATGTGGAAATTTCACTACTAGGAGAATTAGTGAAAATTGATCTTTGCATGTTCATTGACTTTTTACCTGACACTATGTTTAGAGATAGCACTTGAGTTGAACTCAACTAGAGTGGAGTAAACTGCTTTTTTATGTTTGCAGGGAATGGAACTGTGCATTAGTGATGTATTCTCTCTCATTCCTCCATCAAGTCAAATGATATCTTGGGGATTTGCCCAACCTAAGTGGTGGCATTTCTCATCCCTGGTGTAGGAGACCTCCACCAACTGGGTAGCATCAGCCAAAGTCAAACAACCTTTTGTTCTTTTGGAATTGCCCTTTCTACATGCTTAGCATTCTCTTTCTCAGCTACTTTCAGAAATGGAGGATGAATACACTGGCAGAAAGACAGATGGAACACAGAAAACAGGGTAAGCATGCATCAGTCATGTGTTGCTCAAGTTCTTTAAAAAAAAACACAAAACTGTCACAAATTCACATTTCATGAATCAGAGCCTCTTTCTATTCAGTGATGGTGACTGAAGGGCCTGTACACAAAGGACACTGTTTAACCAGAAGTTACAGGAAAATCTGTTAAGTCAACTAACTTTGAATAACATTTTAAAAATCATCACATAGTAAAAAATATGAGCAGTCAAGAAATAAGTACTAGAAAGAAATTAGCAAAGAGCAATATGCTTATACACATATAACACTTGAGAATTGCATAGCTGCACTTCACTGCTTTTATTGGTTCTGAATTTATAAACACTCATCCCAGACGCAGGCAATTGCCAAATCTGGATTTTGTGACATTAGCTTAAGTGAATAGAGCTTCATTTTTCTCGTATCTTCCCCCCCGCACTATAATCAGTGCTTTAATTCTTAGTAAATTTGGGACACTGGTCAACTTTTATAAAGCAGGATTCCCCATTTCCCTAACAACCTAATCATGGCCAATTTAGAAGCACAAGTTAGAAAAAAAATCACCACTAGTGGTCTGAGCAATATCAATTGATGGCCCAGACAAATTTAGAAAGAGAGAAAATGACAAGTGAGTTTTAGTAAACTTCCTATATAAAGGAAAATAAATGGAAATTCAGTGAAAACATATCATTAAGAGGGATGTGCTCTGTCTCTACATTTCATTAGCTATGAGAACGAGGTGCTGAGACTAAGGAAGAAGACATAAGAAGACAGCCATGCGTTTTGCACACCAGATATTTGAATGAAATGAGGATCACGTAACAATCATTTTCTATCTCCTCGGGCAATCTGAATGTGATTTTGGTGTGGGTAAAGACATTATGTATTAATTTACATTCTACCTCATTACCTAAAGGATTTGAGGTCGTTTAGAGAAGAAGATACAACGCAGTTAAAAAAAGATAAATCTGGTGAAAAGAAAAATGTAGGTCAATTAATAAGACTAGGAAGAGATATTATATAAAAATTCACAACGTAAGGCCCTGAATAATTATTAAAAGCAGGCTACAAATTTAGCTTGAGCCTTCCTAATCTAAGAAAAGAGGAAAACGTGATCAGGGAAGGTTTGCCATGTTCATAAGGTAAAAACATACCAGCACAACTTTCCCTGGGGCTTGATATTTGGGAGAATTTTCTCCTAAGGACTTGATATACAAGAGCAGTTTCTCATAAAAAATCCCATAAAGAGACTACAAGCCATAGTCGATGGTGCTTTTAAACATTTCTATAGTGAAATCAATAGCAAATCTCTTATAGCATCCTGCAGTGGAAGTGGGAGCATAACAACAAATTATAATTCAGTAAAAATATTCGAGGATGGGGTGGATGGATCAAAACAAGGAGGTTCAGTAGGTAATCCTCTGATTCTCTGGCTTAATCTAGAAATAGCATGGAAACTGTCTAGAGACAATTTCTCTATGTGTCATTCTCAGAACTCTAGTTACATGGATGGTTGGATGGATGGATAGATAGATAGATAGGCAGGAGGAAAATATGTCTGTGGTTAAGTAATTTGGGGAAATACTGCATCCTCCTTCCCTTCTTGGAAATTCACATTTATGAAAGGCTCAGAGAAATCCTGCAGAAAGTAATTTAACTTTGTTTAAACTGACATATTTCCATATTTCATCATGAAACCATTTTGTACTGGATACCAGGAAGTGACATGATGTAAAATCAATGTTCCCTGGGGAACACATTTTGGAAAGTCTGGTTTAGGAAAGTGGAGGGCTGGTGGTCCATTCAGATAATTCTCTTTGAACATATTTCTTGAATGAATTGATAATTTGAGATTGTATCTTCTAGAGTAACATTGCAAGTATTCTGTTTTCAAATAAGGCCAGCTCCATATACCTTAAAAATCTACTGGGTTAAGGCAGGATGGATATCTTTTATGAAAATTAACAACCAAAGGAAGATCCTAACCTGATTAAGTGCCCTCCGCACAATTTGCCCATCAGAAAACTGAAGGAGTAGGTATATGGGCAGAGTTAATCATTATAATAAAAAGAATACAAACAATCTTCAAGTAACCCTACAAGATAGGTACTGCTGGGCCAGGAGAAAGAAATGATTACTTTTTAGCTCTGGATCTACGATAAAGCCAAAGTCCTGGTTGAGTTCCAAAGGGGTCAGAAGTTACAGCAGCTAATTCAGAATATTCCATTACTGCTGGAAAGTGGAGTCACAGCCCCACAGGAAAGAAACAGGAAACTATATAGGAGTCTCGAATTCTCCCTGGCTGTAGGTGATGGGAGAGGTGGACTCCTGTAAGCTCAAACTTTGATGGGTGGCTCAGAGTCAGTTTCTGACTTGAAGGGCCAAACGTATCCTTGTTTACATAAAGTCTCCCTTGGAACGACAGAGTAAAGTGAACTGATAGATAATAGGTCATTTTTGTTAGTAAAATCTGTTTGGTCTAGTTGTATAAGCAACTTACCAAGTTTCCCATGAAGACTACAAATATTCTTAAGGTATTTTTCCTCCTGCTGGCAAAGAGATAACAAATTAGCATTTGCATTATGACGGATGCTTTTTGAGAGAAATCCACAGAATATCAAAAAGCTGCAACAGAATACATGGAGAATTAGCCATACCGTGTAGCTCAGATCCCCATGTTGTAAAGTCACACAGGGCCAGAGCAATCACTGTAGAATGGTGCAGTCTAGGGCAAGGCAGACACACAGATTACTATGAAAATTTATACACTATTGTTTGAAAAGACATGAATTCTCTTTTTTAGAGAAACTTAGGATCAAAAGGAATTTAAATGGAATGGTTGGAAAATAACTTAAAATTACAGAACATGCTAATGCTGTTAGAAAAAGGAAATCAATAGAAAAAAATCCGAAATGTCTGGCTAGACTCTCAAATGACTTCCCTCACAAGCCATAGGAATCCTGGTAATTTCAAAGGTCTGACAGAGGCAGAGCTGATTAAAATACCAGTGATTTGCATTGCCTTGTCTCTAACATTCTGATAAAACACTAGAGTGAAACAGTGTAGAGGAGAGAGAGGAGATTGTAAAGGGACTCCGCAGTCACCAAGTAACTAATTTACATATCAGTATTTTGAGCTGAAGAAGTTATTCTCTTCCTGCATTCCAAGTCTCCTCTTACTGGTAATTTTGAAAATCATGCATATGGATGACAAGAACCTTGGATTAGTATTCAATCTCTATAAGTGAACAGTAGCATTTCACATGCATTTGTATTCACCAAATGACAAACTGGAAAAAAATACGATAGTCATAAAATCATATTTTCCTCTGAAGGTTTTACTACCTCTAAATTATTTATAATAGTAAAAATTACTGTAAGAAATAAGAAGGATTTACAATTCCAATGACAATGATATTCCAACCATTCTCACCTAAATAAGACTAGAGTTCTTAGTAGAGGAATTTAAATCTCTCCGAAATGCTTTGAAGGACACAATACATTTCCTGCTAAATGCATTTCTCAAAATAGAGAATGAAATCCGTTGCAAGGTATAACTTGGAGGACCATGTGTTGTGTATAATAATTTCTTATTAATCAAATCGCCTTCACTACTACATTGATCTCTTTGGGTAGGAGAGTCTGCTACCACCCTTTCCCTGCACTTTCCTATTTTCACTGTTAGTATTCCATTCTCTCTGCTGTGCTTTTAGGAGGAAGGTCTACGGCAGATAAAGCTGCTTAGATGTTTTTATTACTGGCTTCCTAGAAGAAGGAGGGGAAAAATCTTGGCCAGAAAGAAGGGAAATCAGTCTTGCAGGATATCTTGAAGAAGACCGCAAAAGAATTTCAGGGACTGAGTTTATCATCTGTTGGTCCCAATACTGAGTGTGATGTAATTCCACATTTGAATTCTTATGTATTATCAATGGCCAGGGCAGCCAATCCATTGGAATTGCTTGGAACAGTCATGAAATGGTAGCACAAAGCATTAGAGAGATGGACATTTGTTTCTTGCCTTCTTCTAGGACAATCTTCCAGGAGTTATTCTGTTGATGGGATGATGAAGTCTGTATTCTTTGGGGCAAGTAATTGAAATATGTTGGTTGAATTTCAAGAAACACTTTCTGCTCTTGATTGTGGGATCAAGAATGTCCTAGGGACACTGTTCATTTAACCTAAACTTTAAACTTTCTACACCTACTACTGAAACAATTGGAGGCCTTTGGAGTCATGCAGCTTGAGTTTAAAATTCAGCTCTGTATCTCCCTAGCAGAGTGACCTTGGCCAAGTTACTTAACATTTCTAAGCTTCAGTTCTTCTGTGGGCAAAAAGGAGCTAGTAATAGCCACTATCTCATAGTTATTGCAATAAGTGAGAGAATACAATTAAACAGAACACGGTGCCTGGCACATACTAAGTGCTCAATATAAGAAAATATATCAATATTTATATTAAACAAACATCCATGTACATAGGGCCCTTCAAGGTATTGTATCAGCAAACAAAGAGTAAATTATGTACTCTATACCAAGTTTACTAAGGCAGGTATACCTCTCGCCACATTTTTTGTGTCCTCAAAAAGTATCCACCACAAAACCTGAAACAAAAGGTGGGGTTTTTTGTTGTTGCTGTTGTTCTTTTGTTTTTTATCTTAAACTGTAATGAAAACCATTGTCGTTCCCAAGTGTGGTTTCCTGGGCACAGCAGTTATTCTTAGTTGCTCTGAACTGACCTAAAGTGATGGGTTTAGGCCCCATTTCAACTCATAAAGATAAATAGCAAAGTCTGTTGATCCCCACCTTCTGCCAATAAAAGAGGCAGGAAATGTTCCCAGCTCTGGGAGTGACTTGCTGGTAAACTAAAACTGAGAGAGGGCAGCAGTGCTGGAGGAAAGGGGGCTGTGCTCTCAGTAGGCTGGAGTGAAAGGCCAGGGAGGCTATCAGTGTGTGAGGGCGGGAGCAAGGCCCTAGACCAGCCTCATTAGCCAGTAATAGAGGGTTATGTCTATATATCTGATGGTTTTTATCTATAATGTCTGAGTTCCCCTCTCAACATGTTGTGATTTTTCTAAACTGAGAACTTAACTTTGAGATTTTTCTTAATTTTGTAGAAACTTTCCAGTATTACAGTGGTCTTTGCTTAGAGGAATTCATAGAAAAGAAATGCTGTAAAATGTCAATAAACTTTCAAATGATCAGTTGGCAATTTAAAAACTAAGCACTCTGTTTCTCGAACTAATTCAAGCAAATTATTTAAGAAGCTTTCATTGCCCATTTCTTCTAAGGATTTCATTCCTTTTCATTCAGGAATATTCTTCATATTGTTGAATTCCTCCGCTGTGAAAGACTGCATATGGATATGAAATTAACATTTGTTGAAATTTGTCCTTCAAGTTGAATGGACTAAATCAACGTGGATTCTTTTGCTTCATTTATTTATGGAATATATGTAGTCTTAGGTCCTCCTCCATTTTTGTGCCCCCCAGCCAACAAAGAGTAGAAACATTAGTTAGTCCAGTCTTTTTATATCATGACATAAATGTTAACCTCGAACTTAGTAAAAGCCTTGTTTTATAAGATAAAATATTTGATGTTTGCGTATGGCATCCTGGAAACCCTGAAAAGCTATTATAACAGTAATGCCTTCACTGGTAGCATGTGTGACATTTTGTGGAGCCACTCCATATGGATTATCTTTTTGAATATGAGTGTAAGATAGTACTGATCATCTTGGATTAGGAAGCTGTGTTCCCTAGAATCTTTCAGAGATCTGACAAATGCATATGCAAGCTTTCCTACTTTGAGACGTTTCTAGTCTCCGTTCCCTAAGTTGTTCCTTTGGAAGTGGATTTTCACTTGGTTTTGCTGTATGGAAAAGTACATTTCCCTGAGTAGACTCTATAGATAAGTATAGGCTCACTTGATCGAATAAGGAAACTTGGCAGTGAGCAATACGGTTGTGAAACATTAACTAACTGGTAGAGTAGAGATGGTTTCAGAGTCCAACTTTTTCCTTTCCCCCTTCCACGTAGAGTAAAATTAATTCCTCACCTCCAGCTTTACAATTCAGTTTCTGACAGAGCCATTCTATTTCTGTTTCACGTGAGGCTTCTCCTCTCACTTTTGTGTCCATCTCCCATCGTTGGTCACTTTAGCAGAACTGGCCCTGGACACTGTAGCTTCTATTCTGTGAAGCCTGGTGCTTTGTTCTGTAAGGCAGGAATGACGTGGAATTGAGACAGGTTCTTTTCAGCTCTTAACTGTCAGTCGTGCTTCCTCCTGGCTGCTGGAGTCTATGCAGCTGTGTCCAGAGGTGAAGGCAAGCCATACCTCCTGGGCTGGGGCAGAACTTTTCCACTGGGTCACCGAAGTGAAAAGAAGAGTGTAAGTTGGGGTTTGTCGTGGAGAGGCAAAATAATGTATCAAAATTTCTGTGCCTTTGGGTCAAATACTTGGGTCTGGGGATTGATGATTTGACTTTTTATAAATTTTATGCCACAAATTTTAGCTCTTGAAAAGTTTACAAGATTTTTAAAACATTGACAGCATACTTATACCTGCTCTTATTGAGGGTTCCCTATTATGTACCAGGGACTGTTTTCGGCACTGCATTTATTGCTATTTTATTTAATTTTCATGAAGACTCGAGAGTTAAATTTACTCATCTGGAAAATAAACATAGTAAGGCCTAACACTCAAGGCCTTATGATGTTCATTTTTCAGATGAGTAAACGAAGACTCGGAATGCTAAATAACTTTCCCAAAGTCCCCCAGCAAGTAGGTGGCAGAGCTGGACTCTGAACTCAAGTCTGGTTCAGAAGCCTATGTCAGCTTACCACTGACAACACCAGCACCCTCATAATTATGTACATGTCTACCTTGAATCCAAGCAAGGTGTTCTGTTTTTTTCATCACTTTGGACCTTCTCAGTCCTCCCTCTTCTCCCCCAGCAGTCCCTCAAGTTGTTGGAGGACTTCACCTCCAAAACCAGCAGCAATTCATCGTGATCATCCTATATACTAACTACTCTCCCACTCCTCTCTTGAGGGTTGGCTGCTCTTCATCAAGGGCGCTCTGTCCAAAGTAAACAACACGGCAGCAGCATTTGGCCTTTGGTAAGGAGTCTAGCAAGGTTAGGTAGGAATAAGCATAACAGAGAGAAAGAACAAATTCCTCCACCCCCAACCCCCTTTCCCTACTTCCGGACCCTGCAAAATGCTGCCCTTCTTCCTAGAAGGTGCTGGGGGTCAATGTCCATACTCCCCCAGGTTTCCCCAGGGCTCTTAGGGCCCCGGAGCTCAGAGGCTCATGTGATCTTCACCGTGGGCCTTTGCAAGTGAGAATCGAGATGGGAATTAGGTCAGACCTGTGGTGTTCTCTGGACTCTGGATCTTGAACTCATCAGTTCTGTAGTGGAAGGAAAGCATGTGTTAAGCCAGGGTCTCCATTTGCGGAGAGAAGCCCCGGATGGAGCTTTCTTTTCCAGATTTTGCAGTTTTGACCTCAGTCACGGCTGAGGCCTGCAGACCAGAATAGTCACAGTTGTGCTCTGCCCTTGTACTGCACTTGTAGCTGGAGAACAGTAGTCAGTCAGAAGAAAATATCAATGTTCTGCCAACTTCTGCTGTTTGTGCAATTTTGCCAGAAGCCAAAACAGGATCGAAAATAATAAACAGACCTCCTCCCTTGTTGCATGACTATTTACATAAAGAGATTGATGAACTGACTGTGCTTGTGTGAGTGCTCAGGGAAGGGAGTTTTTAAGGAGAAAAGGTTAATTCTTTGGTAGTTGATTGGGATTTGAGCTTTTCCCAAATAATTGGGTTTTTAAAGAGATAACTCATAGTATATATAGTGCTGCTTCTTCAATATAAACAGCCTAAATCATGGATAAAACAACCGGACACATGAATTACATACAGCTGTAAAATTTTGCAGGGAAAGTGAATCTTGAAAACAAAGGGCCAGCGTGAGTCTTAAGTAGAATAATGATGTTTCCAGTGGAAAGAGGAACCAAGCTTGGGGGACTGGAAGGCAGGAGGCCTGGTTCTAGGACACCTTTGCGTCCTGGGTGACCCTGAGGTCACCATCGAGGTGACCGTGTACCCTGGTGACCATGCATGCTTTTATTTAATCTCTCAGTGCCTCAGTTTCTTCATCTATCAAATGGGAATAATACCAGCTCCTGCTATTCAGTGATATTATCAAAAGAGAAAAGAATCGATGTGAAATTAATCCAGATAGAAGGCGTCATCCTCAGTTCTGTTGTGGCTAAGTGATGTCAGGGTACCTGTTAGGGACCTCTGGGCCTGAACACAGGAGCCATACAAAGCAAGCCCCAGCTCTTTAGTTCTCAATTGGACACGAAACATCACCACACTTGCTTCTCTTCCTTGAATAATAATTTATATCACCCCTCATGGATATGGGAATAATGTGCCACTCTGTGGTCTTGTTTTGTTTTTAGTTGGTTCCCAAATAGACAAAGTATTCTAATTCTTGCCTTTATTTTGTATTTTCTTTTTATGTATTTGATATGCTATGAGGGAATCTATGTAATTAATAAGGCTCATTTTAAACTCCACTTTTCCCTCTTATTTTTCTGCTATTCTGAGGTGTTGAGAATTTTACTTTGTATTTTTTACTCAGCTAATGAATTTTGTTTCACCCTTAATGAATAATTTCCCATAATCATGAGCAGAATAAAATCTTTTGAAGTGAAAGATATTGTGTGATAGACTTGGGGACTTTGACAAATCGAAGCATCATAGATCATATGCTTTCTTTGAGTTAAGAATCTCCAGTATAAATCAGGCTTCCTGCCAAGGCCAGTAGGCAGTGTGGACTGTCCTCTAGGCAGGATAGCCTGGTGTGGCTGTTGAGCTGGAGGCCTGCAAGAGCTTACTGTGATCGCGGCGAACTGCCTGAGTCTGAGAGGCCTGAAGGAACCTGATGTCACCTGCCCAGATTATCTGATGAAGAAAGGACGTGCCCAGTGCTTTCATGGGGCCTTGCCCAGCACAGCCTGGTCTGCAAAGCCTCAGGAAAGAAAGGTGAAAGGTGAAAGAACGCACACTTTACAAACATATCCCTTTAAGATGTTCGGGTTTTGTTCCATAGTGTTTTTTTTTTTAAAGCAATCCTTCCTCCCTTCCTTCCTTCCTCCCTCCCTCCCTCCCTCCTTCCCTTCCTTTCTTGGCTGTGTTGGGTCTTCGTTGCTGCACGCGGGCTTTCTCTAGTTGCAGCGAGCGGGGGCTACTCTTCATTGCGGTGCACGGGCTTCTCATTGTCGTGGCTTCTCTTGTTGCAGAGCATGGGCTCTAGGCGCTGCGGGCTTCAGTAGTTGTGGCACATGGGCTCAGTAGTTGTGGCTCACAGGCTCTAGAGCACACGCTCAGTAGTTGCGGTGCACGGACTTAGTTGCTCCACAGCATGTGGGATCTTCCCGGACCAGGGCTCGAACCCATGTCCCCTGCATTGGCAGGCAGATTCTTAACCACTGTGCCACCAGGGGAGTACCTGTTCTGTAGTTTTGATATCAGGTTTTTGTTTGTTTTGTTCTCAATGTTTGAGTGTGCTGATGATGTTAGATTTCAGGAGGAAGGGCAGTTACTAAGCTGAGACTGGTGTGAAAATCTTTTTGTTGAGCACTCTGTATGTGTGGTTATTACTTGAAAAGGCTGGGTGTCTTGAGTGCAGTGGCATTTGAGGGGGAACTTTATGAATGAAGAGGAAGGAGCTTGTTTGATGGAGAGTAATCCAAGCGTGTGAAGGCTTCCCAAAACCTTTACTCCAGCAAAGCTGACCTGTAAGACGTTATTGACTTCTTTCTTGCATATGAGGGTGAGACTAACGTCTCTCCACCCCCACCCAGGTTCGTGATGCTCTGAGTTTCTCTGCAGCCTTTGGCTTAGCAGAACACGTTTCTTGTTTATAGCTGTCTCTGCTCATTGATTAGCCATTTTAATGAATTATAATGTTTTGTGATTGTTGTTAATAACTTGACATGGGACTTAGGAAGTCTTCAGAGCCTTGATTTAGGAGAGAAAGACTCTCTCAGACATCTTTCCTTTGGCTCTGGGAGGCTGTGCACTTTCTAAAACTTGTAGTTTGCAGATGCAGTGTGCATTGAATGAAAACATGGGCTTTGGTGTTCTCTGGAACTGGGTTCAAATCCTAATTCCAGCGTGGATTGGCTGTGTGATCTTGAGCAAGTTCTATGAACTTTGTAAGCCTGTTTCCTCATTTAAAGTGGGAAGAAAAATAATAACGTCCACGGCCTGGAATGAAGTGTTGTCACACATGCAAAGTACTTATTGCAGAAGCAAGCACTTACTCAGGGCTCAATATACATTCATCTGAAAAGGAGACAGAAAGGACACAAATAACCAGCAACATCGTCCATTACACTGTGGACTAACTCCTTGTGGAGAAGATAAAAAAATACCCAACTTTGGATAAATAATAAAGTAGAAGCTAAGGAAGGGCCCAATTGTAGTGGGTCTGAAATTAGAATGTGTCAAGTTTCCTCAGAGAAGAAAATGTATAACTACTGCAGCTAGGAAACTGTGCAATTTTAAACAAGGATTTTCCTAATCAAATGGAATTTACCTCTGAAAGCAGATAACTGTCAAACTCTGCGTATAATAGAAAGTATTTTTAGTCCTTAAAAATTACTCTTTAGCCTTAAAAGTTACTCATTAGACTACCCCATAAGTCCAGAATATGAACCTTAACTCTGGTATGAAGTTGATGGAAACATACCTAACTCTTAATATTTCAAGTCTAACTTCCCCAAATGAAGCACATCTGCCTTAGCAGTGCAGTCGTTGGGACCTAATCACACATCCTCAGAACTATTCTCATAAGATGTGAGATAAGCCCGGAGGAAGTACATTATTCTGCCTTCACCCCACCCTCAAGTGTGCAGCCTACTCTAAAGCCTAGAAGCAAAGAGACAGCACAAGGAGCAGGAAAAGATACCTTCAAAGCCTAGAATCCCCTTGGCTTCTTTTCAAAGACAGTCTTTTAAGTCTTCTGTTTTGACTAAGTTTTGATAAACTCGAAACATTGAATCTTAACTTTGTTGTAACCCACTCAGCCAGCTTACAGAAAATGAAGTGCATTCATTCATTGTCTTTCCATTTTTGCATGAAGGGACACAGTCATTCATTCACTCACTCACTCACAAAGTCACTTCTGGAATACCTACGCTGTGCCAAGTGCAGGTGTTGGGATATAACAACACATTAAAACAAAATCCACACCACTGTTTAATGGGGGCTTTAAACTCGTGCCACAGAGTGTTAAAGGTGCGGGGATGGCATCCGTGCAGCGGGCGTTGGAGGCACAATGGCCAGAGTCTTTAGCTTTAGTTATTATTTTGTTGTTGTTCTCATGTTTTCGTGTTTCATTGCTTCAGCTTCCAATCTTTTAGCAGAAGGCATCCATGCCTGGTATTACTGGGGGTGATTCTTACTAACTGTTGGGGAATCCTGGAGTTAAGACTTCATCCATTTTTGCCGCATCATTTCACCATGTGTCTTCCTTAGAATCTGAATAACTCATATCCCATCATCCAAGAGCATGGAATGCTCTCCCTCTGGCGAAAAGTGCATTGCTGATCTCCTCTGTTCTCAAAAAGTCAGGGCACATCATTTACAGAGAGCTTACCTCTCTGCTAACACTGCTACACTAGCATTTGTGCTCCCCCTGTAAGGATTAGAATGGTGGTGAATTTCTCATGAAATCAACTTTAGTAACATAGCAATAATTAACACAAATATTTAAGAAAGGCTACATTTTAGGAATGAATATCACTTCTTCTGCATCAGTTACACTAGTGGAGAACCTAACCTAGTCAGTATTTCAACAAATAATTGTTCAAAGCCGATTGCAAGATCTTTGCTGCTATTGAGTATGAGGGAAAATTATATAAAACATGATCACTGCCCTCAAGGAGATTACAATTAAGTGAGATAAGACATATAAACTATCATTAATACCAACAGTTCAAGAGAGTGCATGGTTCGATGACTAACGGATTATCAAAACATAGGTATTCATAAGAGTGCATTGTCAGCAGGGCAGTAAGGTAAGGAAAAAAGGTTCTTGGGCCTGAGCTATGGAAAGTGGCTGTGCTTCCACTGGGCAAAAGTCAGAGGAACTTATTCTAAGTAGGACAACAAAATGAATTGAAAAGTATAATTTAAGTAATTAAGAATGTAGTCCATCCTACCATATAGCACAGGGAACTATATTCAATATCTTGTAATAAACCATAAAGTAAAAGAATATGAAAAAATATATGTATAACTAAATCACTTTGCTGCACACCAGAAGCGGCACACAACATTGTAAATCAGCTATATTTTAATTTAAAAAAAATGTACTCCAAATCTGGTGTAGGAAGTGAGATGATAAGGTTGAAAAAGGAGTCTGAGGCCAGACTGCAGTGAATTTGAAAATTTTTTGGTAGGTAATGGGGAGCTACTGAGGGAATTTGAGTAGAGAAGTAATTGGTTGAACAGTAGTTTAAAAAGATGAATAAGTGAATATGGGTTTGAAGTGGTCAGAATGAAAGTAGAGAGAGAGTAATAATCAAGGAACATGTGTTTTGTCCAGGCCCTGTCTAAACATGATAAATGACTGTCTCATTTAATCCTCATAATAGAAGGTACTGTTGGTGTTCCCATTTTAAAAGCTAAAAAATTGAGGCCTAGAGAGATTAAAGTTACTTGTTCAAGTTAAACCCAAATAACTAGCAGGACTTGAACCCAGGGCTATCTGACTCTATCTTCTTCCACAGCTCAAGGGTTCCCCTTATAGTTTAGTTTTTGTTGTTACAGTGACTACCCAGAAAAATATCCCAAGTGACGGGGATTTTAACTGTGGCAATAAAGAAATGATAAACCTAGGATTTAGCTCCATAACTTTTCAGAATGGTAAAATATTTATATTCTTTTAAAACTTTAATGTTCCCAATTACTAATTTATCTCTTCATTCATTTGAATTTATTACTGTACCTTCTACTAGAGATTTTCATTCTATTTGGAGACACCTACCTGGTGATTGTATTATTAGTAATTCTTGCTCAGTAAATTCTGGGTCAACTCACGACAGAAGTTTCCCTGGATTTTAATTAAATTACTTGATGGAACTATACGTGTTTTCTTTCTGCTTTAGCCATGATCCCTTTAAAAATTTATCGGTAAGGAATAAATAAAATTAAATACTAATATAAAATGAATTTAATATGTGTAGTAAGGAGATTTAAATTTTAAACCTCTAGACATTACAAATTGGCTTGATGATTTCATTTTTCAAAGAAAGGCTTTTCTAAGAGTATTATGTACCTAAATACAAATAAAATTTGGTTCCTGATTCTGGAAATGTGAATAAACCAAAACACTAGTCATATTGGGCCAATTGGCTGAAATAGTTTGAAACCAGAAGATTAATTTGTAGAGAAACCCAATAAACAAGTGTCTCTATAAGACATGGGATCTTGTTGTTTATACCAAATTCTTAAGCAGCCCGTCATTATTTTATCAAAAAAGAGAATTTCAAACATGAACTGTTCCAGAAGTAATTTAAAGATGTTTAAATATTTTATGAAGTATGAAATCACACATACTTGCCTCAGGCAGACTCCCCACTGGTATTGAATAAAAAATACTCATATAGTTTTTTTTTATAAGAGCTATTAATATAAAGTTTTACTTCTCTGCCTGAATCGTAGTTCATATTCTGAATCTAGCCGCAGGTTAAATCCCAGTTAAATGAGGTGCCTACAGAGCCCCCAGGGGACAGAGTTTGTATGCTTACTCGGATAAAGTGCAAATGATACTGAATTTTCTACTGTGCTCTAAAGCACACATTCTATTTTCTCAACACACTCTAGTCTCTTGACTCCTATTTAGAAAACAACTTATTACTGTTTCCCTCAAGTCCAGTGTACTTTTATCTTTCTTTATCAAGATTGCTATCTCTACACATAAGATGGGCAAAGGTCATGGTGAGTCAGGCAAAGTCTCTCTTCTTAGAAGGTCATGGCCACACTTATTCCCATGACCTCTCCCAAGAAGCAAAAACTAGAGGTCACTGCCCAAACTCTGGGTCAGTGCCAGCTTATTCTCTAGGACAGGCTGTTCCTGACCCAATAACCAGGTCCCGAAGGTTCATGGCTTCCCAAGGGAGCATCCTTCTTTCAAGGTTCACACATAGTGTTCTTGTCTGATAGTTATATGTAAATCGAGTTCTCCCTTTCTTGCTGATCAAGCTGCTCTGTACATGGGTAGCATGAGAGAAATCATAACCTCTGCAACTTCTATGTATCAAGATAGACTTCTAGATAGCACTGGCAATATGTCTGACCTTAAGCTCTTCACCATGCCCAATGGCAGACTCATTCTCTGACTGTTTCTGATGTAAGCCCCAGCTGAGCTAATCCTACAAGACCCAAGTTCCCCAGTGAATACATTCATTGAGCAGCAGTGGTTGAACTTGGAGAAGTATAATACGGTTGCTGTGTAACAAACCACCCCAAACTTAGTGGCATTAAATAACCATTATTATGCTCATGGGTTCTGTGGGTCAGGAATTTGGAAAAGATACAGTAGAAATGGCTTGTCTCTGCTCCATGATGGTTGTGACTTTAGCTGGAATAACTTGAAGGCTGGGGATGACTCAATGACTGGGCCCTGGAATCATCCAAAGCCTCATTCACTCCCAGGACTGGCTGCCTGACATGTGGGGCCTCAGCAGAGGCTGCCAGCTGCTCTCTGTTTGGCGGCTTGGGCTTCCTCACAGCATGGAGACTGCCTTGCAAGGGTGAGCAAGGCAAAAGTGCATGCCTTTTCATGATACCCTTGGAGGTGGTATAGGGTCTCTTTTGCTGTATTCTGTTGGTCAACATAGTCATAAAGATCTGCCCAGGTTCAAGGGAAGGGGGCATTGACC
The DNA here is from genome assembly GCF_951394435.1 of Stenella coeruleoalba. Taxonomy (NCBI): domain Eukaryota; kingdom Metazoa; phylum Chordata; class Mammalia; order Artiodactyla; family Delphinidae; genus Stenella; species Stenella coeruleoalba. The sequence goes on along the minus strand of NC_137164.1, from coordinate 9,479,184 downwards.
CACTACACGATGGGAGGAGGGCCAAAGAATTCACAGATATATTTTGTAACTCCAGTAAGATGTTTCACATTGGGTAATTCTGGGTTTCTGCCATTCTTGCTGGCATGTGCCTGGCCTTTGACTGATTGATTCATTTCTCTGAATTGTACAACTGCAAGAAGCACTACAACTAGAGTCATCATGCAGTGTGCTTTTGCCCACCAGTGTGCAGAGAGTGCCTCGGTGACATTCCTGTGTACACTGCATTGCACTAATCCTTTGGTTGTGATTGTATGAGTAGTTACAGGCATTGTTCTGTACATACAGTAACTTGTTTAAGCCCTATAACCCTGTGCAAAGGAGAATATGCTTCCACCCATACTCCTTGCCCAGAATTAGAACAAAATCCAGAATCTCCAAGGTTTAGGGCTAGGGAAGAGTCTCCAGGTGAAGTCAAACAGTTCTCAATTTTATCCCAAACCCTGTTTTCCATGGACAGAACTCTGAGTTCTCTCACTTTACTCACAGCTCCTTTTTTTTTTTTTTTTTTTTTTATTGCTACCTTGAGTCCTTAGGGATAGAATTTAAGTTTCTGGGCGCTATTTTATTAAGAAATTAAAGAAGGACTTCCCTGGTGGCACAGTGGTTAAGAATCTGCCTGCCAATGCAGGGGACATGGGTTCGATCCCTGGTCCAGGAAGATCCCACATGCCGTGAAGCAACTAAGCCCGTGTGCCACAAGTACTGAGACTGTGCTCTAGAGCCTGTGCTCTGCAACAAGAGAAGCCACTGCGATGAGAAGCCCGCGCACCACCACAAAGAGTAGCCCCCGCTCACCGCAACTAGAGAAAGCCCGCGTGCAGCAACGAAGACCCAACGCAGCCAAAAAAAAAAAAAAAAAAAGATAGTTTAAAGGAAAAAAAAAGAAGAAATTAAAGAAGATGGGCTTTGTTTTTCACAGCAGTGGTCCTCAAGCAAGGGCAATTTTACCCTTCAGGGACAACTGGCAATATCTGGAGATATTTTGATTATTACAACTGTGGGTGGGTGCTAGTAGCTTGCAATAGACAGAGGCCAGGGATGCGGCTAAACATTCTACAATGCACAGGATAATCTCCCACACCAAAGAATTATCTGGCCCAAAATGTCAACACTGCCACTGCTGGGAAACCCTGCTTTACAAGGAATTTTTATAATCCCCCTTATAAAAATGAGGAAACTGGGCCTCAGAGGAGCTAATGACTTGCCCAAGATTCCACAACCAGTCAGTGATGGAATCAGAATTTAGACACCCATCTTGAGATCCTCAGTTTCATGTTCCTACCTCCTGTTGGCACTTCAGCCAGCCTGGCACCTGCCTAGAGAGAGCAAACGTGAAGGCAGAAGTGGCTGTTCTCACTTTTCTCATGCCCTGGACGGTGTAAGGTGTACCACACCTGTCGTAATGAGCCTAAATCCTGGTGATGGACATTGTGCTCCCATGTCTTCTTTACCCTTCAGGAGATGTGTGCAGTGCTCACACGGGCTTAGTTAAGACTATATAGGTTAAGGTGTGGGCGGGAGTTCTGCTCTAACCTCCCAGAAAGAGACTTGTAAATAACAACTGAAAAACTGGAGCACAGGATGCCTCTGTGTGTGTGTGTGTGTGTGTGTGTGTGTGTGTGTGGGGTCTGGGTGTGTTATGGGAGGGCAGTAAGATCTTATCTTACAATGACAAACAAACAGCTAATTACTTGTAATTTTGGAGATAATTGTTTTCTCATCCTGCAAACATGCCGAACAGGAAATTAATCTAAATCCCAGAAAGTTTGGATCATCTGCAGATTGTCAGAAAAGAAACACTCATTATGCCCCCAGAGCCCCCACCACATCCAAGCGACAAGCTGAAAACGGCAGCTGCGGCCCATGCCGCCTGCATCGTGCTAGGGCCCTGTGCTCATTGGTAACTGGAGAGAAAACAGCCCAGGGAGTCTGGCAAAGGCAGACTCCAAGCAGACAGGACACCTGGTTAATGCCACCCAATGCAGAGTGTCTGGCTGTGAGTCAGCCTTTCTGATGGACCCATTCATCACTTTGGATTCCATGTCAGTGCAAGAGCTGGCTTCGCTCTGCCTTGGACAAATGAGTCTTCAGGTAATAGATGATGGTTAAAATGCCAGGCAAACGTGATCTGCAGTGAGAGACTCGGCCGTCTCTGCTCAGTCTCTGGCTTCCCAGCTTGAGGCAGTCTCTTTATTTCCAAAGGGGGGATAAATTCAACCCAGATTATTCTCTTAGATGAAGCATCTTCTGCTGTATCTTCTCACTGCTCATGGGCCAAGTTCACCAGGGAAAGGCTTCTCGGGGTGAGCAATGGAACAAAGGACAAGTGGCCTGCCTTCCGAACTCAGGCAGTGCAGCCCGCCCAGACAGTGTTTTAACTGTTCTGGGAAGAATGAAGCATTCATAAGCCATTCCATTTTCAAGGAAAAAATTTCCTGTGACATTTTAATCCCCTTTTGTGCTGGAGCGTTTTTAGAGTTTTCTCCTGCCAGTCATCTCAAATGTTTTGTATCTCTCCCTTTTAGCTGAATTGCATATTATGAGCCATGACCCACAATAAAAAATAATGCCACTGTTATTGACTGAAAGTCTCGTTCTTTGGGTTATTCTGGGCTTTGGGTCAGCATACAAACGCTGACTTCTGAAAGTCCGAAGACGTTATCTGGCTGAGGCTTATGTGGGGAGAACAGAGTGAGCTATGAGATGAAAATGACCACCTGCGAGCTCCAATTCGGTTTATGTTTCTGTGGGATATTTTCTGTAAGTGATATGACTGGGTGCTATAGCGTTTTTTCTAGTAGGAGATCTGGCCTATTTCTGCAGTCTCTTGTCTGCTTATGGAATTTTTGTAGATATTCTCTATCTAATTTAGGGTTTCTCAACCCCAGCAGTATTGACATTTGGGGGCAGATAAGTCTTTTTTTTTTTATGGGGGCTATCTGGTGCATTGTAGGATGTTAAGAGGCATCTGTGGTTTCTACCCTCTAGGTACCAGAAGAGCCCTCCCCACAAGTTGAGTAACAAAACTTGAAATGTCTGAAGTGTCTTCAGACATTGCCATGTGTTCCTAAGGAAGCAAAATCACCTTGGTTGAGAACCACAGATCTAAGTTTAAAAATACCTAGATACAAGTGAATCCATCCCTTTGTTCATTCCTTTTACAAGTATCTCTTGAGTGCCTACTGTGTGACAGAATCTTCTTTGGAGACTGTAAATTGCAAGATGAAGAGGTCATAATTATTGCCCTACAGGGACTTGCAAGGCAGACAAATTTTAATTTAAATAATTACATCAGGAATGTACTCTAATAAAAATATACAGGATTCCACTTGGGAGTTCAAAGGAGGAAGTCTTAACTTTGATTTTAGTTACCAGACTTCCTGGAAATTCTTGATTCCACATTTATTCAGGAAATACCTTTAGTTTCAGGGGGGTGGAAAATCCTGTTTACCAAGACACTATACTATGGAGAGTCTCAAAACCAAACCTGTGAATTCTTCTATAAATGTATTGATAAAGTAAATTTAGATTATCAAATGTAGATAGAAAAATGCCCTAGGATCTGGACATGAACCAAGGTACAAAATATATACATGAGAACACCCGAATGATTCAACTGGCTGTCGGTGGTTCCGGGGCTAATGGAGCCCTGGGCTACAGACAGTGTCCAATTGATCTCAGGAAGGTGTCTGCCCTGATTTGAAGTCAGGTTTCAGTCTTTGTTCAGTAGTAACAGGCTAAAGTGGATGTTTACACTGCTCTAGGCCTCAGATTTGATAGCATCCCCAGAAAGCATGGAGGACTGAAAAATGAAACCAGAGTAAACCAGTCCCAACAACTGGAGCCGCGTTGGCCATGGTTGGCCACTGGAGCTGGAGCATGGAGGGCAGTTCCTACTCCAGCTGGAAATCCGCCCTTTCTCTTTCCTTAAACAAGTGTGAAAGACGCTATTAAAAGTGATGGTTTTGAATGTAGGCAAATTTATATTTAAAATCAGGTGTATGTTTTAACTATGCAGAAGACAGTGTGATTTAATCCTTAAGAACACTGGCTGGGGAGTTAGAAAGACCTAGGGTAAAATTGGGGCTCTACCAGGACTAGCTGTTTGACCTTGGACAAATTATCTGATTCCACAGTGCCTCGGGCTCTTTGTAGAAATTGGAGTAATAACACCCACTTCAGAGGATAGCTATAAGAACTAGAGATGTTCAAAAAATACCTGATGTAAGTGCTTGGCAAATAGGGTGGTGGCAGTCTTATAAGTAACACATTACTTGTCAGCTCACACTGGTGTGCCTGTGACCCTGTGGTTGAAAAATGTTTTAAAGATAGAAAAGAACAAAACCAGGAAGCTATTACAGGTCTGTGGAGCAGCTGTGTTACTTAAAACCAGAAAGCAAAAATAATCGACTTTGCTTCTGATGCTAAAATGCCATTGGAGGTTCTTTGGCAGAGTAAAGCCAGTATTGATGAGATTGGGTGACGTTTGTCATTGATTAAAGAGCTGATGCTGATGAGAGAAGGGGAGATCAGGAAGGCCATCGTAGCTTAGGAAGGGCCTGCATAAGTGGAGATAAACCAACCCTTTGTTTGCTTTCTGTTGGAATATTAGTAATGATTTTTAAACTCAAACAAAAGTGGTATCACTTTTTGGTGATTTCTTGGACCTGACTCAACCATATATAGAGAGGCCTTTGCCCTTGACCCCAGAGACTTAATAAAAATGTGCCCAGGCCACTTTCTATGCTCTCTTTGACTGACAACTATGTAGATGTGACCAAGGATAGTAATATAAGGACAAAGGAGATATCCTCCAAGGTTGAGATTCCATCAGATCATGGGGCCTGACACCAAAGCAAATGTGAAATATAATAGTGGAGACATTGTTGAGAGGCCTATTTTGAAGAGGTCCTTTCCTTTTCTGTGGATATTCTTGCCTGGATAGCCTCCTTATCAATATGTTTCTCTATCAATTTTTAATTTCTGCCAAAATCTCAGAAAGAGGATGTTGTCAGTCCCTATGAAAATGAGGACCATGTAAATTTTACCAGTTTCTTCCTCAAAAGATCATTTCTCTTATCCATTCCCCCATTTATTTATTCAGTGTTTATTTAGCACCTGTTACAAACTGGGCAAGACAAGACAAGGGCACTGCTCTCCAGGAGCTTCCACTGTAGCTGGGGTGGGGAGGGAGGCCGTACACAGGTAATTACAGTACAGGGCAAAAGTACAACATAGGTGTAAGTGCAGGATCCACGGGAGCCACAGCGTCTACACTGAGTGCTTAGAGAAGGCTTCCAAGACGAGGGGGTGCTCCAGCCGACTTTGGAAGGAGACACTCAGGCAAAGATAGAAAAGCAAGAAGTTTATAGAAGAAAAGTCTCACGTGCCTTGAGGTATGTGAAAGCCCAATCTGTTCTTGGAACATCAAATTAAGGAGAAACCTTGTTTTCTTTATGGAAGTGGAGGCCTGGATCTGTCGCTGTGGCTCTATAATGATCATGCCCAGATAATTCCCGGTCACTGAAGCCCTTCTCTAATTCAGTCTGCCCTGAACTGAATATGTTGTACATGCCTCTATTTATTTGGTCCTTGTGTAGAAAAACTGCACATAAAATTAAGTCGAAAATCTTCAATTGAAAACTGCAAGAATGGTTCTCAGAATACTCTACTCTGCACTTAGAAACAGTCTGAAATACTATATAATCCGTTCCTGTGCCTTTTAGCTACAGACTCTAAACAATGCATACTAAAAAGGCTGTCCTTTACTGCCTTCCTCCATGATCCTTTTTCTAAAAAAATTCCTAATCTGTAGGATGGAAGGTTGCGTGGTCCCTTGTGATAATGGGTTCCTGCACTACTGGTCTTCACAGTCATTAAACTATCTCCAAGTTTAATTGATATCCAGTTGGAACTTGCTTTCTTTATTTTTTCCTCAATTGAAAACACAGAACAACTGCTCTCTGGTACATCTGTTTTTTTTAGGAAGACTGTTATGACATAATATGGGTGGGCTATTGCTTGCTTTAACTATGCCCGATAAAGGATGAACCCAATTCTCCTTGGTAACTAGAACCATTGATGCGAGAGCCAGAGGATGATACTTTGAATAAATTTTGTAGCTGGAAGGAGATTTGCAGATGAGGGACTGTCACTCAGCAGCTTAATCCAAGAAGCTGATAAAGGGGAGCTGTCCATTTCAAATGAATCAGAGTCTTATCACATGCATATAAAACAAAATGACTAAATGAAGCAGCTGGAAGATTATAGTGAGTTTTAATTATCTTTTAATAGCCAAAGGGCGCTTGCCAACACATGCTGATAATCTGTCAGCTGTTATATGCCATACCATCTCCATTTATGAGTCTCAGCTGTTACAAATTGGGAAATATATTTACAGTGATGATCTTTTCTTGTTAAATGCAAATTCCCAGAGATGTTCAAGCTGAAATTTGGCCTCACTGCTTTGTTTCTGTTGCCCTCTTGTGTGGAACCAAAAAGACTGAGAGAATCTGATGATGTATAATAACCAACCTCCTCATTAATAATTTATGACCCTCATGATGACATAATAATCTCAATCCATGAAAAGTAAGGGTAAAATCATTTGGGGGGGGGCTCATAGATTGTATTTCTGTAAATGGCCTACAAATTATTTCTTAATGATAATCTACATTTTTTCAAATCAGTCTGTCCCCTCTCTCTCCCCTCCTTTGGTTTAACCATCTCCAGTGATATTTGTGCTCCAACGCTCCGAAGCAGCTGCCCTGGTGTTAGTCACATTCACTCTCCAGCCTCAGTGCTTAGCATTCAGTCAGTGGTAGAGTGACTGACAGAAAGTTTTTGAGTTTACTAGCCTCTGCCTACTTATTAAAGTTCTTCTCGCCTTGACTTCACTGGCACTTTATTTCCCTGCTTCTGTTGACCGTTTTTACTGATGTCTTTGCTAGCAAATCTTATTCCTCATCCCCGCTCTGGGTTCTCCAAGATTTTGTTCCCATTCCTGGCTTTTATTACCAATTTCAAAGGGATGATTCCCAAAGGTATATCTGTAGGTCAGACCTTACACCTCTCTTCCAGCTCCAGAGTTCAGATTACCTTAATGTCCTTTTTATAGTTGTATAATCATTGTCACTTCTAATCAACAAGTTTAATAACTGACTATATTAGTTTTCTGGAACCTTTTCCTAATTTGCTTAGAGCTTCATCTGTTCTTTTCATTTTCTTGATAAGAAACTGAGTCATTTTTTAAAATTCTCCGACCTTAAGCTCTGTAGTACATCTCTAAACACCATTTATTTCTTCAAAATATCTTTGGGACTGGCATAAATATTGAGGTCTTTATTTTCACTGCAAACATTGTGGCTCAAATACAGAAACTTCTCTATTTACTTTCAACTTAAAATTTTTAATATATAAACAAATTATACTTTATTGAAATCTCTGTCAGTCCTGCTTATCCTGGATAGATGCGGTTGGCAGCAATAGGTCATCATTTTGTTTCTGCCATCACATTTGTTGATGTGACTACCACATTTAAGCTTGATTAGGAAGAATTTTTGCAGTCATTTGAACTAATTCTGGTCTGATAAATGAAATAGCAGTAAGCGTCGAAAGTTCAAAAGCAGTTCAAAGTTCCAGTAAGAAACTATAATTACCATGGAAATAAAAGAAGTTTTTAAAAACTTGAAAGAAGAGAAAATGTTACCTACATTTTTTTAAAGCAGTTTAAATGTTAATGGATTAGGAAGGAATGTAAGTAAACTGTAATAGGTGAAGAGCGTGGAGCTCAGGTGACTGGCAATACAGTAAGTCCCCTACATACGAACGAGTTCCGTTCTGAGAGTGCGTTCGTAAGTCCAATTTGTTCGTAAATCCAACAAAGTGAGCCTAGGTACCAACTAACACAATCGACTATATAGTACTGTACTGTAATAGGTTTATAATACTTTTTACACAAATAATATGTAAAAAACAAACAAAAAATAGAGAAAACATTTTTAATCTTACAATACAGTACCTTGGAAAGTACAGTAGTACAGTACAACAGCTGGCATACAGGGGCTGGCATCGAGTGAACAGGCAAGAAGAGTTACTGACTGGAGGAGAGAGAGGAGGTGGGAGATGGTAGAGCTGAAGGATCGTCAGCAATAGGGGACGGAGGGCAAGCTGCAATTTCACTCACGCCTGACGGTGATGGCACAGGTTCTGGTTCCCTGCTGGATTCAATTCTATCCACCCTCTTGAAAAAACCAATCCAGTGATGTCTGGATAGTATTGTACCAGCTACATCACCGCTCCTTTTACGCTTGCTTCCGGACATCCTGGGCTTGAAATAAAGATAGGGTACTATACTCTGTACAGTACTGTACAGTAAAGTACACAAAAGCACAACCACTTGTAGAGGATGCACACACGTGACAATGTACGCCAAACACAGGAACTAACTTAAGTGATTGGACATGTGAATGCACGTTCGCATCTTTGAAAGTTCGCAATTTGAAGGTTCATATGTAGGGGACTTACTGTAATTTGTAAGAAGCCTGTTGACAAAATGGAAGCACTGCTGAATGTAGCCTTAGCACCCCCCTGGCCAGCAGGAACCTTCCCAGGGAGAGTGGGCAAGCAGGGGCACCGTTGACAAAATACACATCATCTACCCTGGAGAGTTTCTTAGGTCCCTCCCCTGTTCAGATCCACACCTCAGAGTGGTTACAGCTCAGGGCTGGCAACAGGCCTGAGGTGCATTCAGACCTTGGCACTCTGTGAAACCAAGTTTGAAAATTAATTTTGAAAATTAATCCTTTTGCTGTTGTTGAGTGTACACTCAGCTCCTTTAGTATTTCCGCAGGCGTAGTTAACTAACACAGTTGTAAAATGATCAGATGAAGTTAATCAAACTTATATGTCTATATTTGTATATTTATAGTTAACATAAAAATCGACCTGAATACGTGTACTGTTTCTCTGGTGATTATGAAGGACCTTATATTACCTGTAGATGGTCATTATTAATGTCATTTTGGGGAAACATAAGCAGAAGGGCCACTCAATAGTGCTTTCTCAGAAACTCAGGATGGGTAGAACCAAGAACCTGGTCTCTTCCCTCCATAGTTACAAGTAAGCCCTTATTTATGCATCATGAACCCTTATTTATGCACCCTCACTCCCCTGGAAGAAGTGTGGCAGAGAGGAAAGATAAGCATGGAGATCTTTTTGTATGGAACTCCTGCTTTTTGGTGATGAAGAGGCATCCTTGGGCTCTCTGTGGCTCGATCTGATTTTTTCTCTCTCTAGCAACTTCAAAAGACATGACCTTTATGACAAGAAGAAAGAATTTGTGAAATAAATTGGCAGCAAGGCTCACTACACCACGAACACCTTGCCTCCCATTCACTGCTTATACAATATAGACTTGGGGGAAGGAATTTGACCCCAGTTGTGAGTGGTTCTCCTTAGAGCTCGGGGCACTTGATACATCTTCATCCTTAGCTTGGATAATAATAGTGAAAGTCCTGCTCACCATCCTAATTGTGAGGACATATCTATCCCTTATTGTAAACCAAGAACAGAGTTATAATACTTGGATCTTTCTGGATATGAATCATACACATGTCAGTTTATGCATCCAAACGGTGTTTTCAACTTCACTGTATTTACAGTACACTTTCAAACAATCGAATATGCTTTCAAACCCCAGAGAAGGGATTGAGAGACTTTAGAGGAAGATAAATCAGCCATGATGACAGCACAGTGTAGTGATCTTAAAGTACCATAAAGACACCCACAATGCCACATCCACTTCTCTCTTCAGCACTGTCAGAACCTATTGTCCTGACATCACTGTCTCCTATCCACTTCATTTGGGTGTCTAGCATGTCAGGACTACAAATTATCCTCTTTGCAGCTGGCTTGATCTTGTGCTGTGCCTCTGACCTCAGTCTGCTTTGTGGCACACTACCTTCTCAGCCCAGTTCTACCTGCTGCGACCAACCAGCCCACTTTACCTGGGGTTTCCTGGAACACTGGACTTGGAGTGCTAAAACTGGGACAGTCCCAGGGAAACTGGGCCAGCTGGTCACCCTATGTGCAACATTCATCATCTCAGTAGCACCTATGTTCAATTGTAGCACTAATACATTTTACAAATTGGTCACCGGTTGGCAGCCCACCTGGAGAGGGTGTGAAGTTTCCTTGGGGACTGTGGCAGGCCTGTTGACAAGTGACCCTTTATGTTTTGTTCATTGCTTAGCAAACTTGTTTCCATTGGAGGGAGGACTTTATTTCTGTTTCTTTCAGTCTAGTTGAAGTCCAAACACCATCTTTAGATTGTTACTGTTTTGAAAGTTTCATTCCAGATTTTGGTGATATGCTTACACATCAGAGACACACTTGACATAAATCAGTAGAGTTTACCTGCTTTGTTGGCAGGATCATAGTTGGGGCCCCAGGAAGCACACAAGGCCGAATGTCCACAGAGCTGGCTGAGAAAGCCACACTGACCTCATCACTGGATGGACAGCCTCACCCTTCAGAAGAGCATCTCCCTTGCCCACCAGCACTGCAGTTATATCCAAACATCATGATCAAGGTCACAAATAAGTTCTGTGGCCCATGTTGTGGTTGTAGTACTCATTTAGTGCTCAACCTGAGTTCTGTATGTTCATTGGGATAATTCTGTTTTTTCAGGATGGAACATTCTAACACAGTTGGAAAGTGATCAACCATGTTTTGGAAAGTGATCAACCATGTTTAGGCTGTCCATTAGCTTAAAATGTTTTAAAAAATGATTTTCGTGTTAAGATCTATCCTTAATTGCAGGAATTTGAAGAGCGGGGTAAGAATAGTGAGCATAAAAGAGGAATATGGCATCTATATTTCCACTAGGGTCTCCGACGTATATTAGGAAGTACAGGTTGTCCGTAGTCATCTTAAGACCCCAAAAGCCATGCTTTCTGCAGGACTGTGAAGATATGGTGGGAAGAGCACAAACTCAGTGCTTTGGAGGTATAAGTTAGGATTCCTTTTTGGTTCTTGGAGATACCGTATGACATTGTGATCTAGGTGTCATGGAAAACCTGTTTGGTGGTGACCTTCTTATGTGTTTCTAAAGTTATCTGAAATGTGAAAGGGACGGGCCAGATCATCTGTTCAGTGAGTGGAGTGCGCATAGGTGGGTGGGCACTGACATTCTTCTCTAAGCCGACAGTCTCTCTGGTGCTCTCCTGCAAAGGAAACGCATTTCTGCCCTTTACAGTCCTAATCATACCACATACTGCCAGGACTATAAACTTCTGTGACGTGTGCGGAATCCAATTTACTTGGAAAAATACTTTCAGATGAAAACATTGCTAAATCATTTGATGTGGGAAAAGTTATAAAAATGTCTAAACAAGTGTTCTTCTAGATGAGATCTTTCATTGTTCGATTTCGAACAATTCACCTGCAATTCGAGTGAGACATACACACCTGCTGGATTAATGCTGTTTACAGTGACAAAATTGGTTTTCTTCCGGCAGCTTCAACACTGTGTTAGAAACCTTGTGTGTATAGACCTTGAACATTGGGATTTATAAAGTGAGAACTATTTAAAGCTGAAACTGGCTGTTTAGTACATGTAAAAATATGTGGAAGGGGGAGAACTAAATACAGCCTGTAGAGTGAAAACTTTCTTAGTCACTCAGTGTGGTTAAAACAAATGACAGGGGACTGCTGTGCAGCTATTTCAGTGTTCCAAATGGAATGTCTAGCGCTCCTTTATCGCTGCTACCGAGGCAGCCTCTTGAGGCCCACAGGCCATCCCAGCCAGCCTCACCCATGTTCTCATCGCCCCCTTGTCAAAAATAGGCAGTGCGTGGGGGTGTGGCAACCAAGAAGGGATTAAAGGCAGGGAATTCCAAATAAAGGGCAGCTTCTGAGACATAAAAGCCACTCAGAGTCTTGGATAAATCATATATTTCTCCAGAGTAAATTGAATTAGGAGATGGTGGTGTTTTCTTTTTTAGGTATGGGAGGGCCATGTATCATATGGGAAATATTAAATATAGTAATGATCTGAATACCTTATTTAATATGTGATTATTTTTATGTCTGTAGCCTTTCAGGATGAATAAAACTTGTTTGTTCTGATTTTTAGGCTTTATCAGAAATCTGCAGAGGTAGGGTTTTGCTAGTTGGTCCATTTTGAAAAGGAAGGGAATTAACCTTTGACATTGTGTCCAGGATTAGATGTTACTTATTTATTTTAAGTAGGAGCCTTGCTTGACAAGCTAAATAGGGTGCCAAATCTGAGGTTTGCAGAAATAGGCTTTCAAAATTCCCATCTACATTAAAAATGTATTTCATTATAGCTTACCATCAAGGGAAAAAATAACCCAACATAATGATACCGACAGCCAGTTAGACCTTTTGACAAAAAGAGAAACTTTGGGAAGTGTAAACATGTGTCCACTTACTAAGAGTCTACCAGCCTTTTATGCATTGCTGACATAATGATGTCTTGCGTACTTCCTCTTTGCAAATACAAAAATAAATGACACTGAAACCAAAAGCTCTGCAAATAGTGGCTGTTCAGTCTTTGTAACTGTACTGAAGGCACAGGGTTTTCTCACGATGACCACAGATGGGCTGGATGAATCATCCTAACCTGGCATACTGTGTTTGTAGATCTTTCATTCTGATAAAGTGATTCATTTGGTAAGAGAGGCAATGCAAAGAGGACAAGGCCCAGAGACTCCAGTGGCCTGAGAGGGCTCAAAGTCACATAGTCTTGTTGTTTGATCACACGGGAAGCCCTGAGAGTGGAGCCAAGGAAACCTGGTCAGCCTGTCAACCTGCAGTGGGTCCCACGTCCTGGACACTAGGTATCTGCACATACACCAGCTCCTTTAATTCTCAGATCAATCTCACGAGGTCAATATTATGGTATTTTACAATTAAAAATATGAGGCTCAGAGACATTACGTAACTTGTAACTAAAGCATCTTAGATTCCAAACTACACATCTTGCTGTTCCCTGAACCCATCCTGTTCTCTCTCCTTCCTCTATGATATCTTCCTTCCCTTTCTTTCCCAGTCCTGTCCCTATTGTCCCCATTCTTTTATTCATTCATGTATTCAAAACATATTGAGCCTTTACACCATGCCAGGCCCTGTGCTAGATGCCAGGATTCACCAGTGAACAAGGCAGACAAGAGCCTTGTCCTCATGTAGCTGACAGTCAATTGAACAAGAACAGAAGTGTGTCCCAAGTAGAGACTAAGGGGCCCTGGGGAGTGGAGACCAGGGAGATGGCACATATAGAAGGGGTTACTGGCTTCCTGGGGAGAATAGCTAGTGTATTCATTGGCCGACTAAGAATTTTAAAAAGATTTCAGCAGGATAGAACAATGGACCAAAACCACTGGTTAAAATTAAGTAGGAATAAGTCTAAAGCCTTTACTTAGGTTTATCATAAAATGAATACAGAATTGGGAAGACATGACTTCATAGGGTTTCAGGTGAGGCTTGAAGCCCCAGCAATATGAAGCAATGGTTTTAAAAGGTTGCAGTCTTAGGCTCTATCTGTACTAGTTTGTATTCTAAAATTAATGTGTCAGTAATTCCATGTCACATCCTTAACTGTCTACTGAGCTTTTCTGTTTTAAGGGCAACACTGATTATCAGACAGTGCATAATGAACTTTTAGCTTGGTATATATGAACTAGTGGAAGGTAATTGGCATCCCAAAGTAGGTGATTTTCCTTAACAATTCCTAGTAATGTCTACTGCTCACAATATTTAGGATACAATTTTCCAGAAAAAAATTTTTTTTTTTACTATTTTAGTCTAACTGAGGAGACAAAATTGGCTTATGCAAAGTTACAATAAGATAATAATAACATGACCGGTAATTAGTTTATGAAGGCATTGGGAAGAAATAGAGATGGGGGACAGTACAAGGAAGTGGAAAGAACACTGACTTCGGAATTAAAAATATGAGTTTTAATACGAGCTCTGCTTATGTTCATTGTGATACAGACCGTTTGCTTCACATCTCTGACCCCTAATTTCCTCATTTGTAAACTGGTGCTACAAATATCTGTATCACAGGGTTGTTGCAGCAATTAGAAGCAAAGTTGGGAAAGTGCCTGGCACATTGTAGGTGGCTAAGGAAACCCCAAGAAGATAAATCATTGAAAGAAAATAAGGGGGAAGTCGAGGAAGGATTTTTGGAAGAAAAGCTTTTTGAGATTCATCCTGATATATCCTGGGCATGGATTGACGCCGTGTTGAGAAACCCATTACAGGCAGGGGAAAAACATGACAAAATGAATATATAAGGTCAAGAATTTGTACGGAATGGTGCTGTGATTTCTCTTTGGTCAACCAGGCTGTCGTTTGATAACGCATTTTGTTGAGACTGAAATTCATCGGCAGCTGTCTGTGGCTGGTGATAATCTCTGGGTGTGTGTTGATTTCCCTGCTCCTAAATCCTCCGGACATTTCGGGAATGGTGTTATATTGTTATCAACTTGTTTTTCCCATTTTAATTTAGAAAACTAGCAGTCATGTTAATGCCGTGTAGAATGTCAAACCTTTTTCATGAGAATTTTCATGAAGCACATTTCCTTGTGATAGCTTCCTATGGAAGGGAGCGTTCAGTTCTCCTCCTTTACCAACAATATCTTGCAAAGGGACAAGGAGTTTTGTTTTGTGTTTTCTTCTTTATCAGAAGCTACTGCCCCATTCATTAGTGAAGAGGAGCTTATTTAAACTTTATTTTAAAGAGAACTAGATAATATGTTCAACTTGCCACCCTAAAATCTAAGACTAAGAAATGTCAAGCTTGTTCAATAAATACAACTAATAATTTAAAGTACTGTGTAATTCTGGTGTTTGGGGTTTATAAGGGGGTAGGTATTGGTGAGGAAGAACTGAAGTGACTGGAGAGATGGAGGAGGAAGGGAAGGAAGAAGAGAGAACAAAACATGGGGCAAAGAAGAGGCACAAACAGAGGGGGATGCAAAGGAGGAGGAGGAGAAGAAACAAGAGAGACAGAAAAAATAAAGAAGAGGAACAGAGAAATGGGTGGGATCAGTGTGGACTAGGGGTCACTTTACTTCCTGCCAGAGGCCCTGCTTCCCCACCCGCCACGCAAGTCTTGACCCCAAAAGGAGATGACTCTACATCTAAAGACCAAAGTCAGGGGATTTTATTGTGTAAAGATAAGTGCACAAATCCCTAACACATTCTCACATGCCCAGGGTTGTCAGAGACGTCCAGTTTTAGTATCATCTAAAAATTCCTTTGTCATTAAAAAACTATTGTTGCAGTCTCTTCTTCCTTTTTTATCTTCCTCTTCTTCCTGACAATAGCCCTGACTCATTCAAAACTCAATAGCACATCCAAGTTTAAAATGTTGTGTGTCCATTTATTCAAAGTTAATTTTTTTAGCCTAGTTGGGTCTTGAAGTGCTCTGATATAAGGACCCCTCAGAAAATTGTGTAAATTGCCTGAATGAAAAGTCCTTTGCATCAGTCAGTGGTTCCCAACCCTGTCAGCACATTAGAATCACCCGGGGAGCTATTACCACCTAGGGTGTCTGGGCCCACTGATTGGGGCGATCAGAGGTGGGGTTGCCTATCATTATTTTTTAAACACCGCAGGTTATGTGATAATGCAACCAGCGTTGAGAAATGTACCTTTGGGGAGATGGCAACAAAATGTGTGGATCATGACTCTAGTGCTTGCTAGTAAGGGATCATATAGCTTATGTATATGTAACTGGGATCATGCGGTTTTGCAACTCGCTTTTATGTATATGGTAGAATGTTTGAGTCCCTTGGAAAAATGTTACAAAAAGACTAGCTCCAAAAAGTGAGAGAGATGCTGGTCATGTAGAGTAATAGTCTTGCAAACAATGTTGGAGAAGCTTCATGTTGGATTTGTACCTGCTTATCCACCATCTGAGCACAGCGCTCCGCATGTTGCCACGTTGCCTGCCCACTTGAGCACAGACTCCGCCCTTGGAGCTTCCTTCCATTCTAATTCTCTGCTTTCTGGCATCTTGGCTGCAGCCAAACTCAGCCACAGTGCACTTTCTCTTCTGGCCCTTATTCCAGCCATTTCTGTAAATTGGACCAATCTATAACTCTCCCTAACTACACCCTCATCATTCCATCATTGTCTATTGAAATTTTATCTATCCTTCGAGGTCCTTCTCCCATGAAGCAATCTTAATTCTCTTGTCAACAGATACAATCTTTCTTGTCTTTGAAATCCCACTGCATGTTCTGTTCTCTCTCTCTCTCTTTCTTTCTCTCTCTCCTTATCTGTATTTGTTTTATGGTCATGAATATTTTTATCTTCTTTGTCTAATAAGATGAGTCAAGGTTGAGACTATATACCTTTAGATCCTCTGTTGTGCCTGCCTAGCCCAGTATTCTGCACAGAAAGTGCTCAGCAAATAAGTATTCAGTCAAATTTACTAAAATCAAAAAAGGTCTGATTGAGGTATAAAACTGATTGAGATATGAAACTCAAATTTAGACAGGTGTGGTTGTTAAAATAAATAGGCAGTTTTCGGAGATGCTTTTCTGCTCCTAGACATACAAACTTAGACAAAGACACAGACATAAGAAGCTCATAATCTCTAATACATTCCAGCCAATGTTGAATAGATATCCATGTGCATGTTTCTGGGTGCATTAGGGGCATACAAAGTGAATGAATAAGTCATGTTTTATCCAACCCTAGCTTAATGACTGCCGTGTAGCTCTCTTTTGTAAAATAAGACAGTCACTTATTCATCTTAAGTCACTTCACCTTGACTCATTTGTATGCTCCGTCTTAAATTGTAACCCTGGGATTTATTCTCTTTTGTTTCAGAAGAAAGACAAAGCATTTATGTCTATGAATGTAGTACAATTGCCTTTCTACCAACACACACACAAAAGCAATTATAATTTTTAAGAACTTGCCAAGCATGAGTTTATTCTTTGTGTTGTTCCTCTGGATAATAGGCCCACCCCTCCCCATTCCTGCATCTTCCAAATATCCCCACTTGTACAGTGAATAAAATGTAATTGTTGTCCTGAGGCCATATCTCTCTTCTGCTGCATACAGTAACCACGAGTGTGCATTTAAAAGTAGAATGTGGCCTCCTGAGTTTACCAGTTAATTTAATCTATTCTTTCAATAACTTAAAAAAAATGAATGAAAGAAAGAAAAGAAATCTATTTTAGAAATAAAAATATATCTGTGCAGTTTTCTTTTCATGTAGAAGACAAAGAACCTTTCCAGTAGGAGGACAGAATGACAGTTCCACTTATCCTGGCTGCTCAGAAATTAGATCACTGACATATTTTCTGTTGAAGAAGAAACCTTATCTTAGTGGCTAAATTTCAGAATCAATCATCTGAATTTCAGTTCTGCCCCCCTCTCACAAGCAGGGAGCATTATGCAATTTGTACATTTCAATTAGGTTGCGGATAAAAAATGAGTAGCTCGAGGGCATTAGTTTATTACTGGTATCCAGCCATGTTTTCCTTTGCTAAATAACATTCTAAAAGCTTCCATTCTGAGCATAATCACCTTAGGGTGCCCACAGAGTGTGGCCCTGAATGATTCAATTACGGCTTAAAGTCATTCTCTTCCCAGAACACAAGACTCTAGAAGCACATCTACAGTCTTTTGCATTCAAGAGGGATTTTTTTTTCTTTCATAAACGTTCCTGCAAGGATTGTAAATGCAGATGAGGATTATGTTCTGTCTGACTTCTCACTGTTCTCTCTTTTCTGTCTGATGTGCTTTTATGAAGTGAAGTGTCGTGCCTTAGGATAAATCATCATCAGTTTACCAACAAGTGAGTTTATAAATGATTTGATTCTAATGAGGAACATTTCCCCATAGAACCAACAGTAAAGTGTTCTGAGTTTCCTGCTAACCCATGATAACCTATTTAACTCACAGTGAAACCCAGCTATATGGTATTAATAGTTCCCTATCATTATGAGGAAAGGAGCTTATGTTTCAAGTAACTTGAAATGTCTGGAACTGCTTCTGACATGCAGCAGTTCCTCCTCCCTGCTAGTGATAAGATTCTTTCTCTCTCATCACAAACAGCCAGATGTGGTGTATTTGAGTGTAGGGATGCATCAGTTACCTATTGCTGTGTAACAAACCACTCCAAACTTAATAACTGGAAACAATAATAATTTATTGGTTCACAATTCTGTATGTTGGCAATTTAGGCTCAGCTGGTAGGTTCTGGGTTCAGCCGTATGTCAGAAGTCAGCTTGGTGGAATCTGGTGGCCAGTATCACCTCCCTCACGTGCCTGGTGATTGGTTTTGGTTGTCAGCTAGGCTCATCTCTCCACGTGGCCTCTCATACTCAAGGAGGCTAGCCTGGGCTTCTTGTCTGAGAGTTCCAAGAGGCGAAGCATGGAAACTGAAAGACCTCTTCAACTCCAGGCTTATAAGTTGCAGTGCTTTGTTTGTTGATCAAAGCAATTCTCAAGGCCAAGCCCAGATTCGAGGTCTCTTCTTGATAAGAGGAGCAGCAAGTTCAAATTGCAAAGGGACACACTGGGATGGGGGGAATTACTGCAGCTGTTTTTGTAAGGAGTCTAAGAGTGTTGGTATGGAGAGGTGAGAAGGTGAGGAGTGGTAAAGGGGGTGAGCCTCCCACTTTACTGTTTCCTAATAATGTGATCTTGGAGAAATTATTAACCTATTCAAGCTTAAGTTTCCTCACCTCTTGAGAGTAAGGCCTCCTTATCACAGTTGTTCTGAGATTAGAGTTAATGCTTATACACCACCCTAACAAAGTGCTGGTTACATAAGAGCTGTTAGTAAATGATTATGTTAGTATTTCCTGTCTTCCCCCCTCACCTCTCAGAGGCAAGCAGAGAGGCAGATTCCAGGCACCTCTACCTGGATGCTCCTCAGGCATCTCAAAATCAGCAGATCCACAGAGAGCTCACTAGCTCTCCTTCCCCACCTCCCCGATTCCTATTTGCATCTCTCGTTGTATCCCTTTTCCCAGATAAAGGTATCCATCCAAATGACTGCTCCAGTTAGGAGCCCAGGGGCCCTGTACCCCACTTCTCTGACCCCACATCTACCTATTGATTCCTGCCTTCCTCCCTTAAACAGATGTCTGTGAGACACCTGAGATGTACCAGGCTTCATGCCAGGTCCAGGTTTGACAGGTAAATGAGGCCAATGTGGTTTCTGCCCCCAAAGAACTTGTAATCCAGTAATAATGTGAAAATCTCCACATTTTATGAAAGAAACGAGATATTGTGAGGAAAAGAAAGGGTACTGGGGAAACTGATTTTGCCCACTAGTCCCCTCCACTGCACCCCAGCTGAGTCTGAGCTGCCATTACCACCAGTGGCCCAGCAGCAAGGGATCTTCCCCCCTTTATGGTTCATCCTCCACACTGTTGCTAGAGCTATCTTTTTGGAAAAAGTAAATTAATCTTTAATTCCCTGCTTGAAAATCCCTATGGCCCACGGGATTATAATTCACATTCCTCAAGGTGGTGTAAAAGGCCCTTCACTCTAGACCTCATCTAGCCATTTCCCCACCCAGGGACCCTTCACCCTCACAAGCTACATTCCTTCCACTTCCTTGAATTGCTCATACTCTTGCATGAGTCTGTGACTTCACTTAAGAGAAAGTCTTTACTCTGAACTGCATCTCTTTGATGCTTACCTCTCCCCGTACCACACACACAAAATTTCTATATACTTTTGTACTTCAGAGCTTTAGAACATGGTAGGTGCTCAGTAACGCTTGTTGAGTGAGTGTTTGTGAGGTTGGTCAGAGGTAGGGGGTACAGTGATTCAAGTGAGTGATAGCTGCATGTGGTTAGTGTCTGCTGAAGAATACCATGAGGAAGAAGAGGAGGCACTTGGCACTGTAGGGGTGGGGACTAAGGGTGGGATGAGGGGCATCATCCTATCTCATCTGTGTTGGCAAAACAGCAGTAGAAAGGAAACAGGAATTCCTGTACCCAGTCAGTCAGAAGGGAGTGCTGCAATGGAGAGGTAGTCTCTGAGGCTGAATGCATGCTTCCAGAAACCAGCAGTTTGGAGGAGACTGATGTTATTTTAGTTTTAACTGTAAAACTATTATTACTTTCATAATATTTAATTTTTCCCCATGTTTATATATATTCAAACTGAATATATTTGCAATTTTGTTCTGTTACTCTACAATAATTCTGAAGGTCCAAGTTATTTCTCAGCTAGATTTTTAAACACTCAATAGTTTCCTTTTACTCATTCTTTTGATTTTGTCTTTGTCAGCCTCTGTTAGTGCTAAGAAATAACTTACAGTCTATTTACTATTAATGGAGGTCCATTTTGACATTTAATTGATTATAAAAATCAATGGTCCTAGAAGAGGTTATAAAATAATTTCATACTTGTAAGCTCATAGAATCATCACAACTTCATAAATATGACAGAACACAGTTTCATCATTTGTAATATGATGTTAATACTAGCAGCCTACCAAGGAATCCTAATTGGAAAGGAAGTAGTAAAAGTATCTCTGTTCACAGATGACATGATCTTATATCTATAAAACCCTAATGACTCCACAAAAAACTCTTAGAACTTTAAAAAATGAATTCAGCAAAGTAACAGGATACAAAGGCAAAACACAAAAATCACTTGCATTTTTATATACTAATAATGAACAGTCCAAATAGGAAATTAAGAAAACAGTTCCATTTACAATAGCATCAAAAGGAATAAAATACTTAGGAATAAACTTAACCAAAGAATCAAAAGACTTTATACACTGAAAACTATAAAACATTGCTGGAAAAAATTAAGGAAGATACAAACAAATGGAAAGACATCCCGTGTTCATGGACTGCAAGACTTAATATTATTAAAATGTCCATATTACCCAAAGCCATCTACAGATTCAGTGCAATCCCATCAAAATCCCAATGGCACTTTTTTCAGAAATAGAAAAACCATCCTAAAATTCACGTGGAATGTTGAAGCACTCCGAATAGCCAAAACAATCTTGAGAAAGAAGAACAAAGCTGGAGACCTCACACTTTCTGATTTCAAAACATAAAAAGCTACAGTAATCAAAACAGTATGATATTGGCATAAAGACACACATATAGACCAATGGAACAGAATAGAGAGCCCAGAAATAAACTTTCATGTATAACAGTCACCTAATGAGGGTGCCAAGACTACACAATGGGAAAAGGATAGTCTCTTCAACAAATGGTCCTGGGAAAACTGTGTATCTATATGCAAAAGAATGAAGATGAACTATTATCTTATACCATCTACAAAAATTAATACAAAATGAATTAAAGACCTAAAAGTAAGACCTGAAACTATAAATCTCCTAGAAGAAAACATAGGGGAAAGCTTCATGACATTGGCATTGGCAATGATTTCTTGGATATGACATCAAAAGTGCAGGCAGCAAAAGCAGAAGTAGAAAAATGGGACTACAACAAACTTTAAAACTTTTGCACATCAAAGGAAAGAGGCAAGAGAGTAAAAAGGCAACCTATGGAATGGGAGAAAATATTTACAAACCATATATCTGATAAGGAGTTAATATCCAAAATACATAAAGAACTCCTACCACTCAACAGCAACAAAAACAAATAACCCACTCGATTAAAAATGGCAAAGGACTTGAATAGACATTTCTCCAAAGAAGATATACAAATGGCCAATCAGCATATGAAAAAATGCTCAACATCACTAATCATCAAGGAAATGCATGTTAAAACAAAAATGAGATATTATCACCTTGAACCTATTCGAATGACCATTATCAAAAAATAAAATTTTAAATGACAGGTGTTGGTGAGCATCTAGAGAAATTGGAACCCTTGTGCACTATTGGTGGAAATGTAAAAATGGTGTAGCTGCTATGGAAAATAGTGCGGAGCTTCCTCAAAAAATTAAAATATAATTATTATATGATCCAGCAATCCCACTTCTTCATATATAGCCAAAAATAACTGAAAAAGCATCTCCAGGAGATATTTGCACACCCATGTTCATTGCAGCATTGTTCAAGAGGTGGAAGCAACAACCTAAATGCCCACTGACTGATGAAAAGATAAAGAAAATGTGACATTTACATACAATGAAATATTATTCAGCCTTGAAAAAGGAAATCTTGTCATATGGTACAACATAGATGAACCCTGAGGACATTATACTAAGTGAAATAAGCCACCATAAAAAGACAAATACTGCGTGATTCCATTTAATGTGAAGTACCTAGAGTCAAACTCATAGAAACTGAATAGCATCAAAAGGAATAAAATACTGTTTTCATGTTTTGTTTTTGTTTTTTGTTCTTTTGCGGTATGCGGGCCTCTCACTGTTGTGGCCTCTCCCGTTGCGGAGCACAGGCTCCGGGCGCACAGGCTCAGCGGCCATGGCTCACGGGCCCAGCCGCTCCGTGGCATGTGGGATCTTCCCGGACCGGGGCACGAACCCATGTCCCATGTCCCCTGCATCGGCAGGCGGACTCTCAACCACTGTGCCACCAGGGAAGTCCGAGTGCTGTTTTTAAACAGGGTCTTAGAATAGTCAAGCTGGAAGTAATCCAGGGTCACCCACAACTAGTCAGTGGAAGAGCTAGTCTCAAAACATGTTTCTACTTTCTACTGCTAAATTCGTAAATAATAGTAATCAATTACTCTGTGTAGTTTACATAACATACGTTCCTGAAAGCCATAATTTGGTCTGTTTTTGTGAAAATGCTGTCAATGGTACTGAAGCAGTTCTCTGAGTCTGGCATACTCTGATTTTTATAGCCAGACAGGAAGTTTCATTTTATTTTGAGCCACAAAAGACTCTTTTCAACCCAATTAGTTAGTTTATTAGTTAAAGGCAAAAATCTTTTCAGGGGAGATGCAGTGTCTCCCAGAGTATCAGGAGAGATGGTAGCAGGCTTTTCCTTAGAAAATTTTGACAAGGGTGGTCAAGTGGGCCTTGCAGGGGTGGGGAGCGTAAGGGGAGATTGGAGTTTTTGATGAAGGGCTCACACTGTTGAGTGCTGTGACCCAGGAACTTTTATCTAGCACCAAGGTACAGTGTTACCTGGAGAAGATGGTGGAAACAGGAAAATCAGAAAAAGAGTTGCAATAATTCCAGTGGGAAGTGATGCTACTCCAAGACATGTCAATGGTGGAAGCAGAAAGGAGAAATAAGATACTACGAAACAAGATGTGTTTACCTTCTAGAAGGGAAGGACCAGGTCTGTGATGTCCAGCACTGACACAGCGCCTTCACCTGGCAGGTACTCAATATATAGATGTTTTATGAATTAATGGATTCATTGAAAGTGAGGGCCAAGGGAAAACAAAGATTACAGGATACCTTTATGTATTTTTCTTTTCTTACCTAGTTAGCTAAGAATGTCGGTTCCATTAAGAATCTTCAGTATGTCGAGAGGACAAATCTCGTTCTTGGGAAAGATAATGAGTTCAGTTTGGCTCTGCGTGAATTCAATAGTCAAGTAGCAGTTGGAAATCTGGGACTTGGGAAAGAGGACAAAGGTGGATTTACAAGAGAGCTGCAGAGTGCAGAGAGGGATCAGGATGTCATCAGCAAGTGGAGAAAGTTCAATTCCTCTGTGTGGATGAGGTTGTAAAGGCTGGCGCAGGAAGAAAAGAGAGGAGGTTATCCATACATGAGAAGCATATGCATGAGAAGAAGGAGAAGGAAGAAAACCAAGCAGAGAAAACCAAAAGTAATTTAATGAGAGTATATGCAAGGGAAGAGAGAATTTCAGTTACAAGATAGGGGTCAAAAAATATTCAACTTTGGGGCTTCCCTGGTGGTGCAGTGGTTGAGAGTCCACCTGCCGATGCAGGGGACACGGGTTCGTGCCCCGATCCGGGAAGATCCCACATGCCACGGAGCGGCTGGGCCCGTGAGCCATGGCCGCTGAGGCTGCGCGTCCGGAGCCTGTGCTCCGCAATGGGAGAGGCCACAACAGTGAGAGGCCTGCATACCGCAAAAAAAAAAAAAAAGTATTCAACTTTGAAGAGGAGGCCGAAATATTCAGGAGAAGGGAATGAATTTGTGCTGACCTCAGAAGATGACCATAAATTAATCCCTAAAAATTAACGTATTGAGTAAGAACACTAAAAGAAGTCTGTTGGGCTGCTACTGTGAGCCAGAGGTATGGGCCTCAATGAATGGAGGCCCAGTTGACCCTTGATGGGGCTCGCTTTCTACCCCCTCAAAGCCGAACACTACGATCATTCCAGCACAAGAGGATTAAGTTAATGAAGATTCTCTTCTCCTGTATTCTCCTGACTAGCTTCCTTACTATGCTCAGCATTCAACAGGCGTCTTGCTCAGGAAATAGGGGCCTCACAAGGAAGATCGTTGCGGAAAGCTTCTGCTTTAGTACTCAAAAGTTGGGAAATCTCTGCATATGTACAAAGGCTTAATGGGATTAACTGGGATGAAATACTGAGATCTGCTCCTCAGCAAAGGAGGTTTTACTCAAAACCTCTAACACTCAATAGAGGCGTGCGTTTTTACCACACCCGGTGGTGCGTTTTTACCACACCCAGTGGTCTCCTCGCCTTTCGTTTTTCCTTACTTTTCTTCACAGAAATAACAACAGCTTGTGTGAGGTGTGTCCTGCTGGGTATTAAAGCAGAGGAGAATGAAAATCAAATTCCTGTCAAGAGCTTTGGATCATGGCTTTAAGGCCAGCCTTAAATTTTGTCTTCTGAGGGAAGTGATATGATTCATTCCCAACAATCGGAAACAGTAATAAGATGATTCAGTTTTCAGAAATCAGAAGGCATTGTGTGCTCTCCAGAATGCCACAGGAAAAATATAAAGCACAGATTATTCACAATTCAGTAAGTTTACATTATTTTAAAATTACAGAATAACTGGAAGATATATATATGTGTGTGTGTGTGTATGTATATATATATATATAATATATATATACATACACACACACACACATATATATATACACACACACATATACACATATACCACACACGTGTGTGTTAATGCAAACAAATAGGTTTGTGTTGGTTTTCTGTTTTGTTTTGATTTGTCTGCCCCAGTTGGGTCATTTCTGTACTTTTTCATTCAAACTGAGATTGGCCTGTTGTAACTTTGCAAACTGAATATCCATCCACATGCCCTAGGGCATAGCTTTGCTTTCAGGGTATGCACTACTGCCTGTGCGTGGTTCTGGCACTTGAGTGTGCATTGGAATCACCTGGAGGCCTAGTTAAACCACAGATGGCTTCCCCACCCCCATAGTTTCTGAGTCAATGAGTCCTGGGTGGGGCCTAAGAATTTGCATTTATAGCAAGTTCTCAAATCTTCTTCCTTCATGGTTCTCTCAAAGTCTCAGTAATGCTTTCACTGTGCCCATAGGTTGGGCTGCCAGACTTATCAGGCAACCCTATTCCTAGGAGGAAAGAAATACCTCACAGTTCCATCTATTAAGTAGTTAGATTCCAACAACTTGAAAAGTATTTATGTCTTAACAACTTACTAGGTATTAAAAACAATAGCCTTAAATTGAAAGAAAGTAATTTTTAAATTTCATTATTAATAACCACAATTACTTAATAATGGGATGTGTACACTGGTGGACACTACACAGCTTCTAACACCTTGGAATCAGATTGGATGTCATCACCGTATTTTCTATTCCACACTGATTTTCAACAGGGAACTTGCTTTTTATCACAGCAGCTGTCGAAAACCCAGCTTCAAAAACTATGGCCTCATGAAAAAGAATGTTGAAAAGAGGTCATGTTGCAGTTGTCAGCTACCTTGAACTAGTAGTTTGCCCAGTATCTGGCAGGTGTCTGGTGTTGCTGTGAGTCCCTTGAAATTTTAAAATATTTCGAGATGCCCCTGTGAGTTTACACAGTGCGCCAGGGCACGTCTGGGCACATTATGGAAACTGAGTCTTAAATGTTGCTGATGCTGCTGGTTTGAAGATTGTGCTTTGAGAACCATTGTACTGATGACTCAGAGAGATCACAAGGCAGGTGTTTTCTGAGCTTTTTCTCATTTTCTTTGACAATCCTTAATATTCTTAAAATGTTGGAAAGCAAGAAATGCAGAAAAATACATGCAAATTTACCATTAATAATTTTTTATTTTTGTAGCAGAATTGGAAAAGGAAGGAATCAGAGAATAAATAAAGATACCACAAAAAGAGTTGCAAGTTTTGAAGTTAAAAGCACTTAAAATTGTGTGCAATTGTTGCTATGGAGCATTTACGAAGTAATTATTTTTTTCAAGCCATTTTTCAGTCATAATTAATTAAACGGGGCAATCCCAGCGAAATAGGTAACGATTATTGTCTCAGCTTTACACACAGGAACTGATAGATTAGGTGACTTGCCTTAGGCCAAAGAGAGCTTAATTTGGTGGAGACAGAATGCTAAAATCACAGTATTTTAGCTTTCCTTAAAAAACAAGTTATAAGAAACTGGCCTGTTATTTCACTTCAGATTCCCTCAAGCTTCATAGTTAATTTCCTCAAAAATCTTAATAAGGTGGGTGCATAACAAGCAGTGCCGTTTGACTAACGATAAATCTGTGGCCAGTTGTGAAAGTGTGCAAGGGTGTGTGTTCCTGAAGCATTTGAGGGAACCTGGTAAATGGAAGAGGGAAGACAATGTGATGAGTTTGAAGCCATGAAGCTATAGAGAGAGGAAGACTGGTGGTACTTTGAAAGTTAACTGGGGCTGGTTCCTGTGTCCTCAGGAGCATCTTCTCAGAAGAACAAAATTAAAAGCCCCTTGAGGACAAAGGGACAGAAAAATCATTTTAAACCATCTTGTGGGTAGACGTTCAGCTTCTGTTGATCGAATCACTACTTCATTGGGGGCCCAGGCCAGGAGGTTAAAGAGAATCTGTTCAGATACAACCAGCCTAGCAAATGTTTCTATGTAGACATATAATTTTAAGCCACATGTGTGTATCAATGTAGTCCTACATATCTTTGGCTCATCCACAATGCCTCAAACAGTGCCTTGTAGGTTAAGCAGTACTTGATATACATTACTGGGGTTTCCCAAGTACGACTGCAAGATTCTGAAGGAAAAGAGAGGAGACGAGTGGTTATAAATTGAGCGATTGCTTTTTTCATCTATCCTGGAGTCTATGAGATTTGATATACTAGCCAGCCATTTAGATGACTGAACAGAGTACATTCAGATGATACTGAATCATTAGATTGTTAAACTCCTTAAAGTTTCAGATAAAACTCAGTGACCTTATAAATTTAGAGAAGGTTTCCCTGGTGGCGCAGTGGTTAAGAATCCGCCTGCCAATGCAGAGGACACGGGTTCAAGCCCTGGTCCGGGAAGATCCCACATGCCATGGAGCAACCAAGCCCGTGCGCCACAACTACTGAGCCTGCGCTCTAGAGCCCGCGAGCCACAACTGCTGAAGCCCGTGTGCCTAGAGCCCATGCTCCACAACAAGAGAAGCCACCGCAATGAGAAGCCTGCGCACCACAACAAAGAGTAGCCCCCCAGCTCGCCGCAACTAGAGAAAGCCCGCATGCAACAACGAACACCCATCGTGGCCAAAAATAAATAAATAAAATAAGTTTATAAAAAAAAAAGTTAGAGAAATGCCACTAGTCCTAGAGTCAGAAGGAGCGATCTGCAATTTGAATCCCAGCTTTGCTACTTATGGCTGTGTGACCAAGGCCATTCTTTAAACTTTCAGTTTCCTGCCTCATGGGTCTGTGTCGAGCTCAAAAGTGAGATAATAAATGTGAGAGCATGCTGTAAGTTTTCTATTAGATACCATCAACCCAAGGTGATGCTCAGGGTCCAAAATACCTTATCAACTCCGGGAATCTGCTCCTCCTCCAAGTCCTTACTCGTAATGCAGGGCTCTCAAAACACATATGCCTACAGGGCGGCAACGCTGGCCTGGGCAAGTCAGCCTGTGTGCACTGTGGGGGTCCTGGCATTGTAAAGCTGTAGGGCACATGTCCAGCCTAGAGAGAGCCACTCAGCCACCACTCTGTGCCAGGCCCTGAGCCTGGTCTGCGCGGTGCCTCATGCCATGTGCTGGACACAAAATAGATGGGCAGTGAGAGGCCGGGGCCTGCTGTCCTGCCTGACAGGACATCACCCCCTTCCCCAGGGCCTTATGCCTGGGTGGCCGCTGAGTCAGCAACTTCAGGGCCTGGGCAGCCGCTCGCTACCACTCCCGCCCACTGCTGTTGAGACAGTCCCTTACCATGTCTCACCCTTGAGATAAACTCTAAGCTCTAACTGCCCTTTATAGTTCGGGTGTTCCACTGAAGGATTTCATGTGACCTAAAACTTTCAGTTTTAAAACCAGAATGATGGATCACCCTATACATGGCATCTTAAATTTTAGCTCCTTTAAAACTAATGGCCCGATCTCTACAGTAGGAGGTAAAGATTATTTTCTCTCTTCCTTACATACTCACAGCATTCTGATTACACTTCAATCTTAGCCCTTTCCAGGTGTTTCTGTTTCCTTCACCAGGTTTTTAGCATCTCATAGTTGTGGTCCTTGTCTCCTCCATGGTATCTAACTGGTGCTTTGCCTATCAGGGGTGTACTTAACTGTAGAAATAAATCGTTGAGATACAAAATGAGTAAAGACTGACTCTGGGCGTCATAATGGACTAAATAAACAGTAGAAGAGATCGTGTGATTCTCAGATGAATCAACATGAGGATAACAGGAAATAGGCTGAGATTTCAGCAAAAGAGAATTCCATGTATCAAAAAGCAGCTTTTGACCGGAAGGATGATGGGGGGGAGAAAAGGGGTATATCTTGGAAAAGATTATGAAATCACCATTCTCAAAATCATTCAGATTGTCCCACCATCGATATATCTCAATTTAAGATGAAGATTTTCTGAAATAAGGGCCGTAATGCTGGAGGCAGTGTTCAGGCAGGCATCTCCTGAATCCCAGTGGACCAGGATGGATAGATGCCATATTTCCAGCAGAGTGCCATACCCATTTTTCTTTTTAACCAAGGTAGGATGTACTGGCTTTCTCCTGTCCAAATCGTGCTTGTTGAGGTTTAGAGTCAGGACTGTGACAGCATAAAGCTAACTAGCAGCAGATGATGGTATTACATTATAGTTGAATACTTTTCCCACAAAGGATTTATCTGGGGACACGAAGACTCAGTGAATTACCATTTGCCACGGCCTTCACTGAAGAACCACAGCTCCAAAATCCTTCCTCCACCATGTGAATTGACCGTCTGCTCACAGTAATTGCAAATTGACTTCCAGGGTTCATAAAGTCTTCCTATGTTCTTGCATGTCTTTGAAATGCCCCAGGCAACTGCTCTTCCCTCCAGTGGAGCAGGCACAACAGCTGTGGGATTCACCAAGCCTTGTCTCTGCTCCATTTCTGGCAGCAGGCGACAACTGCCAAGCCGCTCTCCAAAAAGGCCTGCAAATTGTAAACCCATTAAGGCTTAACTCCTAGGGGACAACAAAGAGAGCTGCCTTTGAATGTGAGCTCTGTGTGGGATCACAGAGGCCTCTGGCACCTGGGCTTGTCCTCAGGGCCAGGGCAATCTGTAGGGAAAGTTACAAGCTGCTGAGGGAATATTTTCACAGGTTTTTCCAAACAAAGGGTTCTTTCTTCAAACCCTGTGCAACTCTTTCCTGATTGCTAATTAACCAAACCTAGTGAAAAACAGGCCTTTTCTGTAAATAGCAGTAGTAAGTGTATGTGTGTGTGCACATATGTGTGGTGTGGTTGATGTGCACTCTGATGTGTTTCTGTTTGTGTTTTTTTGACACATGACTGAAGCCCTCTTTGGAATTTTTTTTTTAATTTATTTTTGGCTGCACTGGGTTTTCGTTGCTGCGCACGCTTTCTCTAGCTGCGGCGAGCGGGGGCTACTCCTCATTGCGGTGCGCATGCTTCTCATTGCGGTGGCTTCTCTTGTTGTGGAGCACCGGCTCTAGGCGAGTGGGCTTCCGTAGTTGTGGCTCGCAGGCTCTAGAGCGCAGGCTCAGTAGTTATGGCACACGGGCTGAGTTGCTCCACGCCATGAGGGATCTTCCCGGACCAGGGCTTGAACCCGGGTCCCCTGCATCGGCAGGCGGATTCTCAACCACTGCGCCACCAGGGAGCCCCCTCTTTTGAATTTGACAGGATGGTAAGGGGACTGTTCCAAGGCATCTCACCCCTCTTAGTAATTTTTGCTATGTGCACATAGTCGTGCTACTGTCTTTGAGTACTGAATATGCTTTGTGTTTTGCTTGAAGTCACCCCTCTCCCCTGAAGCTAAGGGTCTGTCTCACTCTGTCTCTCCTTGTTTCACCATTGCTCATCTATTTTCCCCTGTTTGCTTCCTCGGAGTCACTGTTTAGGAAGTTCCTGCTTGGTCCATCTGTCTTAAATTACTACTTTGTTTACTTTCCCAGACACTTTCTCACCCAGGAACCTTCCCTCTGTTTGTCGCATGTCTTTCGTATGTGGTATGCACTTGAACATCTGAAAGCCCCCTTTCCTCAGAAGCCCCTACAGGGCACTGGCACTCATTATAACGCTGACTCACCACTTGGTGCATGTTGCCACCTAGTCAAAGCCAGCCAGAGCCTGGTGGCCTTCTGGAGCTGTTGGTGAAGCCTTCCAAATCCTACCTCTTTTAACTCAGCGTTTCCAGTTACATATTAGTTTTGTAAGTTTCACAATTCAGTATCCTGGAGTTTTGAAAATGGGTTACATTTTGTTTATTTTATCCATAATTAAGGTGCTTATTGTGAGGTTATCTATCAATTCGATCTTTGCCTTACTGATATTCGATCAATAACTTCTCGTGTTAATTCTGGCCTTCTTGGTTATGACTGTGATGGGGGAAAAAAGCTCTTCACGGGCCTCTAGTGGACATGTAGTGGAACTGCATAAATCTTGTATTCAAATGTATGAAACTGGTGTGACCTAAAGGCCTGAGGCAATCCCAAAACATGTTCTTCATCAGATTTTTAATTAAATAGTATAATAGTGTGTTTGAAGGCATGGAAAATAAGAAAAAATGGTGAAATCAAACTCTTGAGTGACTTTAACCATAGGGTATTATCGACTTAATTGTTGCCTAACGGCAACTGGAATGAGTTTCTTTGTCCATTTAGTCTCTACTTTATAACAGCAGCTGAATTTTAACTTCAAATAATAATTGTAAATCAACTTTACCCTTAATTCATTTTTTGTCACTTTTTATCAAGATCTGAAATCTCTGATATTTTAAGTTTTGTAACTTAAATGTTTCATCTCAAAAGAGTTGGAAATAATATGCCTCTATAAAGACATGCGAGGGAAGTAATGTTGTCCATAGACAACCCCAGCCTTCTCCAAAGACCAGAATCCACCAGGTTTCTCTCCCAGCCTTCATTGATTTTCCATGAGCTTTCCATATGCTCTTCTTGCCATGGTGCTTCCTCTTATGCTCCCTTTGCCCGAAATAACTCCTCCCTTCCACCACCTCCCCACCTGGTGAAATTCTTCATATCCTTACAAACCCAAGTCAAATTCTATCTTTTATTTATAACTCCCCTCCACACCCCCACCTAACAGAGTTAAAAACTCCGCTCTGCTGTTCGGTTTTACTATCTACTGCGTGTTCAACTGCACATTCAATTTGTTATTTTAAGTTAACTTACAAAGTATGTCTGTTTCTGCTGCTGGGTCTTGAGCTTTTCATCAATTAATACAGTGCTGTATTTTGCAGTTTTCTCATCATCACTCTATCTGCAGTCCCTAGCACAGCTCCTGCACTTAGTAGAGACTGTTGGATTATTAGCTGTTCCTTTTGGTGCTTGTCCTGGGTAAAACTGGGAGCTGAGAAAGTATGCCACATCTCGTCCCTGGTGTCTCTGTTTGCATCCGGCATCCTACCTCCCTTTTGCTCCCCTTCCACATTTCCAACTTACGTCATTTCCAACTTAAAGTGATTTTAAGGCCCTGAATTACCTTGTTCATGGTATTTGAAATGTAAACCTTATCTTGAATTTGAAATGAAATGCTTTGTCCTATGTCAAGCAAGTATGCTGGTGGGAGAGTTGTTTTGCGGGATGGTATCCTCGGCTCCAAATATAGTATAATGACTGTCTTTTCTACCTAAGAATTAGACTAACTTCATTCGTTTGGAAGGGGGCTTCCATACTGCCTTTTGGGTTAAACTTGCAAAATATTTTCAAGGTATTGACTTGGAATGTAGTTCTGGAACAAATGAGCCCTATGTTTAAATCTGTATAGAGTTGAACCACCTGGGATCATATTTTGAGCTGTGTATGAGGACAGTGAGATTATTATGAGTCTATCACTGCAAGACAGACCTTGAGCTAGGATAGAAAGGACTGGGGATGAAACTTTGAAGAGGATGACTTTATGGGTAGCTATCTGCTGAGGGACAACTTGAGACTTCACGTCAAACGCTTGAGCAAAGCTCACAGGTAGTGGATGAGACTGACTAAAAGCAACTGGCCACCACGGTGTCACTGAGGCATTTTGTAGGGCCCTTTAAGGCTACTAAAGTGGAATGGAGTTTGCTTTGTTGAAAGAGTCAACTTTGTTTTTGTTTAATAGTTTTTGGAGCTGAGGTTCTTAATCTGGTGACCTCTTTTCCTATCTCTTTAAAACTTCAGAAATTATAAAAAAAAATGTATATACATATGCCATGCATTTAGTGGGGAGAGCTTTGGAAAGATTCTTGAAAACCTAGAAAAGTTTAAGAATTACTATTTTAAGACATGATTGAAAGGTCGTATGTTTTATAGTATGGGTCATATTAATAGACTTTTTATCTAAATATTGCCTGAACTAGGCTGAATATTACATTTACACATATTGTCCAATTGTTTGTTTACTAAATTCTTTTAATTGGATAATTGAATTAAATTTGAAAACTACTGTCTAGATAACGCTAACACTTTTGGCAATAGCCAGGCACTAGCCTTTTACTAAAGACTTTCTGTACTTTTATGAGGCAAAAGTAAAGGAATTGGAATGATTAGTTGGATCGAAAGAATGATCTATTTTTATTTATTTTTATTTTTTTATTTTTTTTCGGTACGCGGGCCTCTCACTGCTGTGGCCTCTCCCGTCGCGGAGCACAGGCTCCGGACGCGCAGGCTCAGTAGTTGTGGCACACAGGCCCAGCCTCTCCTCGGCATGTGGGATCTTCCCCGACTGGGGCACGAATCCGTGTCCCCTGCATCGGCAGGCGGACTCTCAACCACTGCACCACTAGGGAAGCCCAGAATGATTTATTTTTAAAAGAAGGAAAGAGCACGAATAAAATTAATCTCTGAAAATAAGTTATTTGGAACTTGAGCAAGCCATGGGGAGCAAGTGTTAACTTCAGTTATGTGGTTTTCTAAATTTGTAATCAAACATTACCATTAGTCATAGAAAGATAAAAGGAAGGAATAAGATTAAACTATAGATCTAAATATTTGCAAATATAAATTATCTTGGCAAAATGATTCTAGAAGGAAGACACATACTGATATAAAGGAATTTTATTTTAATTAAGGAAAAGATTTAAGAGAAGAACACAAGGCAGTATCTTATAAAACAAAAATATATCAGAGGTACTTATGCTTGAGGAAATGAAAATGCTGTGTTTAATAATCTCTAAGCTCATGATGCAGTGATACTTCACTTATCCAAAATTCAGTATGTAGCAGCATCAATTATATGGAAAAGACATATAAACAAAGCAATGAAAAACACTGTCCTTGCAGAACCAAGGTTAAAACTGTGTATTAACCCTGCAGTGCATTGTCTGAACTGTTGTCCTCAGATAACTCTTTTAACATCTTTCTCCAGACTCTCAGAACTGCCAATAAGTACTGGGTAATCTAGGACAAGTTGGATGACATCCACCAAAGTTTTTTTAGTTGACTATCAGATCTTAACTAAATTAATCTGTGGTCTGTTTTCAGAAATGAAATTCTGTAATAATCCCAAAGTGGAAAATGGGTTACTAACCCTTCTCTCTCTTTGAAAGTCATTGTTTACCAATCGTTTAATTTATCAGTGCTTTACAGACCAGTGATCAACACAAAATTAATTCAGTTTTAATGAGAGACAACCTGAGAACAAATAAGAATTATAGCAGTTAGACTCAGGGCCACATTTCTTCAGGTCACCAGTGCCTTCTCTCTGTGACATTATTCATTACCAAAGAGGAATCTTGGAACCTCTTGCTGGTTGCTAAAAAAGTTCAAATGGCTGAGAATTTTTAGGGCTTTACCATATACATATTATATGGCTAGCACATATATCGTATTCCTTCTTCATCCCTAACGCAGAGAAGTATGAAGAAAAGGAAACATAGAAACCCAATGGAAATGCACATGGACATTAAATATGCTGCAGGCAGCAGAAAGTACTTCTGGAAATGTTCTATATCTGCTAGTTATATATTAGCCTCGTTTATAAATGCTTGTAAAGTTTTTTTTAAATCAAACATAATTTGCTTAATGTAATTTGTAACAGGAATTAATTCAAAAGAACATAATGAATACCTTCTAGCATCAAACACATGTGAGATGATGCAAGAAAGTAAAAAATGAATAAAACTGTTCTCAAGGAGTTCACAGTTTAGTGGGAGGACATCCCACATGCAGATAAAGAGTGGTGAATACTCTAGAAGCATGAGGAGGACATGCAGGCGGGGCCAGCTTCATGGGCACGCAGCCCTGCAGTTTGTGACAGGGCCCCAGGCTTAGAAGGGCCTGGCCGTTGGTTTAATGTTATGCTGTTGCCATTTGAGATTATTAATAATTTTTTAATGTGGTAAAATATACATAACATTTGCCATCATAAACAATTTTAAATATATTAAATGAACATTAAGTTTGGCAGATATATACAAATTCAGGAATTTTTAATTGTTTATCCAATAAAATAAGGAAGCATTGGTTATGGAAAAAAACATTAAGTTTTAAATGAGCACTAAGGTCAGTAATGTTTAAGTATATTCACATTGTTATACAACTGTCACCATCATCCATCTCCAGAACTCTTTTCATCTTGCAAAACTGAAACTGTACACATGAAATAACAACTCCCATCTCTCCCTCCCCCCAGCACCTGGCAACCACCATTCTACTTTCTGTCTCTCTGAATTTGACTACTCTAGGTACCTCATAGGAGTGGAAACATACAGTATTTGTCCTTTGGTGACAGGCTTATTTCATTTAGCATATCTTCAAGCATATGTTGTAGCACCTGTCAGAATATCCTTCCATTTTAAGGCCGAATAATATTCCATTGTATGAATATACCACACTGTGTTTATCCACTCATCATCGATGGGCACTTCAAGTGCTGCTCCAAGCTTCGCCATTAAGTAGACACTCAGTAAATGTTGATACCATTTGTCTTTCTTTTTGGAAATAATCACTTCCTTGATTTACCTGCCTTGCTAGTCTGAGAGCTTCCTGATGGAAAGAACTGTGCCTTATCTATCTTTGGCCCCAGCGTAGTTTCTGGGCTGGTAAT
Organism: Stenella coeruleoalba; assembly: GCF_951394435.1. NCBI lineage: Eukaryota > Metazoa > Chordata > Mammalia > Artiodactyla > Delphinidae > Stenella > Stenella coeruleoalba. Next base: position 9,443,626 of record NC_137164.1, on the reverse strand, counting down.
TTTTCAGTAAACCTGCATTTTAAAAAAACTAATGTTAAACATAATTTTGAAAAATTTTTATTGAGGTATAGTTGATTTACAATATTGTGTTAGTTTCAGGTGTACAGCAAAGTGTTTCAGTTATACATATATACATATATATTCTTTTTCTAATTCTTTTCCATTATAGATTATCACATCTGTTAATCCCAAACTGCTAATTTATCCCTCCCCTCCCCTTCCCCTTTGGTAACTGTAAGATTGTCTTCTATGTCTGTGAGTCTGTTTCTGTTTTGTAAATGAGTTCATTTGTATTATTTTTTTAGATTCCACATATAAGTGATATCATATAATATTTGTCTTTGTCTGACTTACTTCACTTAGTATGATAATCTCTAGGTCCGTCCATGTTGCTGCAAACGGCAATATTTCATTCTTTTTAATGGCTGAGTAATATTCCATCATATATATATATACCACATCTTCTTTATACATTCACCCATTAATGGACACTTAGGTTGCTTCCATGTCTTGGCTATTGTAAATAGTGCTGCTGTGAACATTGGGGTGCATGTATCTTTTCGAATTAGAGTTTTCTCCAGATACATGCCCAGGAGTGGGATTGCTGTATCATATGGTAGCTCTATTTTTAACTTTTTGAGGAAGCTCCATACTGTTTTCCATAGTGGATGCACCAATTTAAATTCCCACCAATAGTATAGGAGGGTTCCCTTTTCTCCACACGCTCTCCAGCATTTATTATTTGTAGACTTTTTGTGATGGCCATTCTGACTGGTGTGAGGTGATAACCTCATTATAGTTTTGATTTGCATTTCTCTAATAATTAGCAATATTTAGTATCTTTTCATGTACCTGTTGACCATCTGTATGTCTTCTTTGGAGAAATGTCTATTTAGGTCTTCTGCCCAGTTTTTGATTGGGTTGTTTGTTTTTTTGATATTGAGTTGTGTGAACGGTTTGTATATGTGAACTGTTTGTTGGTCACATCGTTTGCAAATATTTTCTCCCAGTCTGTAGGTTGTCTTTTAATTTTATCATTTCCTTTGCTATGCAAAAGCTTATAAGTTTGTGAAAATATATTTTTTTAACTCTTCCTCTTTTTTTAAAAAAAATAAATTTATTTATTTATTTTTGGCTGCATTGGGTCTTCGTTGCTGCATGCGGGCTTTCTCTAGTTGAGGTGAGCAGGGTCTACTCTTTGTTGTGGTGTGTGGGCTTCTCTTGTCGCAGAGCACAGGCTCTAGGCATGCAGGCTTCAGTAGTTGCGGCATGCGGGCTCAGTAGTTGTGGCTCACAGGCTCTAGAGCGCAGGCTCAGTAGTTGTGGTGCACCGGCTTAGTTACTCCATGGCATGTGGGATCTTCCTGGACCAGGGATCAAACCCGTGTCCCCTGCATTGGCAGGCGGATTCTTAACCACTGCGCCACCAGGGAAGTCCTGTGAAAATATTTTTAATGAAAGTGTTTCTTATTTGGGGCTCAGCAGCATTCTTCCCAGCTGTGCTGCACTGCCCACTCTCGCTTGCTCTCTCTCTCTCTGAGATTTCCCCTTGAATCTTCCTGTTTTGGAAGAGCCATCTGATGATGGCAGTCACCCAGACAGCAATGAGTGGAGAAGCCCTGAAGGACAGGTTTCGCCATGACTTGGATGGCTCTGTGGCCTACCACCCCTCGCAAATGTCACTGTACCCTCTCAGCAGTCACACTGGCTTCTCATCCAGAACATAAGTGGTTCTTGGTCAAGTGGCACATTTGGCAGGAGCAGGCTGGATGGAGAGGGGTTTTTTTTGTTTTTTTTTTTAATTAATTTTTTTATTTATGGCTGTGTTGGGTCTTCGTTTCTGTGCGAGAGCTTTCTCTAGTTGCGGCAAGTGGGAGCCACTCTTCATCGCGATGCGCGGGCCTCTCACTATCGCGGCCTCTCTTGTTGCGGAGCACAGGCTCCAGACGCGCAGGCTCAGTAGTTGTGGCTCACGGGCCTAGTTGCTCCGCGGCATGTGGGATCTTCCCAGACCAGGGCTCGAACCTGTGTCACCTGCATTAGCAGGCAGATTCTCAACCACTGCGCCACCAGGGAAGCCCTGGAGAGGGTTTTTGAAGGCACTGTGGAGGCAGGCAGTAGGAGGTTCTGAAGTCCTGAGGGTGGGAAAGTTTCCAGTTGGCCCTCCCCTCCCCAAATGCTTTGTCAGTACTCAGTTTGCACATGTCACCAAAAACAATGAGCTGGGGAGATGGGAGGTGTCTTTTCAAATGTCATGTCCCATGGGCTATGATGGATGGAATACAGTCAAATATTACCAACCATGTTCTGCATCCCAAGAAGCTATCCAGTTCATCTATGGTTTTGGAATGGCCTGCATTCAAATACTTTAGGGAAATGATACTCTGCATTCCTTTGAAGACACCTAGAAAGTGAGATTTCTCTGCTTCCTGTAGTCTTCCAGTCCCACAGTTTTTCAATCATGTCTAACCCATGAAGTAACCACATCTCCAAAGCGATGAAACTGACCTCAAATATGAGGACAGTTATCATGTCCAAGCATCATGGCTCCAAACTCTGACTTTTCCATGGTCAACAGAACAGAGTGTCACTAGGTTTGGTATATATTAAAAAAAAAAATCATGATATGCTACAAAGTGAATGGTCAGTTGTTACCTAGAGGTCACTGTGTAGAGGGTTTGCTGAGGATTGAAATAGAAGATGAACCTTTACTGGTTTTGTTTTGTAGAAGTTATGCTAATATTAGCCTTGTGGGGTAAAGATGGGCTAGGAAAAATGAAGGCCATGCCTCAAGCTTGGGCACTTTAGCACGCATATGTCTGCTGATGAAGCATGTGGTCTTTTATGGAAGAGTCCTTAAGTGAAAGCAAGATTTCACCAATCAGAGACTAGCAGGCTCAGCCCTAGGTGCCCATTTCCCGCCCCCCAATACTAATTCTATTCCTGAATTCTCTGATGCAGTCACTTCTGAGTTGGGTGAAGCATTTTCTTGTTCTCTAAATAGAGCAATGTTTTGTGTGCCTTAGGAGAAAAACTACAGTTAGAATCTAATGTTTCCAAAGGATTTGAACAAGGTTTAGTTTCCCTGTATACCAGCCTCTTTCCTGATTATTGTACACATTTTTCATATGAGATCAATAGCACCTGAATCTTGACAGTAAAGGCCACCTTAAAAACTCAAAATATGTGTGGTATTTTAAAGAGCATCCTAGTTGTTTCAAAAACACGAGCAATGTACAGCACTGCGAATGTTTGGTCTTAGCTACCATTACAAGAGAAGGGAGGGAGGGTGTGTGTGTGTGTGTGTGTGTGTGTGTGTGTAAAGTGATGGAAAAGAAAGTCTGGGACTCATTAAAAACTAGGGTTTTTAATAAGTTCTGAAGTCATTGAAGGTTGTAGCTGGCTGAGGTAGTTATCACTCAGTGCTGATGTTCCTGGGTTAGGATTACTGAGAGCATTATAGTAGAGTAGCTAATCTTTTGTGGCCAGTACTGCTTGCCTGTGTTGATAAGTATGATTAACAACGTTAGAAGCCAAATACATAGGCAAATGGCTTATAGCTGCCAGGAATGCTCATGGCCACCCATGCATCACAGCAAAACGAGAAACAAGTTCAGGATCCTAGTATGCCTGAGTCTTTTAGATAAGTATGCCTCCAAGTTCGGTTTTGAAGTTGGTTTCAATCAAATCCTGTAGAGCTCTTGTTAGAAAGCAGTCAGATAGGAGCCAAAAAGTGAGGAACGTGCTTTTGGTTTGCAAGGTTGTAAAAGGATGCTGCTCATGATAATTTCAGAATCTACTTTAGGTCTGCTTTTGTTCTGAAAATTCAAAGTGAACTTTAAAAAGATCCGAGACTTTTAATTTTTCTAGAAATTTCATTGCATGAAAATGCACATGCATCAAAAATTGCGTAATCCAATTTTTGATGGTAACCCTGAATAAAAGTCAAAACTCTAGGCTACATACAAATTGAGCGAGGCAATGATAGGTGACATAATCTTCAAAACAGTGGAAGAAATCCAGTTTAGAAAGTGATCAGCCTGACCTGTCATGTGAGCAGGGGCTTTGTTCCTCCAACTGCAGCTTCATTGTTGCTTCCATTAGCATCATAATTAAAGCAGGCCTCTGTGTTTCACCCAGGGATTCTGGATTTTTCCACCCAGAACTAAAGATAACACCATGTAAAATGTAAACCAGTATAATAAGGTTAAGGGTTGGTAAACAGTAGGAGTGAAAGGAAAAGACAAGCATGGGATTAGGGAAGACAATCCTGAAGCATACTGGTACCAGTTTCCAAGAGGCAAATCCATTCTTGCAGAATTGTCATGTACACTCTGCGTGAAGTTGGCATCGCCCCAGCAGGTAGTGTATACTTTCTGCCCTCCTGTTGACTTTCTCTGGTCTCAGCTGCTGAATGCCAGAACTTCGTATACCTTTCCTACCACGAGAGTGCCAAAGTAGGTTCCATTTCTTGGCAGCAGAAACCACAAGCCAGCTCTCTAGAGCCTCAGATTTGTAGGAAAGATGTTGCTATGATAAAGGTTCTTTTTTTCATAGCTTATATCCTTCTGAGCCTGCTTTTGTGAACAAAGTTATTCTTGCACCACATGATTTTGTTTTCTCCATTTTCAATACAACTTTTCAATGCACAGTCGACTTTTTGCTGACTTTTCCCCCTATTACTCCCTCTTTTTTTCTAGGTAATGTAAACCAAAAGTTTATAACTTTTGGAATTTTACAAATATTGAAGTAGAAATCCTACATGTACAGTGGAACATCACATAGATAAGGCAGTGCTGACATTTTTAAACTGTACCTGATGTGGAATTAAGTTCTTATCATTTGAATTCCATGTACAGTTGTCATTGCTCCTTCGGTTCATTCAGAGCCCAGCTGCTGCAGATGTGCAGTCAGGCTTTTATTATGTAATCTTTTCAGATAAAGAAAGTTAAAAAAAAAGAAAAATCAGAGTCAGTAATCCAAGTAGCCAAGCCAGTTACCTTGATTTGCTTCAAAATGAGAATATATCAGAGATGGGGGTAGATTGCTTCCACCTGAAAACATAACAGCTTCACAAAACTTTCCATGTTAAACAAGACTTACAACAAAGAAAAAATTTGTAATTTTATAATGAAAAGTAATTTTTCCCCAGAGAAAGAAAAGGGATTAACGGTAGTAGAAATTATATGATCTATCTATCTATCTATCTATATATATATATTTTTACCTGTTTAGGAATATTAAATGCTAGAAAAGGGATTTGGGGAGAGTTTGTTTTTAGAGCACAATATAAACTCGGGTTTGTTTGGTTTTCAACATTACCTGGAATGTTTGCTACTGAAATTGTGTTGGAGACACACACAGTATCCTGAGAACCTGAAAACCACAAGTTGCAACTTGAAAATGGGCTCCATGACCCCAGAGACTGTGGGAAGTCACAGAGCCCTCACTGTGCACGCCTGCTCCTGCCTGTGCCTGTCTGCAGGACCCCTGCAAACTAGCACGCGTTGCTGCTTGCTCATGCTCCGAGGACACGTGCACCCAAGCAACTCAATATCCAGATCCGGAAGTTCGACATTTCCATTGCCATAAGTAAGAGAAACTCAACAGTAGAAGGTGGTATTTATTTTCTGCTTAAAATGCAGTAGAAAAAAGGCAGGCATACTCCAGATACCTGTGTGCATGTTAGGAGGACAGTCTGTCACCTGCAGCAAGTAAAGGAATTGAATTACACTCAATTAATTTTTTAACTTATGAGTTCGTGTTTTCACTCATTCTTCCATCTATTCTTCCATACTGCCCAGGATGTAAAACTTAGGAGAGGAACAGAAGGGACAGGTCTGTCAAGTGACCCACCCAGAAAAGCACAGGCGTGTTTCTGACTCCATTCTGGAGAAGGGCTACTTCTTTGGTCTGGCCTCCCTGGTACCAGACTTTTGACTAAATAGTCACTGGGGTTCCATTGGATTAAGCCTAGTAGCTTTCTTATTGGTTCATCTGAAGATCTCCAAGACTGTTAAGTGAACAAAATAAGTCTTTGGATAATGCATATAATATGATTCTATTTATGTAAGAGTAATTATCTCATGGGTGTGCAGTATGGGTGTTATGTACATATATGTAGAAACATATGTGTGTATATTTTACACATATAAAATATGTGTATGTATATATTACATATACATTAAAAGTTATACATGTATATTACATATATATAAAGTTTGGAAAATAGACACTAAACTGTTAATAGTGATTACCTCCAGGGAGGGAAGTAGATTTAGGAGTTGGGGATATAAAAGGGACTTTTGTTTGAATTTTTAAAATGAGCATTATTTGGTGTAATTAAAATATTTTAAAGAAAAAATATTTAAAGTTTACTTTTATTAGTTATTAAAATGTATTAGATAGTCTTTGATTTTACTTTGTGAGGATAACAAAAATTTACTAAAAGCGAATGAACCTATACTGCAGGATGAGACCTTTATTTTCATATTATAATTATATTCATAGCATAAAGCAAATAATGTGTAGTACATTTCTTTTTTTTTTTTTTTTTTTTTTTTTTGCGGTACACGGGCCTCTCTCACTGTTGTGGCCTCTCCCGTTGCGGAGCACAGGCTCCGGACGCGCAGGCTCAGCGGCCATGGCTCACGGGCCCAGCCGCTCCGCGGCATGTGGGATCTTCCCAGACCGGGGCACGAACCCACGTCCCCTGCATCGGCAGGCGGACTCTCAACCACTGCGCCACCAGGGAAGCCCTGTGTAGTACATTTCTGATGTGTTTTTTCTAGTTTCTTTTTGCCAAGAAATTGGTGAATTACTTAGAATTCAAGATCTAAACCAGATATGACCAAAAGAAACATCTTTGTCCTGGGCTTTTTGGTCGAGCAAACTTTGAACTTTTGCTGACCTGTGGGTTCCATGCCCCATGCTGTCTTTATTAGTGAACAAAAATGGTCAGATTGGTCCTGCACAACTCTTAGGTTCTTTTTTGCCCGATAATGGTAGCCAAAGAAGAACTTTTGAGGCAAAAGAGGGTCAACTACTCTCCCCCAAACCTCACAACCAAGTCATACTGATAACTCAATGTAGGACCAAATTCTGTCAGGTATATAGACATTTATTAACAAGCAAACACCCTCCCCCAACATAAATCGATTGATGTAACTTGTGTGTAAGCTTCAAGGAGTCCCAGCTCTTCACTTTCCTTTTAGATGCTCAACCACAGCCTTACATAAAAGATTCAAAAGAGGCTTGAGGCAAACACCCAGATTCCAAAAACAGATTGTCTCACCCTTATAGCCTGCATCAGGCAAGCAGAATCTTCTAGAAGTCATGGCTGTGGAAGTGAGCTAAAATTATCAAATTGGTTGTGCACAACTCTTAGGTTCTTTTTGGTAAATAAGGGTGGCCAAAGAAGCAAGTTTTGAGTTAAAAGAGGATCAACTACTACTCTCACTAAAACCTTATAACCAAATCATACTGATTACATGTGTAGGACTATTTAGGGATTTAGACTAGGACATTATCACCAGAGGTGCAGGTAAAGGTCTTACTGGATTTTTACACCGAAATACTTTGAGCCAGTCTGTACTTCTGAACACCTTAAGTCCACCAAGCATGCTAGGCAACGTAACAATTTTCACCAGTTGAAACCCATTTTTGACACTCAGAATGGTAGCTGGAGATCGTTGATGGAGAGATGGTACCAGCAGGGTTTGTAACAGCCAATTCTGAAGTTCAGGCTCCCTGTTTAGAAAGCCAGCTAGATTGTCTCAGGCTTTGAATGCTTCATCAGATGCTAGCAGCACCGGGGTTATAGCTTTACCTAAATAACACACATGTAACATCAACCATATATACTCAAGTGCTTTAAAGTAAATTACAGGGCTTCCCTGGTGGCGCAGTGGTTGAGAGTCCGCCTGCCGATGCAGGGGACACGGGTTCGTGCCCCGGTCCAGGAAGATACCACATGCTGCGGAGTGGCTGGGCCCGTGAGCCATGGCCGCTGAGCCTGCACGTCCGGAGCCTGTGCTCCGCAACGGGAGAGGCCACAACAGTGAGAGGCCCACGTACCGCAAAAAAAAAAAAAAAAAAAAAACCTAAAGTAAATTACAGATGAGTACTGCAATTAGCTCTTCTTACAGAGGATTCTGTTTCTTGAATTGCAATTAATCAGATTCAACCCTTTAAGTGTAGTTGTATTCACCTATATTTTTAAATTCTCACTATGGAATGATAGATAACACCTATTGAATGTTTATGCCATGCTCTGTTCCCAGCATTTTACATATATTAACCCACTTAATCTTCACAACACCCTAAGAGTTGTACTGTTGTTATCCATTTAACAAGGAGGAATCTCAAGTAACTTGTCCATGCTCACACAGCTTGTACCTGGCAGAGTCAAGATTAGAACCCAGGCATCTGGGACATGAAGTTCAGTTTTTTCACTGCATGGAATAGAGAAAATACTCTAGACCATGAAGCCATACTGCCCTCACCAGCTGCGAGATCCTACTTTTAATTTGCTTTGCACAAATTCTGCCCATGAGGCAAATCGTCTGTATGTTAAGTTAGAAAGGCTCTTCCCATGATGTGCTGCATTCCTCTTTAGAGTCCCCATTTTCTCAGTATGTTTTCCTCTCTACGGAGCTGATGAGAAATGTTTAATCGTCAGGCCTGGCTCTGTGCAAAAAAGAAAACAAAATCCCCGAGGAGCCGTATCCATTCCCTTTTGGATCAATGCAGTGCCCTTTCAAACAACACACAGCTGCCACAGACCCCCGGGGTCTGCTGTTGAAGTTTCACACCCCTTCTGTGAGGCTGGACTTTACTTCTTGTATGTGATCATTAAAGATGTCTGTGGTTGAAAAGAAGGGAGTTGATGATTGAAGTATCAGTCCCTAGCTTAAGGATTACAAGACTGAGGACCAGCAGACCAGGCCTAATTATTATTGCTGTGCTCATGTATGCACTTGCTCTGTACTTACACCTGGGCATGGATATTGCTTGTGATGCTTAGCTGGCCTCTTATGCCCAGGGTTTGATAAAAATGGGAAGCTTCAGGTGTCGTGCCATTTGCTTTGCCAGCTGGTATAATCCTTAAAAACATTTTTGTCCAAAACATGGATGGTGTTCCTTTTCAATTACTGATTTGCCCAGGCACATGGGGATTGGGCTTTTGACCGTAAACATGGGCAGGGCTGGATTAGGCAGGTTTCTGGCATCTTCAAGTTGATGGTTGTGAGCGAAGCTGACACATACATAAGGGTAGGTTATACAGCGCACAGCCCTAGGCTGACCTGGTTCTGGGGAATACAGGTGCCAGTTTGAAAGTAAAATCCAAATCCTGAGGTCCCCACCCAGTACTCATTCCACTCCCCAATAGTTTCCTTCTTTTGCCATAAATTCACTTCTTGCCTACAACTTCTCTCTCTTCTACACATATTCCTTAACCACAGACAATCTGGTGCCTATCACCAGCCTATCTATATCAGCTTGCATCAGCTTTCCTGTAACTGCATATATATTTTAAATGCCTGCATATAGAAGTTCATTATATGAATGTACCTTAATTTATTTGTAAGTTCCCTATTGGTGGGCACTAGGTAGTTTGCAATCTTTGGCGATTACAAACAATGCTGAAATTAAAACTTATATTTGTTTGTATATCTGTCTGCAAATATCTCCAGGAAAAATTGCTTAAAGTGGGATTTGCTTTGACTCATTTCCTTTGACTCTCTTACCTATGCAGCTGCCTCTAGCACCCTTCCTTTTTTTACCCTCATCCTCCAAGTTCGAATATTTATGACCTCTGGCTTAAATTATTACAATAGTCTCCTAAGTGGGTCAGTCTGCCTACCCTCTCCTTTATAATCCATCCTAAATATGGTTTCTAGATCTCACTGCTCAGATTATGTTACACTTATGCTCAAAAACTTCCATGATCGCTGATTGAACTTAGTATTCACTCCCCACACCCCCTCCCAGCATTCAAGACCATACCACAGTATGGTTCCTCCCTGTTGCTGGAGTCTCATACCCCATGGTTCTCCCACACGTTCCCTATGCTTCAGCAGAACCAGGTGGTTCACTATTTCTGGAGCTTGCCTTGCTCCTGTCTCTGTGCCTTCGAGCTCACTCTTCCTGTAGGAGTGTCCTTCTCTTTGAAGTGTCCTCCCTCATCTCTGCCCATGCAAATCCTTCCCAAACATTAATGCTACCACCCTAGTCATGTTTTCTGGATTCTCCCACCCCCATTCCCTAAACTAGATGTGACCTTTTGGCCTTGAGCCCCCAGCTGCACTCTTCCTCTCCCCGCTGTTCTCATATCCTGTTTTGGATTGTAATCCTTCGTGCCATGGTAAACCTGCTGCTGGAAGCATGTATCTGAGGTGCCTAGTAGAATGCCTTGCACATTGTAGGTTTAAAAGAGTATTCATCAGGTTAGATCTTTGCAGTTGGCAAATTCTCTTACCCCAAACTGGTACCATTCTTCAGTTTGTGGGAAAGAGATCATACACCCAAAGCCATTATGAAAGTACATTAACTTTGCAGTGTATTTAGTTGAGAACTCAGAAACGCACTGGCAGTGAGGAAGCAGGCGGCGTAGGGGTAGGAGCACATCTCATCCGCCTTTCCTTACCGTTGGTGGCGTTCACAGCTGCCCTTGACCCAGCCCACGTGCAACAGGGCTCCTCTGGATTTGGAAAGCTTCCTTCTTGCCAGCCATAGCAAACAAGGACTTTCATCCCCTATTAGGAAGAATTCACCCTAACAATCCCCGTACTTTCATTAAAGGGATGTTTACCAACATCGTGGTTCTTGACTCAGGCTCATTGTCAGCAGATGACATTCTCATGGGAGGAAGTGAGGAAGGGGAGATGGTTAGGGGTGAGTGTAGAAAGCTGCACCAGATCAGGGGTCCACAAATGAAGCTCCTCTCTTTCCAGTGACCCAAAAAGCCTCTTTCCCTACAAAGCCCAACCTCACATTTGACAGAACTGGAAGGACACACAGGTAGTCTCAGCCTTGAAGAACCAGATTTTCCAACTTCAACCATGGGCTTCTCATAATCATCTACAGTTCCTCCTTTACAGTGAGTGGCTCTATCTAGCTCGGTTTCTCATTTATTCAACAGACACCAATTGTGTATGTCCCTGCTCTTAAGGGACTCACAGACACATGACAGATGACAGTTCCAGGATTCTTCTGTGAAAATGTGGAAGGAAAACTAAGGTTTCAGACTTACTACTCAACCCCACTCTGACCTATGCTCACCATGTATGCCCTCACGATAGAGTTCAGATGTTCAAAATCTGTTACTGTTATCCTCAGCATGCACTTTATACCCTGCACTTTATTCCCAGAATTTTTTATCTTTAGCTTTCCTTATCACAGGCAGTGGTATTTTGTTTGGTACCATCCTTTGCCAGATTAAATATTTATACTTATTTAATATTCTCTCTGTTGTTGAAAAGAACAATACAAAAGTTGAATAATAACAACACAGTATTTTATCATCTTAATTTAATTTTGAAATCACCTGTCAGGTCTCCAGAGCTTTACTCTGTGCTTTTCGTGTTCAAGGACACTGTTCAAGAAACAAAACCGAGACTTGAATCCAGTCTTCTGACTCTGGATCCTAGTGCAGTCTTCAAATCCTTAGCCTGGTTTTAGTAGCGCTCACATAGCTATTTGCAATAAATGTGCAGCCTTTCTACCTGGTAAGGTTTGACTACTGTTGACTGTGCAGAATATGTAAGCCTAAAAATGCACGCTGTGTGCTAAAGATTGGCGAAGCAGACTGGTGTTGCACAGTCAGCTCTACTTGGTAGAGCAGTCTTCTCTCATCTAGAACCTGAAATGCATCCCATACCTTCTCTTGATTCACCAAGTTCATGGTAGTATAAATATCAGCCAGTCCTGTCGCTTAGGGGGTGTAATGTCATCTGAATGTGAATAATGACCTCTGTTTTAGGATAGAAAGGTACAAGTACACCAATTTTATAATGTCCTATTTTGGTGCTTTTTCTTTTTCCATTTTCTCCCTGGAATCAGTTTTCATAATTTTAACATGTTAAAAATTATTCCGTCATGGGTGCATGCTTGCGTGTGTGTGTGTGTGTGTGTGTGTGTGTGTGTGTGTGTGTGTGCGCGCGCGTGTGTGTTTCAGTCATGGGCATCTTCTTTTGAGTGTCATTACATAGAAAAACCTAAGCCTGGTTAAAATGCTTCCTCCTGTCTTGTGAAGTTTCAGGCCATGTTACCATGGGATTTGTTATATAACCTACACACTTGGCACTGGCATGGGGGGACCTTAGGCAAGGATCACCCTCCCTCCCTTGGTTTGTGACAGACTGGCAGCTTTTTCCTCTAGTATGTGCCATAGCTACAGAGCCAGATTTTAAGGAGAGGATTTATAGGAAATCCAGCTGTGAGTTTTCGTTTTTTTCTCTTAGAGCTGGAGGCGGGACCAAGACCAACCTCAAACCAGGCACACCATTGATCAGGCTAGAGTGATGTGGAACAGTCTCACAGACAACAGCTAAGCACAGGGGAAATATTAGCTGGCAGAGATAACGAACAGGAAACACTCAGTGACAGATGCACCATCTGTCAGTTTCGGAGAAGCGATTTTCAAGAAAGCAGAAAATGAAATGAAGAAGAGAGTGGTTTTGTTTCAAAGGTACAGCACAGCCTAAGGACGTTTTAAACAAAGTGAGTTTGTATTCCATAGAAGAGGTTCTGGCGCTGGGTAAGACAACAGTTACTTCCTATTTGTACTGAGAGTTTTGTTATTGATACATAAAGTTTTCTTTGTGGTGTACTTGATATTTAGAAGGACAATCTTTTAACAAGAACTTGATTTAAAATTTAAAGCAGTGCCTCTCATTTTAATTTTTCACTTTAAAAACATTTGAAAGTTACAGTAAGATACTTATTTACTCTTATTTAACCTCAGAGAATTGCTTTTATCTCAGTTAGACTATAGATATTGATATCAGACTTTTTTCTTACTTTTTTGAACTGTGGGCAAAGTTACCTGTATTTTTCCTCAAAGGCAATTTAGTGAGAAAGTACCCATCTCTCAGATTTAAGACGCTGGCAGAAAATGCTGTCTATTGGATATTTAGTTCCCTGAGATCGGTTACATAAATAGCCATGAATATGACCTAAACTTCTACATGCTTTTCCTAATAATGTTATTGTGTTGACATAGTTTTTAAAGGAGGCTGCTTCTGGATCTTCTTTATAAGCTGCCATATAAAGCAATTCTGCTGTGTATGTTTAATACATTTCCAAACGTGTTCATTTTAAAACAAAGTTGGACTTGTGCTGTTTGTTGTTGTATTTTACATCTAAGAGGTCTGCATTTGATGCCACAGGTCGTATGTTTTATTAGTCTGGGATTGGTCTAATTCTGAAGAGATCTAAAGCAGTGATTTGGAATGATAAGCTTATGAGAGCAATAGCAAAAAGTTTTGAGGTGGATCACAGGAGCCCCTGTATTAGAAAAAGGCAATTCTCTTACAATTTACACAGTCAAAAAGGGACTTATTTTGCATCTGCGTTAGCAAGCTCTCTAGTCCAAACCAGAAGTGGAAGCACTGGCTGTAAGCTTGCAAAACCACTCAGTGTTATGGCCCAATATGGATGTCAGAACTTTGTAGCATGTGTGGGAAAATGGCTGCAGTCCAACGTCTGGAATCATTTATCTTCTGGGAGAGTCTAGAAGACAACTGTTTTATGCATTTTACAGAAATCCTTGCTGATTGATTTCATTTACATAGAGCAACGCAGTGACTGATGGTGGAGCAACTACAAGTGGGGGAGAAGTATTGATCTATTTCTGCTTTTCCTGACATCCAGGTCTCATTAGTGTTCCTGGCACCTTTGAATGAGATTGTGCCATTACGAGCAACCATATTGTTTCTACAGGGCCCTTTCCATGCATTTCATCATAAATGCCACATTGATGTCTTTTCTTACTGGGGGAGTCAGAAACTGAAAGTTGAACATTTTGTCTTACTGTCTTTTCAGAAGTCTAACCTGTTTCCTATAATCTAGATTTGAAGAATGAGAGGAAGAAGATATCAGTAGGCAGGGTTCTCCGTAGGCTCACTGCAACTTACGCAGTCATTTAGAAATGTGTGCGAGATGGTCTCTCTGAAATTCTGGAACATACTCTTCCTGATATCTAGACTCGTATCTGTGTGTGAGGGAGGGTATCAGATACGCCAGCCAGTATATTCTGCGAGAGCTAAACTCACATGAGCTGACATATGCTGACGTGTGACAGGGTAGCATCCAGACCTGTTTTTCTAATGTGGGAAAGAATATTTGCCAATTTCTGACAATACCCATGTCAAACCTGATGAAGACGTTTTGAATTGATTGCAAGGACCAAGGTAACAGTCAGAAGCCTTGGATTTTCAGCCACTACCCTATGCTGCCTACTGTGGCAACCTTGAGGAAGAGAGCTAACCTTTTAATAAATCAGTTTCACTGCTTAAAAATATAGTGAATAAGTCTAGCCATCTCTTTGACTTCCAGAGACATTTCAAATGTCAGCAATATATTTATAATGTGTCTTGCACTGTTAGTTTTTAGTATGTATGTCATTTTTAAAGTTGCCTGTGTTTCCTTAGACTGAAAAAAGCTGAAAAATTCTGGGTCACTGAAAACAAGATCCTATAATCTTACACAGTAGTACTTTTGTTGGCAGCAGCCTACTCTTGAAGGTACTTGTACTCATCTCTTTTCTCTATGTGGAATTATCCTTTGATTTTCTCATCACAATTCCTGGCATTGGGAAATACCAGGAATTCCCTCAAATAGGTTGAAGTTGTAGAAGTTGGGCTAAAATTGGTGCAGCACTGCTTTGATCTAGTATGTTTATATATAATTTTTTAAAGTTCCTAATATAAGGAAATGGATGGTAGTGCAAATTAAGTTACCTAATATTTTCTAACATGTTATGTATACATATACACCATATTTAAATAAATACATGCTTATCTTCACATAAGGTATAGAGATATGTCTATAGAGAGAGAAAGAGAGAGGAGAGCATCTTTCCAAAATATTCTAATAAAAACAACAGTATATACAATATTAAAAGTAAAAGATAGGAGCCATTAGTGTGTTTTCATTTTAAACCATTTTCATTTGAAGTGATAAACATGATAGCAGGTTAATATAGTGCAAACAGCATCAGAAGTCAGAAGTCAGACCTGCCAGTCTCAGCGGCCAATACGCCACACTCCAAACAAAACCATCCCCCTGGGCACCATTCACTGAGTTGTTGAAGCACAGCTGCCCACACTCAACTGTGTTGACCTTGGGCAAGTCACTTAACCTCACTGACTCGTAGTTCTTCTGCTGCAATATGAGAATAACAATGTATGAGAAAAAAAAAATGTATAAGAATGTTTACCTTACCACATAAGGTTGTTGTGGAGGTCAAATGGCATAATATGTGTGAAAACGCTTAGAAAACTTTAAAGTCACTTGTTCGCTTCCTGGAATATTCCTTTCCTCTCTTCCTTAACAAATCCTGCTCATCATTCAGAGGCTTCTCTTGACCCTCTTCTGATCTCCTCCCTCTTTCAAACCCCTAGAGCCCTTCATGGAGAGAACTAATCAGTGTACCATCATGTACCTCCTCCCCCTCCCACCGATTTGACCCTGACGCTTCCACACCTCCATGCTCCGCTCATTCCAGTCCCGGTCTCCACTAAATACTTTCTCTACTACTTTTTATCGTTCTTTTCATCCTCCAGAGCAGCTTTAAACATTACCAGCCTTTGAAGCCTTCCCTAATATTCTTCCTCCGTAGAGTCAGGAGCTGCTTCGTTCATGGTTCCCATAGTATAAACTTCTGATGGAGTTCTTATCTTCTACTTCATTCTTTATTTACATATCTCTCTCCCTTTGTAGGCTCCTCAGAGACAGGGAAAACTCCATGTTTCTTTGTTTCCCTGGTGGTTACCATAGTTTCTCATACGTGGTTGGTGTTCCAGCAATGTCTGTTGAATGAATGAACAACATTATACAGAATGTACAACTGTACACAGAATACAGTCTTTCTGTATCTTTCTGAAAATATTATCTAGTTCGTGGTATACTATAATCACACACCTTTTGGGACAGAGTCTGGGTACCCATTTGTGTGTCTGGAATAATTTGACCATTAGAGTGTAATAGCATATAGACTGTTTTAGGCTGGAAAAACTGTGTATGCCATCACCAGTAGACAAATGGTTAACCTACTAGTCCTATCTAAGCCCTGCTAATTACACTTAGCTAGCTAAAAATTGAAACTGTCAATCAACTGTCTCTGTTTGGAGAGAGCCTTGATTTATCTGTGGCTAGATATGTTTTAAAAAGAACATATAGCCATCTTTTTGAAAAAGCAGTTTGGCCGCATTTATCAAGACCCTCTCATCCAGTAAATCCGCTTCTAGGAAATTATCCTAAGGAAGTGGTTTAAAAAAAAATAAAAACTAGATAAAGCCTTCTGAACAAAGATAGTTAACATGATATTATTCATAAATAATATGAAAAATGGCAAATAAGACACTGGCATTGTTTTAATCATAATAAAGTTTTTAATAATCAGGGGGTTGCCTGATCAATTATATATAATTGTATTGACCTCAATGCTGCCTTTTTTACATTCTTTGCAAAGAACCAGGGTATACTTGAAGCAATCAAGTTTCAACTTCTTACCAGGCTTCCAATTTTACCATTTTTCCTTTTTTTAATTTAGAAAATGTTGAAAATAAGGTAACCTTTGAGGCCAAAGTTTTAAAACTCTCTAAGGAAACAATAATCTTAGCATTCGGAGAGGCCTAAAAAGCCTGTCTTATCCATTTTTATTAAAAAAATAGCCTGTGACTGACAGAGATGGAAATTCTAATGGTTGAACTGTTTTGTTCAACTGATTTTAAAAACAGTTAAGAAGGGAAAACTTGAGTCTACGTGTTAAATGACTCTGAGGAAAACTATGTAAATTGTGGAAGCTTTTTATAATCCCTCATTTAATCTCCTTTTACAGGGAATAACTGGCAGAAGTAAAGCCATTTTATCATAATAGTTTCTGCAAGTTATATCAGGAAAAACCACAGGAATACTGGAAATAATCTTCTATCAAATCAGGGTGGTGTAGTCAGTTGAACACTGAGCTGAATTAGAAGCACCACTCTCTGTGTTACAGCCTCCCCAATAAATTGGTCAGGGGGCCTCACTGCTGAGATCTACCGTCCATCGCTTGCCTCTTTGTTCAAGAGGGAGGGTTTTCTTTTTTCATTTCTTGGGATAATCCTTGAAATGCATCCCCACTAATAATGCCACTCCCTGGTAAAGAAGCCAGAGCAAAGGGCTGCTGGTGGGTGGAACGTTTCCGTAGTGGGCCTGGCCATCTTGTCTTAAAAGGGCAGAGAAGCATGTGACTTGTTTAAAGACATTTCTAAATGGTCCTGTTGGGCATACTGCCCAATAAGTAAGGCAAGTCCCTGCTTCAGAGCGCTCGCTGTGTAAATGGTGAAGGAATGCCAGCTTCAAACATGAATACAAACACAGGAATACGTAGGCAAATAAATCCCCTCTCGGGCTGCGACCAAGCCCAGGAGTAATGTTAGAGCGTCAGGTCGGGGGTGGAGGGAGCCGAGGAACGTGAAGTCCTGGGGGGTTTACCTTCCAGGAAATCTAAATCTTCATAATCAGGAAAGCTCTTTGAAGTGGCCTCCTTCCTGGTCAAGTTGTGAAAGAGTGAGGAGAAGCACCTTCCCGGGGCTGGTGTGGTAGTTTATGCCTTGGGAGTGGCTTGTACACACAGGGGTGAAGGTGGTGGGTTTTGTAGCCTGAGCTGAGCCAAGCTGGTTGTCTGAGCTAGAGGTGAATGAGAGAGCCAGCTGCTCGAATCCCCAGCCCAGGGAGCTCTGACAAGACGCCAAGGAAGGGCCTGAGGGCAGCCAGCAAGCCAGAGGGGAGGGAGTTCAAGGCGGGAGTACCCTTCCCCTTCAGCCTCAGCAGAGGGGCCTCCAGGAGACCCGTTACTAGTTCTCTACTCCCCACAAGAGAACAATGATTTAGAACAATCTCCTGAGAACTACTGTTCTTTCCACATGTGCTTATTATCCTGCATACTGGACCGTTTGTACTGGGCCTGGCCAGGGAGCAGCTGTATACATTACGGACAGGCCTGGGGAGGAGAAACCCAGCAAGCAGATGAGATACCCTTGAATTAACCCTAAATTACTCCACGAACAGAAGTAATCCTTATGTAACATGAAGGCATTCTGACTGGTTTTCTTTGGGCCTTGCAAATACTTGAATAAAACCACAAAATGGTTAAACAACACTAGTGGGTACTCAGTTTAAATAAAAGCAGTTTGTTTTTAGCTGAGGATCAAACTCCAAATTAAGTGACCTCTCTGTGCCAGGCATTACAGCAGAGAGAAATAAGATATCCATAGCTTTAGAGTTTACTGTTAAAGTTTCCTACTTTACGACGGTTTAAGCTATAATTTTCTTTTTCTTTCAGTCTCCCTGACATCCACTGATTTGGTATTGCTGTATTACTTCTATAAAGGATCTAAATGCCTATCTTACTACAATTCTCTTGTCTCAAAATCCACAGCTAGTGACATTGTGTATTTCATTTCAACAAACATTTATTGATAATCTACTACATGTGAGAAACTGTGAAAAGAAGATGGGCCTATAATGCCTGTTCGAGGATGTTATAGTCCCATCTTGGGGGCAGATATGGACACAATTGGAGGGGGAATGACTTTTATACTAATTAGAGTCATAAGGCAATGCACTATGGAGCACACGTTTAAATCTAATTGGAAGAATGGGGAAGCTTCGTGGACAATATGGCATTTGAGCATGGCCTCGAAACACCAATAGATGTTAGCTGAGGGCAAAGTAGGAAACAGATATTCAGAGACAAAAGGATATATGTCAGAAAACACGAAGACTTTAAAGTGTTGTATGTGTTCAAGAATGAATACAGGGTCCCCCAGCGTGCCCAGCATGACTAGACTTCAGGGTGTATGGGGAGACAGCTGCATCAGGAAATGGGGCTGGAAAGGCAGATTGGGGCTAGGTCTTTGAAGGCTTTTAGATACTATTTCATAAACCATGCATGGCTATTAACAATTTATGAGGAGACTGGTGATTTTTAACTCGTAACCTAAGAGGAATGTTCTGGTAAAAGGGTAGATTGGAGAGGAAGCAGTGATACCATGTATAGGTCCATCCACAACCCATATCCCTCCATTCAGTCAGCAAATATTAATTGGGTACCTATTATGCGGCAGGCCCAACTTTAGGCTATGGGGATACAGCAATAAGCAAAACAGGAAAACAGAGTTCTTGCCCTCATGGAGTTTATGTTCTAGTGGAGAAGACATACAGTGAACAACATAAACAAACAATGTTTATTTTAGTGTCAACTGATAAGGAGAATGAATACAACAGGGTAAGATGGTAAGAATGTGAACAAAAAGGGCTAAGTTTTGTGAAAAGGTGGCTGTGAAGGCCTCTTGAAGAAGTGACTTGAATGAAGACACGAAGGAAGGAGAGTGAAAGAGGGCATCTGTGGATTCTGAGGCAAGAGCATGTCAAATGGAGAAAACAGAAAAAGGCAGAGGCTCTGGTGCAGATGAGCCTGGGGTGCTTAAGAGTTGACTGTCTGGTTGAACCAGTGTTGGGCAGAAGAAGGAGGGTAAAGGGGAGATATTTCAACAAAAGCATCCTTCTGTGACTGGTGGGTTTGATTAATGAGGAAGAGGTCAAAGACAACTTGGCAGAGGGGGAGCGTGGGTTTACACCAAATGACTCAGGTCCAAATATTTGGTGTTAAGACAGCTTTGTAGGATGGTCTTGATGACCTCATCAAAGGAAGAGGTAAAATCAGCCAAGAGTGAGTAAATAGCATGGGATGAGGGCTGGGAACTGGTAATCAGTGGCAAAGTTTTGCACTAGCTGCTGAGAGGAACAGAAAAGAACCTTAACTGGGTGTGAATATAAGGATTGATGAACAGTGTTTTTAGCTTAACTGTGGCTTGTTTGTCTGTTTGGCAAACATGTAGTAGCACTTACTTTGTGAGTAGCACTGTATTGAATGCTGAACATACGGAAGAGGAATGTGCTCACAGACAGAGAGGAAAGAGAATATTTCTAAATATATAAAATTTGTTCCTTTATCAGATTGGAGAGAATGAGGTAGCATAATATTTAACTTCTCTCAACAAGCCCACTCACGATACAAACACATTGTATTGGGCTGATTCTTAAGAGGTCCATATTAAAAAACAAAAAAAACAAAAAAAAACCAAAAAAACTTTCTGTCCCCTCTTCTATAGAGTTGATTCAATTAGACCCAAATAATTGTATTTTTCAATAATTAGCCCTGCCTAAATCTGTCTGTAAAACTGAGTTTCCAACCAAGGTGCTTTGAGGTGCATCTCATGGGACATGGGTATGCTCTGAATGGGTTTAGGTCCGCTGAAGATACTAATCCCCCCAGCCCTTGGGCTGGCTGAGCAGGGCCTGGGGTAGCCAAAGGCCCCATCTGATAACCTTGGGCCTCCAGCAGCCTAGCCTGGTCGTTTATCCCAGCGTGCGGTACAAATGCAGCATGGGCCATGTTGTGCAAAACTGGTAGGGAAGCATGCAATCAGTGTGCCTGACCCATACTCACATTCCCTAGCACAGTGGCCACACAGTCTTTTGAATGTATACGCCTATCAATAACAAGATTTTGAGCAGTATTTCCAATATAGCTCTCTGTATTTTCTGTATTTTGGGTGTTTTTTTGTTTTTCTTTTTTTTTGGCGGCACCGCTCGGCTTGCGGGATCTTCGTTCCCCGACCGGGAATTGATCTCAGAGCCATGGCGGTGAAAGCACGGAGTCCTAACCACTGGACCGCCAGGGAGCTCCCTGTATTTTGTAAGTTATATACATGTTCCACTATCACTAACTATCTCAAGTCATAAAGGCCAGAGTTCATCAACAATTACATACATCTTCATTTCAAACAATCTTCCAGACAATTTTAATCATTCCAGCTGACTTCTTGTCTGGTCTGAACATATTTTCATTGTCCTTACCTTGTAGATGTGACTGCTATAGCCCTAGTACTATAGTAGGGAAATTTCCCTAGTAGGGAAATTTCAGCATTGTCACCTTCTCGCTGACAACTTGTGCTGGTAATTAATGTCATCTTCTCTTCATGTTTTCTCTGCAAGAGTCTTTTTAAGTCACTTCTCCATTTTGTGAGGGTTAGTTTGGTTAAAAGTAAGCAATGTATTCCACATATTTTCTCAATCGGGTACATGTGTGCTGCAGTACATAGTGACACATGGCAGTACTGAAAATGTGCATGTACCTATAATGACCAGTGTCCCCCCATAATACTCTATGACCCCCACCCTCCCTCAGAAACCACCAGCAGGCTTGCATCATAAGTGAGGGCACCTTGTATCAAATCCTGATATTGAATCCTGGCATAACAATTTATTTCTTAAAATATCTAAAAATACTTAAATAAAATATTTAAAAATAAACACAAATAGTAATTTCTAATGTATTCATCTGCCTCCTATTTTGGAGACCATTTCCCTTGTGCCCTGTAAATATTCATCACCCCTTTCCTTAGCCTAATGACAGAAGCTGTTAGTTATTATGTGCTTCTCATCTGCCAACCACACTATAGATATCATCTCATTTCATCCTCACAGCCATCCTTTGAGGCAGGACTATTATCTCCATTTTACAGATGAAAAAACTGAGGTTTGGAGAGATACAGTTAACTTGTCCAAGGGGCATTGCTTGTAAGAAATGGGCAGATTTGAAACATAAGATATTTCCAATCTGAATTACTGCCTTCCTTCTCTTAGGGCTGGGGTAATTTGCAGTCTTGTGTCCAAAGAACTTAGTCCTAAAAAATAATGAATTTGGAGTTCTCAAGACACTCTTTGGGGTAATACTGATGCGGGTGCTAAATGTCTGTTTCTCACCTTAAATTGTAGCACCATTATGCCTGGTTTGTATCCATGCCACAAATCTAGTTGCTATAGCATCCTTCATATTAGGAAAATATTTGTCAGCTCCAGGTGGCTGGAACACCAGACAGGCTTGCTGATAGTTTAGTGAATAGGAACAATGATTTGGCAAGTTATGGGGTAGTAAGCTGAGAGAAAAACAAAGTCTCCAGGGACTCTGAGGAAGTAGGCCAAAGATTTTCACATTGTATTTCCACCACTACACAACTTCAAGTTTAGTCAGCTGGGTTAGAGAGAGAGGCTATATCTGCAAAGACGAAATTGGAGGCTCCTGAAATAGCATTCCTTCCTGTGGGTTCATTTTTTGCCTTAGAATAAAATACGTTGTCCTGGTAAAATTAAGTTGCCATACCCAAAGTGGTGGCAGGGTTAGTCATTTTAATTGTTGGTCATTGATTTAAATCATCTCCTTACTCATAATTCATTCTCCTTGAACATGATTATATCCAGATAATGTTCTCTTCCAGTAAGAAGGGAAGAACAAAGGAAAATAAATAAAACACAGTTTACTCGAATCTCATTAAAGTTCTTGCACAAGAAGTGAGAAAGCATGGGAAAATATGAGTTCTTTTATAAAAACAAGTTTTTCCTTGAAGTCACTACAAGATTGCAGTTCACATAACATATTGGTATGTGTATACGTTTTTACAAGGGGGGGCTATGTCACCAGAAAAATGTGAATCAAAGTCTCTGTCGTCATTTTTTTTAAATGACTAACAGCATATGTAATATCCTTTTTAAAAAGTAGTTTATCATTCATTTCTCATTTAAAAAAAAAATCCATTTTCACTTTCTCCAAAGAAGCCCATATCTGGGAGTTGAGAACCATCTTTCTTTCTATTTTAATTCTTAACTATTTTGAATTTACCCAATATTCTTCCCCAAACTAACAAAGCATTATAGGTTTGAAAAGTTTTCCGCTAACAAGCATACGAACTATAATTTATAGTAAAGTAACTTCATTCTATGTTATATCTTTAACGTGATGTTTAAGCACTTTTGAACCTAAAACAAATGCTCATTAACCTATTTTATGTATTCTTACCATAAAAGAATCTACATTTACAAGATACATAAATCGGGGATGTTCTGTGTGTTAAGATACAGTCAAAACACTTCTTTAAAGTGAAAAAGTTAGTCTCCTTAGTAAACTGGATTTCACAGCAGAATATTTCCAGAATGAAATATTAATTAACCTTCCATATTTAAGATTTATTTACAAAAGTTCATTTAACACATAATTTTAAGGTAATACTTAACATTGTTTTTTGACAATCTTAACTGTTTTAAAAAGTGAAGTATATTTATGGTTCAAAAATCATAAAATTTTAATTTATTTATTGGTAGTTATCAGGTTATTAGGCATGGGCGGTGCTCATTGCCCTACTCCTGTCGCTTTTCTGCTGAGTTGAGTCTATTGACAACAGTCCAGATTGAGGCAAGAAACACCAGAAAGCGTGTTTCTGTGCTCTTGCTTCTACTCAGGAAGAATTCTTTCTTTCTTTTTCCCTACATAAGTGAAAATAAGCTCTAACAATCCTTGAGGTCTCTGGGATAATTCTGGACTGGTAACTAATTGAAAAAAAAAAAAAAAACCAACATGAAAACCTTGGCTTTAAAGGAACTTTTTTGCTTCAGCCCTGAGAAGGAAAAAAGCATAATCCTATCATACTTAGTTATCAGCACTATTAGAAATTCTGACTGGCTTGATAATTACCATGGAGCTGCAGAGCACTTAGCTGGTAGATAGGTAAATTTAATTAATAGCACAGATTGTCAGATAAACCTCATTTATTTTACAGCTCTGTGTACTTTCTCTGTCCTGCCCACCAAGTTAGGGTCTTCTTTTTGGTTTCCTTGTTTGCCCACTACAAGTTCTTACCTGGCAAGAACACTGCAGCAGGACCACTTAGGGCAGCCTGGCACCCTGAAAAGGTGCAAAGCTTCAGCCTCAGAGGGATCTGGATTTGAATCTCAACACTGTCACTGGCTAGGTGCATGCTTTCCTATTGCTCATCCCCAAAGTGATGATGGTGACGTCTGTCTCAGAGAGTCAGGATGGTGTGAGATCATACCTGAAAAACCTGCTTCTGTGCTTTCTCTGGGTGTATGTCCTGTAAAAATACTGTCATTATGATGCCCTCATTTTTTCTGCACCTCACCTTTTCCTAAGCTCCTAGAGACTTCACTCTGCCAGGAGCCCTAGTGTTTCCACCTAGAACTTTCCGCAGGGAGTCAAGACCTTTAGAAAAATATTGTGTGATCCATCAACTTTTCTCCTCCTTATCACTGACAACCCACTCTTTCATCAGTTTAAGTGCTGCCACCTCTTTTTCTGCTCCTGAGATTCTCTGTTGGCAACGGTAACGTATGTATTTAACGGCTGATGAAGGTATGAATAAATAAATGGGGAAATTATGTGAGTAAATTTTTTCTTTCGTTTGGTTGCTTTTTTTATTTATAATTTAAACCCTACCTTCTTCCAAAAGGATTTGGAAGAACTTTGCTGTTTGTATCACTTATTCCCATTTAGTTATGAATGAGGACTAGAATTCGAGCAGAAACTGTGGTTTGCCTTATAGCATCCCCACCGTGTGGCATTGACACCTTATTTAACCTCTCTGAGCATTAGTTTCTTCCTGCGTAAGATGGGGATGAACATACCACTTTAGAGGCTGTTGTGAGGATTAAATGAGCTATTGTATGTGCAAGCGTAATGCATTTAGCATCAATGCCTGGTACAATATCAACAAGAATAATGCAGACACCTTCTAGCAGAATATTTGAGCGGTATAAGAGAGAATTAAAACAAGAATCGAATGGAAGTTGTGGCCCTCTAAACCTCCCTCATACAATTTATATCAGGGAGAACATTCATGAATATGCATTTTGAAAACTGCAGCACTCTAGTGACAATATTTGTTTCAAAGAAAATAAATTCCAATAACAAGTGTGCGTGATTTTTTAAAAATATAATTAGTTCTCATTTATTTATTTGTTTGTTTGTTTATCGGCTGCATTGGGTCTTCGTTTCGGTGCATGGGCTTCTCACTGCAGTGGCTTCTCCTGTTGCGGAGCACAGGCTCTAGAGCACAGGCTCAGTAGTTGTGGCACATAGGCTTAGTTGCTCTGCAGCACGTGGGATCCTTGCAGACCAGGGCTCGAACCCATGTCCCTGCATTGGCAGGCGGATTCCTAACCACTGCGCCACCAGGGAAGCCCAAGTGTGCATGATTATAATGAAGAAATTAAGGAGTAATGGAAGCAAAGTTACCAATATACTGTCTTAGCGTCTAAGTAGCTTATTCCTTGTTTAGTAAATACTCCAATTATGGCAAATGTTTATCTCCAGTCAAACTACAAAATGCCTAAAGCCTTCACAGGCTCTAAATTTTTTTTTTCTTTTTTGGCCTTTCCAATAATAACCATCTAGTAAGTTGACAAAACAAGTTTCACCATAGCACTATGTGCCTGACACAGTGTCAGGTGCGGGGGGAACTGCTGAAAAGTCGAGAGACTCCAGTTCACAGATTCCTGTGACTGCATTTCAGAGGAAGCAGTTGAGGGCCATATGCACCAAGGGCCAGACTGCCTGGCTGATTTGCAGGCTGAGTGCACCATTTATCCAGACGTTTTAATAACTGTCTGTCTTTAAAATAATAATAACTGACTGTCTTTAAAGATGCACTTTTATTCATCTCCCTGCAGTCAGAATCCTGTCTCTTTGTCTTTATGAGAATTGGATTACAAAATGGAGAGAGATCAGAAATGGTACATTTAAGAATAAAATTGAAAAAAAGGAACCAATTGGGGTTAATGTCCTGTACAAAGACGCAGCAGCTGAGGCTGTGGTTTCTCAGGATGCTTCGCTTGCTATGTCAGAGACCACAGTATGAAATCATACAGACCATTTGCATTAGAGCTCGTCAACAATGCTTCCCTAGCAACAAAGTGTTAGACGGACCTTAACTTTCCTACAACATTAATATGGGTTTTCTTGGATTCAGTTGTCATGGGTGTGGCTATGGTCTACAATCACGTAGCCAGAACATAGGTACGGTTTATCTTCTCTGTAGTCCTGTGACATTGTTCCGAAGAGGCATTGATTTCAGATATTATCAGCATAATATTTCGTCTTACAAATCATAGCATTTTAGAGTGCTAAAAAAGACCTCATTTTCTTGGTGAGAAGATTGGATCAGGGAGGTTAAAGTGTTGTGCCCAAGGTCACACAGCTAGCTGGTCACCTTGATCATTTTATTTGGCATCTCTAGACTCTCCTGTGGAGCAAAAACTTGTTCCATGAAAGTCTTTGATTTCTATAGGCTCTCTCTCTCTCTCTTTTTTTTTTTTCCCTAATTTCCTGAATATATACGTTTTTTCCAAAAAAAATTTAAAAGGCAATTTTTATAAACCCCCTGGAAACAACAATAGCTGGACTATGACTAAGCAAACAGTTTTTTCAAATTAAATCCAAGACCTTCAGAATTACGTTGCTTACCATCTAATAATCAGTGGTGAGTCAGTCAACAAAGCTTCCAAAAGAAAAGTTCACTTAAAAAGTTGAAAATCATGTATATAGTTTGTTTTTTTTAACGTGGCTTCATTTTAGTAACTATTTATGTCATAAGTTATTAAAATAAATATACCTTGTAAATTTCAAAATTCCAAAGTCTTTTTTTTTTCCCCCCCCCCCCCGTACGCGGGCCTCTCACTGCTGTGGCCTCTCCCGTTGCGGAGCACAGGCTCCGGACGCGCAGGCTCAGCGGCCATGGCTCACAGGTGCAGCCGCTCTGCGGCATGTGGGATCTTCCCAGACCGGGACACGAACCCGTGTCCCCTGCATCGGCAGGCGGACTCTCAACCACTGCGCCACCAGGGAAGCCCCCAAAGTCTTTTTGAGTATAATAATATATTGGAGTAACACTGTGTTTTTTTGTTTGTTTGTTTTGAATGCTTGGATTTTTAAAAAGAGTATGCTATTTATATTGAGCACATTGAGAAATGAATGCAATATTGCAACTGCATCCTCTATTTTTGGTCTCATGGTGGTGGTGCTAAGAGCCACAGGCTTAAAAACATTTAGGGTTTTGCTCTCGTGCCTATCTCAGTAAATCTTTAAAATATTTGTTAAATAAAACAAGTTCAGGGCAAAATGAAGCCCAAACAGGCATCCCTTAGCCACAATGAACTTTAGCCAAATATTTACTCATAGGTGAAATGTGAACTTACTGGGTACCTAGTACAGTGAAAAGCTTGTTTTATCCCAGAGGGGGTTGGGAAGCTAAATTTTAAAATAACATAAATCTAGAGTTAGATTTGGCATCATCATTTTTGCAGTAGTATTTAAAGTGATTTACAGTGGGTTGAAGTTGAAAAAGAGGTGAGCCTTAAGGTGGTCATTTTAGTCAATGACCATCATTGAACTCCTGCTCGAAATCCAGAATACCGAAGACAGGACAAAAACAGGGAGCAAAGGGTGCAGAGAACCATTCTACAGATGGGAGAGGAATTGAGCCAAGCAGAAAAATTGTACTTAGAAAGATAAAATTGAGAACGGTGTCAGCATTTCTGACTTGAGAAATAGCTGTGAACTGGACACTATCCATAATAAGGGCACCAGTATACAGTAGGAAAGACAAACAACAGGTTCTGTCCTTGTTAGAAGGAGGCTTGTATACAGCAGCCAGGTAATCAGATACCAGTGTCCTGGAGTACTAGTGCTAGACTGGCCATCCAGGTGCCAGCCAGAGGACTGTGTTTGTTTGGGTAATTTGAAGGGATGGCTTATAGCTGGAGTTCCTTCCTTTCTGTCTTCCTCCCTTCCTTCTTTTCTCCCTCCCTCCTCCCTTGCTTCTTTTTTTACAACTAAAAATCAGTTATATCTAGCCCTTAAATATTAGTGTTAAAAGTTAAAGCCACTTTGGAGATTCCAACCAAATTATAAATGTACCTGCTATCACCTCTTGTGAATATACTAAGGAATTTTTAAAATCTTGATTTGTAACTCTTCCTTATGATTTCTGTGAGGCATCAAGCTATTTCTGATGTTAATTTTTAAACAATAAAAAGAAAGGAAATGAAATATTTTTGAATGACAAAAAAGAAACATAAATACAAGGTGTGGAATCATTGGCATCTCCTGGACAGACCCTAAGCATCTGTCCTAGTATCTAGTCACAATTAGTCTAAAAAGGAAACACCAAATGTCGCTTCATAGTCTTGAACCTAGAAATCAAGTTTAGCCTGAAAATAAATACAAATATGTAAGGGATTTATGGGTTTTGTTATTAAGGCAAAGGCTCTTACCATGTGTCACTTTCACGGACTCACGGATTAGTCTGATGGGGGCAAGAAATTTCTTTATGGAGAGAACATGAAGCCAGGAAACCTTCCCACAGTCAGCATCCCCTCATTAAAGTCTGGATAACCCCAAACTGCTTTTTAAATGCATTTGATTCTCTAAAACTGATGAGCAGTGAAATAAATATGTTCAGTCAACTGAGGTTGGGTTTATTTTCGGGGTGGGGGTGGGGGTAGGTCGAGGAGAAGGGTCAGAATTGAATCCTTTTCAAAAGAAACTGTTTCACAATCTATCTTAGTTTGTGGTACGTATTGAAAGTTGGATGCTTTCCATGAAAACAAAAATGGACATAAAAGACAAAAGAGGTTTTTTTTTTTTTCTTTTTTTTGCGGTATGCGGGCCTCTCACTGTTGTGGCCTCTCCCGTTGCGGAGCACAGGCTCCGGACGCGCAGGCTCAGTGGCCATGGCTCACGGGCCCAGCCGCTCCGTGGCATGTGGGATCTTCCCAGACCGGGGCACGAACCTGTGTCCCCTGCATCGGCAGGCGGACTCTCAACCACTGCGCCACCAGAGAAGCCCGACAAAAGAGTTTTTGAGTGATATTTAGAGTGAAGTTGATTATGTGTGTATAGGAGCAAAGCATCCCCAGAAACTTTTCTCAGAATTAACTTTTTGTGTGCATTTTGATTTTTCATGTGTATACTCTTATGACTCACTCAACATTCATTATTCCATAGACACTGGCCAGATACCTGCTCTTTTCCAGGCATAAGGGGATACTCTTTTCCAGTCATGGGGGATTCAATGTCAAATAAGGCAGCGGTTCCTGTCCTCAAAGTGTTACAGTCTCAACCAACTAAAATTATGTTTCCTGTTCACATTGAGGACACTCTGCACCAGACATAGGCCAACTGAGGCTCTCCTGACTCAACATGAAGCTTCCAATGTCTCCTGGGCACTGGCACATCCACTGGTGGATGGAGAAGGACAGGAGGAGGTAGATCACATGGCAGGTCCACCCACGTGCCTTTGTCCAGACCTCCTTCACATGCCTACCTCCAAGGGAGGCTGGGAATCATAGTCCTCCCATGTGTTTGTTAAATACTTAGCTTATCTCTGCCGTGATATTATTTTTAAATGCTTAATTTAAAAACTCTTTATCATAGTAAAAATATCCTTTTAATAAAAAACTGACCTAGAAAGCTGACTCATATACTACGTCCAATGTATTAATATTAATGACAAATAAGGAGGTGGGTCTCAATAAAATAGATGCCTGTACAACCACTTATTTTTAAGCTGGTCTCAGATTTGCCCCATCAGACTTTTCATAGATGTGAGGTTGATGAATTTGCTTTTTACTTCTTTTACCCTCCATCCTTTCTGAAGTTGCACGTAAGCAGTAGAACGGTGAAGAATGGAATCAGGATTTTGGAGGTAAATCAACCAGTAAAAAATGCACAACTCAGGTCATTACTCTGATAACGATCATTCATCTCCTAAAAAAACAAGAGTCGGCAGTGCTCAGCAACTCACTCTAATATGGATGGAGAGCGACTCCTCTGCCCTCTGCCTGCCTTCCAGGCAGCCCTCTCCCTCCCAGTCCTTCTCATTGCATGCCTCCAACCCCCACCCACCCCCCAGTTTAGGCTGTTACAGAAGGGGAAGTTCAGCCACAAGTTTAAAGGACAGGAAGTGATTCATGATTCCCCCAGGGGTCAGGTGAGTGGGTAGTGAGAGAAGGCTGGGAGAGAGAATTCCAGATAGAAAAGTAGCCCAGATGGCAGAGTGACCAGGGCTGGAATTTTAGAAATGACAGTGACATCAGCATTAGGGATACTCCCCCACTTTCCCAGATGAGCATCTGGAAGCACTGCTGTGAATTGTTTCCCTTCTGTTTTCACAGCATGATTGGAAACAAAGAGGTATCAATATGAAGCCTAAAATGAATGATTGTAAATCCTTGGAGCAGAGTTTCATAGGATGTTTCTGGCAGAATTTATTGGTAATTTAGTGCTGTCTGGGTTTTGCTAATAGAAACCATTATGCCAAAGAGAATTTTAAAACCTAGAATTCGGTAAACCTAAGAGGTATGGATTTGTTTTTGTTTTTGTTTTTGTTTTGCTGTTTGGGGACTATTAACTTCAAATTTGCTAATACCATTATTGTGTTATAAAATAAGTGACATTATGGAATATGTAATTAACAATATACTGTTTAGACTCTAAATAGAAACCACGCTTGACAGAGAGGAGAGGAGAAGCATAGAACTTAAAGCAGTTATGAACATGAATCTGTTAGTACCTACAGGATATATGAGGGTACTTTTTGTACCAAGAAGGAGGAAGTCTTTTAGAAACATCATCTTTGCTACTTGTTGTCAACTGTGGAATGTTTTTAAACTGTATTTATGTTCTTTAAGGACAAATAAAAGATTTGGAAGTTTCAAGCAAAAGATTAACCATTGGAATTGTAACTCTTGTGCTTTTCCTTCACGAGTAGAGAGTTCTGTTCGATACTAAAGGACTGTTGATAATGTGAGTAAGTGGGACATACTCCACCTTAAATTTTGTTCTGTTTAGGGGTTTGATTCATTAAAAAGAGTGTGATTCTTCCTGTTCCAAACGCAATCCTGTCTCCCTGTCACAGTACTTTGAGGCTGTGATGCAAATCCATGGTGTTCCTTTTTTAATGTGAATGAAAACAGTGGGGAAAGGAAGTGTGGAGGTTTGGAATCTTTGCTGATGCTTCACAGGTCACCGGGGAGCAGTGAGTTTCTTCCTCTCTGTCTGTGGCCGGAAGCATGAGAAAGGACTATCATTTACTCCTCGCTCTAAATTTCTTGAGCCTCTGTGCTGGAAGCTTCCTCAGTTCATAACGCAAACATTAGTCAAGCCCCTTTGGGGTGCTGGGCACTTTGCTGGCACAGGATATGCAAAGACTGTGCCTGTGGAGGGAAACAGAAAAGCAGAATAAACCAAAAATTCCAGTGCCAGGGTAAGTGCTGGGCCAGAGGTACACAGAGGGTGCCAAGGAGAGATGGGGAGAACCTTGCCTACCTGTGTGGCAGGAAGCCGGTGGTCAGGAAGGACTTGGCAGAGAAGGTAAAACTAGAGCTGAGAATTAAAGAAATAGAGGGGGAAGGAAGAATAAGGATTAGCAAGTGGGAGAAAGCCATTCTAGATTTAGGAAAAGTACCTACAGGGAAGATAGGACGAGAGTGGCTGGAAGCTGCAGTTTTAAGGAGCTGGGAGTTAGTACTGCTGACATCCAGGGCACGTGCCCAGTTGAGATGCAGAAGGACACGCCGGGGACCCACGCTGAGCTCAAGAATCGTATGCTGTCCTTGGAAGTTTGCATTTTACTTTGGAAGCATTTAAGAGTCCTGAAGGATATTAAGCAGCAGAGCGAGTGATCAAATTTGGGTTCTATCTCAAGTTATCTTTGAGGGATGTTGGTTGCGTTCCTTAATAAAATGCACAACTTGCCTTCAGAACATGAGATCTTCTGCTATTTTATAGAAATATATTTAAGAATGTCTTTGTTTTCAAGCCAGCATCTTATGTTGCTGAGCAGAGATTTTACCTCCATCCTGTGATCTAAGCTCAACCAACCGTCAGCTGTCCATTGCCTGCGTGTCTCTCAGTTCGTTCTAGTCAAACCCCTGGGTCCAGTAGTGTCATTCTGTCTCGAATGGAGTTGGCATTTGCCCAAAACCCACATTTTCTAGTGTTCAGGGAAGCTGTTATTAAAAAATAAGATAAATCTAGTGATAAATCATCTCTCTAAAAGTGAAATTTCTCTTTTAAATTTACATTTGAGTCCCTTCATCCCCCCAGAATGTCCACGATGGTACATCTTGGAGCACTGGTTTTCTTAAAATTTGAGGGAAAGCTTTTTGTAGTAAAATAAGGGAGGGCATGTTTTATTCGTCCTCTATATAGGTAGAAATGTGAAATAAATTCATGGAGGACATCTGTTTATTGTCTTCTGCCATTTGAGTACGTCAGTGGGGAAATGTGAAAAGTACTCATTTCAGTTGATAATAAAAGCTCCAACTTTTAAGTGCCTGCTCTTTGTCAATTTACGTAATTCATTTTGTCCAACATTTTGTAAACACAAAATAAAGTCCAAAGCCTTGTGCCAGGGACCAGAATTGCAGCGGTACGCAAAATACCCTTCCTTGTTCTGGAGTTTCTCTCACATCCTTCCAGCTGACCTGAATTATATCCATAACATTATGCACATTTTGTGGCTGAGGAAACGGAGACTTTGAGATGTAATGAGGTTTGTTCAGGGACCCCTACAGTAATCCCATACTCTATGCTGCTCTCCACTGCTACGCTCTGGGGGGGGGTTTGATCTCAACTTGCTGTCTTCCTTCCCATATCTGTTCCGTCCTTTGCTTTATCCATTAAAGAATTTCATCCTTTCCCCCAGGTTACTTTCCTGTGTCTAGAGATGAGCAAGGTCCGGTAATCATCACCATCATAATCAGTCACCAGCCATACCCATGTATGAGCTTGTCTTTCTGTTAGTTATTGATGGTAGCCATAACAGCTACAACCACCACAAATTGTACTGAGTCCCTACTGTTTACAAGTTCACTGTGCTCAGACTTTAAGTCTACTAAGAGATGACCATAATAATAGGTCAAATAACAATTCAAGGTAGCCAGGGATCATGGAAGGGGAGAGACCATAAGTGTTAGAAGGGTTTAGGGAAGGCTTCCTGGAGTAGGTGTCCAACAAGCTACCTTTTCCAGGAAAGAGAAGGTTTAACTAAGAATAAAGGGGAGGGTCTTCTAGGCAGACCCAACTAAATCTAGTGCCCAAAGGAAGGTCACCTCAGTATATCACACATTTTCCCTCTGCTCCTGAGAACCAAAATAGTCGTGGCTGGGTGTAGTTACATTTAAAGAGAGGGAATTGCTCTACTCCATTTCTCTACTGTAGTGTGTAGAGAGGCATTATTCTACTCTGACTGAAAGCATACCCACTTCCCCAGGGGTGCCATTGTGGACTGACTGGATGATTCCCTTGGAGGAATGAATGGGGCAGCTTCGGGGAGCTGGGTGTCCTCCAAGGCATATGCAGGGAGATCTCAGGTGGTCCAGACTGAACTAGGCTCAGATCTGCTCCTGAGGGCACCTAACCCTTTTTGCTCATCACCATATATATGGCATTGCATATATATAAAGAGTAATTATTGTTTTGTGAAACTTTGTTTCAGTCTCTGAGTATGAGTGTGTATATACATGCTCACAACTATTAGTAGTACATTTCTTTCTAAAGACTGTGGTCAAAACATTTGAAAGTCTTATGATATTCTTTTTCTATGCTCATGTCTGGTTATTTTCAAGTATGAATGAATATATCCCAATCAGGTTTGTTGATCTTAAAAAGGGAGAGTGATTCCTTTGTGAAAAAACAGGAAAATCTTTTCACGCTGTTATTCTTCCAAGACTAAAACTTGCAGTAGTCTCTGGACTAGGAATTCCCAAGGATTCCATGCAGAGGGAAGGGAAAGGGATCGGGGCCCGTAGGAATGACTCTCCCAGTCCGTGCTGGGACTGTGTCAAATGCCCTGTCCTTCAGAAAACCTAGGCAACATTGAGATCTACAAAGACAGTGCTGCCCAAGGATATAAAACCTTATTTTTTACAGGGTTTTACTGTTTGCAAAGTACATTCACAATACATGTTCCCATATTTAAAATAGCCCTGTGACTTCAGAGGGAACTCATGTATCTGAAAAATGTTTTAGGTGTTTATTGGCCTGTAAATATTTAAAACTATAAATATTGAATATTTTCCTCTTAATATAGCCCTTCACTCTTTTAGTCAACATTCATTTGCAAAGCTCTGGGCTAAGAACTGGACATGCAAAGATAGTCTGTTTTCCAATCTGGTAATGTGTACCTGCAATATTATAATTTAGGAGAATATAAAAATCCACATATTTATTTAAGGATGCTTGCAGTTTTACCTGTGATATGTTTACAGAATATATGTGCACCTGTATACGTGTGTGTGTGTGTGTGTGTGTGTGTGTGTGTGTGTGAGACAGAGAGAAGGAAATTATTTATCTCACCAAGTTCCAAAATCAAAAATTGATTGTCTACAGGGAACAAAGAAGGAAAAAGCTGGCCCTTTTCTAAGCCTCCAAAGTGCATGAAGCTTTTGCTGTCTTGGGCTAAATGGGAGTTAACTTTAGTGGTAAAATAAGTGAATCGGAATTTGAAGAAAGCTATGTAGCCTCAGCAAATAAAGTGCCTATATAATAATATTTTCATGCAAAGAAGTTCCCAGGCCTAAGCTCTTTCTAAAAACCCTGGGTTAAGGACCTTTAGTTTATACATTAGCCTAAACAAGACAGACTTTATCTCAATTAAAGTGTGTGTGTGTGTGTGTGTGTGTGTGTGTGTGTGTGTGTGTGTGTGTGTGTGTGTGTGTGTGTGTGTGTGTGTGTGTGTGTGTGTGTGTACTCACCGTTCCTCGTTTTGGAAAAACAAAAGGTTCAAAGAGGACTGCTTTCTAAATTTTCTCTTCACCATTGGGTGTATTGTGAGCAGTCATGAAACATTCATTATAATCATTTTAAGCATAAGAGCAAAATATTCCTTTGCTTTTAGATGTAAATGGTTGAAGTATCTGAACAGTATTGGAACTATTGAATAGTTGCCAGTTGCCTCCTCACAAAGCAGATCCCTGAAAACACACCTGGGATGTTTTGAATAGTGGGAATGACCTTGAGAGGAAGCCTATCTGGGAAACTTGTGATCTCTGGAGGCCACTGACCTTGGGCTCCACATTAACCCTCAACTTCTCCCCGTCCTCAATCCACAGGAAGCCCATATCCCTTGCTCAAGATTTACTTATTTGTTCAGTTTTGTTTTTTTTTTAACATGGAAAAATAATCTTCTGACAGCATTTCCCTTAATGAAGGCTACATGTCTGATACAGATTTCTTTCCCAGGCCTCTGATGTGTTTGGTATGTTTAAACATACCTTTGCCCTTGAGATCTTCACATACCAAGCACATGATTGCTAATATTTTACTTATTAACCGGTAAGCACATCATAAACTATAATCACAAGACTGCCTTCCCCAATCCGGTGTTCATATCCTGAAAGTAGCAGCTGGTGGAGGCTCTTACTACCATTTTCAAAGTGTCACATTTCATTTATGATTCTCATTACACCTTGTTGAACAGCATTGTATGGTGCAAAGCATGGCTTCCTGCGATACAACATTATTTAACAGAAAGAGTCTAATGAAATCTTCTATAGAATGAAAAAATGAATTTCCTGTTGGATTCTTCTTGTAAGAAGAATCTTTGTGAAGGGTGGGTATTTGGCCCCTAGGCCCTCCTGTAGGCATGCTGAAATTAATCTATCCAAGGTCATGAGGTAATGAGGGGTGGAGTCAGTGCTTCTAACCACTGTAAGCCATGTTACCTCTTACATCCAGTTAGTCTGGTATGCCTTCAGATAAAGGAACGTTTTCTAAACAAATTGACAGGCTCTTTTAAAAAAGTTAATTCATAAAACTAAGTATGCGCATTCAACAAGAGAAGAATCTTGTTTTATTTAAGTAATAGGTATGCCATTAGTTAAGAGCAAAAGGAAATCAGAACGTTATCTTCATTTTGAACTCTCCTTTAAGGCAAAACATTAACCCTGCACAAAAATAAAATTGTTTTGTTCTAAAGAGATTCACTCTTGGTGAATTTGCTAGTTTTCGAATTTGGGTCACATTTTGCTCTTGATTATTTAAAAGGTTTTAGGAGTCTTGTAGACTCCAAATATTCATCTAGTCATTAAAACAAGTTGGGGAGTTTTTCTTTATTTGGTCTAGTTTATTTGTTTTGTTTTTTTTTTTTAAGTGTAACCTTGAAACTGCAGCAACACCCTTTAGAAAATGCTAATTACATAAAGTTTTGAAATTCATCTTGGAAATTACCTAAATACATATGTAGGAGGTCAAAGACAAGCAGAACAGTTGTTACATAAAATCTCCACTTTCAAAATACCAAGAAGGAAGAGGTGGGAACATGGTCCAAGATCTAACCTCAACTTTGAACTTCCTGACTTGTGTTAGTTTAAGATATCCCTGTAGCATCATTTAAACATAGTTCTGGTGTATGAATAAACTTCCACTTGGAATTTCCTTTTTTGAAGTCTGCTGAGAATATAAATCAAAACCATATGAGATGCATCTTAATCTAGAATGTAAAATAATATGAGAAGTATCAACCCAGAAGTACGTTTACCAGGATATGCACATTCTGGCAAAATTCTTTATTTAGAATGGAAGCCTCCAGAGAACTGGATTTATTATTTTTAACGTATGATTGTGGAAGCCTAAACTGATAAAAGAAGGGGCTTTTTAAAATAATAGCAGTGGGAATGTTATTCAGCCAAGTAGAATGTTTGAGAAGGACATCTGTTGGCATGGAAAGAGGTTCAGAATGCATTGTCAAGTGAAAAAGCAGATTGCAATTTTATTTAAAGATTATATAAAATAGGTAGTATACTTGGCTTTGATACATGTACACATCTTCCTAATAAAAGAATGAGAGATTACATACATGCCAACAAAATGTGACTCGATCTCCAGATGATAGAATGAAAGTGATTTTTCTTTCTTTTTTCCTTCTTTCTTTCTTTCAGGTGTTTCAAATCTTAGGTTTAGATTTTGATTCTCTTCTGTTTGATTTCATTTAAGAGGAAATTTTAAGTCACTTTTATCTCTTATTCAACTCTGTTCTTAAGGGAAATAATCCTTTTATACCTGAATTCAGTGAGTATTTGGGCAAACGTATTAGTCAAGACCATCATTAATTAAAATTGTTATATGCTCAAAGCTAATCAGGTAATGAAATTACATTTATATTGTACAAGAGTTAGAGTTGCCTAGACCCCCATTTAGAAGTAGTCATGTGTTTACATGACACATAGTTCTGCCATTTCCTACTATGTTCTTAAAATCTGGAGAGATCCAATTAAGATTTTATAACATTAATTACTGAGGCCCAAAGAATTCTTTAAAATTAGAAGTTATCTACTATCTACAAATTGAACTATTAGAAGATTTAAAAACTTTTATCATGTTTTAAACTTTTAAAACTTTTTTATAGTTTATATAACTTTTAAAAACCAATTTGATTGCATTCATGATATATTTATGGGGTGTTTAGTTGACTTAATATCAGTAGGCCATGTGGTAGATAATAGTGTGACACAAATCAATAATGTATCACTGTGTTTGATGAAAAAGGGGTGTTCCAGCATACAGGTGGTTTTCCATCTCTTCAGTTGGGAGTTTAATCTCCCCCCACCTTAAATGAGATAAAGCTATTTCAACTACCTGTATTCATTTTAAATCGCTCTCTGTAAGGGATATATAATGTCAGTGTCTATTAATGATTTGCAAAATAGAAATCCCAATATTTAGAGAGCGAACCTCTAAGCTCAATGCTCTCTTTGGCCTTGAAGAACATGGAGAAAAATGAATCTGTAGCTGAAGACCTAATAAAAACTTAATTTCTTGAATCTGCCCTGATTTTCTGGGATAAGTGATGTATCTTTAGAAAATTATTCACAGAACCAATGCCACTGCATAAAAGTAGAAAGCATTCCAGAAAACTGGCAAAGACACATTGAAAAATTATCATTAAATATTTTATCCCAGGGCTTCCCTGGTGGCGCAGTGGTTGAGAGTCCGCCTGCCGATGCTGGGGACACGGGTTCGTGCCCCAGTCCGGGAAGATCCCACATGCTGCGGAGCGGCTGGGCCCATGAGCCATGGCCACTGAGCCTGTGCGTCCGGAGCCTGTGCTCTGCAACGGGAGAGGCCACAACAGTGAGAGGCCTGCATACCGCAAAAACAAAACAAAACAAAAAAAATTTATCCCAGTAAATATTTTAAAATAATACACACACACGTACACCATCAAGTTTTTATGTACAGTCAGATAGTAAAATTACACTTGAGTTGTGCACATCTTATCTTGGGATTAAATTAAGCAAACATGAGTTTTGACTGATCCAGGTATTAGAGTTGCTAA
The DNA here is from genome assembly GCF_951394435.1 of Stenella coeruleoalba. Taxonomy (NCBI): domain Eukaryota; kingdom Metazoa; phylum Chordata; class Mammalia; order Artiodactyla; family Delphinidae; genus Stenella; species Stenella coeruleoalba. The sequence continues at coordinate 9,405,164 of NC_137164.1, read as the reverse complement.
AAATTAAATGCACAAAGCCTTGAGTTGGGAGTCAGAAGCTTTGGTGATGTTGTATCTTGCCGTGCCAGCCCTACGGGGAGTGAAAGACATGAATAGGGTCTGTAGGATTCTTGTAGTTATTTTATCCAGACAGATCTGTGCTCCTTCTGATGCCTGCGTGGAACAATTTTCCCTGATATCATGAAAACTTCTGGTGTAATTGCAGTACCCACAATTATAAAAGAGTTGGGCTAAGCAGCTGGAATAGCAGATAAGCCTTTATAAGTATAGACATCCAGATATGTCTGAAAATAGATATAGAAGGGGTTTTATTCCCTAAAGACATGAATAATTTTTTTTTAACATTTAAAGAGTAAGTCTTAAAGCAATATAGGATAGAAGAATACCTGTCCAAAGCCAAGATACCTGACTTCTTAGTGGTGGTAGGACTTGTCCAAAGCAGTTGCTCTTCCCTGGACAAAAAGTCATGGGCATGACACAGTGAATAGACAGGGACCCTTCTGATTCTGGCCATTTGGCTGACCTTGTGGAAGTTAGAGCTTCTGCTCCTGAGAGCCAGCATCAAGTTAGTTGCCATGGACTCTTTTTCCTCACCTTTCCAATAGAAGCCAAAGAAGCCAAGTGAGAGAGAGAAGCCATCTCCAGAATCTTCATACCCTTGTCCCAAGAAAGGTTCCTCAAGATCTGTTATCGTGGTGGGTCAATATGGAGGTACCTTGGCCAAGGGCGGCAAATTGCAACCCTCTTTCTAATTGTCTGAATCAGTTCTGTGTTCCCCTACCTTGCATTTCAGTTGCATAACTGACTCCATCCCCAAGAATCTCTCGGGATTTAGTGGTAGGCAGTGGCTCCACAACCTGGCAAGGCTGGGGATGTTCATGTGCTTGTGTATGCATGCAGCCTCCCTGAGAGATACCGCAAGTGCCTGATGGGAACAGTATGTACCAAATGAAAGGCAAGAATAAAGAGCTACCCTGCCTCATGGAAAACTGGAGTAAAACAATCTGTTCAGAAACTATTTGGCTAGTAGAACATATATTTTCTGCTTTCCTTTTCTTTGAGATTGATTGCGGGGGTGTGGGGGAGAGGTTTGTGATCTGTGTTCTTGTTTTCATACTATTAGGAATATGGGCATGGAGAATAGTATTTCTGTTCCTTGTTCAGCTGCAACTGAACTTTCGATTTTCTGTGATGTAAGTGTGTATGTGTAGGTGAGAGAAAAAGTGTGTATTTGTAATGTGTGTGCACACACTCATGTGTGGATCCATGTGACAGATAGGCGTGAAAGAATTGTTTACATTTTGACATTTCATACAGGCCAGGCACTGTAGGCAGAGAAGCAGAATTCCAGGCAGAAATTATTATGGAGACTGACTGTGTTCCTTTCTGACACACTAACGGATATCCAGGAACAGCCTCAAGTTGAAATAAAAGTTTGTAGTGCATCCCTATGCTTCATCTATAAAAGGCACAGCTGGCAGCTGTGCTAAACTAGCTTAAGCTAGATTATGCCACTGTCACATGTTGTCCCCCAAATTGTAGTGGCATAAAGCAACACAAGTTTATTGCTTGCTCACATAACGTGTCAGCAGCTGCTCTGCTGTGGCTTTGTTCCCTGTGTCGTCATTCCAGGACCCAGGCTGAAGAATAGCCTCTGAGACATACCAGCTTCATGGTCAAGGGAAGGGTAGGAGAGCTGGCAGAACTAGGTGATGGCCTTTGAAGAGTTTTGCTTGACATTCGCATTCATTACTTCTGCCCACGTTTCGTTAGCCAGAGTGGGTCATTATGGCCAAGCCGGACATCAGTGGGATGGGAAAGTACATGCTTCCCAGTTGGATGAGAACTGCAAGTTCCCTGGCAGCTGGAAAGAGCAGGGACTCATTAGGAACGTATTACAGTGTGTGTGTGTTTTCATTATAAATTTATAATTATATAAAATATATAATTTTATTTAGAATTTTAAATTTATGGTTGTGTATAATTTATGTTAAATATATAATTTAATTTATAATCATATTAAAAATTTAATAGTAAACAAATAATAAATTATATATATTATATATTTTCCCCAAAAAGGCTGAAAAAGAGAGATTAAAAACAACCCTTGAGTGACTAAGAATAGACCTTCTATTTAGGTATAGAATTTGCTTGATTTTTTTTCACTCTAATAGAAATTACTTTTAGGTGGCTAGATTTGCTATGAATCCAGCTTGCAGAAGATACTTCACAACCTGAGAAATAAGGCTAGTGAATTGGTGATGGAATAGTATGTCTCAGCATGTCTGTTACTCTTGCTTTCAGGAAAATAGTACACATAAACCCAGCCATGATTCTCCATCTTAACTGAGTACAATTAGGTGTCCTGAGGATATATACATCTTCCTATTTCTTTCTTCTATAGTTATATATTAGCTGAGTGCAAGATATTTTTCTACACATCAGAAAAAAGGTTGCCTTAAGTTATGGGGAGATAAAATGGCTGTTTATCACTTGGTTCACTGATTTGAATGTTCAGAGATTAATAATCTTAAATTTCTAAAATAACCTGTATTTTAATTCTATTACTAACTTAGAATATCATGGAAATAAAATGCTATGCACATTAGAAAATATTATACTTGGTATACATTTAAGACTTATTCAGGCCTTTTACACATTGCAATAAATATATAATTCAAAGAATGCAAAAAGATGTATCCTGTTGCCATGACATGGGATCTAAATCAAAGCCTATTGTTACTACAAAACTTGGTGTTCCCTCCTGAACCTGTGATTAGGGTTCTAAAGCCCTCCCAAGAGAAGGATGATGGTGGTAGTGCATGGTCCTACCTAATATTAATGCTTGCATCATTCTCGTCCACATATGGACAGAATGGATACGCTGGCACTGGTTTTGACAAATTTGGCCTAGCCTGTGGAATAAATACAGCCTATGGAATAAACACAGCTTCAATAAATAGGGACTTCACTTGAGAAATTTCATCTGAAAACAAAGGAGTCATTTGTCTGAAGAAGTTCGTGAATAATGAAGCTAACTCAGCCGTGCAAACCACCCTAAGCCGACAACCTGAGCCTGTTGAAATGTTAATACCTTGGATATGCTTTAATGGTGATAATTGTGTCAACTGCAGACATCTTGTGGTGGTTGAGTCACCCATAATCTTTCAGAAGCAGGGTGCCCACCACGTCAGCCAGTTTAAATGAAAAAAACAAAACACTGTTCTCAAGCCCACTTTTCTAAATCACATGGAGATCCATGTTGTCTTTTTTTCCCAACTTCTCTTGAGTACTTTTAATGAACGTTAAGAACGTTTAAGACCTACTTAAATTGGAGCCAGTTTGTCCATCAAAATTCCAGGAGATTTGTAAGAAGAACATAAATACATATGCCTTAAACTTTCCACGGTAACCGGGTTCCTTCTAGCCAGCTAATTTTCTGATGATAATAATACTCAATTCGGCCCTAATTTGAATTTTTGGTTTAGAAGAAGAGTGTCCCTTAGAAATACCTTTGGGTATTTAGAAAGAAGAGTATCCCTTTGGGTTAGCTATGGGAAAAGTATTTGCTATGCCGAGAATAACGTAAATTTAAAAAAAAAATGTATTGAAATGCTTAGGTAGGAGAACACACTGTTCCGAGCACTTTAGAAGCACCAGTTTAAAAATTCAGTGAGAGAGTAACAAGAAAGGAGGCCTGCAAACCTGGGCGGTAAATTTGCTGTGCTCAATACAACTCCTTACTTGACTGAGGCCCTCTGGAGCCTTGTCCACCTGACTGTACAAACATCGGTGATATTTCCTTAAAGAAACAGCTTGTAGGGCTTCCCTGGTGGCGCAGTGGTTGAGAGTCCGCCTGCCAATGCAGGGGACGCGGGTTCGTGCCCTGGTCCGGGAGGATCCCACATGCCACGGAGCAGCTGGGCCTGTGAGCCATGGCCGCTGAGCCTGCGCTTCCGGAGCCTGCTCCGCAATGGGAGAGGCCACAACAGTGACAGGCCCGCATACTGCAGAAAAAAAGAAAAAGAAACAGCTTGTAAATCTCTTTTAACTCACATAGACTTCCAGCCTTCTCCACAATCAGACTGTGTTGATGAAGGCCTACTGAACTGTTTCCTCTTGGCTACCTTGATGTTGTCAGCTCAATTGGCAGTATTCAAAAATTAGGTATTTAAAAAATAAGTATCATTCTCAAAACAAAGTAAATTTTCCATTTTTACCAACAATACCATGATATGGGAAAATATTCACAATGTATTTTGTTATATGCAGAAGGTAGTCAACCAAAGATATTACCATCACTACCAGTTTGACAAATAACATATATTGAATTATGTTAACTAATGGGACAAGAGTTGACTTTTTTCTTTCATTGTGCCTTTCTGTATTTTTATAAATTTTTAACACTAAGCACATGTAATTAAGAAATGTGATAATACTTTCTAAAACCAGTGTCACAGGCTATGGTAATTTCCACAGTGACTTCGTTCTCATGCCCTTTGATGTGCAGCAACTCGGGCACCCAGTGAGACAGCCTCCCTCAGCTGTGTCTCTCTCTGGACAGAGGTCCGATCATGGTCTAAGCATGTAGGAAAGGCAACTGAGGCAAAGTGAGTGACTTCCCCCACGTAGAATCACAGATATGTGATGGAAGAGCATGCCAAGCGCCAAACTATCTTCTTTATTTATCGATTGGAAAGGTTTGCTTGGCTTTTGTGCAGGTCAAGCTACCAATTGAAAAACTGAATATCTCCCTTTTCAACCAGTTGATTTCAGCCCCCAAACAACTGTTGACTTAATATCCCAAAACTCCTTGGTTTCCTTGGACTTAGGGGAATGGGTTCTCTTAAGGAGCAGGTCATCCATGTGGGTGGTGGTGAGAGGGCCAAGGAATGTGGTTGGAGGGGAGCAGGAGTGTCGGGCCCACCTAAACCATGTAGAAGAGGCTCTGTTATCCGAGCGAGGGGGGAAGGGTGTTGGGCAAGCAAAACAGATGCTCACTCTAGAGTAAAATGGAAATGATTTTTATATATAATAATTACAAAAATTCTATTGAAATCCTATCGTCTCCGGAGCCAAACAGACTGAATTTTCTCCAGTTACAATGTGGTAACCATGGTCGAGATCAGTAGGCCAGTCTGTTAAGGGCATTCTCTGGTTTCTCCCCACACTTACATTTGCTGCAGGAGACTTGCAGAAGGTTGGTGCTTTGCCTTTTAGCCCTGGAGATGCCACAGGGCCAGGTGTGGGTTGGAAACGGGGAACAAATAAAACTGTCATAATGTGATTTGAATGGCCCTTAAAGCTTTTACATAATTTTGTGCTGGCTAAGCAAGAGCTCAGTGGAAAAGAGATTTTCACACTCTCCTCAAATGTCATTTAGCTCTCATTATGTAGGCCTTGTGAAACATGACACTGGCAGTAATGATTCCTTCTTACTCCTCCAGGCATTTTGGCTGTTGCATGGGTAATAGGCCCCGGGGAACACATTAGCATTTGGCTGACAGGTGTTAGTAGGGGCTGTGGGGAATAGGTAGGAATCGTAAGGCTCTTTTTATCTCCAACTCAGCTTGGTGGGCAGTCACATTTGATAGTGGTTAATTGTGCTCCATTGTTTTGTTTGTTTGCTTTGTCACTAGGTGGTTTTGCCCTTAAGAGTAGGGGGAATGTGTTTGGGAGACATTTCAGAAACAGAACAGCAAGTGTGGTGGGGAGGAGCCATCCACCATGGCTGGGATGTGGCTTCTTCTCATTTATTATTTACTAATTGCAGCTTTTTTTGTTGTTTGTTTGCGGTACGCGGGCCTCTCACTGTTGTGGCCTCTCACTGTTGCGGAGCACAGGCTCTGGACGCGCAGGCTCAGCGGCCATGGCTCACGGGCCCGGCCGCTCCGCGGCATGTGGGATCTTCCTGGACCGGGGCACGAACCCGTGTTCCCTGCATCGGCAGGCAGATTCTCAACCACTGAGCCACCAGGGAAGCCCCTACTAATTGCAGCTTTTGTTGTCTTTTGCCTGGGAGACTTAAAAACAAAATGCCAACCCATTTAAAAAAATCAGCTTATTTGAGAGTTTGATTTACCTGGGTTCTGGTTAAGATTTGACTATTTATGTTTATGTATGGGTAGAGTTTCAGTTCATTATCTAGGTTACTCTTATGAAAAAACAAAACGAAGTTATCTAGGGAGCCTTTTACATAAAATCTCCCAGGCTAGCCTGAGCCCTCTTCCACTGCCCAGCCAGTCTTAGTTTCAAAGACAGTCTTTCCATGAGGACCCCTGCTGCCCACCTCTACCCCAGCTCTCTGTCCTTCTTACCACAGCATCTGGTAGAGTGTACGCTCCTTTACCAGTTACTTCCTGCTCCCCTTTGAGCTTGCTGTGTGGCAGAGCTCCTGCCTTCCAGTTCGCCCCCATTTGTTCTTCTTGGTCTGTCTCTCTGGGGCTCTCCTGCTTAACAGTACATTTCAATAATAGTAAAAGCAATAATAAAATAGAAAAAGGCCTACTATTCATGTAGTTCACATAACAGAATTCTGTGCTTCTCTCTAAGACTTGCTGACTCATAACTGTTTAGAGCATGTCTAGAAATTAGGTATTTTCTCATCACTAGCCCCTGTAGTATGTTGAAGAAGAAAGCAAATCTGAAGCTTGAAATTTTAGAAGGCAACAGCCTATCTTTGACTCGAGAGTGACTCACATTTTCTCCATGTTACAGTCAGAATGTGCATTTCCTACTTCCCCTGAAGAACTTGTGCAGTTATCAAAGTGGAAGCCTTCACATAAGGACTCTCAAATGAGTACTAAATAAAACTTTAGAGACGTACAATAATTGTGCTTTGTACCTTCCAAAGGGAAAACCCAAGTTAGCCAATACAGTACAATCCAGCCAATTCATTTTGACCTGCACTTGTGGGTCTCACCCCTCCTCATAGAAATGCTTTTATTTCCAGCTTGGTGCCCCAGATATTTCTGAATGATGTGTACAAGGCAGGAATGAGACCTATTAGGTCTGTGCTGGTAGTAACTATGTAAAAAAACCCCTCATGTCAGAGATAAAACCCAAGATTTAGAAATCATCAGTCTCTGGAATGACAATCGATTAGGGGATGCCAGAAGAAGCAGGGACTCTGGGACAGGGGCCACCACAGGCCCTGTTTCCCTGGATTTAATAACATATCTCAACCCATATCCAACCAGATCAGTGGGACGGGGCTTTAGGCTTTTGCTCTTCCCTTTGGAGCCTGTGGATGTTCTGGCCTTTGGTCTGTTTTCCTAACATAGACCAGATAGCTCTGTCACATTGAACATTATGCGGCAAAGACACTGAGCTTTCAAAGTAGGTTGCAGTCTCTGGCCCACTGCTGATGCTAGCGTGGATCGTTTTTATGAAGCGATCCCAAGAACACCTGGTACTCTCCAACTTTGGCTACAGGGGAAAACGAATGTCAGAGTAAATGGAAATACAATGACCTGACCGGGCTCCCTCCCAACAGCAGAGGAAGAGGCCTGGGTAGAGACCTGTTGTAATCGGCTGTTTAATTTTGTTTGGAGAAACTGGACTTTTGACAGATGAACTTCTTTTCCCCTGCATTCATATTTATCTAACAGAGTTGTGGTTGGGAAGTGATCCAGGATTCACAAGGTCGAAAAGTGACCGGGTTCACATACTGTAGACTCTCCCCATCTCCCTCCCAAGTTCTCCAGGCAGGTGGTCCCGTGCACTCTTGGTATGTCCACACCAAAATCGGTCACCCAAAGGCCATATCAACCTCTTGGGGCTGGCCCTCAGAGATTCTAGCAGCGCCATCAAACACATGTCTCAGTTCCAGGTAACCAGCTTTACTGTTCCATGCAGCACTCAGCAGCTTGAAAATCATTAGAATGTGCTTGATGAATGCACATCTTATTACAAGGCATTTGGAATTAAAGCCATTAGTAAAATTAAAGAAATAGTAACACACTGGATTTTTGTTAATACCTCTCTTTATGAGAAAATACATTTTCACAAACTGCCCAGTTGTATTCGTTCTTTCATTATCCCCAGAGTAAAAGAATAAAGGAATGTAGAATAAATAGTCTTAGCTTTATCTTTGAAAGTTTAAAACAATTTATTAAAAAGAAATCATAAGGAAGTTTTCCCACCTTCTCCTTAGTCCCCTGTTTCCCTAGTGTATAAATAAGACATTTTTCCCTCCCTGAAACCCAGCCTTTGTGTTCTGTAGTCTGTGGTTTTGCTATTATCCAAATACTTATGGATCAGCATTGAAGATAAGCTTAGCAGACACGTAACAAGTACCTTTGTGATACCTGTTCACTTTATACCCATTTCTGGGTAGGCTACTTACACAGACTTACGTGAGAACAATTTTGCTTTGTAATAACATGCACAGTGCTCACCAGTTCCTCATTCATTGCGGAGGTAGAGACCAGTGGGTGGCCGTTGGACTCACACATTTCCCTTTGTTGTATTTTTCAGAAATTGAGGCGAAGGAAGCATGTGACTGGCTCCGTGCTGCCGGGTTTCCGCAGTACGCTCAGTTATATGAGGGTAAGTTGGGCTTTTCTTCTCTCTTTATAAAGAGAATAAATTCAGAATATGTCCTGTGGTGTGTTTTGACTTCCAAATCTTTCTCAACCATTTTTCCTCCTTGCCTCCACCTTTGCAATGCCCAGGGCTTATCCTGATGCCGATTTAGAAATGAGGCTTGCTTCCTGAGCCTGCCTCACCTTTGGTCCCTCCCCGCTTCTCCCTTCTTTACTTCTTGCTTTGCTCTTTCTGCTTCTCACCTCTACCGCCGATCCCAGCTCTGCCTCTTCCTTCCAGTGTTCTGCCAACAGCAGCTTTTCTGCACTTCCTTCCTTATCCCTTTCCGTGTTTTTTCTTCACTCTCTGTTTTCTTGAAAGTACAATAAATGAATTGTTGATAAATTTCCTAGAAATCACAAAACTAATTTATCTTGAGACTTTTCTTGAGTTCTGTTTACTTAACCTGAAAATGCTTAAGATGTAACATGGATTGGATGTTATTTTTCAGGGTTTTAAGTAAGGTGCTTCTATTGCCAGCATCATACTTACTTCCATTGATGTTTTGACAGTTAATAAACGTACTCACCTTTATCTTACTGATACCTAAAATTATAACCAAAGCATCTGCTTCCTGGATAGTCGTATAGTGAATTAGTCAGGATCCCAGCAGTAAGCATACTCAAGACAATCTGAGGGGGATTTATTTCTAAAAGTGTTCATTGCAAAGATGTGGGCAGGACATAGGAAACCACGAGGAACAGTCCAGGAGCCCAGAGCTTGTAGCAGCACAGCTGTCACTACCCTAGGCCCAAAGCCATAAATGGAGGGAGAGGGTGCCAGAACCCAGAAGGAGAGAGGATCTCAGAGCAGGCCCTAGGAGTGGAGGACGCAGCTGGTGATGGCCGCCTCCCCTGGAGACAACCAGGAGAGTAAATGCCCTGACCTCACACTCCTCCCTCCCTCCACCTCCAGCCAGGGCTTCCCATTGGCCAAACACAAAAGGAAGCAGAGGGCATGGATCCCCTTGAATGCCATCCACAGCTGATCCTGGGGCACAAAGCAGTTTACAAAAAAGTGGAGAGTGAATCTTTAGGGGTAAACTGAGCATATGTAGCACACTAGACAGTATAGACTTCTGTTCCTGATGACGTAAAATTCATGTGGGATGGAAAGAATCAACAAAATTAACCTTTACTCACTGGTGAATCTCATCTATTCACCTAGAAGCTCAGTTTTATATTAAAAAACAAACAAACAAAAAACCTTCTACTTGTCTCACTTAAATTCTGAATGTGCTGTGAAGTCTAAGGTCTCTGATAAAAGCTTTCAAAAAACCATAGCCTTTTAGACAAGGAGGAGGGTCTTACAGTTTTGGTCTAAGCAGCTGCTATTCCCCCACCCCCACCAGCAATGCACTGATTATGAGAGACCCAAAAAGGTTAAGTGACTTTTACAAGATTATAAAGTAGAAGAGTCAGAATGCTCCTTCATGAGATAGATTTTCTACTGTAATGTGCACTCAAAATACTATCCAATTTAAATGTGAAGAGTCTATAAATGACTAAGAAGTAAAGATATCTCATAAGTGGGATGGGCTTGTCATATTGTGTTTAAGCCGTATGCATTTAATGGATGTAATAAGAATAAGAACAAATACTTTTATAGAGCTTACTATGTGCCAGCTACTGTTCAAAACACTGTACATGTACTATTCATTTAATATTCACAACACCATAGGGGAGGTATTATAATTATCATCATCCCCATTTTACAGATGAGGAAACAGAGTCCCAGAGGAGGTTAAGTGATTTGCCCACAGTCTACAGCTAGTGAGTAGCAGAGCCACGACTTAAAGCCAGAGCAACTGGGCTTCCATGTCTGTGTTCCTCATGACTACACATTAACTCCTTCTCTAGCAGAATGAGACAGTCTACATTCAGGAATTGTCTAGAATTCACTCTGGAATTCACTTTTTTTCACCAGAAGAGGAATTGTTTCTCTTTTCAACTTGCAATAAGAAAATTGGTACCCTTAGATTTATTATGATTGACAAATGTCAAATATAAGACGAGAAAGAGAAAGAATGGTAGGATGATGATGATGATAATGGACCAACATTGATGGTTAGATTTGGCCATGGACTTTATTCCAATGATCTCGAGATTTTTACCTCCACAAATGAGGTACCTAAAATTAACACTGTGACCTGAGCATTGCCCATGACCTCCAAATCTGGCATGAGTAGTCTGTGGGAGAAAAGTTACAATGTTGGAATTTCTCCTTTTTTATTGGATAGAATCAGTTGTTTGAGTATTTTGCTGACACTCCAAAGTGACTCAAGATTTTGTTACAAAATAAAATACTTCCGGTATTTTCCTTTCTGAAGGAAAAAAAAAAATCTGCCAAACTAAGTATTTCATGAACTGATCAGGACAGAAGTCAGCAACCTCCACCTTAGGTGGATGGTGAGAGTGGGAAAGTTCTCCGTACAGGCAAAAGTCTGTGACAGTGATGAGCTATAAAAATGCAGGCACTTGGTATGCAGTCCTATCCAAGGTCAAACACTTGGTTATTTTCATATTTCACACTTTTTTGTATTCTTAAAAGCATTTATTGGGATAAAAGTAAAAATTTCTGCTCTGTAAACATTACCAACACACCTGTCAATGGGGAGTAACTGCTGTTAAGATGAGCCATGAGTACAGAAACATGGTGGCCTGAAGATATTGGTGCCCATTCAGATAAAACAAGGCATATAAACTCCTTTGTCTCTCTTTGTCTCTTTCAGACTCACAATTTCCCATCAACATTGTGGCTGTCAAGAACGATCATGATTTTCTTGAAAAAGACCTTGTAGAACCTCTTTACAGGTAAATCATGTGAAGTATTTTTGCTTCTTTGATTGTTCAATGTCTAATAGTTATCACTATATTGAGCGGCGAGTTCAACAACAATTCAGTAAGTACTTATTGAGTACCTACTATATGCCAGGCATGGGTCCAGGCTGTAAGTATATTATGGTGACCATGATCAGTCATGGAGCTTAAATCCTAGTGGGAAGCTTCAGACAATAGATTGGGAAAAAGAGAGAATGAGTGAGAGAAAAAGAGGGAGAGGAGAGATTATCTCAGAGAGTGTTAAGCTATGTTAAAAAAGTAAAACAAACTGAGGCTATAGACAGTGATGGGGTGTGGGTGGGTTAGTGGGAGAAGGCATTGTGGGGGACCAGAGCATGAATGGTCAGGGAGGGCCCTGTAGAGCTCCATGAGTATGTCAAACTCAGCTGTATTTTTTGCAAAGACAAATGATTATATCAGCAAACTAGAATATGTAAGCTCAAGTAGTTATATCTGCAACCTGAAATATTTGAGCCTTCACTATGTAATAGATGATATAAGAAGACAAAGATGAATAACTCCCTCCCCTCAGAGAGTGTCTAATCTGGTTGGAGAAATCTAACTGAAGAAATGAAGCATAAATGATCAAATAAAATAATTATAATTTAAGTAATAATAAAAGATACCAATGTAATCAATATCTCTGAACAATTAAATGTGCATGAGAGGTTCTATGTGTCTGTAGGAATTTGAAGTTTCCTAACTAAAGCCCTGGTGAGAGGTCAGAGCTGAAAATAAATATTACTTACAGGAGGTGAGTCATTTTTCCAAGGCTACAGAGCTAGTTATGGGCTAAACTGACTTTAAAACTGCAGTCCTCATAACTTGCAGTCCAACAGTTTTTTCTCATACATTCTGCATTTGACATAGAAAAGACGGTAGTTTAGGGACTTCCCTGGTGGCACAGTGGTTAAGAATCTGCCTGCCAACGTAGGGGACATGGATTTGAGCCCTGGCGCAGTGGTTAAGGATCCGCCTGCCAATGCAGGGAACATGGGTTCGAGCCCTGGTCCAGGAAGATCCCACATGCCGCAGAGCAACTAAGCCCGTGCACCACAGCTAATGAGCCTGTGCTCTAGAGAAAGCCCGTGCGCAGCAATGAAGACCCAACACAGCCAAAAAAAAAGAAAAGAAAAGATAGTTTAAGAGGAAAGTAATGATGAGGAAAACTTTTGTCAAGATAAGGACACACCGATATATATTAGAATAGTATATAAATAGCCATAGGCTTGCTGATTCTGTAGACATATATATTTCTGCGTTCATAAGCTGGTTACTCTGGGATTCCTATATGAAGGTAGATTTGCGTTAAGGAATGATCTCTGAATGTTGAAGAAGAGCATTACTGTGGGTTTGCTTAAGTGGGTAGAAGAGCAAAGAACTCTTTAAATCACAAATTGCAGGAACTGGCTATTTGGACTCAAAAACAAACAAGCACAAAATGCCATTTGTGAGCGTTTACGAGAAGAATGGGTAGTTTGATTGTAATTCTTTTTTTTATATATATATATATAAATTTATTTTATTTTATTTTTGGCTGCGCTGGGTCTTTGTTGCTGCATGCAGGCTTTCTCTAGTTGCGGCGAGTGGGGGCTACTCCGTGTTGCAGTGCACGGGGTTCTCATCGTGGTGGCTTCTCTTGTTGCGGAGCACGGGCTCTAGGTGCACAGTCTTCAGTAGACGCGGCACGCGGTCTCAGTAGTTGCCACTCAAGGGCTCTAGAGCGCAGGCTCAGTAGTTGTGGCATGCAGGCTTAGTTGCTTCGCGGCATGTGGAATCTTCCCGGACCAGGGCTCGAACTTGTGTCCCCTGCATTGGCAGGCAGATTCTTAACCACTGCACCACCAGGGAAGTCCTGGTTGTAATTCTTTAAAGGCAATGAATTGGAAAAGCAGTGTTTTCTTCTCAGCATGTCTGATGCACACCAAGGCTTCATCCAACTCAGAACTATTGCACCACCACCTCATCCTGAGTTTTCCCTCTTAGTTTTAACCAAGAGTATTTTTACTAGTAAGGTGGCATTTTTTAAAAGAAATAATTTTTATTGTTAATTGTGTTATATTACATTATCGTTCTCCCAATTGAATTTTCTTGAATACTCATAGATCTTTGATTCTCTAATCATGGCTTTTGTTGTTTTTCCCCCCAGTTTTATTGAGATATAATTGACATACAGCACTGTATACGTTTAAAGTGTACAGCATAATGGTTAGACTTACATAATCATGAGATGTTTACCACAATAGGTTTAGTGAACATTCACCATCTCATATAGATACAACATTAAAGAAATAGAAAAATAAAATTTTCCTTGTGATGAGAACTCTTATGATTTACTCTCAACAGTGTTCAGATATGTGACACATACAGCAGTATAATTATCTTTATCATTTTGTACATTACATCTCTACTACTTATTTATCTTATAACTGGAAGTTTGTACCTTTTGATCACCTTCATCCAATCCCCCCTCCCCCCACCTCAGGTAGCCACAGATCTGATCTTTTTTCTGTAAGTTTGTTTGTTTTTGAAGTATAATTGACCTACAACTCTATGTTAGTTCCTGGTATATAACATAGTGATGCTATATTTCTATACATTTCAAAATGATCACACAGTAAGTTTGGTTGTCATCTGTCGCCATACAGAGATATTACATAATTATTGACTGTATTCCCCATACTGTACATTTTATACCTGTGACTCATAATTCTGTAAACGAAGATTTGTACCCCTTAATCTCCCTTACCTATTTCTCTCCTCCCTCCACCCCCCTCGCATCTGGCCACCACCTATTTGTTTCCTGTATCTATGACTCTGTTTCTGTTTAGATATATTTGCTTATTTTGTTTTTTAGATTCCATATATAAGTGAAATCATCCCAGTTGAATTTTTAAATCTATATTTTCTTTAAGTCAAGGTGTTCTGTATATTTATAAAGCAAAATTCACTATTTTCAGTGTACAGTTCTTTGAGTTTTGATAAATGCCTACAATCATGTAACCACCACCACAACCAAGATATAGAACAGCTCCATCACCTAAAAAAACTCCCTGGTTCACCTTTGTCATCAACCTGCTCTCAACCCTTGGCAACCACTGATCTGGTTCTTGTACCCATAGTTTTGCCTTTTCCAGAATGCTATATAAGTGAAATCAAACAGTATGTAGCCTTTCGAGTCTGCCTTTGTTTCACTAATGCACCTAAGATTCATCCGTGTTGCGTGTATCAATCAATATAATTGCTCAGTAGTATTCCGTTGTGTGGATATACTACAATTTGTCTATCCATTCACCAGATGAAGAACATTTGAGTTGTTGCCACTTTGGGTGGCTATAACACCCCTATAAACATTCATATTCAAGTTTTTGTGTGTACATAAGTGCTCATTTCTTTTGGGTAACTTCCTAGGAATGAGATTGTGGGGTGCATATGATAAGTATATTTGAACTTTATCAGAGACCACCAAACATTTCCAAAGTGACCATACCATTTTGTATTACCACCAACGATGTATGAGAGTTCCAATTGCTCCACATCTTTGTTGGTACTCGGTGTTGTCAGTTTTTGTTTTGTTTTGTTTTTAACCATTCTAATAGGTGTCTAGTGTTTCTCATTGTGATTTAACTTTGTATGTCCTTAATGAGTAATGGTGTTGAGTGTCTTTTCATGTGCTTATTTGCCATTCATATATCTTCTCTAGTAAAGTGTCTGAGGTTTTTGCCTATTTTTAAAATTTGGTTGTTTGTTTTCTTATTGAGTTTTTATATTTTTTGCCAGTCTGTAGCTCATTTTTTCAATCTCTTAACAATGTCTTTCGCAGAAGTTTTGAATTTTATTGGAGTGCAGTTTATCATTTTTTTTTTCATGTTTTTAATGTCACACCTAAGAAATTTTGCCTAATGTAAGGTCACAACTATTTTCTCCTTTGTTTTTCTTCTGGAAATTTCAGTTTTATGTTTTATGTGTAAGTTGATCCATTTCAAGTTAATTTTTTAGAAGATAAAAAGTATGGCTCAAGATTCATTTTTTGCTTAGCAATATCCCATTGGTTGACCACCATGTTGAAAAGACTATACTTTCTTCATTGAATTGCCTTTGCACTTATATTGTAAATCAGTTGACCATATATGCATGAGTCTATTTCTGGACTCTCTGTTCTGTTCCATTTATCTATGTGTCTATCCTTTCACAAATATGGCACTTGATTACTTAGCTTTGTGTATGTCTTGGAATCCAGTAGCGTGAGTCCTCCAACTTTGTTCTTCTTTGCCAGGATTGTTTTGGCTATTTTAGTTCCTCTGCCTTTCCATATAAATTTAAAAACAGCTTGTTGATATCAATGTTTAAACTCCTACCGGAGTATTGATTTGGATTGTGTTGACGCTATAGATCAGTTAGGGAAGAATTGATACCTTAACAGTAACAAAACTTCTGATTCATAAACATGGTACATGTCTCTGTTTAGGTCTCTTTTGATTTTTTTTTTTTAACCCTAACTTGTAGTTTTCAGCATATGGGTAATACGCGTACTTGAAAGTACTTAAAAATTTCATGTTTCGTGGTGCTATTCTAAATAGTACTGTTTTTTATTGTTTCGGTCTCCAATTGTTCATTGCTAGTATTTTTTGTTGTTGTTGTTGTATATTGTTCATTTGCATCCTGCAGTCTTTCTACACTTACTCATTAGTTCTAGTAGCTTACGCGTAGACTTTTAAAATATAAATCAAGGATTACATTGTAAACCAAGAATGAAAATTTCATTCCATATTTTTAAATCAGGATTGTAGGAGCAAACCGCTTCTGATTGTGCAGTTCTATTCATTGGATGACGTATGTATCTGAGTGGGTAAAGCTTTGAATCTCAAACACATGGGTGGTAAAGCTTTATCTACTCCCTGCTGCATGTGATCTAAGGTGCCTTGACTAAGTTCTGGACTTTTCCATCCAAGTCGACTTTAAAAAAAAAAAAACTTTCAGCCATGATATAGATTAGCCAGTATAGAAATCATTTCAAGATAAAAAGTTCTGCATAATAAGGTAGTGTCAGCCAGAAAAATTAGGAAGTCTTCTCTTGTAGAACCCATGACCCATTTCTGATTCAGCCCATAGCAGGATTCATACAGACGTACCCAAAAGACAGTACTGCATAAACATGTGGGAATGCAACAACGCCAGACACCACAGTGCTCTTGATAAGGGCCCAGCTTGTGTAAAATTGGTTAGAGTGGCAGGAGGTTGTTATCATTGGAATAATTCTTAGGACGGCTATGTCTCCAAAAATATTATGAAATAAGAAAAGCATTTGGCTGGAGGTATGTGAGCTGAAATTCTCAGGGCGCAGGAGCAGTGGGTAGAACAGAGGCCAAAGGAGTAGTCACAGCGGGGTGATCAAAAGAAACAGGCAGAGTAGGTAGGGCAGAGATGGAGGTAGCTTGGCTGAAGGGAACACCCATGGAATTTCTTTGCCTTCCCTTATGAGTTCCTTCCAGACAAGATTTCCAGAAAGCAGGCTGAAGGAAGACTTCCAGCCTGAGGGCAGTGACAGCACTTGTAAAACTTTGAGATTGATGAGCAGTTAATTAGACACTCACCCACTCACATGGTATATTATGATTAATGCCTGGAGAGCAATAAGGGGTTGTGATTTTATTCATTTTCTTCCTCGTGCACTGCAGACACAGTAATAGAGCTGGTCTCATGTTTTATTTTTAAAGCTTTGTGGGCTCTACATTTCTCATGCA
Organism: Stenella coeruleoalba; assembly: GCF_951394435.1. Lineage (NCBI taxonomy): Eukaryota > Metazoa > Chordata > Mammalia > Artiodactyla > Delphinidae > Stenella > Stenella coeruleoalba. The sequence continues at coordinate 9,387,994 of NC_137164.1, read as the reverse complement.
TATTTGAAATGCTGAGCTAATGCAGAATCCTAACGGGAATCATAGCCAGAGGGCACTTAGCTTCTGCCAGGTAGGCAAATGAAAACAAGAGAGCTGAAGGTCTCCTGTAAATGTTACCCACAAGAATTTTACTCACTTTTTTTTGTCTGGAAGTTTCTCTCCTGTGTGGACAGACAATTAATATCCTGGGTCCCGATTTACTCTTGAAGAGTTGTTGAGCAGTGTTAACTTTTCATTGGCTTGAAAAAATAGATTGTACTAAGGATGTCCGTGGCTGGGAGGACCGACACCTGGCTGGGCATATGTGGATGTGTGGCTCTCATGTTCAGGTCTCGGAAACCAGACAGGTTTGCTGTCTTTAGTGAAGGTGTGAACCTCCAGAATGGTGACCATGCCCCACCATTGCTTCTGCAACTCTTGACAGCGCCAGTACACAGTAGCCGTCTGTAAATATTTGTTACTGCAAGTCAGAACAGTGCAGTCTCTGTTACTTAGCAACCACAACTATAATTCTGTTTTTATGTGTTTTGATTGAATTTGTAATTGAAAAATAATTTCCCCTGTGAGTAATGAAAAGCTAATTGCAAGTCTAAGTACCTGGATGAAACTAACCATCTCAAAATGGAGGCAGAGCCAAGGTATCACAATACCTTGCAAAGTTTGTCACCTTTAAGGCAAATTGCAGCAAATCAAAGCTCCTGAATGAGATTTTTAAGAAGTGGCATGTTCTATTAGCATTTTGGTTTGGGACATTTTCTCAGACTGCTAACATAGGGCCTTGATGCCCAAGATGATCTCTGAATTTCTAATTTAATGTTAGATCTGCCTAACTTATGTTGTTAATAAATAGTAACTAATCACAACATGTATAAGACAAGGGCATTCACCTTGTTCAGTACTGTTTCATGGAGATATGGAATTGATTAGGATTATAGTGCATCTGTCACTGCCCTTTGTATTTAAAAGGACAACTAATGACAATGGATTATAATGTGGGATGAGGGAGAGGGTAAGAAAGAATGCTGACAAAAGTGATTTTTACAGTTTACCTCTACACACAAAGGCACATATTTGATTTGAGTTATTTAAGTAATATTATTAATTTTAAATAATGGTAATCTATGAAAATGGATAATATACTTTAAATTTTCCCTTTAAGGATATCACAGAAAATGTACAATGTTATATATTGTGTTATGTCATATAACACAATTTGTGACAATTACCTAGACTGAAACCATAGACAAATCATTGGGAGAAGGATATAGGTGGTTACATGATAATCATGGTCATTTTGAAATTCTGAATCTATAAATTAAATACAAATCCCAATAAGGGGTGATTTCATTTCTTTAGAACACAAAGTGCTCACCAAGCATGACTCTAAGTATTGTACAAATATTTACTCATTTAGTTCTCATAACAACCCTATAAGATAGGCTCTAACATCATTCCCATTTTACAGATGAGGAAACAGAGGCACAGAGGTATGAAATAACTTGTCGATTTACAGTTAGTAAATAGCACTGCTAGGATTCAAAGCCACACAGGCTGCTTCTGGAGTTTCCAAAGAGAGCTTAGGTCTTTTTGTGAAACACAATTTGGAGTGTTTTTCATGTCCTCCTTTAAAGGTAATTCTTCCCGAGATGTTTACGTTGCCTTGTGATGTTCTGAATTTAACTTGTAAGTCCCAAGGTTAGAAATTCTCATTGCATTTGTGCCTTCATGGACCTCAACTGTAAACAAATAATCATATTAAAGTAAGAGTTTAAAGCACACTTTGTTCTTTTGTGAAGTGTTTAGAACTGATTTACTGTTGGAGAGTAGCGGTACTTTGTCAACTGTTCCTTCAATTCATTTCATCAAGGCTGTCTCTTGAGGGCCTTACTTTACTATGGAGACAAATGAGACAGAATCCTCACCCTGAGATCTCAGGCTAATGCTGTGATTCTCAACCCGAGATGGGGCAGCAGTTTGCCCTGTCTGGAGGTCTGGGAACGTTTTTGCTTGTCACACCTGTGGTGATGCTACTGGCATCTAGTGGGTGGGGCCAGAGATGCTGCTAACCTCCCACAATGCACAAGGTAGCACCCGCCGCCCCAAGGAATTATCTGTCCCCAAATGCCCACGGTGCCTAGGTTGACAAATGAGTAATGATTTACTTGGACAAATGATGTAATCACTGTAAGTACAGGATAGCTAAGGGGGAAAGAGCTTCAGAGACAGTTTCCTGGGAAAATGACCCTAAAATGCCAGTAGGAATTACCCAGACAAGAACACATGAAATTTTGATGTGGTTATTTTCAACTTTCACTTTTGTTTTTATAACTAATTTAATGTGCAGGAAAGGCATCTTCATCCCCACCCCTACCTGCCACCACAAACCTCACCCCAAGGTAGCCTGTATAGAATGGGAGCAGCCATGGAGTACAGACAAGTACAGACATGGAAGGGTCAAACATAGGGGATTTCCCACATGAAAAACATTGACCTTTCTATATATTTTTTAATATCTTTATTGGGGTATAATTGCTTTATATTATTGTGTTAGATTCTGCTGTATAACAAAGTGAATCAGCTATACATATACTTATAGCCCCATATCCCCTCCCTCTTGCATCTCCCTCCCACCCTCCCTACCCCACCCCTCTAGGTGGTCACAAAGCACCGAGCTGATCTCCCTGTGCTATGCGGCTGCTTCCCACTAGCTATCTATTTTACATTTGGTAGTGTATATGTCCATGCCACTCTCTCACTTCGGTCCAGCTTACCCTTCCCCCTCCCCGTGTCCTTAAGTCCACTCTCTACGTCTGGATCTTTATTCCTGGCCTGCCCTAAGTTCTTCAAAGCATTTTTTTTTTTTTTTTTTAGATTCCATATGTATGTGTTAGCATACAGTATTTGTTTTTCTCTTTCTGACTTACTTCACTCTGTATGACATACTCTAGGTCCATCCATCTCACTACAAATAACTCAATTTCATTTCTTTTTATGGCTGAGTAATATTCCATTGTATATATGTGCCACATCTTCTTTATCCATTCATCTGTCGTTGGACACTTAGGTTGCTTCAGTGTCCTGGCTATTGTAAATACTGCTGCAGTGAACATTGTGGTACATGACTCTGAGTTATGGTTTTCTCAGGGTATATGCCTGGTAGTGGGATTGCTAGGTCATATGGTAGTTCTATTTTTAGTTTTTTAAGGAACCTCCTACTATTCTCCATAGTGGCTGTATCAATTTACATTCCCACCAATAGTGTAGGAGGGTTCCCTTTTCTCCACACTCTCTCCAGCATTTATTGTTTGTGGATTTTTTAATGATGGCCATTCTGACTGGTGTGAGGTGACACCTCATTGTAGTTTTCTGTTGCATTTCTCTAATGATTAGTGATGTTGAGCATCCTTTCATGTATTTGTTGGCAATCTGTATATCTTCTCTGGAGAAATGTCTATTTAGGTCTTCTGCCCATTTTTGGATTGGGTTGTTTGTTTTTTTGATATTGAGCTGAATCAGCTGCTTGTATATTTTGGAGATTAATCCTCTGTCACTTGCTTCATTTGCAAATATCTTCTCCCATTCTGAGGGTTGTCTTTTTGTCTTGTTTCTGGTTTCTTTTGCTATGCAAAACTTTTAAGTTTCACTAGGTCCCATTTCTTTATTTTTGTTTTTATTTCTATTTCTCTAGGAAGTGGGTCAAAAAAGGTCTTGCTGTGATTTATGTCATAGAGTGTTCTGCCTATGTTTGCCTTTAAGAGTTTTATAGTGTCTGGCCTTACATTTAGGTCTTTAATGCATTTTGAGTTTATTTTTGTGTATGGTGTTAGGGAGTGTTCTAATTTCATTCTTTCACATGTAGTTGTCCAGTTTTCCCAGCACCACTTATTAAAGAGGCTGTCTTTTCTTCATTGTATATTCTTGCCTCCTTTATCGAAGATAAGGTGACCATATGTACGTGGGTCTATCTCTGGGCTTTCTATCCTGTTCCATTGATCTAGATTTCTGTTTTTGTGCCAGTACCATACTGTCTTGATTACTACAGCTTTGTAGTATAGTCTGAAGTTAGGAAGCCATATTCCTCCAGCTCCATTTTTCTTTCTCAAGATTGCTTTAGCTATTTGGGGTCTTTTGTATTTCCATACAAATTGTGAAACTTTTTCTTCTAGTTTTGTGAAAAATGCCATTGGTAGTTTGATAGGGATTGCAGTGAATCTGTAGATTGCTTAGGGTACTATAGTCATTTTCACAATGTTGATGCTTCCAATCCAAGAACATGGTATATCTCTCCGTCTGTTTGTATCATCTTAAATTACTTTCCTCAGTGTCTTATAGTTTTCTTCATACAAGTGTTTTGTCTCCTTAGGTAGGATTATTCCTAGGAATTTTATTCTCTTTGTTGCAGTGGTACATGGGAGTGTTTCCTTAATTTCTCTTTCCAATTTTTTATCATTAGTGTATAGAAATGCAGCAGATTTCTATGCATTAATTTTGTATCCTTCTACTTTACCAAATTCATTGATTAGCTCTAGTAGTTTTCTGGTAGCATCTTTAGGATTCTCTATGTATAGTATCATGTCATCTGCAAACAGTGACAGCTTTATTTCTTCTTTGCTGATTTGGATCCTTTTATTTCTTTTTTGTCTCTGATTACTGTGGCTAAAACTCCCAAAACTACATTGAATAATAGTGGTGAGGGTGGGAAACCTTGTCTTGTTCCTGATCTTAGTAGAAATGGTTTCAGTTTTTCACCGTTGAGAACGATGTTGGCTGTGGGTTTGTCATATATGGCCTTTATTATGTTGAGGTAAGTTCCCTCTATGCCTACTTTCTGGAGAGTTTTAATCATAAATGAGTGTTAAATTTGGTTGAAACCTTTTTCTGCATCTATTGAGATGATCATATGGTTTTTATCCTTCAGTTTGTTAATATGGTGTATCACATTGATTTGCATATATTGAAGAATCCTTGCATGTCTTGGATAAACCCCTTGATCATGGTGTATGATCCTTTTAATGTGCTGTTGGATTCTGTTTGCTAGTATTTTTTTGAGGATTTTTGCATCTATGTTCATCAGTGATATTGGCCTGTAGTTTTCTTCTTTTGTGACATCTTTGTCTGGTTTTGTTATCAGGGTGATGGTGGCCTCGTAGAATGAGTTTGGGAGTGTTCCTCCCTATGCTATATTTTGGAAGAGTTTGAGAAGGATAGGTGTTAGCTCTTCTCTAAATGTTTGATAGAATTCGCCTGTGAAGCCATCAGGTCCTGGGCTTTTGTTTGTTGGAAGATTTTTAATCACAGTTTCAATTTCATTACTTGTGATTGGTCTGTTTATATTTTCTATTTCTTCCTGGTTCAGTCTTGGAAGGTTGTACTTTTCTAAGAATTTGTCCATTTCTTCCAGGTTGTCCATTTTATTGGCATAGAGTTGCTTGTAGTAATCTCTCATGATCCTTTGTATTTCTGCAGTGTCAGTTGATACTTCTCCATTTTCATTTCTAATTCTGTTGATTTGAGTCTTCTCCCTTTTTTTCTTGATGAGTCTGGCTAATGGTTTATCAATTTGGTTTTTCTTCTCAAAGAACCAGCTTTAAGTTTTATTGATCTTTGCTATCATTTCCTTCATTTCTTTTTTATTTATTTCTGATCTGATCTTTATGATTTCTTTCCATTGGCTAACTTTGTGTTTTTTTTAATCTTCTTTCTCTAATTGCTTTAGGTGTAAGGTTAGGTTGTTTGAGATTTTTTTATTTCTTGAGGTAGGATTTTATTGCTATATACTTCCCTATTAGAACTGCTTTTGCTGCATCCCATAGGTTTCCATTGTCATTTGTTTCTAAGTATTTTTTGATTTCCTCTTTGATTCCTTCAGTGATCTCTTGGTTATTTAGTAGCGTATTCTTTAGCATCCCGGTGTTTGTATTTTTTACCGTTTTTTTTTTTTTCCTGTAATTGATATGTAGTCTCATAGCATTGTGGTCGGAAAAGATACTTGATACAATTTCAATTTTCTTAAATTTACCGAGGCTTGACTTGTGACCCAAGATATGATATATCCTGGAGAATGTTCCATGAGCACTTGAGAAGAAAGTGTATTCTGTTGTTATTGCATGGAATGTCCTATAAATATCAATTAATTCCATCTTGTGTAATGTGTCATTTAAAGCTTGTGTTTCTTTATTTTCATTTTGTTTGATCTTTCCATAGGTGAAAGTGGGGTGTTAAAGTCCCTTACTATGATTGTGTTACTGTCAATTTCCCCTTTTATGGCTGTTAGTATTTGCCTTATGTATTGAGGTGCTCTTATGTTGGGTGCATAAATATTTACAGTTGTTATCTCTTCTTCTTGGATTGATTCCTTGATCATTATGTAGTGTCCTTCTTTGTCTCTTATACTAGTCTTTTTTTTAAAGTCTATTTTGTCTGATATGAGAATTGCTATTCCAGCTTTCTTTTGATTTCCATTTGCATGGAATATCTTTTTCCATCCCCTACTTTCAGTCTTATGTGTCCCTAAGTCTGAAGTGGGTGTCTTGTAGACGGCATATGTATGGGTCTTGTTTTTGTATCCATTCAGCCAGTCTGTGTCTTTTGGTTGGAGCATTTAATCCATTTACATTTAACGTAATTATCGGTATGTGTGTTCCTTTTACATTTTCTTAATTGTTTTGCATTCTTTATTGTAGGTCTTATCCTTCTCTTGTGTTTCCTGTCTAAAGTTCTTTTAGCATTTGTTGTAAAGCTGATTTGGTGGTGCTGAATTCTCTTAGCTTTTTCTTGTCTGTAAAGGTTTTAATTTCTCCACTGAATCTCAGTGAGATCCTTGATGGGTAGAGGAATCTTGGTTTTAGGTCTTTCCCTTTCATCACTTTAAATTGTCCTGCCACTCCCTCTGGCTTGCAGAGTTTCTGCTGAAAGATCAGCTGTTAACCTTATGGGGATTCCCTTATATGTTATTTGTTGCTTTTCTCTTGCTGCTTTCAATATTTTTTCTTTGTATTTAATTTTTGATAGCTTGATTAATATGTGTCTTCACATGTTTCTCCTTGGATTTATCCTGTATGGGACTCTCTGTGCTTCCTCGACTTGATTGACTGTTTCCTTTCCCATATTAGGAAAGTTTTCAACTATAACCCCTTCAAATATTTTCTCAGTCCCTTTTTTTTCTCTCTTCTTTTGGGACCCCTATAATTCGAATGTTGGTGTATTTAATGTTGTCCCAGAGGTCTCTGAGACTGTCCTCAATTCTTTTCATTCTTTTTTTCTTTATTCTGCTCTGCAGTAGTTATTTCCACTATTTTATCTTCCAGGCCACTTATCTGTTCTTCTGCCTCAGTTATTCTGCTATTGATTCCTTCTAGAGAATTTTTAATTTCATTTATTGTGTTGTTCATCGTTTGTTTGCTCTTTAGTTCTTCTAGGTCCTTATTAAACATTTCTTATATTTTCTCCATTCTATTTCTAAGATTTTAGATCATCTTTACTATCATTACTCTGAATTCTTTTTCAGGTAGACTGCCTATTTCCTCTTCATTTGTTTGGTCTGTTGGGTTTTTACCTTGCTACTTCATCTGCTGCGTATTTCTCTTGTCTTCTCATTTTACTTATCTTACCGTGTTTGGGGTCTCCTTTTCTCAGGCTGCAGGTTCATAGTTCCCGTTGTTTTTTTGTCTGCTCCCAGTGGGTAAGGTTGGTTCAGTGGGTTGTGTAGGCTTCCTGGTGGAGGGTGCTGGTACCTGTGCTCTGGTGGATGAGGCTGGATCTTGTCTTTCTGGTGGGCAGGACCACGTCCGGTGGTGTGTTTTGGGGTGTCTGTGAACTTATTACAATTTTAGGCAGCCTCTCTGCTAATGGGTGGGGTTGTGTTCCTGTCTTGCTAGTTGTTTGGCATAGGGTGTCTAGCACTGTAGCTTGCTGGTCATTGAGTGGAGCTGGGTCTTAATACTGAGATGGAGATCTCTGGGACAGCTCTCGCTCATTGATATTATGTGGGGCCGGGACGTCTCTGGTGGTCCAATGTCTTGAACTCGGCTCTCCCACCTCAGAGGCTCAGGCCTGACAGCCAGCCAGAGCACCAAGACCCTGTCAGCCACATGGCTTTTGGGAAGTCTGAGGTCTTCTGACAGTGTTCAGTGGGTGTCCTGTAGGAGCTGTTCCACATGTAGATGTATCTTTGATGTATTTGTGGGGAGGAAAGTGATCTCCATGTCTTACTCCTCCGCCATCTTAAAGGTCCTCTCTCTTCATACCTCCTGTTGCTAGAGCATCCACATTTCATCAGGGCTGCCAGCCGGCAGATACCACCAGGCCGTCCACTTCTTGGTCAGTAGCTCCCTGCACAGCTGCTACCCAGGGCCCAACTCTAGTGAGCCCCTGAAACCACTGATCATGGGGCTTTCCTGATCTTTATAGTTTTTAATGGCCTCTTATGTAACCTTTTCCAACCAGCTACTTAAAATGACTTCAGGAAGAATACACAAGAAACTACAAAATAGGACAGCAGGGCAAAAGTAGCAGTTTATATTATTAATATTATTCACTTCTCTCTCTCTATTTTTTTAGATATTTTTATTGCATTCTTAAAAACATTAGCAATGTTTTTAAAAATGCCTTGCTTTGCCACATATATAATAGATTACCATGGCTACCATTTTGTGAGTGTTTAGTGTATGTTGACTAGTATACTAAGCTCTTGACATTGATCTCGCTTAATTCTCACAAGAACCTATGAATAACCGGTGCTATTATTATTGCTGTTGTTGTTCAGAATTCAGGGGGACCAGACTTCTCCTGGTTTGAGCAGCTGGGTGGTAGTGACGCCCGTCCTTGAGTCAGGAAACAGCCGAGGAGGGAGGTGAGGAGAGTCCGGCCAGGGTCTGAGTGGGGAAGGAGTGATGAGCTGAGGCGCCTGAGGGGCCAGTGCCAGTGGAAGTGTCCAGGTGCAGTTGGGTGTGCGGGTGTGGAGCTGGACAGGGGCCTCAGCTGGAGACAGAGATGTAAAGTCATCTGCATATGAAGGTATGAGGTCCCGAGAGTGGGACAGTAAGGAGAAGAAGACCTAGGCTGGTCGAGGGGGACCCCACGTCTATGGGGCAGGCAGAGGGAGGAGCCGCGAGACGCCCCTTAGCTCCAGAGAGTGAGTGCTTCGTACCATCCAGTTCTCCCCCTCCACCCTGGGCTGATTTGCTTTCTTTCAGTTTTCTCAGAAATCTCTCATATGACCCTTGCTTCAACTTGGACTAATTCTCACTAGAGAAATTTTATCTGGATTAGATGCAATTGTTGGGAACAGTTAAAAAGCTAAGGATACCTCATCTGACTTCTCTGATACAGGAATATGTGAATTTAAACTGTGCCTGAAATTCCCAAACTAAAGAAGCCCAAGAACACCTGGACTTTTGTTTATAGCTCTTTACTTTTGGACCACTGTGGCTGACGTCCTTTATCGATTTGCCAGAGGAACTTACACTCTTCACTGAAACCCTCATTATTAGAGTCTGTTGCTTATTTAAAATTATTTTCTGGAGATGTAACGTATAGCATGGTGACTATAGTTAACAATACTGTGTCGCATATTTGAAAGTTGCTAAGAGAGTAGATCTTAAAAGTTCCCATCACAAGAAAAAAAATTACTATGTGTGAAGATGGATGTTAACTAAACTTATTGTGGTGATCATTTCACAGTATATACAAACATCAAATCATTATGTCGTACACCTTAAACTTATACAATGTCCTACATCAATTATTTCTCAATTGAAAATATATATTATACAAGTTACACGGTCCCACACGTACATCCTTTCCCCCTTAATCAACATCACATACTACTTCATTTTCTTTGCACAGTGAGATCAGTCCACGCTTAACCATTTCTCTCCCACACCTCCACTGACATCCAGGGACAGTTTGTGGGGTTCCGGGCTGGAAGAGGGGCCAGCATTTGTGCTGCCGCAGGACCACTTGGTAGAAGAGCAGCCAGAGTGAGAAGCTCAGCAAAGGGGAGGCATGGCCTTCACTGGCTCAGCTGTGGCATGGTGACAGCCACTCGTGCACTTCTAATTACACTCTCCCCCCCACCCCAGTCACCGTAGGGCCATCCTGCTGGATGGCCTGTGATATTTGAAAGGCCCCACGTTGGGTGAGTACATACCAGACAAGTGCATGTGGCATAGCTCTCCACCCTGCTCTGCAGAATCTGTTTTGTAAACTCCCAGACAGACGGGGAGCGTTTCCCAGGCCCCGCAGAGGAGGAGCTGCTGCTCCCGGAGGTGCTGGCCTCTGATCCCCGGAACAGGTGACTGGTTTCTGACCATCTTGGAGGACCACACCCGGAACACTCCTAAAGAGACGGGGCTAGAGACCTTTAGCCTCTGACACTTGAGCGGAGGGTGAGAAGTTCAGGCTGCAGCTTTAATCAGAATCAGATGAACCCGTACCCCTGCTTGTTATTCCTCTTGAGGCTTTGGCAGGAATATTAGAAAAATATCACAGGAAACTGACCATTAAGTCAGCATGGGAGACCTCATGACCAATCTAAAGTTGGCAGTTTAAATGTAAAATACAAACCTAAGATACGAAGAAGAAAAGGGCCCCATTGCTGTCATTCATGCGTCAAGTGCAGAGGGCCGCTCTGTGTCTCCCCAGGCTCTGTCACAGTGGCCGAGGGGGCACTTTGCTCAGACAGGGCCCAGACCACCCTCCCTGTCTCCCACTGGTCCCCGCACAGCGCACTCCCTGCTCACGAGTCCCCAGCCCTCCCAGCAAGCACACTGCCTGCCTTTCCCTCATTCTCCTGCTGGCCTTTGGGCTCTGCCCTCCCAGGCGTCCCCTCCATGCTCGGGGCAGTCTGGACACAGCTCACTTCACGCTGACCCTGGCCTCGCTCCCTCTGGGCGTGGTAAGCTGGGGAGGCGAGGACTCCCTCGCAGTTCCAAAGTGCTCGCCGGTAGGAACCGTGTCTTGTCCGGTGGTACATCATGGGCGCCTGGTGCTCCGTGGCCCTGTGCCGGGCAGGAATTCAATAACTGTTTGTTAAATTGAACTGGCACCTGGCAGAAAATGACCCGTCAGTTCACAAATTATTTTACTGCTTCTACCTGTGAGAGAATGTTGTGTGGCGATAAATTATTCATTTTCTCTTCAAAATACCCCAAATCTCTCTGCTGCTGAGCTACACTTCTTCTTGGGGATCATTCACTGCTCAGCCCTCTACTCAGGCTTCTCTGAAACTGCCCATGATGACTGCTGAACCCAAAAGGCATATTTTAGGTTTTGTATCACTTACTCTTTCTTAACTATTTGATACAAATAACTCACTGCACCCCCCACCCGCCCGTCTGTAATGCTCGTTCTGTGGCTTCCGTCTCTGGCTACACCTTCCCCAGCCCAGGTCCTCCTCTACCCGGGCCTTGAGCACAGGAGTTTCCGGGGTTCTGAATTCTCCCTGGATAATTAGTTTAATTATTATGTCTCCTCTGTGTGTATCATCTACATGCCGATCATTCCCAAGTAGGTCTGGATGTCGCAAGGTGCCCCAAAATTGAACGCATCACAATGTAAGCTTGTTATCTTCTCCATGTCCCAGCTCCCAGTACCTCCCTATTTCACTGTTTTCTATGTTTAAAGGCACAGTGACCAAAGCCTGAAATGCAGAGTCATCCTCTCTTTCTCCCTGGCCCCCAAGCTTCTACATCACTGGCCCAGTCTTCAGCTGCTGTCACTTCCTTTCTGCTCTTCTTTGCCGTCTCTCACCTAAACTATTGTAACCATCTTCTACCCGCCCTTCCTCAGCTCAGTGTCCGTCCTGCCCCCAGGTGTGTTTCTGACATGCGGTGGAATTACATCACTCTCCTAATACCCTTCAAGACCCTCACCCCCAGCCCCCACTGCCACAGATTGCTCCTAACATCTTCATCTGGGCCCTTCATGATCTGGGCCCTGCTCATCCCACCAGTGATTCCCACTCACATCCTTGCAGTTCCTAGACTAAAGCATGCCATTTAATGACCGCTGGCTTCGCCTGCCGTTCTTTTAACCTAGGCGGCAAATTGCTATTAGTCCTTCATAGCCTTGCTGAAACATTGCCTCTTCTGGGACGTTTTGTCCTTATGTGTTCAGAAAGTGAATTGCTTCTTCTCTTATTCATCATATTTACATCCCACATGGGACGGGAAGATCCCCGAGGACAGGGACCACATCTTGCTCACCTCTGCATTCCCAGCCACTCAACCTGTTCCTGGTACGTGGTGTCCAGTGTCGGATGAACATATCTCGGCTTCTCTTCGTGTTGACTTTTCCACCAGAGCCTCACGTTTCACTTTTAAAATGAGACTTTTGACTATTTCTCCTTTACTAATGTATTAACCGTTCTAAAGTCTCCTGAAGAAAAGAGTAAAAATTAACAGGTTCTGGGAGCAGTGGACATTGTGGACATGACTTCTGAAAAGGTCAAACTGCTTTGCTTACCTTAACACGTAAATCCAGTTTGTCCAGAGCACAAACTGGACAGCTTCGTCACGTGTCATGGGTTTCCTCTTTCCGTGGAAAAGGTGGACGGGGGAAGGAAACTACCATTTATTGACTAGCCTATTGACTAGGTCCATGGCACAGGCTGTCATTTCCCAGGCCCTGCTAGATTTTCCCTGAGTAGGCAGGAGCAGAGAAATCTCTGGACAAGAAGTCCAGCTCTCTAGATGATGCATGGTTCCCTTGAGCAAGTGTTTCTCTCAGAGCCTTAGTCTGCTCATTTGAAAATAAAAGGGTCAGGCCAAGTGGTCCCTAGAGCCTGCCAAGTTCTAATGTTTCCTTAGCAAACATTTACCAAGTGGATTCTCTCTGAGCCAGCGCCTGTGCTGGGCGTTAGAGATGCAAATAAGGTGCAGCTCTCAGCCTGTCACATTCAGTGGAGGAGAATAATTCTTTTATTCTGACTATGCAAGGTCTATTGTTACTATTTAAAGTCAATCGCTGATTGGACCTATGTAGAAAAAGTATGTTCAGTTAAAAAAGAAAAACCTACAGAGACAATCATGTATAAAATTACCTGCTAGGGCTTATGCGGATTAGAAGAATAAATTATGGTTCCTGCCTTAAAAGAGGCTCTAATCCAGTGGAAAGACACACCGTTCATGCAGCAAAGAAAATACGTTTTATAATCAAAATTGTTATTCATGCAGGAGTAGCTTTCCAGGCCACCAGTGTTAGACCAACTCAGATTATCTGAAGCGTTTTATATTACTTTATATAAGGTATCATTAAGTTAGAGGGGAACAGATACTGATGCTAAATATTTGTCCTAAATGCAGACTGGCTGCAATCGCAGCAGAACTTCACAGTGGTTTTGATAAAGTGCTGTGAACACTTCTGTTATATGACATGTTCTTTTACCTGAAGCAGCCAGTCCTTAAAGAGGCATTTCCATCTCTCCCCGGTGTGTTTCATCCATTTTGTATTCTCGGAGAGTCTAGCCATTGTTTACTTTACCTTATGCAAGATAAATATAGACTGAAGCTATACCGTGCTAGGAATGTCTACCTAGTTTCAGACCACCATAAAGAGTGCTTTCTCTCTTTTTCTTTTTTTCCCATCTTAAAAAATCAGCTGTTTTTTTTTTCAGCTTTATTGAGGTACAATTGACAAAATTATAAGATGTTTAAAGTATACATGTTGATTTAATAAATGTATACACTGTGAAAGGAGGAGTTGAATGGTTATGTGTATGATACTTGAAATTGTATCCAGAAATTCTAAGATGTCTTTTCTTTTATAAGCCCATTTATTTGTTTGTTTGTTTGTTTATTTTATTATTTATTATTATTATTTTTTTGGCTGCATTGGGTCTTAGTTGCGGCACGTGGGCTCTTCCTTGAGGCATGCGGGCTCTTCCTTGTGGCACACGGGCTTCTCTCTAGTTGTGGCTTGCGGGTTTTCTCTTCTCTAATTATGGTGCATGGGCTCCAGAGCTCGTGGGCTCTGTAGTTTGCTGCACGCAGGCTCTCTAGTTGAGGCGCACGAGCTTAGTAGTTGTGACACGTGGGCTTAGTTGCCCCGCAACATGTGGGATCTTAGTTCCCTGACCAGGGATCGAACCCACGTCCCCTGCATTGGAAGGAGGATTCTTTACCACTGGACCACCAGGGAAGTCCCGCTAAGATGTCTTTAATGATGACAATTTTGTAGATTGTATTGAGAACTAATAAGCAAGTAGAATCAGAACAAAAGAAATGTAGATCACTTTACATCAGTAATTTCAAAGTCCAAGGAATAAAATGATTTTTAAATGAATAAAACAAAGACTACATTTTTTAAAAATAGACTTTGTTTTTAGAGCAGTTTTAGGTTCACAGGAAAATTAACCACAAAGTATGGAGAGTTCTCCTATACCACCTGTACCCACACATGCACAGCCTCTTCCACCATTAACATCCCCACCAGAGGAGCACATTACAACTGGTGAACCTGCATTGACATATCATTATCACCCAAAGTCTGTAGTTGGTATTAGGCTTCTCTCTTGGTCTTGTACATTCTCTGGGTTTTGACAAATGTGTAATGTCACGTATCCACCATTAGAGTATCATGCGAATATTTCACTGCCCTAAAGACCCTCTATGCTCTGTCTACTCATCCCTATCATCCCTCCCTCACTCCTAATACATAGCAACCACTGATCTTCTTACTGGCTTTGCCTCTTCCAGAATGTCATACAGTTGGAATCATATAGTATGGAGCCTTTCAGATTGGCTTCTTCCGTTTAGTAATATGCATTTAAGGTCCCTTTATGTCTTTTTATGGCTTGATGGCTCATTTCTTTAGCACTGAATAATACTCCATTGTCTGGATGGACCACAGTTTATTTTTCCATTCGCCTACTGAAGAACAGCTTGGTCACTTCCAAGCTGTTGGCACTTCCAGTTGCCAGTTTTGGCAGTTATGAATAAAGCTGCTATAAACATTCCTGTGCAATGTCACCTCACACCCATTGATACTGTGGACATGTTGGCTTCAAAAGTTTTGTCACATTGGTTTATATTTTGAGTACATATGTCTTTTAGAAATATAGTATTTGTCTTTATGGCTTAAAAAAATTCCCGTGCAAGTTTATGTGTGCAATAAGTTTTCAACTCTTTGCGTAAGTACCTAGGAGTGCAAACTACTGGAACGTATACTAAGAGTATGTTTAGTTTTATAAAAAACTGCCAAAGTGTCTTCCAAAGGGGCTGTACCATTTTGCATTCCCAGCAGCAATGAATGAGGGTTTCTGTTGTTCCTCATCCTAGCCAGAATTTGGTAATACCAGTGTTTTAGAATGTTGTCGTTCTAGTAGGTGTGTAGTGGTATCTCATGGTTGTTTTAATTTGCAATTTTCTAATGATATATGATATACAGCATCTTTTCATATGCTTATTTGCCATCATTGTATCTTCTTTGGGTGAGGTATCTGTTCAGATTTTTGGTCTCTTTTTTTAATTGGATTGTTTATTTTATTATTTTGAGTTTTAAGAGTTCTTCGTATGTTTTAGATAACAGTCCTTTATCAGATATGATTTTTACAAATATTTTCTCTAAGCCTATGGCATAGCTTCTCATATACTTGACAGTTTCTTTCACAGAGTAGAAGTTTTTAATTTTAATGAAGTCCAGCTTATCAAGTATTTATTTCATAGATCGTGACTTTGATGTTGTACCTAGAAAGTCATCACTAAACCTAAGGTCATACAGATATTCTCCTATGTTATCTTCTAGGGGTGTGACAGTTTTGTGCTTACATTTAGATCTGTGATCCATTTTGAGTTAACTTTTGTGAAGAGTATAAGATCTATGTCTAGACTGACTTTTTTTTGCATGTGGATATATAGTTCTTTCAACATTGTTGAAAACCTGTCTCCATTGTATTGCCTTTACTCCTTTGTCAAAGATCAGTTGGCTATATTTGTGTGGGTCTATTTCTGGGCTCTCTGTTCTGTTCCATTATTCTGTTCATCTCTTCTTTCACCAATATCATACTGTCTTGATTACTATAGCTTTATGGTAAGTCTGGAAATTGAATAGTGTCAATTCTCCAACTTTATTCTTCTGCTTCAAGACTGTGTTGGCTATTCTGGGTCTTTTGCCTCTCCATATAAACTTTAGAATCAGTGTGTTGTCTTATAATTTTCTGTTTAAAACTGGACATTGTAAACATTATAAATGAGGCAACTCTCAAAATCAGATCCCCTCCTCCCCAAAGTTTGTTGTTATTGTTGCTGTTTGTTTAGCGACATTCTTCAACTAATTATGTAAAGTCTGAATCCTTCGTATGACCATGGAAGTCTGTACTCAGTTAGCTTAGTGGTCTGCAGATGATTGGACAGAGATTTCCTTAAATGTCTCGAACCAGTATGTCTGCTGGCCTTTGCCAAGGGACAGTTAGTGCATACTGGGCTATGGTTTCAGTGCTCCAGCAGGAATTTGGTAACTCTGTCTCAGGCTTTATTTCCTGCTTGTGCAGATCATCAAGGTCAGCCAGAGGAGAGAAATTAGACCTTCTCAGGTCATTCCTAGGTATGCACACAGTTCTGCACGTGTGCTTGGCCTTCTAGATTCCTAAGAATATGTCAGAACGTTTCTTAGTCCCTGTGGGTATCTCATTTCCCCAGCTATTCCTTTCATTCCTTTTGGTCCACATCTTGTTTGGTTCAACTGTTATCACCACTTCAGGCAGCTCTGGTGTTAAATAATTGCCACTGATTGTTTTTGACAAACACCCTGGGAAAAAGCTTTTCTCAGTGATGAGCTCAGTGTCAGGTTAAAGAAAGATAAGCCCTGTGAATGGGGGCATTCAGTGAATTGCCAGACAGCTCAAATAATGAAAATTCTTTAAAAATGGACCTTTGGGGAAGGTCAAACCCATTCTGCCCTCTCCAGTGGCTGCCAGGCTGCTGGTTTTCACAAGTCCTCTGATTGTGATGCCTGTCGGCTTTTCGTAGCTCCTGCAGAGCTGAGGAAAAAAGGGCACGTTCAGGTGCCACAGAGCTCACTGTTCCTACATAGATTCAGTAATTTTTCTTACATAGGCACTAGTTGGATTGTTGCAAGCTTTTATTAATTTCCAGATTTTCCTAAAAAGTTGATTTTGACCATTTTTGCCAGTATTTTTGTTATTTTTATGGAAGAGCAGGATTTTGGAGATCTTTACTCCACCATTCCCACTGGTGTTACCCACTTGCATTATTTTTATTCAGCTTTTCTGAAGTATAACTTATGTTCAAAAAAATTCACCAACTTAAAGAATACAACTGGATGCGTTTTGTCAAATATATATGGTTACGTTATGTAACTATCACCACAGTCATGGTATGGAGCATTTCCATTGCCACACTGGCAACCGCTGAGCTGTTTTCTGTCACTGCACCTTTACCGTTTGTACATTTTTTATAGCTGCAATCATATGGTGTCCCCACTTTGTATCTGGCTTCTTTCCATCTGCACAGTGCCTCTGAGGTTCATCCACGTTGCTGTGTGTATTAGGAGTTAGTGCCTCTGTATTGTTGAGTACTTCATTGTATGGATATACAACAATTTTTTATCCATTTGCCTGTTGATGGACATTTGGATTATTGCCACTTTTTGCCTATTTTGTGAATAAAGCTGCTACAGACATTCAAGTACATGTCTTTATATGGATGTATGATTTATTTTATCTTGGATAAATAACTAAGAGTGCAATTGTTGGGTCAGCTGCTAAAAACATGTTTAATTTTATAAGAAGTTGCCGAGCTGTTTTCCAAAGAGGCCGTACCCCTTTGGAAGTTTCAGTGGTTCTATATTCTTGTAAAACTTAGTATTGTAAGTATTTTTAATTTAGACATTCTAGTGTGTGTATGGTGGTGTCTCATTATGATTTTAGTTTGTATTTCTCCAGTGACGAATGATGTTGAGCATCTTTTCATTTACTTATTTGCCATTTGTATATCTTCTTTTAGAAGTATCTGTTCAAATATATTGCCTACTTTTTAAATCAGGTTTTGTGACTTACAGAATTTAAGAGTTCTCTATGTATTCTGCATACGAGTCTTTTATGAGATACATGTTTTGAAAACATTTTCTCCAAGTAGAGGAGCAATTCTTAAGACACAAGCAAATATCTGAGTTTAGAGGAGGTAAAAGGATCTGAATCTAGATAGTTAAATGTTAGAGTCTCTAGCTATAAAAAATAATAAATAAACTTCCTATGTGTGTCAGAAAGTATAAAGCATATTCAAGTATGTGGTATGTAAAGCATGAACCATTTGATGACTTTTGTGTGTGCAGTAGGTAAAAAACTTTTGTGTAGAATAAAATAGTTTGTGTTTCCAAACCATAATGGAATAACAAGTTTGTTAGATAAGTAAATTTTATAAATAACAGAGAATCCTTCCTAAACAAACCTATTACAGAGCTGCCAATAAGAAACATCAACTTATTTAGGTATATATCAGAACTTCCAAGTGAGGAGATATATATATATATATATATATATATATATATATATATATATATATATATATATATATATATATATATTATATATATGCCTTGACCGATGTACAGTTGACTCTTGAACAATGCAAGGGCTAGGGTTGCTGACTCCCCCACTAAGTCAAAATTCACATTTAACTTTTGGTTCCCTAAAATTTTAACTAATAGCCTACTGTTGATCAGAAGCCTTATCAATAACATAAACAGTCAATTAACGCATATTTTGTATATGTGTTACATATTGTATTCTTACAATAGAGTAAGCTAGACAAAAGAAAATGTTATTAAGAAAATCATAAGAAGGAGAAAGTACATTTACAGTGCTGTACTGTATTTTTCAATACTGTAAGTCCATGTCGTCTGCCTACAAGACGTGTGTTGGTACCTACATGAATATTGGTTTATATGATACAAAACATTGCAGATGTTATACATGTTACTAACACATCAAAAATGAAAAGATAATGTGAAAAAGAAATTCATATTTATTTAGAGGTATAACGATTCACGTGTTAACAAAGAAGCAGCAATATGATTGCCTTATGGTAGCCTAGTTTAATTGACAGGATTGCTTCACGGTAGCTTAGCCTACACACTAATGAATGAATCATTATAAAATTTTTATGGCATAAGTAGTGCATCTATATTCATAGTCCAGTACTGGAAACATTGTTACTTTTTTTAAAAACCACTTCCTTGTGATGATAGACTGATATGCAATTTCTCCAATTATGAGAAAGAGGCATATTGTATGGTAATGTGATTTTTTGAAAGCAAAGTTATAAAACAGCAAGAAAACTAATACATTGCTGATTTTATATTAAATATCACCTTGTGCCTATGTAAGGATAGACTAGTATCTACATGTATTTTATGCATCCATGACATACCTTTTTCTCAATTTTTTCGATATTTCTAGGCTAAGGAGTTCATCTGCAAGTTTTTTCAAAATGTTGCAGATCTCAAAATATTTTCCGATATATTTATTGAAAAAAAAAGGTGTGTGTGTGAGTGGACCCACACAATTCAAACCTATATTGTTCAAAGGTCAACAGTATATAATGCATTTAACATACCACTCTTAGCTCTTAGGTAGAGACGTTAATACATGTGGAACTGGCCAAAAAAAACAGGCTGTCAGTTATAGGGGCAAAGGCCAAGAACCTGCAGAAGCCAGCTTCAGACTAGATGGTCAGCTTCTAATCCATAACTGCCTATCATATTTGACACTAATGAATGTCTAGTGAGTGGGCAAACTGGAGATGGCTGAAAATGAATATAGTCATCAAATAATTTTAAGTAAATAAGTGACATGATAAAAAGTTGAGAAATAGAACTGGTTTCAATGTGAAGCATTAGTGAAACCAATTTAAAAGGCTGTTGCCTGACTCTAAGAAAAAGATGAGAAGGGACTGAGCGGGACCAAGGAGAGGCAAGATTTCAAAGATATCATGGAGGTATAATTGATAGGACTTGATGCTCAAATGAATGTAGACCTTGAAGAAGAAGGGTCTCAAGTTGACTCCATTTTCTGGTTTGGGTGGCTTAGTGGTGATGCTCTTAATCAAGACAAGACTTTAAATAGGAAAAACAGGTTTTGAAGAGAATGCAGCAAGTTCAGTTTTAATAGGTGTGTTGGAAGGGCCAGGAGGACCCCACAGATGGATGAGACTAGTGAGTAGTTGGGAATGTAGCTCTGGAGCTCAGGTGAGATGTCCACGCTAGAGAAAGAGGATGGGCATCATCAGAGTCTAGTTTATTTTAAGATGAGATATCTCATTATGCTTGTGCAGAGTAAAAAGAACAAGAACCACAGTCTGAATTCTAAAAAATATCAATAGTTAAGGTGCAAGTATTGCTTGGTGACAGGAAGGAGATAGTGTTTAGAGAGATGAGAGAATTCATCACCTTGAATGCCGAAGACCAGAAGAGTTTCAAGGAAGGTGAGCGCCAATTAGTCCCATTGCTACAAATAGGTCTTTGCTAGAAAGAGACTATGGAATTTGGCGATTAAAAACTCATTGGTCAAAACTGGAAAGAGCCCAATGTCCATGGGATAAACCCATGGACACTTCATACCATATCTTCATACCATAGAATACTACTCAGTAGTTAAAAGGAATGATTATTGCTATACACAACACAAATTAATGTCAAAAACATTGTGATGAGTGAAAAAAGCCAGACACACACAGAATACATACCGTATGATCCCATTTATATGATGATTGGGAGTGGCGGGAGGGGATGTGGTGGTAGGGAAAACTGACAGTAAAGGAGCACAGGAAGACCTTCTGATGTCAAGAAATGTTCTTTATCTTGTTCGAGGGTAGTTACAATTGCCAAAACTCATTGAACTGAAAACTTAAGATCTATGTACAACCAGAATACAAAAAAAAAGTCATTGGTCAAAGATGGGAGGTTTTGCAACTGAATTTGCTGCTTCTAAATTTCCACTAATTTACAGAGAGATATTCCTTTATGAAAGCAAATGTCCATACAGAGAGAGAGAAATCACAGTTACCAAATTTTCAAAGCAGAAAAACAAAAATATGTGGTAGAGGATTTGACAAGCCCAAGAAACAAAATCTAAATGGTCAGTGGACAAAGTCATAGGTCAGTAGACAAAGTCATAAAATAACTCAATTTTCACTACAGAAATCCTAAAAATCCAAAATGTGAAGTGAGATTGAAGGTGAGTCAAAAAGAAGAGGGTTGGGACTTCCTTGGTGGCGCACTGATTAAGAATCTGCCTGCCAGTGCAGGGGACACGGGTTCGAGCCCTGGTCCGGGAAGATCCCACATGCCGCGGAGCAACTAAGCCCGTGTGCCACAACTACTGAGCCTGCGCTCTAGAGCCTGTGAGCCACAACTACTGAGCCCAGGTGCTGCAACTACTGAAGCCCGCATGCTTAGAGCCCGTGCTGCACAACAGGAGAAGCCACCGCAATGAGAAGCCTGTGCACCACAATGAAGAGTGGCCCCGCTCCCTGCAACTAGAGAAAGCGCGCACGCAGCAACGAAGACCCAACGCAGCCAAAAATAAAAATAAAATAAAATTTTAAAAATTTATACAAAAAAAAGAAGAGGGTTGTTTGAAATTCTATTTTATTTTTAAAAATATTTATTTATTTATTATTTATTTTTGGCTGCACCAGGTCTTAGCTGTGGCTCACAGGATCTTCGTTGCAGCATGCAGGATCTTTTGTTGCGGCGTGCCAACTCTTAGTTGTGGCATGAGGGCTCTTAGTTACAGCATGCAGATTTCTTAGTTGTGGCGTGCGATTATTAGTTGGGACATGCGGACTCTTAGTTGTGGCATGCCTGTGGGATCTAGTTTCCTGACCAGGGATCGAACCCAGGCCCCCTGCTTTGGGAGCGCAGAGTCTTACCCACTGAACCACCAGGGAAGTCCTGAAATTCTATTTTAAAGTAGGTAGAGCCGTTGATCCACTCCGCAAGCTAAATCTTGCTGACTTCTCTCCCTAACCATCAGCACAAGACTGGAAGTTTATTCTCTGGAGAGGCTGGACCGAGGGACATCAGACACTGCTGAAAATGGAATACTCTATTGAAAATGGGGGCTCCATTGACAGTCTACCTATATTCCAAATATTGAGATCCCCAGGCCTCTTTTGTAACTCAGCTCCAGAGCACTGGAAAACACACTCAAGAAGAATCTGAGTTCTGAGAAATCTAATCAGCCCATGACTTAAAAAGAAAAAATATATATAGCAACCCCAACTAGAACAGGTCAGAAGGCTCTGAGAAAGACATCTCCAAGGAAATTAGATAGACTGATATATTTTAACACATTTAGATAATTAGGGAAGTGTCTGAGTTTGAATTTAAGGATAAGTACACAGAAAACTGAGGAAACAAATAAGATGCTTATTAACTCCTGGGATAATGAAAAGTTTAGAATGAAAGGAAAAGTAATCAGAGCATGATATACATGTGAATAGCATTTACATGGTCATAGAAAATAAACACTAAATATTGATTTATCAAAAAATTACAAAATTATGACAACTACATAAGAGGCAAAGGGTACAAATGTGCATGTAGGAGGATGAGGGGGGAATGCATAGTAAAAAAAACTTTATCTTTCATAGAACAACGTCAATAGATAATGGCTTAAACTGAAAAATGAAGAAGTAACAGCATATACATGTTGCTGGAAGTAAACACCAAAAGAAACACTTTAAAAAGTTGCCTCCAAAGACTGGTAAATGGAAAAGGACGTGAGGGGTAATGTTTGACTCCTTAAACCATATGCTATAATTTAAAAAAAATCAAATAAAACAAAATAATAAAGGCATTTGCAAAGAGAATTTCATGAAATTAGATTGCAGTGGGTTGAAGAGTGAATGAAAATTAAGGATGTTCTCAGCAAACTGAATAATATAAGGAAGGGGATGTCAGGATGGTGAGTAGAGTTGCTTGATGGAAAGATAAGATTGAAGGAAAATTGGTAGTTTGCTTGATTATGGTTATTTAGGTTGCTAACTAATTGGTTAGTCAGTTTGTTCATGACAGGGATGAGCTTAGAGAAAAAAACAGTGAAGAGTCTGCTGAGGTGAGAGGGAATAAATGAGGTGTCAAAGTCCCAATGAAGTGGTGGATGTTGAAATCAGACACATGATAAAGTGTTAGCTTTGAAAAAGAATAGGAGCATCTCTTTTATATGATGAAGGAAAGAATTGTTAAAAGAATTAGTGACTTAAGCTGTATTTTCCCACTGGCAGTCGTGGCTAAGTCATCTGTTGAGGGATTAGATAGTTTTCATTCTCTGAGAATGGATGCTGACCAGAGACCAAAAATGAAATAAATGCTGGGTAGCAATTTGATGAGCCCAGCTGAGGGAGAATTTCAAAATGTATATATTAGTCAGCACGGGCTGCCATAACAAAATACCACAGACTGGGTGTCTTAAACAACAGAGGTTTATTTTCTCACAGTTCTGGAGGCTGGAAAGTCCAAGATCAAGGCGCCAACAGGGTTCGGTTCCTGGTAAGGACTTTCCTCCTGGCTTGCAGACAGCCACCTTCTTGCCCTGTCCTCCCGTGGCGGATTGAGAGAGAGGGAGGGAGCGCTCTGGTGTCTCTTCCTTTACAGACGTTAATCTTGTTGGATCAGGGCTCCACCCTATGACTTCATTTAACCTTTATTACTTCTTACTCCAAATACAATCACATTGGGATTTAGGGCTTCAGTGTATGAGTTTGAGGAGGACACAGTTCAGTCCATGGCATGTGTAATTCAGCACTATTACACAAGAGCAGAAGAGAAGACAGATGGTTGAGTTGATCCAAATTTGGGGAATTAGTAGGACAGACTGGATGGAAGGTCAAGGTGGCAGACGAATTGAGGGACTGGTGAAAGTATGGCTAAAACTAAGTGCTCACAGCTTCCAAGAATAGTGGAAAGAGAAGCCAGGAAAGGGAAGGGGCAGGGATTGGTAGGCTTCATGGAAGGTCCTCTCAGGTCTGGAGGCTGGAGAACAAATGGGAACTCTTTTACTGTGTACCTTCTCTGGGTACAGTCCTTTCTTCGGACGTGATTGGTTGCTTCTGCACTTTCAACTTCACTGGCAATCAATGAGAATTATCAAACTGGAAGGAAGATTTAGGTTCATTAATGGTAGCAATCATCACATTTTTCTTTCTTTTTAGACGACTAAATACCTTGAACAAGTGTGCCTCAATGAAACTTGATGTGAACTTCCAAAGGAAAAAGGTAGGTAAGCTTACTACACCTTACTGAGACCATGGCTATACCAATAGGAGAAGCTTGCATTCGCAAATGAAAAACAACACGAACTGAAGCAAAATTCTGAAATGCCCGACCGTCAGTGTTTGTTCTCCAAATATCCCATTATATCATAAACATCATAAGTAAGTCTGTTATATATCTAGGCTGACGTCTGTTTGTTTCACTGTTTCATTTTGATTTAGTTTTATCAGAGGGTTTGCATAAAAATGTAAAATGCCTTAATTGTTTATGATAATCTTTCAGAAGTTTTAGTTGTAAATATCCACTCCATATTAGACCCAAATTCTCCACAGTGATTTGTAGATTAAGAGAATGCAGAAAAGAATCTATGGGGCCAAGTGTCTTCTGCCTCATTCTTTCCTGTGGCATTTTATTTTCAAGTGCAGTCAAGATGCATTCATTGTCAGGCAGGTTTGTTTCATCATGGTTGAGGGGTTGGGGGGAGAGTGTAACAGCAAGATTCAGAACCTGCCGCATCTCTCCATTCTCGCCCCTTGCACTTTTCTCTGGTCACAGGGAATGTCCTTCAGTTTTACGAGCCACTATGCTCCCTCCCTCTTCTAGGACTTTGCACGTGCTCTTCCCTCTGTAGGAATAAGACAGGAGATTTTGGTTCTGAAACAAAGCTGTACTTTATTGAGCACTTACTGTTTTCCACGAGCTATGTTATGGCATTTAATCCATTGTGATAGGGATTCTCTGTTTTCTAGAGAAGGAAAATAAAACCTGAACAGGTTAAGTCCCTTGCCCGTGATCTTTCAACCAGTGGAGGAGCAGGGTTTCAATTTCAGGTGTGTCTAACTCCAAAACCGAGGCCCCTAACCACTGCACTGAAAGACCTCTCTTTCTCACTGAATTGATCCTTTTAGGAAACTCAGAATTGAAATCGTTGCCTACTTTTTTCATTTCACATCTTCAGTATGTAACAAGTCAAGCCTTAGTATATTTTGAAGAAGCAGAGAAAACATCTTTGAGTCAAAAGAAAGTGTTCTTTATTCTGGTCTATACAGAGAAGTCATTACAGCCCGTGGATTTTAAGTCACTCCTGAGTAACCTAATCTTTAAAAATAACTTTAACCTGAATTTATGCTCTAAAACAGCACCCAAAAAAAGCACAAATGAATTCTGGTTGACCTCACCTTCAAAACAGCTTAGGGTTTGAGCTGGGAGCCAAAGATTTAAGCTAAGGAGGTAAAATGGTGAAAAACAATATCCAGAGAATATATTAAAACATGAGCAGTTTGTCCAGGTCAAAGAAAAATTGTAAATGTGGGAATAAACATCCCAACAGCTATCTGGCTGAACAGACCCCTTGAGAAGCATACACACTGTTTGCTTGTAACACGTGGTTCTTATTAAACCGAGCGTAGCCACGCCTGTGTGGCTGGTCTGTACGCTGCCGGTGCAGCTCCTTAGCTGCTGTGTGTCACAAAAGCAAATGCCAAAAACTAACAACGGGATTTGTTTTCAACCAAGTGGTGTGATTGGATTCTTCCCTTATTGCCGGCATTTCAAAACCCACATGTGAGATAGGCTTGAATAACATTTGTTAGACTCTGTTACCTTCACAGAAGCTCCTCTGTAAGCTGGTCACTTCAGTATTGTGACATTCTTAATTTAGTCCTTACGCTGGGTATAGTGGCACACACTCTTCCAGCCCCTACTTAGCTGCAGGCCCCGCAGATGCATGCACTTGAATAAAACATTGCTTTCCGCATTGTAAACTGGGGACTCATGGCCTGAATTTTGAAATAAATGAATCCAGTGGGTGATCTCCACCCACTTGTGAATCTCAGTCATGACCAGCATCTGTGACTGTGGTCTAAGCAACTATGCAGGAGACCCTGGTGGTGGCACGTGTTCCCATGATCTGTCCCTTGCCCGAGTCATAGGCTAGTCCTTTATTTTACTGCAAAAAAATGCCAAAAATAAATACAGGCTAGGACTAGGCCAAATGATCAAAAATAGAAAATGAAACTCGCGAACCAAGCACCACAGGGAGCTTCAACCAACTTTGGAATTAGTTTGTTTGGAAGAAGAAAAAAAAAGACAGTAGCATTTCCTCTGGGTATGTCCCCATTTTAATCAATCCAAGAAATAGAAATATAATGTTCATCTCTAATCTGCAGAGGCCCAGACATGTTTAATGCTGCACGATGTCATCCCCAAATGGCTTAGCCGTCCAGGGCCACAGTCATTCTTCTCCCTTCAGGACCATTGGGCCTCAGAAGGGCCGTGTGTGCCTGCTCAGTGCTCTGTGGTGTGGTTAACGAGCTCCCGCGGTGCCCGCTCTGTGCCAGGCACTATTCCTCATCACTAACCCCGTGTCACAGATGCAGAGGTTGAAGGGCAGGGAAGATGAGTAACCTGCCCAGAGCCACGAAGAAACAGCAGAGGCAGGATCTGAGCCCAGCTATTCTGGCCGCAAACTGCCCCTCCTGGCCTTTCAGAGATATTCAGAAACGTATTGGCATGAGCTTCTGACCCTTGGCCTGAGACCTGGAAGGGTTTCCTCAGCAATACATACAATTATGTATTTTTATTGTTGTTTTAGAAGCAGGATATTTCTTGCTGTCTTGTACTCAAGTCCATGATCTATTTAATGTCTTCATGGAAATTTATCTCTGGATCTCTCATAGTGAATGAGTCATGAATCTCATTGCTCTGCTCTGAACTTGGTTCTCATTTAATTCTGTTTAATTCTGAAGAGTTTGGTGGGTTGACCCAAGGCAGAAAAAAAAAAAAAAGAGAATCCACAAATACATAAAGATGGTGAAGCCTCATTCATACTTAGTTAGGCATGCACTTTTCCTGTACATCAAATGCCACTCGCTTGTAAAGCACCAGGAGAAATGAAATCGCACCTTACCACTTTGCAGAAGAGAGAAGCAATCCTCTAAAGATCGAGATTACCTTCCCTGTGAGAGTCAGGTGGAGAAGAGTGTCCTCAGTCTTGGCCAGGCTCCTCACTGAAAGACTCACTAAAACCCAGCATTTCTGAGAGCCTGGGGACGTCAGCAGTTGTCTGCCTCGGGCCTCAGGCTCCTCCCCCTGCAGCGCTGCAAGTGGCAGGTCCCTGCTTCTGAACTGGAGGGCTCAGCCGCTCAGCTCCAGTCAACTGTAATGGAAGATAAACGTCTAAATTTCTGTGTAACTATGCATTAGCCGCCTCTCACGGCTGTGGACTTGTATGGGCTCCTGTTTCCAGCGGAAAGAGATGGTCAAATTTTGTTTAAAAAATACAAAATCCTTTCTTTTGCAGTGTCTGGTGGGCATTTGTCTCTGAAGCATATATAATTTCAGCTAAGAATGTTCTCATTTTTTAGAAAAAGCGAAACACTGGCGTTTCATCTAAATTAAAAACCCCAAGGCACTTGCAAAGCTGATCTTTCTCAGAAAAGTGTTTCTCTTCATTATTACCTACAGAATTCACACTTGCTTTATGACGACACTGAAATCCCCTAATTACGGTTAGCGTTTATGCGATGGTGCTTAGCTCTGAGTACAAAGCTAAAGTCAGAGACCGAACTCCCATAAGGATCTCTGTTAGATGAGGAAAGAGAGGGACGCGCACGAACACGGGACTCTTACCTAAGATTTCCCAGGGGAGAAAGAGCAGCTTCAAAAGAAGTTTCTGGTTTAAGTTACAGTTTTAACAAAGCTCTCTGAAATCATGGCCAAAGGTGGAAAGCCACACAGAAACGATGACTAATTGCCACGTTGCAGCCAGCACCTCCCGGCCTGGATGCCGTGGGCATTTCAAAGGAGCTGCGGGTGTCGTCAGGGAGCCTGACCTCTGCCTCCCAATCCACCCCACCGGCCCCCCTGCCTTTCACAACCTCAAATCTCCCACCAAATAAGACACCTCCTGGCAGCTCCGAACAGCAGCGTCACATGAAAGAAGTTACATTTCATTCCATCATTCGCTTGGCTGGAGAGTATACAGTCTTGAAGACTGTTGGCACGTGAATGTCCTAGAACCATAGGATCTTTGAGTTAGATCTTCGCTCATCTTTTCCAGTCTCCCATCCAGTACAGGATATACTTTTAGAGCATCTATCATAATTCACTCAGGCTCTGTTTGTAAGCATCTAGACGTGATGAGTTGATTATATTGCAAGGCAGTTTGGTTTTTCCTAATTACCAGAAGTCTTCCATATAATAAGCTAAAAGCTGATTCTGTGTAAATTTGCCCATCTGATTCCAGCTGTTTTCTCTGGAGAAGCACAGAATATGGATTTCCCCTTCCTCTAGATCCGGGGTCAGCAAACTAGTGCTCCTGCTTTTGTAAAGAAAGTTGTATTGGAACAAAGCCACACCCATTCTTTTGGCTGCAAAGGCAGAGTTGAGTAGTTGTGACAGACTGGATGGCCTGTAAATCTAAA
This sequence comes from Stenella coeruleoalba, assembly GCF_951394435.1. NCBI lineage: Eukaryota > Metazoa > Chordata > Mammalia > Artiodactyla > Delphinidae > Stenella > Stenella coeruleoalba. The sequence continues at coordinate 9,359,336 of NC_137164.1, read as the reverse complement.
ATATTTACTATCTGACCCTTTACAGAAAGTTTTCTGACCTTTGCTCAATCTAGAACAAAGTCTCTTAAACTGTCTATGGTGACTGATTTTTCTTTTTTTAATTTCCAGTCTGCCACTGACCAAGATAACGTTTGTAAAATTCACTACAAAGGAATTATTAGAACTATGAAATGATAAAAGATTATAGAAAATACAAGCCTAAATATTTTATTAGACTCTACAGATACAAAATTGCATCCCAATAAATATAATTGGAACAAATATAACAGGAAATAGAAAAGAATTACAAAAATTATTCATATTTTTATTAAAAGTATACTTAGGCTATTAATATGAAGAATCATGATTGCACTTATAACTTTTTTTGTTGTTCAGCTGTCAGAACTAAACAAAAAGTTTACTTTGAAATTCCCCATGTTAAATGTCTGTACGCACATTTCAATCAAACACTATGACTATAAGTATTCCTCCTGACAGTGAGTTTTTTGCTTGTTATCTAATTTAGGTTGGATTGACAGCAACACTACTCACAGGGAAAAATGCATATCTAAAATGTTTCTTTGTTTTTTGTTTTGTTTTATTTTGTTTTTTGGCTGTGTGGGTCTTCATTGCTGCACTCAGGCTTTCTCTAGTTGCAGAGAGCGGGGGCTACTCTTCGTTGCAGTGTGCTGGATTCTCATTGCAGTAGCTTCTCTTGTTGTGGCACATGGGCTCTAGGCATGCAGGCTTAGTAGTTGTGGTTCGCAGGCTCAGTAGTTGTGGCACACAGGCTTAGTTGCTTCGCGGCATGTGGGATCTTCCTGGACCAGGGCTTGAACCTGTGTCCCCTGCATTGGCCGGCAGATTCTTAACCACTGCACCACCAGGGAAGTCCCTGTTTCTTTGTTTTAATACTAGTCATCATAAAGAAACCCATCTCACAGAATATGTTGAGTGGAATCAAAGAAGAAGTCTTAAAGTAATTCTTTAAAGTTTTGGCTATTTTTTTTACCTTTCATTCAAAATGAAGTAAGTGATGCTGTATTTTCAAAATTCATCTTCAATCTTTCATTACTATCCAACTTCTGCAATTATCTTTCTGTAAAACAGTGGATCCTGTACATTATACACTTTGGGTTATGGTAGGTAAACTAATCTTGAAACGTCACACATTATGACCTACTGCGCCCCTGGTCTCAACCCTGTTCAATAAGACAAGTCCACTGATCATGAACTCGTACAGCACAGCCTTGCCAAATGGTGACAAATGGTTTTAATGCTTACTCTCAACGTCTGAACTTATCTCAGTGAAGACTAGTAAGTTTGATGACTGTCAACCCCTTAACCACACTTCGAGTAGCACTGCTCTTGAGTTCCTTCTTTCTAAACCAAACCATTAGTTCTTTCAGTCATCCTTCATAGAAGGTTGTGGTGTCTAGATCATTGGCCATTCTGATTACTCTTCTCTAGGAGTAAATCCCTTTCCACGTGCCCCTGAAAATGTGGCTCATTGTTCCTGATGTATGTGACCAGGCAGAATACAGTGGGTCTGCAACCTTCCAAGTATTGAGATTCATGCTTCTGGTCAGGTATCCTAAGGTGGTGATCATAGTTTGGTAGCCACATTACATGGTTAACTCATATTAAGCTTAAATCTGCTACAACTCTCAAGGCTATTAATAGGAACCAAGCCTTTCCATCTTGCACATCCTATAATAGATTTGTGAAGTTATGGTCTTTATATTTTACTTCATGAAATTTCATCTTATTAATAGGCCGTCCTTCAATTCTGCTAAGATCTTCATGCATCTCAATATCACTGTGCTCTAACAACAATAATTAGTTTTATCTTGCACTTTAACATTTATCGGGCATTTTCATATATAATCTCATTTGATCCTGTTGACAAACCATGCTAAATGTGTATTGTTATCATTTCCATTTTACAGCTGAGAAAATTGAGTCTCAGAGTGGGTGCCTTGCTCAAGATCACTTAGTGAATAATCTGTGCCATCTTCACATCTAAAAAACATGAATTCTTCTGACTCATTCAAGTTATTCTTAAAATGGGCATAACCTGAAAGCACCCCCCAGAGATCTCTCCTTCAGTTACTTTCAGTCGTTTGATCACACTCTTTGATGGAGTTACTCAACCAGCTACTAACAAAATGCTCTGTAGCCTCCAGCAGTTTGCCGTCTTGGCCACAACAATATCATGAGAGCCTTTTGTCAGTTCCTGGCTGAAATCCAGACACTCCACGTCTATGGTATTTCCATGGTTTACTAAATCATTAAGATAAGACAATAAAGTTAGTTTGGTGTGTTTTTCTCATAAACACATCTGACTCCGAGAGGTTTCCATTTTGCATTTCTAAATAATCACAGACTATGTTTTTAGCCTTAAAAAAAACCAGATGAAATCTGATCATCTTAAACAATCAGTACACTTTCACAGTTATTGGGGAGTCTGCTATGTGCCTGACCATCTGCTATGCCGTGAATGTATAAAAAAACTAAAACTCTAGTGTTTTTCATACTGTGAATCGTGGCCTGTTGGTGGATTATCAAAAATTTTTTGGTTGGTTGCAAACATTTTTTTAAAAAAAATGAAATAGACTAAACTAGAATATAAAGTATCAGAGGACAAAGATAATTATTATAGTACGAATTTCTTTCTTTCTTTCTTTCCCTTTCTTCCTTCCTTTCTTTTTCTTTCTTTCTTTCTTTCTTTCTTTCACTTTAGCATAATTTGTATGTGGGCCTTGAGTAGTGATGGAAAATGTACTTTTTAAAATTAGCAGATAACATTTATTGAACACTTCGTATGTTCCATATACTGTTCTAGGTACTGTATATGGATTACTTCCTTTTATGCTTCTTCCATTTTTATTGAGATATCATTGATGTATAGCACTATATACGTTTAAAGTGTACACCATGATTTGACTTACATGCATCATGATTCCCACAATAAGTTTAGTGAATATCCATCATTCCATATAGATCAATGTGAAAGAAATAGAAAAAGAAAATTTTTTTCCTTGTGATGAGAACTGTTAGGATTTACTCTCTTAACAACTTTCACATGTAACGTACATCCGTGTTCATTATATTTATCACGTTGTACATTGCATCTCTAGTACCTATTTATCTTATAACTGAAAAATGTATTTCTTACTGTATGTCACTATCAGTAGTTTCAAAGATCCTGCACTAGTGGGAAAAACAGACACAGAATCATGTCAGTACCCTTTGGATGTACTATAATTGCATGCACAGGGTACTAAAGGAGATGGGTATTTTTTTCTTTTTTCTCTGTTTTATTTTTGATTTTTATTGCTTTGGTTTTTGTTTGTTTGTTTTGGTTCAAACCATCTAAATACTGCAAAATTTCCCTGAACTGTTTGCCTTTTTTCCCAGGAGTTTACCACTTTCTCATATGCCTTGGTTGGGTTTTAAATATCCCTTTTTTGCCCACAGCTAGTATAATAAGCTCTTTAGAGCCTAGCAGACAGGGGCAGGCTTTCCATCCCCAGCCCACAGTGCCCGCTTGGCATCTTTTCTAAACCAACATAAAGAAGTCCTTATCCAACTAGTATGTGGTTTGCTAGCATCAGTAACCAAGTTTGGGCTCACTTTAGAGAGCTCGTTGGAGCTAACACTAAATATTGTAGTTTCTATTTTTAAATATCTGTATTTTCTTTAAAAGCATATCCTTCTTTTGCCTTCTCAGAAACTATTTGCTAAAAGGCTTTTTCAGAATGCTTACTTAATATCAATTTCTCCTCACTAGCTTCCTGAAATGTGACATGAAAATCCAATAAACTCAACCTTCAACCTATCACAGTACCTGATATTTAAATGACTCTCAGATTTCAGGGTTTATTGTATCCATTACAGGGAAAGAGGAAGTAGAAAATGCTACAAAGAAAGTATATTTTTGACTCATCATCCTATAGTCTTGCCTTTTTTTCCATTTGTACAATTTTTAAACTCTTTCGCCAAAGTTTTGTACAACGTTTTAAAAACTCAGAGCCAGTTTCCTACTGTGTTCCCACAGCTATGGAATTCTTTGTGAGTACCATGCTTTTCTACCTTCTTTCACCTTATACTTGAAACTTCAAATGTGTCATTTAGTCCAACTCATGTAAGCCTAGATTTTCAGGAAATAAATAAGAATGGGAAGACCCCACATTTATTGACTAAGCATCTGTTTATTTTTCCTTGAAAACAATATATTGCAAAGTCCAGAGGAGATAAGGTGGATGTCAGATATGTAGAAAGATAGATAAGCCATCGGTCTTACACGGACAGGTAGCACAGAAGCCACTGAACAGACACTGAAAAATAACAAATGAACAAATACTCCTCAGTGAGGGACTACTAAATGCAGTACTTCATTTAATCCCCACAGCGAACCTATGAGGCAGGGCCTATTTTTACTCCCATTTTATAAATGATAAAAACTTACTTTGGAGAGAGTAAGCAACTTGTGTACAGTCACCTAAGTCTAACTGGTATTAACTACTAGCACTGGGAACCAGGTCTTAGAACCAGATGTCAAAATAAAGTGAAATAAACTTAATCCAATTAACTACACACACACACACACACACACACACACACACACATAGATATATAGAGAGAGAGCAGTTACTATATGCTTGATGAACTTACCTGTAAATGTTGAGAGTGGGTGCTTGTGACATGAGTTTAAGTTAGTATTATAATAAATGCTACAATAAAGATCTAAACCTAATGCTACAGGAGTACAGAGGGAGTGCAGTCACTGCCTTGGGGCTGTCAGGAAAGACTTCAAAGGGACACATGAGCTGAGTACCCAAGAATGGTCAGGGACCAGGGAAGGATGTGGGGACCATATACACCCCTTAGGCTCTTAATCCTGTAACAGAGCTGGGTGTTGGGGCGTAGTTGCAGGTCAGAGAACAGAATGCAGGAAGATTGGGAGGAACAGCTGAAATAAGTAAAGCACACTGCAATCAGGTCAAAAGAGCTTCGAATGCCATAATAACACTTAGGAGGGCTGAGGGAAACTGAAAGCTTCTAAACTGGGAAATCCTGTGATCGTACTTGGATTACACTTGGAAAGCTGTTTAGATGGAGAAGATGCTGGCCTGGTTTTTACTGTGATAACCCAGCCAGAGGTGCCAAGGACCTGCACTAGGGAATGGGAGTGAAGATAGGAGTGGGGGAGCGGATCTGAGAATCATTTCAGAGTTGGGTCTTGGTCATACGCATGGTGAGGAGAAGAAGGAGCAGATGATTCCGTTCATCTCAGAAGGAAATTATTTAGATGGCCTAAACAAAGCCATCTCTGGGAACCAGACTCTCCTCTCTCAGGTGCTACGAATTCAGGCAGAACCCAGACAAGTAAGAGAAATGTGTGAGGTGCAGCAGGTACGACAGGACAGAGCAGTGGGGCCTCGGCACCCGGACAAGCGTGTCCTACGAAGGCACTCCAATTCAGGGTTAATTAAAACCAAGAAGGCCGGCCCGGCCGTGCAGGCTGGGTTGGACTCTCCTCCACCAGGGGTCTCTAGAATAGCTCCCAAGTTTCTACTTCCAGGAATTCGGAGATAATTTTGCCGTCAACTTACACAGGGAACATATGCTAAGAATCAAGTCTGGGAGACTAAGGAGTGTTGGCTCCGAGGTTCAGAAGAGGGAAGCTGGAAATATGGTCCTAGGGCTCCATGAAGAGGTTTCAGGGAAGAAGTAAATGCATTTTATGGCAGGATTAAGTTTCTCTGTGAAAAGGGGAACTGCAGGTGTTTTATATTTAGGCTGTCTCGAGGATGGTAATTACGCCCTCTTTGTAATCAGGCAAGGAAGCTTCTCAGAGAGGAAGGAAGGCAAACTGAAAGGAAGAGAGCTTTGCGGGTTGGGAAGGAATCTTCCAGCTACTGGGAAGGAAGAGGGTGTAGGGACCATAAAGACGGTGGAGGGACCCAGCGAAGGTGCCCAGGAAACCCAGAGAGCACGCGCGACAGGGAAGGAAGGAGAAAAAGGAGGTGGGGGTACCGTGCCTGTGCTCACCTAGATTCCCCTCTCCATCCCAGCCACCTGTAAATGCGCGTCATCCTTGATGTTTCCCAGGGTGACGACTCTGATGAGGAAGATCTCTGCATCAGCAACAAATGGACTTTCCAAAGGACCAGCCGCCGGTGGTCTCGCGTGGACGACCTCCACGCAGTGTTTCCCGGCGGAGACAGAAACGGGTCGTCAGGAGACATTACGATGAGAAACACGACCAGCAGTGAGAGCGTCCTCACCGACCTGAGCGAGCCCGAGGTCTGCTCCATTCACAGCGAAAGCAGCGGCGGGAGCGACGGCCGCAGCCAGCCGGGCAGCTACGGCGCCGGCCGGGAGGCCTTGGACGGCCCCGGGCAGTACTGCGCCCACGGCCCAGCCATGCTGGACGCCACGCTGGGCGGCAGCAGCCTCCCGCCGTCCCCCAGAGACGGTCTCCAGCACCCTTTGCACCCAAAGAATGAGAAGCCCTCCCGGGCCAGAGCCAAATCCTTTCTGAAACGCATGGAAACACTGCGAGGGAAAGGAGCGCAGGGAAGGCAGAAGGGGTCCGGGCGGACCGGGGGCTTGGTGATCAGCGGCCCGGTGCTGCAGCAGGAGCCCGAGTCCTTCAAGGCCATGCAGTGCATCCAGATTCCAAATGGAGATCTCCAGAACTCACCCCCCGCTGCCTGCAAAACAGGGCTTCCGGGCCCCAGCAAATGGAGCGGTGAGAGCAGCCCGTCGGAAAACAGCAGCAGCGGGGTGAGCACGCCCGGCCTGAAGGAGCGAAGATGCCAGGAGGCCCACAAGCGCGGGGGCATGTACTTAGAAGACCTGGATGTGCTGGCGGGGACAGCACTGCGGGGTGCAGGGGACCAAAACCACGCACGCGAGTTTCATTCCCAAGAGAACTTGGTGGTGCACATTCCCAAGGACCACAAACCAGGCACGTTCCCCAAGGCGCTCTCTATCGAAAGCCTCTCACCAACAGACAATAGCAGCGGGGTTAACTGGAGGACTGGAAACGTCTCCCCGGGCAGACGACCGGGCCCTGGGGCCGGGGAGCCCAGGCTCATGGCGTCCTGCCACAGAGCGAGTCGAGTTAGCATCTATGACAACGTCCCTGGCTCCCACCTGTATGCCAGCACCGGGGATCTTCTGGACTTGGAGAAGGACGATCTCTTCCCTCACTTGGACGACATTCTGCATCATGTCAACGGGCTCCAAGAGGTAGTGGATGACTGGTCCAAAAACCTGTTACCTGAACTGCAGGCACATAACGCACTGTCCGGAGAAGCTGGCTTCTGCCCCTTTCCCCCTCCTAGTCAGATCACCTTAGATTTCGAAGGCAATTCTGTCTCCGAAGGTCGGACAACACCCAGTGATGTGGAAAGAGATGGAGCGTCTCTTAATGAATCAGAGGCTGCTGGGGTCAGAGAAAGGAGGGACTCTGGAGTAGGGGCCTCTCTGACCAGGCCAAACAGGTTGGTGGCATGACTTTGTGAAATGATGTTTAATCCATTTCATAATAATTATGGTCTATGTATTTAACAAACATTTATAGAGTACCTTCTAAATATTTAACACTGTCCTAAGTGATGTATGTGGTTGGGGATTATTTGAACAGTAGTAGTATGTCTTTTGTGCAGATACTGTGGTGATTGAATCCATGTTAACTCACATTCATTTCTCCTAGTGTTTACCCTTTAATTCAATCTTGGTTTTATGCAAAAAAAAATTTTTGAGCTTCTTATGTGCAAAGCACTGATGAGAAGGTCCATGACCTGTGCACAGGCCCTTCCCATGACCTTGCACAGCATCTCTACCCCAAATTTTAAACTTTTAAAAAACTCCATGAGAAATTTCTGAGATCTAAGGTGTATACACACTTCATAAGTTTATTTTGGCTTGAAAATGCCGATTACTACGTACATAAAAGCTGTTGTACAACGACCATTTCAGAAGCTCCTTAGACAATGGCCCTGGCAGGGCCTAAGCAGTAGGAACAGCCTACTGTATGTGCTGCTGGGTTTCTCACTGAGGCAGTGACGGCTCTCGGGGCTCATTGACTGACGTGTCATCACTTCAGTAGTGCTTCGTCAGTGCTGCTCACCAGTCAGAGTGCGGAGACAAGACAGCAGTGTGACAGTACTCTACAACTCCCAAACGTTTGCGATCTCTGGCTCTCTCTCTGTCACTGTCTGTCTGTCCGTCTGAATGTCTCTCTCTCTCTTACGCACACGCACAGTCTCAGCTGCTTTCAACACTTTGGGAATGAGTTTAGGAATAAACAAACACATAAAATTTATTATATCACTTATTTAAGCCTCCTAATGAAACAGATAATGACTTTTTCCAGATTTATCAGACTTGCGAAAAATAGTTTCTTCTGTTTATTCTGTACATTTTGTGTCTTCTGTTCCATTTGCTTGGTGGTTTTCTTGGCTCGGAACCTATTTTGATTAGCTACTTAACAATTAATAACATCCTGTATTTTCCGATAACACGTGCCTTTTGTGACTGGCTTCTCTGACGGTCTTTCCGGTAAAGGCGACTCCGGTGGAACAGCTTCCAGCTCTCACACCAGCCGCAGCCGTCCACGGCGTCGCCCCACATCAGCGGTCAGACAGCCGGCCAGCTGAACCTGCTCCAGCGCTTCTCCCTGCTTCGCCTCACGGCCATCATGGAAAAGCACTCCATGTCCAACAAACACGGCTGGACATGGTACGTAGCCCATTCACCTAGGAGGGGACTGTTTGTTCCAGGGCTCAGGGTGCGATCGCGAACACTTCAGTATTTACTTTCTGATTTCTGAAGAATCCGTTCATTGCCTTCACTGCCAATCTCCTGAAAATAATGCCCAGAGTTCTGCCTAACTGCCCGCCTCTGGGCTGCCAAAGCTTCGATCCAAAGCTTCGATGTGATGTAGCCTGCAGGAAGCATTGTTTTATTTGTAGCTCTCTGTCAGTTTCCAGGGAAGGCAGTCAGGCTCCAAGAAGAAAAAAGGACAAGTAAAGAGTAATCAGTTGTGAACAGAGACATTAAAAATAAACTTGCCATCAAGTAATTTTGGCAGTTTGCAAAGAAACATCTGTTTCTTGCACCTTCTGGCCCAATGCAGAGCTCAACACTTACAGCACTGCTTCATTCGAAGAGCACTGAACTCTTCAAATGCAGTTCTGCTTTTATTTCACTGGCAAATGAAAACAACGATATGCAGGAAACCTTTGGAATAAGGAATTGACAAAAGCATATGTTGGAACTTGAATGTGGACCTATTTTAGATGATTTGGTGGATTTGGAAAAAAATAAAATGTGTTGTTAATTGTCATATAGAGGAATCGGCAATGCTTTTATAAAAATATTTTAGAAAGTTATAAATTGCGTGGTTAAGTCAATATATGCTTGTGTATTAAAATTTCCTTTAAAAGGTACAACTGGTTTTAGAAAAGTAAGGATATAGTCTAGAAATGTGATTTATCTTCTCTCCCCGTCTTTCTCCCCCAACCCCAACCAGATTTCTTCTTCTTGATGTATTTTTTAATTTGTTTTGTTATGTCTTGTTGGGGACGTTTAAGTGTTTATCACTCGAGAAGTGTGTCTATCACCATTAAACTGGAAAGTCGAGCACTTGATTTGAAAGCAGGGCCATAAATCCATTCTGCTAACGTGAGTCACGCTGTTTAATAGTAGAGGTCTAACAGAGGCACGGGGCACACACAGTCCTTCCATGTAATGTGAGTAATTAAGAGAGAAACGTTGAATCCCCCCGTACTTGTCCAATATGCCAACAAAAGCTTGGCTTCCCTCTTGCTCTCACAGCCTGTCCCCACAGTGTGCTCCACGAGGCGTGCATGACCTGCTTTCTGTGAATTCTAGGGCAGTTCCAAAGTTCATGAAGAGGATGAAAGTTCCTGATTACAGAGACAAGACAGTCTTTGGCATTCCTCTCATCGTTCATGTCCAGAGAACGGGACAGCCCCTGCCACAGAGTATCCAGCAAGCCCTGAGGTATCTACGCAGCAACTGCCTCGATCAGGTAGGGTCGTAAATCCCAAGCACAGCCTGGGCTGTACGGAGTGCCAGGCAGAGCCAGATCTGTCCAGGATCAGACAAGACATGCCTCTCCAAAATAAAAGGCCTTGTGATCTTTGTAGGTCAGTATTTAATCTGACCAGGTGACATCCTTGTCAAGCTGTGTGAGGATGTTTCCTCACTGGCAACTTGAAGGACACCCTGGAGTGACTGCAGAAAGCTAATGTGAATCATTTGTACCCGTGATGGCTAATTTGTGTTCCCCCGAAACTGAGAGTAAAGCTGTCTACTGCATTTCCTTTTAATTATGGTCTCAGTGCCACCATTAATTTCACAGCATTCTGTTATCCCTCTTTGTCTTTTTTTTTAAAACCAGAATTAGGTCTTTATATCTCCCTTTATTAAATTTTTTTTGAAGCAGCACCATGACAAATTTATTTATATCTTTCAAAAAATTTATTTATTTATTTTTTAAATGTGCAAGTAAAATAGGAAAATAGGGACTTCCCTGGCGGTACAGTGGTTAAGACTTCGCCTTCCAATGCAGGGGATGTGGGTTCAATCCCTGGTCAGGAAGCTAAGATCCCACATGCCTCAGGGCCAAAAAACCAAAACATAAAACAGAAGCAATATTGTAATAAATTCAATAAAGACTTTAAACAGGGTCCACATCAAAAAATCTTTTAAAAATATGAAAATAATATCAGCTAAATTAAATATTCCCTCATCTTGTGGAGTTGATTAAAAAGCTCAAGCTAAACAAAAGTCTTGGAGATCATTTTTGTCTCCAGGACTGTGGGGGGCATCACAATGGTGGACTCTGATTGGCCCAGAAAGCAACCCATCCTATAATTAACCAGGCCAAGCCTTTGCTCCTTGGAATTAACACTCATTAGTTTCTCTGTTAGACATTCGGTCCAAAATGAAATTCTGCTTGATAAATTACAGCCTTGAGTAGTGGGGGTATTTTCAGGCAACTATTCTATAATGGCTTTTGTTCATCATACTCTGTAATGCCCTGTGAATAATCTGTGCCAACCTAAGATTATTTGCACTTCTCATTGATTTTCCCTTGGCCTTGGGCTCAGCGGACAGGAATGAGCTGAGCTACATGAATTCATGAACTGATGCTTGTCTCTACCCCAATGCTGAGATCACGCTAAGAATCAAGATGGTCTCTTAATGAATCCGATACCAGTTTTCAGTAAGAATGAGAGTAACTTCTTCATTCGATGCCATTGCTGATTGAACTAAATGCATTATTCCATTCTCCCTTCCCACTCCTAATCTAGGTAATACCCATGCCTACATTTTTTCATATTTAGATGTTATAGTGAGGGTAACAGTGGTTGCTGTTCCTGTTGTGGTGGTGATGGCTGCTTTGTTCGAGAAATGGCCTGGATGGCTTGCCTGTTGTTTCCCAGAAAGAAGGGCGGTAGGACCACTTGTCTAAAGCTAATGGTGCTCATCTTTGGCAGATGCCCCAATATTAACTGACTTGTGAATAACATCCCAGTAGAGCAATCCATTGAATCTGGTTTGTTAAGTGTTAGATTTGGGGCTTTTTTCATTTTAGAGTTTTTATCAAAAGCACACCTTCATCAAAGGTAGAGGGTCTGTGGGTGTTTTACTGAGGAAACTTTTTGGGGAGGTGGGCTCAAGTGAATACTTGGAAACGCCCACTCTAATCACTCTCTTCTGCAGCCCTGCGAGTACTGCAACCACGCCCTCTGGCATAGGACTTCGTGGCTTCAGTTGTACTTTTACTGGTTGATTAGTGCAGACCCAAGACTGTATTTTGTGGAGAGTAGCCTGTTATTCGGACACATGTTTTTCCAAGCTTCTCAGTTTTCCTAAGGGTGTGTAAGACTCATCTCCCCTCTTGGCCGGTTCCCTTAGAGTGTTCGGCTCTGCCTTTTACCAAGCATAGAAAATATTCTGTTCCAAACATTCTAATGGATAGCCAGCTAGCTGATGCTTATCAGCAAAAGCTCTACTCAGAGAAAACAGTGTTTGTTCAGGAATGCTTAAAGTAAATGCAGGCCATCTGTGCCATTCATTCAATAATAGTAACCTTTCTTGCGTGCCCAGCATGTTTCAGGGATCATATTAAGTATCCTGTAAGCATTGCCTCATTTAATCCCATATCCACCCTGGGCAGGGTTAGCCCCTAGGAGGCAATGGTGGAGCCAACACTTGCTTGAAGATGTATCTGCAGAGTCCAAGTTTTTAACAAGTGCACTTTGCTACCACCTGTTAGAATTGCTTGTCCCAGTGGACTTTGGGGTGATGCCATCTCTAGCATTGAGGGACACTCTGAAAAGTGGCCCGAAACAACTCATTGATGAATTCACTCTCAGGATTGTGTTGATGTTGATCATTATATCATGTGGTGTGTTTTCTGTAAGAATGAAAGAATTTTTTTCTCTGGCCCCAGCACCTGAAAAGATGGTTGTTTTTAGATAACTGGTCTGTATTTATATGAGGTTCACCAGACTCATTCAGCTGGATATGTTTTCCTCTCTACACTGGCTGCTAGAATTATTGAAGCCAAATGCATGTTCTGCCTGTAGTAAATATATATAATTTGGGGGCATGAATTTTGTGTGTGAACCTCATTCCTACTTCCTGCTAACCTTTTCTATCTTTATTTTCCTTTTGCTCTAGTCCTCTCGTCTATTATCTTTAATTGTGTCTTACTGTACTTTATAGATCACTGTAAGTCACCTTGAATTCTTTCTCGAACAAGATTGGGTATGAATGCATTGTAATACCACCACTCTACTCCCCGCATAGTCTTTATGTAGAATGGAAACCAATCCCGCCCCCTGCAGATTCTGAATAATGAATATCACCGGCATCACTACTGTTACTGGGCCCAGTGTCCTGTTTGAAGACAAAGTCATATGAACAGAGAGAAGGACAGTGGCACCGAAACCCGCTCAATCTCTACTCACTGGCTTATTCCCAGCCTCCATTTCAGGCCTATAACTATTTTTTTTTTTTTAAATCTGGAAGAACGCCACACTGAAAAACAGTATGCTGGCAAAGCTTTATAAGAAAAAAGACTCATTTCATAGACATAAATACTGATTCTAAATGTAACCGCAATGAACAAGGCAACCCTTCTCTTGTATCCGTCAAAAGAAAAAGTCCTCAAGATGTCAAAGGGACTTTCGTGGAATCCAGTTCCTCCCCTTATGGGGTACCCAACACCAGCAGGGCCCCCACCTTGTATGTCCCTCCCCTTCATCAGCACACAGTGTGGGCAGCACACAGAGCCCCCCTCTGGTCCCTGTGAAGAAGGAAGGTGGTCATAGGAAGGGACAAGGGGAAACTAGAGAAACATAATAAGAATCGAAGAAAACCAGGCTCAGGAGGAAGACTGTTTTAGAGATTTAAGAGCAAACTCGAGCAAATAAAAGCCAATGAATCAGAAAAGAAAGAGGAAGGACAAGAGTCACAAGGAAGGAGCAGACACACACGAGATGAGGGTCCTTCCTTCGCCAACCGCACCTCCTCTGAAAGGAAGACTCAGGTCTACACAGGCTCTTGAGATCTCAGCCCCCCGGCCGTGCAAGACCAGAGGGTCTCAGAATACTCTTCCTCTAAACCCCCCTTAACTGGCTTCTCTGCTGCCTGCCTGCCTCTACATGGTCCCCTCGAACCACCATGCAAGACTGCCCCAAGGCTCAGCCCCTCATCCCAGGGAGGGGGGCTTCCTGCACTAAGCTCAGCTTCTCTCCCTCATGCTACACATTCTTCTCAAACATTCATCGCAAACAGCTGACGTCAGCCCTACAGGGTCCTGCAACAAGACCACCGTTCCACCTGCACCCCCAAGTGCAGAACAGCTTCCACATGAGGAAACACAGTGTATCCATTTTTGCCCTGGCAGCTGGCTGGAGATGAAATAGGGAGTTTGGCCTTCGGTTCTGAACCATTTGTATTCAGACGCAGCAGTTTGTGAGACGAGCGGGCTTTGTGGCTGAGCTTTATTTCTGCCCTACATCAACTGCACAGAAGGACAGGTTATACCCAGCCCCTGATGAATATGAAGTCACGGCAGAGAGTGGCTAAACCTGCGGTGCTCCAAATAAGAACCCACCACATACTGTTCTTAGGAACCTCTCTCTCTCTCTCAATAAAAGCAACTTTTCTTCATTAGCGGAGCACATCCCTAAAGAAGAGGAAATGCAAGTCCTGACAAACATCATTAAGTGCTGCAAGGATTAGCATAAACAGGATGCCAAGTAGGAGATTTAATATTATTTAGATGAAATTTGAGTTCTAATGCAGCACTCATGCCCAGGCTCTCCTTCTAATGGAGCAGTAAGTTTTAAAAGCCCAATTATGCTGGGAAGACACTTCATACTCAGTACAAGTGTCCTCGACCTGCCGCCTGTTCATCACCCTCCCTGCTGCCTACCTCGGGTAAGATAAGTGATGTTCCAGCGCCTATCTGTTTAAATTACACTTTGAGTCCTTGCTTTCTCACAGCTGAGTTTTTGGGTAGAAGACTAAAGAGAGAGGAAAGTAAAACTAGATCAGAGCAACACTCATTGTTCATCCTTTTATCTTTAAAATGAGAGATTATGTGCAAGAGAAAAGCTTAAAAAATGGATTTCGCATTGCTGACCTCTATTCTTACCTTTTAAGAGAGTCTTAGAGCCGTGCTTTCGAGGTACATGAGAGCAGGCCCTGCTGTGTAATTTGTGGGGCCTTGTGCAAAACGAAAGTGCAAATAAATTATGAAGAATTTCAAAACGGTGACCGCAGAACGTTAAACCAAGTGTGGGTCCCCGTGTGTCTACCCAGGTCACCCGCCCACCAGTGACAGACACGGAAGCAAATGAAAGACATTTCACACATCTTGGGTCCTCCTCGTAATGAAGCTGAAGGGTCCGGAGTTGCCTCCCATTGGCTATGATGACAAGGGTGCCCTTAGAAGAAAGCCATTTTAAAGTGGTTTCTTTGGTCCTCCACTTTTTACTTAGAAAAAACAAAAAAATTAGCCAAAAATGCATATTTTATCACTGCTCTGAAAGCTTTTTGCAGAAGAAATGATGGTTGCCAACTCCATGGGCCAACACCCCTGGTTGCTCTATGATGATGGCTAGGAGAAGCTCTTCTCTCTGGTTCCAGGGCCTGTACATCACTAGAGGAAGCTTCTATTTACCACGCCCAGGGAGTTTTTCACTCCAGGGACCAGAAGCCCTGCCCCCAAATGGCTTAAACTATAGAAAATTCCCACGGTCACATGACAAGAAGGCAGGAAGCAGGACAGTTCCAGGGTTAGTTCTTACATCAGCTCAGTGACATCTTTGAAGACAGGCGCCCTTACCATCTTTCCCTTCCGCCATCCTCCACTCCAACATCTGGAGTCTGATTTCAGACCACCTTTACTTTATTAGGCTTAGGAAAAAAACTTTCCTTTGGTGCTTCCAACAAAAATCCCCAGAACCCACAGCTATTTCCCACGTCCCTTGGATGATAAGGGTGGGACGGGAAGGCTATTGTCAGAAATTGAGGCAGAACAAATAAATACCTGACAACCCTCTGGACATCCTGTGAGATCTAAGTCAGAACAAGCAGCTCGGAGCCCGCAGCTGGAGAGCTCCAGACATGTCTAAAATAATTAAAATCACAATATTTGCTGAAACTAGAAAGAAACTTGGAAACAAAACAATACAAAGAAAACATCACTGGGATGTGTGTATACCTGCACGTCACTGTGCACCCAGAATCAAAGCCAGCAAGACACAGAGGACAAAAGAGGAATCTCGTTCTGCAGTGTCCTCACAAACACTTGTCTGCTTTATTCTTTTTATAGAATCCGATCAATATTTCTCTACCATTAAAACATAATAATAACAGGAATTCTCAAATGGAATAATACCAACTCACAGGAGGATAACTGTGAGTCACACTGAGGAATTCACCTCTGGGGCACTTGGCTTCTGAGAACTCCCGCGCAGCACAGCCCTGAGGCACGGTCCCAGGCCTCCTTCCAGAATCCGAAGAGTTGAGATGTAAACACATCAAGGCTGGATCTCACTTCGATAATCACTCATTTGACATCTTGAACTTTTCTTTTGACAGGACATGCTTTCTTCTCATGCCCTTTGATGAAACTTGGAGTAGTTGCCAGAGGAAGAGAAATGCTCTTTAGATTCTTCTTGGCAATGTTTTGCATTTTCTAGACATTCCAAACTTTAAGAATAAAAAAGAAAGCAATTAATATTTTAAGTGACACTATGCCTTAATATCCTGTTCTGTGAAATTAGGGTGGTAAGCCTTGGAATGCCAAGAAGTATTACTAAGAATTCTGTCTTTATTGCCACAAAAAGTAGCGGTGTATAATTGCCCCTGCGATCCATTCAGCTGACGTATACAAAAACCTGAGTATTCTCTAATTGCTTGGAATTCTTCCCTTGCTGTTACGCAGTTTAAAAGAATTGGCGCTGCTCTCTGTTTATAGCAGCAACCAAGAGAGCTCGCTTCAGACCCCTGAGCTTGGGTCGAGGCCGGCCTGGCACACAGAGCAGCCAGTGAGACAACCTGGCATGTCTCTCCAGGAATAAGGAGGGAGAGCAGCGCTGACTCGAGGCCGCTGCCCACCTCTCTGACCACTGGGAATGTGGAAGTGGGCCAACCAGTGAGCCCTTGGGGAGTGAAGAGTGGAGACTGAGGGTTGAAGAACCAGTTTTGAGAAACTCAGTGCCTATAGGCATTTAAAAATAGTAGACGTACGAATTCACCATAAGCCTGGGCTCCCAAAGAAGCTCAGTTCTTTTGGGGTGACGGCAGGTCCACTTGGGGAGAGCCTACAGCATAACTTGGAAACCACTGCAGGAACCTCCATCCTCATCGGGCTCTGCTCCCCCCGGCTTGTTCCTGTTAGGGGCATTATCCCCACGGTAGCTTATTGCTCCATTCATTTATCAAGCAGAGGAGGAGTCTAAGCCCTAAGGATGAAAAAGGCATAATACAGTGTCTTGAAGTCTGAAGAAAAGCCATTTAGGAATCATTCTCAATACAGCCATAGCTTCTACACATAATAGCTAACCAGGTAGAGTAGTAAGTGCATCATATGAGAAGCATATGTTACAAGGATTCTGAAGAAGGAAAAGCATATAAGACCTGTCAATCAAAATATGTGCTGAACGATATTTTGTTTCATGAGCATATTCCCTATAAACCTCTCCCTCAAAGGGGCACTGGATATGGTTACCTATCTGGGATCCACCAAACCTTCCATTGACAGAAGTTTCTCAAAACCCCCACTAAAGTATACACACCAGAAGGTAGGGAATTTTGTCTGACCTGCTCACTAATGACTCTTAGAAGATATAAGTATGCCTGATATATAGGGGGTATTTAATCATTACTTGTTAAATAAATGAATAAAAAAATAACGTCTACCATGTTGTAAGACTTGACAAGTCACAAAGCACAATCACGTATATTTTGTCAGGAGCCCTGTAAGGTGGGCTATTATTCTTATTTTCATTTCATGGGAGAGGAAGTCAGTGTTCAGCTACTGCCCGAAGTAGCTAAGTTAGTAATTTACAATATACTAGTTTGGATGCAATTCCAAGTCATCGAGTCCTGGTCCTATTGCCTTCTCATCTCCGTCAGCGTGCTTGCAGTAGGAAGAAAACGTCTGGGGTAAAGGCGGCCTCACTAACACTCACTGTGTCTTGTTTCAGGTGGGTCTTTTTCGAAAATCAGGCGTGAAGTCTCGAATCCATGCCTTACGTCAAATGAACGAGAGCTTTCCTGAGAACGTCAGCTATGACGACCAATCCGCTTACGACGTGGCGGATATGGTGAAGCAGTTCTTCCGGGACCTTCCTGAGCCTCTTTTCACCAACAAGCTCAGCGAGACCTTCCTCCACATCTATCAGTGTAAGTGGGAACAAGGTAGATCAGTGTTCTCAAGTGCATTCATCCTCCTAAAAAACAAAATTCTGTAGATTGAATTTTAATCGTACAAGTAATGCATGAAGAAGTATATAAAAGTTATGATTCTACCTTCCTCTCTGGAAGTAAACTTTGTTCACACTTCAATATGGAAATCTCCAGGCTATATTTTATGCATTTGAAAATACGTTTTTGACATCAAAATCTTCCTGCTCAATAGGGTTTTATGTAGGATATAAAAACTAACTTTCAATGTACTTTTAATAAATTTAAAATGAAAAGGTAACAATAGAATTTATTTTATATATAGGTGTTTTTAAAAAGAAAGCATTTCCTTGGGATATATGAAATCCAAATGTGTTAAAATGACTAGAAATAAAAGGAAATGTATTTTAATGCAATGTACTTTAATTGTTGAAAAGTAAGCAAACCAAATCAAGGCTTAAGCTTAATTCAACTAATTTATATTTTCACTTAGAACTTTTTAAGTGATGTGAAGTTGATAATTCTCAGCAAAACCCCTATAATTAATCATTGAGAAAAGCAAGTATTGATTTAACAACATATCCTGCTAAAGATAGTTGCAAAGTAGGGGATGGTATTAGAAATGAACACGTGGCTCTTTTCTAGCTGCACTGTTATGGTTATACAGTTGTCCCTCAGTATCCTTGTGGGATTCCTTCCGGGACCCACCGAGGATGCTAAAGTCCCATAGTCGGTTTTCTGTATCCTCGGTTGGGCATCCGAGGATCCAGACAACCACGATCATAAACATAGTACAGGATTCACAGGTCACTGAGTCTGCAGATTCAGGACCCAAGTATGGGGAGAGCCGACTGTGTATTTATTGGAAAAAAAAAAAATTTGCCTGTTAAGTGAACCCATACAGGTCAAACCGTGTTGTTCAACAGTTAACTGTAAGTATTTAATGGTCCAAGCCTCAATTCTTTAGGAAAAAAACACTTGGCCTGTGGACTTTTGAGTTTTTAGCAACATATACATGAAGTGGACCTTGACATGGAATTGATCCAACTTGAAAAAGATTCTTGCTGTTGAGAATTCTGTACTAAATGTGTTTCAGGAGTTTATAATATTGGAAATTCGAAAAGGATTATAACAAGTACCACTTGTAAAAACAGGATAAAGTGGTGACCCACTAAATAAATATTATTTTGTCAGAGTGAATAGGTTAAGTTAAAACTAGTGATACATGTTGCTGGAGGCTAAATACAGGGAATTCATGATGTTTCTGCTGTAAGAGGTTGAGCTGCATTTTTCAGTTAAACCTCCCTTACGGTTTGGATGTAGCATATATGAGTCTTTACATTTAATCAGTTCTCAGGTTATGGTTGACACTAGTCTAAGGTTAAAGTCAGATTATTTCCAAGAGATAAATGCTTTTAGCCCTTTGTGAGACTCACAAGCAAAATAAAACAGGTCAAAGCAGGGCTTATTTTAGCTGAGCAAACATTTACTGAGTTCTGCTTATGTTCAGGGCACTATGCTGAGCACTGCAGAGCATATGGATGGGTAAGACTTAACTCTGCTCTTAAGCATCTTACAGTTGAGGGAGACAAGACATGTACATAAATAACTGCAAAACAGCAAGACTGGAGAAATCCCATGATAAGGTTACAAAGAGCACCCAAGGGGGTTGAGATGAAGAACAAGGACTTGGTAGAGCAGTGACAACTGAAGGTTGAGACACGTGAGGAACACATGCTGAGTGAAGTAAATAGCTCATGTGTCAGGAGATTACAGGATTTCTGTCTGGCTGGCAAGGAAGGGTAACTGTCCAGTGCAGCATCAAATGACTCCAAAAATTAGACTGGGACTGTACCCAGGAAGGGCACTGAATATTAGAGCAAAGAGTTCATATTTGATTCATTAATCACTGCGGGGACCCCTTGGGTGGTGTTGAGGGAGCTACCAGTTACGGTGCTCTCAGCTGTAAACACAGAACCCAAAATCCAACAAACAGTGGTTTAAATAATAAAGACATTATATAATCGCACACGACAAGAAATCTGGACTTTAATAATTCCAGAGTTGGTTAATTCAGTGACACCATGGCTGAGGTCAGCATCTCTTGTCATCCCCTTAAGGTCACAATATGACGGCCACCACTCATCTTTATCATGTCTTCCCCAAATCACATCCAAAGGCAAGAGGCAGGCAGAAGGATTCTCCTTGGGCATATGTCTCTTTTTTTTTTGGCGGTACACGGGCCTCGCACTGTTGTGGTCTCTCCCGTTGTGGAGCACAGGCTCCGGACACGCAGGCTCAGCGGCCATGGCTCACGGGCGCAGCCACTCCGCGGCATGTGGGATCCTCCCGGACCAGGGCACGAACCCGTGTCCCCTGCATCAGCAGGCAGACTCCCAGCCACTGCGCCACCAGGGAAGCCCCATATGTCTCTTTTTATCAGGGAGATAAATTTACAGAAATGCCTACCTAGCATTTATCTTGGTCCCATAGACCAGAAATTTTACACTTTTCTCCCCTAAATCAATCACTGGGAAGAGGAATGGCATTACCATTTTTGGTCTAGGCCAACATGGTTATCCCGTGATTTTGAGGGAGGGGCCCAACTTCGCTGAGCACATTACAGCCCAGTCCTGAACAGAATGTGGGTTTTCTTACAGAGAAAGGAGGAGAGAGTAGGTATTTCACAGGCAGCCAGGCTTGTGCCACAGGGTGCATGTCCATTGGAACTGCTTATTTGACCCATGAATCTGGAAGTGGTGAACGAGAGGTACTGGACAGGACGAGAATGGAGGGTTAGGGAGCCAGCACATTAATTGAGGCTCTGGGTTACCTGTGGGGACCTCCAGCAGCAAGACTAGAAATAAAGATGTTCTAGGGATAGACTCTGGAGTCTGTTTCCAAAGGGCTGTGGAGAAGAGAGGGACAGTTCCTCCTCTGTTCTCCAGAGCAGGTCCAACTGTAGCTCTGTTACTTCTTGGACTTTCATCAGATGATTAATTAGAGTGTTGGATGGATAATGAACACATGTGAGGCCCACGGTCTACAGGAGAGAGAAGGAGGCAGGGATCAAAGACGACCCTGTAGTTTTAAAGAGCATTCAGAAAGGAAAAGGGGGAGGGGAGCTGATCTGGGGGCAGGGAGGAGCCTGGACGTGCAGTCTGAAGTGCTGCTGGCCATCTGTGTGGACGCCAGTTATCAGCACCTAGAAATCCAGATCTAGAACAGTCTTCTGAGAGCCAGGAAAGAGGCAGGAACCACAGGAGTGCCTGTGCCACAAAAAAGGTCAAAGAGGCTAGGATCCGATATGAAGGCTGAATTTAGGGATTGATAGTTGACCTTTGCAGGCACCTTTAGTAGAAAATAATGACAGAAGGTAGTTTCTGAGGGATAAAGAAACGAGTGAGTAGAAGGAAGCTGGGACAACCTGTAGCCATGACAGATGACTCTTCAAAAATTTTGGCACAGAAGAGAAGGTTGGCAACCTAAAGCTAAACAATGCATGCACCGGACATCTTACCTAAAGCAGCTTATTTAAAGGCAGTTCAAGGGCTCCAGCTGAATTTATAACACTTCAGTGACAAGCCTGAGGCCATTAGGAGTATCTGCTTCTGCTTCAGCACAAGCAAGAAAAAGGAAAAAGGTTTCTGTATAATGTGAACAGAATGGCTCTCCTCTATCAAACCCAGGTCTGTCTCGTGCCAGTTCACAGTGGACGTGGTAGGGGTGGGGGTGGGTTCCAGAATGTCCAACCCATGGTCAGGCTCTTCCAGAGACTCGCATTTGCCGGGTGACTGGGGCCCGCAGTGTGCCCCGCCCTGGGAGGGCCGATGATGGAGAGGGGCAGGACCTGGGCAGAAGGCACGCCACAGCACCCCCCCCCCCCCCCCGCGCAGCAGGCTCCACATTTTTTTTATCAGGCACCCCTGCCAGTAGGAGCTATCTGAGCATGTATACTTACGTATTTTCAATAATATAAATATATCATGATATACTATAATATACTGTGCCTATCACAAGACACATCCCATCAGTATTTTCAAAGCATGAGAGAAAACAAACACCAGTGGAAATCCCAAGTTTCTTCCCACCCCCCTTTGGAGCACAGACACCTGCTG
The DNA here is from genome assembly GCF_951394435.1 of Stenella coeruleoalba. Lineage (NCBI taxonomy): Eukaryota > Metazoa > Chordata > Mammalia > Artiodactyla > Delphinidae > Stenella > Stenella coeruleoalba. The sequence continues at coordinate 9,337,260 of NC_137164.1, read as the reverse complement.
CAGACACCCGCTCTAGAACCTGGTATTGTAGGAAAGACAACCGTGTTAGCCCACGTGAGCTCCTGACGGTGTCTTTCAGAGAGAGAGGAATAAGGGTGGCGAGTCAGGCCTCACAGATCATTAACAAACACAGCCAGGGGGCAGCAGAATGCAGCACGGAGCACCCATTTTTCTATACCTTTTCCTTTTAGTTACCTCATACTGTTCAGGCCGATTCCCTTTCAAGCCTGCTGACCAGTGCCCATCACCCCTATCACCGCCCAGATGGGGAATGGGCCCGAGAAGGGGGGGGCCTGGTTCCTCTTCCCCAAGCCCTGGGCGTCCTGGGGGATGCTTCGCGAGCTGGAGGTGGGGTGGGAGGGAGGGTGGGCAAGAGGTTTGAAACAGGTAGGTGAGGAGGCGGATTGCTCCAAGAGTATGAAAAGCCAGCGCAGGGTGTTCCTTTGCATGTCCAGCCTCGTTGTGAAGACTGTGGGTTCTGGAGTGAGACTGTGGGGTTCCGACGGCAGCTCGTCAAGTTTCTCACCACCTGGGGCAGCTCCACGCCCTTAGCTGTTGTCATGTCACTGCTGATGCTGACAGTGACCCCGAGTGTGTTCGCAGGAAGGTAGCGCTCGCTCCCCGTCCCCCTGGCTCCTTCCGCGGCTGTTCCTCTAACTCCCGGCACCGCTTTTTCTGCAGACGTCCCCAAAGAGCAGCAGCTGCAGGCAGTGCAGGCGGCCATCCTGCTGCTGGCCGACGAGAGCAGGGAGGTGTTGCAGACGCTGCTGTGCTTCCTCAACGACGTGGTCCATGCGGTGGAGGAGAATCAGATGACGCCCATGAACCTGGCTGTGTGTCTGGCCCCCTCCCTCTTCCATCTGAATTTACTGAAGAAGGAAAGCTCCCCCAGGTGGGTTTTCCTCAGCAAGAACGCTAATGCTAAACCAGGTATTCCCCACGGCTACTTAAAAAAACTCGCGCTGTATTGCAAGTTGCGGATTTGTCAGCACTTCATTCATAATCAGAAAATGTTTGGAGGAACATAATTCGTGTGGCTCAGCGTCAGGGAACTGTCAAAGTAGCACAGTGTCCTTTGTGATCCCGAAAGCCTGGAGTTTTGTTTTGTTTTGCGTGTGTTAGTGGGAAGGAGGGAAAAAGGACACAGTAGTATTTTACAATCTTCAATTTTAAAAGGCTAGATTTAAGGCCCAAGCACGGGCAGCTTGCAGTGAAGTAGTTTCAAACTTGGGAAAAACAGATCAATTTCTCCCCCAACAGTTATTCCTGCCCGTGTATTATTCCAAGGTTTTCCATTATGAACTGTCAAACTCTTAGCCTGACTCAGGATATCTAAGATGTGTAGTCACTGTTTCTATTTGGAAATGAGAAAGTATGGGATCTGGGTGACATCTAGGCATGAAGACATGACAAAGGGATGAGCTTGTGTACTGTGAAAAGCTCTTGGGTTTGGGATCCGCTGAAGACTCTCCCCCTCAATTACAGAGTCATCCAGAAGAAATATGCCTCCGGGAAGCCAGATCAAAAGGACCTCAGTGAGAATCTGGCCGCAGCTCAGGGGCTGGCCCACATGATCATGGAATGCGACAGACTTTTTGAGGTAAGTGAAAGGCTCCAACTGCCTTCCTTATAGCTCTTGGAACTCGGTAAGACGCTTGGAATGGTTGCTGCATTTATGGCTTATTTCTGTTTTTTCCTGATTTTATGACAATGGTACACTCGATAGGTCTGGTCTTTGCCTCCTAGAAATGTGAGGAGTGAGCTTATATATTGAATAGTTGAGGCTTTGACAGTTAAAGACACTTGGGTTTACCATGATGATGGATTTTATGAACAGTTGCATCAACTTCAGGTGCCAGGTCCCAGGCCAGCCAGCCAAGTACGGTATATTTGATGTAACCTCGGGACTTGATTAGATTCAGTGTGCGTGTGAGAATGTGTGATACTGAACAATCGCTGTGAACTCAGGATCAGTAACAGCTTATGAATACAGCCACAGATACGCTAAAGGATTAAGTGAACTAGACTTCCGGCATACTTGTTGGGGCAAAGTTGTCATTTGCAAAAGGGAAAAGTGTGCCACAAAGGTAAAGCCACCTCTAAGTCATGCTTGACATTCCCCTTGAGTCTGTGCACTTTAAGTTTCCTGAGCCCAAGTTTTGCCAAAGTGAATAAAAATGTATAATAAGTAAAATCAAAGGAAAATGGAAAGAATGAATGGGAAGTCATGGCGGTGTTTTGAATAATAAATATAGCCTCAAACAGATTTGGGTTTCCTGACTTGAGGAAGCCCGCCCCCGCCCCCTTCACTGATCTTAGACAAACATCTCTTGCCCCACGGCACTCAGCCCTTTGCCCGTACCGTGGTCTTTGGCTTTGCTACTTTGTTTTCTGTCAGTCTCAGCATTTCTGTAGCTCAGTGTGTCGCTCTTCTGTGCATCCGTCGGTTCAGGTCCCGCTTGAGATGGTGGCCCAGTCTCATAACTCATATATGGAGGCTGAGATCCATCCCCCAACTCTGGAAGACCTGGGGGCCCAGCTGGAGGAGAGCGGGGCCACTTTCCACACGTACCTGGAGCATCTCATCCAGGGCCTCCAGAAGGAAGCCAAGGAAAAGTTCAAAGGATGGGTCACGTGTTCCAACACAGACAACACAGATCTTGCTTTCAAAAAGGTAATCTCAGGTCTTGGAAAAAATTACCCCCAAAGAGCCAAGTCTTACAACCAGGGATTTGTTTTGCTTTTTTTTTTTTTTTTTTGCGATACGCGGGCCTCTCACTGTTGTGGCCTCTCCCATTGCGGAGCACAGGCTCCGGATGCACAGGCCCAGCGGCCATGGCCCACGGGCCCAGCCGCTCTGCGGCATGCGGGATCCTCCCGGATCGGGGCACGAACCCGCGTCCCCTGCATCTGCAGGCGGACTCTCAACCACTGCGCCACCCGGGAAACCCTGTTTTGCTTTTAAAATGGCTACTCTGTTCCTAAGGCTTCACCACACAGGAATCAGTCAACCACCCACTCTAGAGTCTGTTTTCACATAATCAGACTGCAGACTGTGGAGCCAGACTGCTGGAGCCCAGGCCTGGCTATGTCCCGTAGCTGTGTGACGTTGGGCGAGTCACTCGCCTCTCTGTGCCTCCGTTTTCTTATTTGCATAATGCACATAATAGTAGGACCACTGTCAGAGGAGGGCTGTTTTAAAATCAGAACAATGACTGGTACACAGGGAGCACTGTGTGTTGGTGGTTATCGTTTTTATTATCAGTATTCTTTTTTCAGCTTAAGGATAAACATTTAAAAATTCTAAACCTGAGGTATTCAGAGTCACTCTTTCAAGTTACATACTCAGTGATGTTTTTTGAACACCCAGTGAAGGATGGTAGGTTGTGTTGGAACCAGCAACCTCTTCAGCATGTGCTGGTATCTTTCCCAAGGTGGGAGACGGGCATCCGCTGAAGCTGTGGAAGGCTTCTGTGGAGGTGGAAGCGCCCCCCTCGGTGGTTTTGAATCGCGTGCTGAGGGAGCGTCACCTGTGGGATGAGGATTTCGTGCAGTGGAAGGTGGTGGAAACCCTGGACAAGCAAACAGAAATCTATCAGTACGTGCAGAACAGCATGGCGCCTCACCCTTCCAGAGACTTCCTGGTTCTCAGGTAAGCCTGCCTCCGGGGTTTAAGATGCTCTGCTCCAAAAGCCAGGTAAGAGCTGCAGATTGAAGCATTTCAGAGGTCTCCCACCTAAGTTCACCCTCCACTGGCAACACTCAGCCGGCCCTCATTTCTCTCAGTGAAAACTGACTTTGCTGTGTTTATGCCCGACTTCCTGCTTCTTTCACCCAGTTCACAGCTCTGCTGGGTTCTCTTATGGCCCCTTTCATTACGGAGCATACAGTTTATTAAGCCATAAATATTGTTCATTTCCTCAGAACAGAGTCCCCAAAAAAAACTGCTGTTTGTCCAGTTGTACTTTCTGCTAAATTATGCAGATTGAACCTGGCTGGCTTTTCTCCTGATTTTGCCTTTCTCCCCCTGGGAAAGCAAGTCTTCAGTGGTGTGACTCTCATTCTGGAGTGTGTGAAACTTCAAAATGCCTCTGTATAACTTCAGCTGCTCATAACTCATTACCAGGCATGGAAACCTTGACAGAGCCCTGAAGGTCCAACTGTGCTGAGACACTTGGATGTCCAGAAAGGTTTCAGGGCCTGACAGGGCTTGCGAGGCTGGTGTCTACTGTCGAAATATTACCTCTAATGGATTTTTGGGTTGAGTTCCGGACCCCTGCTCTCTGGGTTTGGAGGGGGATGCTCAACCAGCAATAGGAAGTTGCACAGCAGAGCTGTGTACATGGGCTGGTGAGTCAGTACTGAATCAGAAAGAAGAGGGACTGAGGATTCTAACAAACCCACATAAAATATAATTAAATCAATACATCCTTTTTTTATTGATAACTGATGGTGAATACTGTCTCTTCTCATATATTAGCAGTATAAAAAGAATCACTAGTGAAATTCCCAAATGTGTAATTTAAATAGTTTCTTCATTAAACTAGTCTCTATGGCAAACTAAAGGTTATTTTTCACATGGGCTATTTATGCCTTTGGAATTGGTCCTTAGGACCTTGAATTTTAAGGGTCATTTTTTCCCTAAGTATATGTGTTTATCTTAGCAACCTTGGGACCCTGGTGGAGAATGTGGGCCGTTGTAAGGGTGGCTTATTACTGCAGTTATTGGGACTCACCTCGTGGAAGTTAAACTGTACGCCTTCACTCTTGCAAGCAGAAAATCAAATCGTTCTAGGATGGCAGCCACAGGGGGGATGGAGCCATGCCATAGCCTGCCTCTTCGCTCCCTTACAGGAGGCTGAGGGCCGGAGTCCGTGCATGGAACCGCCCTCCTTCCACTCACCCTGCAGTGCCACCCGCCTGCTACTTCTCATGTATCATTCCATCACTGCCTCGTGCCAGGCACTGTTGGAGGCTCCGGAGATACTGCAGGGAGCACAACAGACCACAGCCCTGCTCTCTTGGGATTTATATTTTATTAGGGAGATAGAGTCAATAACTAACAAGCAAGGGGGATAGGAATAGAGTCAATAAATAATAAGCAGGGGGGATAGGATTACTTATCTTAGGGGGATAGGAAGGGGTGGAATTTCAAATATAGTGGTCAGAACAGAGTCTCACTGTGTTGATTGATAGTTGATCCAGGACTTGAAGAAGAAGGTGGGTGGACCATGAGGGAGGGAGAAGAACTCGGCACCCAAGAGGATTAATAATGAACCTGATGTGTTTCCTGCAGCAGGAATTCCTTGTGATTATGATACAAAAGGTAGAAAGTGACAGGTATGGAAGAGGAGTCCAGGGCTGAGGCGCTTCCTGTTTTCAGAGCATCTCCCTGTCTAGGCTAGCGCTGGTCTCCTCTTGGGATTACCATGTTCATGTCTTACTTTATCCCTTTCTCTAGCTCCTCAGGAGCTTCCAGTGATACTCATTGAAGCTTCTTCCATTTTATCCCCAGAAATCTGTACAACTTTCAGTCTTTGTTATTAATCACAGCCTTATGCATGAAAAGAGAATGGTCACACCCATGGAGAAGTTGCTAAGCATTTGTGTAGGGCTTGCTTATTCCCTAATTCTAGGTTATAGTTCCTCTTTCTGGTGAGGTAGGCCAGGACGAAGTTAGAGATGAGATAACTAAGCAAGGGGATAGGATTTGTAACATAAATAACTAAGATTATAATAATGAAACCTACATCCTATGGTAGAAATGGTTGCTACAGAGATGCTCTCATGATTCCTGACTTCCATCTACAACCTCTTCCCAAGTGGTACACACCCCCATGTTTGAATAGCTCCAGTAACAGTGAACTCACTACCCCTCATATAGCCCATTCCATTTTTGAAGAGTACACACTGTGAGACGGCCCTTGTCTGCACTGAATTAAAACATACCTTCATATCTCTGCTTTCTGGAGGCAAATCAACTGTATTTATTTCTTCTCCTGCTCAAGAGCCACTCAGGGACTTGAAGGCAATTAGTAGTCTGCCATGTACCTAGTTTTCTTCAAGCTAAACATCCTTTCAGACTTGAGTTGAGCACCGCCTCCTCCAGGAAGCCATCCCCTGTGCGTGATCTCAGAGCGCTCTTTGCACAGCCATATCACTGCACTTTCCGTGGTGCTTTAGGGTTCTCTTGGTAGGTCTGTTTCTCCTCCTGGGCTGTAGACCTTTATGTCTTCAGTGGCTTCTCAGAGCTTGGCACACCGAATAGATGTTTGCTGAAAGACTTGAATGGGCGAGTCCTAGTTCCCAAACGGTGAGACCAGCCCTTCAGTGTTGTGCGGGAGCCTCTGCAGCCTCAGTTTGGGATTCCGAAAGCAGCTCTGAAAGCTGCAAGACCGCTTCTGACCTCTGGGTCAGAGGGCTGAGACCCTTGCTTTCAACTGCACAGCATAAAGTTCACACGCACTTATGGAAACCATTAGCTTAGTCCAAGTAACTGGGCTTGGAATTTGAGCAAGAAAATATAAGTGTGAGCCTCAGCGCTGTGCTCCGGGTTTTCTTTCTCTCTCAGCCCTAATTCCGACGTGCGGGTTTGTTTTGCTGCAGGACCTGGAAGACTGATTTGCCCAAAGGAATGTGCACCCTGGTGTCCCTCTCCGTGGACCACGAGGAAGCCCAGCTCATGGGTGGTGTGCGGGCTGTGGTGATGGACTCTCAGTACTTAATGGAGCCGTGTGGGTCAGGCAAGTCGAGGCTGACCCACATCTGCAGGGTGGACCTGAGGTGAGTGGGCTCCTGGGGGCGGCGGGCGCAGGCTTGCCGCACATCCGCTGGGGCCCTGTTTCTCATCTGGTCCCTTATTTTACTGTCCTTTTATTCCTCTTGCCATTAACATGCTTTCTAGAAGATTATGTGTGCCTTCCCCTCGCTTTTCCTCTTTCCGCCCTTGCTAAAATTCTGACTTTCAGGAGAAAGTCCTCTGCTCATCTTTATTTTCCGTTTTGTCCCACTTATACTTCTGTGCTTTGGGCACGGGGCAAACACCAGCACTAGAGCCCGGGATGTAGTAGGTGCTCAGTAAATACGAGTCCTCTTGTGTTTCTTTTCAGCCTGTCCCTTTTGCGGCTCCCTCCAGTTGCCCTCCTTTGAGAGGGAACTAACTTAAATCCAACCCCTTCAAGGCATTCATGATGCTGAGTTCTTGTTCTGGGTGGATATAAGCTGGGTTTTCTCAGTAAATTCTAGAATTAAGTCTGAATCACCCCTGAGGAGACGCTATCATTTTAAAGCACCTGGTGAATACTGTAAAGATAGATAGACCAAATACTTGGCCAAAAAGGCATTTTCAAGGCCCTGTTGACAGAACGAGGTTCTCAAAACCTCGGAGCAGCAGCCCCGAGTGTAATGCAGGTGGACTGACATTCAGGGCACAAGCACAGCCCTATCGACCATGACAAACTGTTGTGATTTGGAAAAAGACTTTCCCACTTCCTTTCTGATTTTTGTCCCCGCAGAGGTCACTCCCCAGAATGGTACAATAAAGGCTTTGGACATCTGTGTGCGGCGGAAGTTGCCAGGATTAGAAACTCTTTTCAGCCCCTCATTGCTGAAGGTCCAGAAACTAAAATCTGAGTTTTCCCCAGTGTGACATCAAACTCAGGGAAGAGGAAGTGAAAGCAAACACTTGTGGGAGAGAGTGTGCGCGTGAGAAAGCAAGGGAGAGAGAGAAAGCGATTGACAATGCTTAAAAGTGGAAGCACTGAGAAGTCGGAATGTTGAAGATTCAAGAATTTCTGAGAACTTTCCTAGCCTTCCTGGAGACGGCTACATCCCTACTAATATAATATTTTTAAAAATCAGAACATTTATCTATGTTACTTAAAATTAAATGGATTATTCATTGTGCATTGCCTAATTTGCTATTTAAAGGCTTCTAAGAAGCGTATTCTTAACTGTAAATAAATGTATGTATAGCGTATGTACATATGTGTGTATATCTCTATCTTTACTGTATATATGTAAAATATCAATTTTATATATAATTGCATATTTTGAAAAGGAACAAGTCTGATTCGGTGAGTCCCTTCCTCACCTGGTTCTTTCCAAGTTGTTCTGGGCGCTGTCTCCCCGCCGTCCTGTAAGCTGAGCAGAATCTGCTGCTGACACCGAAGTGTGACAATATGTAGTCTGCCCTGATGTCTTACCAAAGATTAGCCAACCAAAGGAAAACACATCAAATGGCCCTTACATGTTGTCAGCTTGTTTGTGTTATTCAAACACGGAGAGTGGGCTGTTGGATAAAGCAAAGAAAATAATATTTAGTCCTCTTTAAAGCAAAGAAGTGGGTGAGGAGTCGTTCCCGCATTTAAGGCTAGATTACCGCTTGCCATGGGGCCAGCAGATACAGCTTTCAGTGACATGTTAGACGCCTATGGACCACTGGAGTCAGCCCAGTGACTGAAAGAGAGCCTGTATTTCCCTGCTGATTAGAGCTGAGTATAATAGCTTTTGCAGATTCACAGCCAAAGGGAGCCTCTGTGTTCTGTTGAGTTTTCATACTTACATTTCATAATGTTCTTAAATGTCATTCTAGTTGACCAGTGGCCTATTTGTCCACAGTTAATTGGCATTTTCTTACCAATGTATTGCACTGAATTTAACTCTGGACACCAGATTAAGGGAGATGATGGTCATTCAAGAGTCCTGGACCATTTCAGCTTCAGGGAATTCTACTATTGCTACATATGATGCTCTTAAGATAGAATTCATTAAAGTTTTGCAATCTGAAAGACAGGGTTTTTAAACTAATGTTAAGACCAAAACTGTGTTCTTCAAATTAGTTTTAGAAAATATAAACAGGTCTGTTAAATTCCATGTTTCTTCATTAGTCAGTCAAGCTACCTATGCATTTGACCCAACCTTATTTATTATTGTATAGACTAAGCAAATGGACTATCCTTAACCAATTGCTAATGGATTTAAGTTGGTTTTTTATTGTAATTCAACAATGCTAGAGAGAAAGATAATTTATTGTGTTTGGTTTCAGGGAGAGACTGGTATCATAACTTAGCAATTCATGCTGGAGAAAAAAAAATTAAGAGTGTTTTCCTTTCTTTTTATATTGTATGCATTTATATAATGTCTTCTTTTATCAGCAATGTGCAATTCTTTTATTGAGAGAAATAAAAATGCTATATATGAGTTTTGTATGGTACCAGTAAAATCATACTGTTTGAATTGTGATCTAGGGATTTTTTGTTTCCTTGCCTACTGAAAAAGGTGGCAGCAAACCCATAATTTTCCATTTGGGCAACACCCTGTGAGCAAAACAAAGTCACTTCTTCCATACATCTTAATTGTAACCACATATGCCAGATTACTTTAGTAGGCACAGACAAGATCATTAGTGAATTTTAATTTACCTTAATGCTGATCCTGCTCCAGAGATGGGATCATATGTTTTCAGGAAATATGACAGGAACACAAGGATGAATGGTGTCGTGTCACCTAGAGCAGGCCTTTTCCAGCCTTAGCAGCACACGGATTACCCGCAGATATTGTTACAATAAGCCTCTGATTCAGGCAGTCTGAGGTGGACCTGAGCTTCTGCATTTTGAACCAGCTTCGGGGATGCCCAGCCTGCCAGCCCGAAGACCACACCTTGAGAAGCTGGGACCTGGAGGATACTTAGAATAAAAGCACACATGGTTTTATTTCTGACTCCCCTTCTCTTCAAATTACCTGACTTCTTAATTTTTATGCACATACTAATCACATCACTGCTGCCTAACAACACAGTGCCTCTTAAAAAAAAAAAAAGGAGAAAGATGCAGCAAGCTTGTCAAATACTACAGTATTTTATTCATTGTTATCTTGCCAATAGAAACAAAATATGTTGCCTTTAAATATTATATTTATACTATTTATACTGCATGTATATCTTTACCTCAACTGTTGGTATCAATCATCAATTGTAAAATACTTGCCAAGGCAAAGAAATTTATATACGTTAAATATACCCTTTTTTTTTCCTATAAAATACATGTTGATTTTCATGCTTCATCCTGTAAGCAGAAAACCTGCTTCCTGAGGAAGAGTTCTCTCTAAAAAGCTTGCCATGAGCTTGACGCCTCAGTACTGTAGTCAAATCTTCCTCAAATATAAAGGTTCATATAAAAGTCTAGATTGTTATCTACAGAACTTCACTAACAGTCTGGGTGCCTTCCTTAACCTATGTCTAAGGCATTATGGTGATGGGTAGGGATTTCTTTTACATTTCATTGTTCTTATATCTAGAAGTTATAAGAACACTTTTAAGAGTATTTTTATGAAGGATTCAGTGAACTCCAGCTACAATTCCATTTTCACTGAGTGCACGAGAAACTGAGACTTGATGACGTGACTTATGGCTGCACCACTGGACCATGAAGAGTAGCCACATCTGACTCTGAGCCTCTTGCTTTCCATCCTTGTACAGTGAGCCCTCCACATCTGCAGGTTCTGCATCCAAGGATTCAACCAACCATAGATCAAAAATACTCCAGGGGCTTCCCTGGTGGCACAGTGGTTGAGAATCTGCCTGCCAGTTCAGGGGACATGGGTTCGAGCCCTGGTCTGGGAAGATCCCACATGCCGCGGAGCAACTAGGCCCATGAGCCACAAGTACTGAGCCTGCGCATCTGGAGCCTGTGCTCTGCAACAAAGAGAGGGCGCGATAGTGAGAGGCCCGCGCACCGCGATGAAGAGTGGCCCCCGCTTGCCGCAACTAGAGAAAGCCCTCGCACAGAAACGAAGACCCAACACAGCCAAAAATAAATAAATTAATTAATTAATTTAAAAAAATACTCCAAAAAAAATTCCAGAAAATTCCTAAAAGCAAAACTTGAATTTGCTGTACACTGGCAGCTATTTACATATCATTTGCATTGTATTAGGTATTACAAGTAATCTAGAGATGATTTAAAGTATATGAGAGTATGTGCATGGGTTATATGCAAATACTACACCATTTTATATAAGGGACTTGAGCAATCCCTGGATTCTGGTACCTGAAGGGAGTCCTGGAGCTAATCTCCTGCGGGTACTGAGGGACCACTGTACTTGTTCTATGCTTTAGTTCTAAAAGATGACAAAGGTCACCCCTAATAAAGCAAGCAGGAGCTCTCGAACATTCTCAGCTACAGGCTACAAGAGCCACAGCAGCCCAAACGACCATATGCCCACATAAAAATGATCCAAACTCTGCTCTCTGCTCCTCTCCCTCATACTTTCTACCATTACTTGCAAGTTTTGCTTTCATAGGCAAAGGAGGAATTTCAACTGTCCCTCTTCCTCTTCTATGTGAAAGAAGAGAACATGGTCATTCTAGCAGCCACAGGCAACCAGTGTCATCCTGGGACCCTGGAGCATATGAATTCAAATTTGATTCTGAGTCTACTTCATGAAATTCTTAGGCATGAAACTGTTCTACTTCTTTTTTAAAAAAATATTTTATTTATTTATTTAGGCTGTGCTGGGTCTTAGTTGCGGCACGTGGGATCTTTGCTATGGCGTGTGGCCTTCTTAGTTGTGGCATGCGTACGGGATCTAATTCCCTGACCAAGGAGTAAACCCGGCCCCCTGCATTGGGAGCGCAGAGTCTGACCCACTGGACCACAAGGGAAGTCTCTGTTATACTTCTGTCTTTTGATATTTGGCCACAAAAAAAATCAGTCGTATGATTTCTTCTCAGGAAATTCATGTAAAGGAATTAAATAGATCCTAGCCAAGTGGAGTGTCACTGTTCCTGTAGCGCTTACAATGATTCTGAATTGTCGACGTGGAGATGCCCAGCCACTAGTGGGACATACAGGTCTGAAACATTATGAGAGTGACCAGGGCCCAAAGCTAGAGGTACATCCCGTGTTCACTTCAGTTGTGTTATCCCTGCCTCTCCTGACTACACACATAACGGTCCAGTGATACCAAGCCACTCTTTCACATCTCTGTGACTTGCCATTGACTTTCTCCCCATCTTGTCGGTCATGTGATAGCCTGTTTATTCCTCAAAACCCTATTTGAGCATCATTTGCTCCATGGACTTTCCTGACCACCCATCTGAAATCCACCTGCTTCCTTATATATTACTCTTATTGCATGAATCACATCTCATTTAGTTATTTGGCAATAAATCTAACTCTCCCACTAGATTATGATCTCTTAGGAACATGGACCATGTCTTACTCAGCTTTGAAACTTCATCCCATAGGACACTTTCTGCTACACCATTCTATAAGTATTTAAAATGACCTGGGCATCTGAAAACTGGGCATAAAGATGATAGAAGCCATAGAAATGGAAGTCATAACCTAGTGTGGAGTATTCCAAAGCCAGTGAAATAACTCACATTTTGTGTTTGACTGCTACAGCTCTCCAATAGCACAAACAATGGAGAATTAGCTGGTCTTCCAAGAAGTTAAATGCAACTGTTTCTGAAATTATCAAATGCTGAACATCTGTTTGCAGAAAATAGGACAGTTTGATTAGTTCATTCATTCAACAAATACGTGTGGAGCACTCATGATGTGCCAGACGCTGTTCTAGGCATTCAGTAAGTGAAACAATAAATGAAATCAGTGAATAAAACGACAAAAAATTCCTGTCCTCATGGAACTTATGGTCTAGAAGAGAAAACAGCCAAGAAACAAGATACATAATTGACCAGAGAAGCTCTACAGAGAAAAATAAAATCAGAGGAAGGAGATTAGACAGGGAAAAGCTTACCAAGGGCCTGGGGTAAAGAACTATCAAAATGACATGCTGTTTGATTATTTTTCCTCAAGCTCTGCTGGAGCTGCTAAAATTACAGTGTTGGGAATGATCAATTCATCAATTTGCTGAGACCTTATTCCTGGTGAAGGAAAATAAGTAACAGCAGCAGGAGGAAATGAAGCCTCTGGCTGCGTCTTTCAAGCCCATCAGAAAGCAGGGTTCCAGCAAGCGATGCACAGGTGCTGGAAGCCCGCATGTCCCAGATGGGAACATTCAGTTCTTAGGCCCAGATGATAAGTCCCCTGCCATTCTGATTTCCAGATACAAGCATGTCTCCAAGGCCCCCAGATACTTCGCGGAGTTCTCGAGACAAGCGTCTACACGTGCTCGAAGGCAGGCTCCCCTGTCAGCTTGGTTCATCCTCACACCCACACCCACCCCTGCTGACCACGACCACGACCGTTCAGCTCACTGCTGGGACCCACCCTGGCACCAGAGTCCTGGGAGAGGAGGAAGACCCCGTTCTCCCCGTGATACCTCCTTGTGGAGCTGCTCCAAGTGCTTCCCTAAATCCCCACAACACACCTGAGACCAGGCGTCACTTGGGATAAGACTCAACCAACACACCGGGGAGACAGTACAAGGTAGGATGTAACTTAAAGCTGCAGCCTCAAGGGGCTCTGCTTCCAGCGCCTTAACCCACACCTGACCCCAGGCGCTCTCACCTCTCCGCCTGCCCCCCCCCACCCCGCTCACGCTCAGCCTCCACTCTGGGAACAGTGAACACCTCCCGCAGGAAGGGTCTGACCCAGCCCACCTCACTCCCACTCCTCAGCTTCAGAACGTGAAGAACAACTGCGCTGCTGGCAGGAGGCGGAAGACCCACCTTCACGCCCTGGCCGCGTGGCTCCACCCCAAGACCCAGAAGATCATCACACCAGGGAGGCGCGCGGATTCGTTGCCCTAAATCCTAGTCATCTCGGGAAACATCACCACGCCGCCCCTGTGGGCACAGCGGGTGCCGGCCCTATGTCGGTCTTCCTCGCCTTCCCTTCCCATCCCTGTGCTCACGTCAAGGGTGGCAGACGCCTCTGCCATCCCCGTGGTTATCAGTCATCCCGTCTGCTGAAAAGCTGATTGGTGACATTTTCATATGAATGTTTCAGACAGAGCTGCTCCACTGTAGGTTTGCATAATGAAGTCTTTTATCTCCTTATCTGGCATTAGGGGCTTTCTCTCCTGTTACAAGGATTTCAGGCGTCAGCAGGTAGGTGGAAGCTATTTTTGGAATACGGAAGAGACTGAAATGCTACTACCACAGTACAAAAAAAGCCTAACCCTGAAAGTCACCTGACCTTGTTCTCCGGTGGTTGGAGCGTACGGGTCGTTTCCCCACGTGGTACCTGCTTCCCTGGGGAGGCTTGGGTGCTGCACTCCCAGGAGAGTCAGAGATGGGAGCTCTGCCTGGATTCAGAAGGGCTCTTCCAGGGAGCCTCCTCCAGCCTGAGCCTTCCTTCCCCCGTCTCTCTCCCCCTCCACCACTTCAAAGCTGTCTGAATCTCATCTTTTCTTCTCAGAGAATCCCCACCCCCATTCCTTGGTTTCCAAGCCCATCAAGCAGTTTTCTGAAGAAATTCCCAAGATGGTGTGTGGTATCCATTTTGTCTCAATCCTGTAATGCGCAGCTTTGCCAGGAACTTTGTGCCCAAGGAAGACCCGAGGGAGCATCCAGGAGGTGCCAGCCAGGGAGAAGGGACCCTGCCTTTCTGGGGGCTGGATTCCCATATACACCAAATGGACAAGAGTTGAAGACGCTGAGTGAGGAAGGGCCAAACTGGGGAGTACTGGGCAAACAAACGAGACCACTGGATGTGGTGGTGTTCGCTGCTTTTCCTGATGTCCTTCAGTTTCTCTGCTGCTCCCTCATCTACAGGGGAAAACTAAAAGGAAACAGGCACAACTATCAATTCTGTCTGAGCCACAGATAGTGTGCTGACTGCCGCAGAGATGGGTGGTTCAAATTACTTTGGAGAAAAGCGCTATCCGATGGTCTGAAATTAAACATGCTCTGGAAGGAGCAGCTGCAGGGGAGCGGTGGGGGGAGGACCACCCATCGCTGGGATCTGCTGGAGCTGCCCTCTGGGACCCCGCACACGAGGAACACACACTCCAGAACAGGGCTTCCCTTCTAGAACTGCATGAAACTGAACATTCAGCTCGAAAAAGACTTGGAAGTGGCAAAGGCGAGTGGATTTCTTCTTAGTTTTCTATCAGTTTGCAGTGGTTCCAGTATAAACCCAGCAGCGTATGTTTATACCCAGAAGCATAAAAAGCATCAAAGCAGTGATGCAGCATTTCAAACAACAGAAAAAATGCAGCAGCAATTTGGCTGCCTTGTTCACTTTTCAGACGGTTGTGTAGCTGTCCTGATCTTCCCCATAAATCTCAAAGTTCACATTTAACAGAGCCCTGCTCCCCTGTATTCCTGATGCTGCAAAGCGGGCATCAAGCAGGATCCTTTACATGAAATAAAGGAATTTTAACCAGTCATACATACAGCAACGGTTGTTACTTCTTGAAACTGAGTAAGAACAAGAGGGGGACAGTTTTTCTCTGAGAAGACAGAAGAACACTTTGCAATTTTTGTTCAAGGTTTGGGGAGTATAAAATGAACAGCTGCTTGTGTTCCCACATTCCAGTGTCAAGATGTTATGCAGAGATCAGAAATAGACCCAAGGTGACGTCCATCATGTGAGCCATGCAAATGAGGAAAAGACTCTGCAGCGGCAGTAATTCCCAGGACAAGGGTCAGGCCACTGAAACGGGACAAAGGAATCAAGGCCAGAAGAGGCAGCAAGTAGGATGGCAGTTCTCCACGGCATTCTCCAAGTGGAATTTCAAAGGCTAATGAGGGGAACCACAGTGAACCAGAACTTCAAACCTAGAAGTGTAAACGTCCAGGGAACATTCTGATGCCCTGTATGCTATGGGTTCTTTATCTTCCTACTTCAGATCATCACCAATGACACATGGAATAAACCTCCCATTAAGTAAAAAGTGATAAGACAATAGTGACAGCTGTGTGCATTGGGGCCTTGCTGTTTACCAAGGATTTTTCATACACACTCACATACATGTATATGTGTATGCACAATGTAGGTATCAATCCTCACAACAACCCAATGACATAGATACTATTATATCTATTTTTTAGAAGAGTAAGTTGAGGCTAAGAAAGGACTGGGGACTTTCCTGATGTCACCCAACCAGGACTGACACCCAGGCAATCTGAGCTTTGCTCTGCTGCTTCCCTTAATGAGGAGGGTTCCTCTATGACAGAATGATGAAATCAGGAAGCTATGCTGGCTGTTAAGAACACCCAGCTGATTGGCTGAGTGGATCTTCTAAAGAGTGACATTTTGAGTATAATTGCAAATAGTCTCCAACAAGAAGAAGACACCGGGGCTTCCCTGGTGGTGCAGTAGTTAAGAATCCATCTGCCAGTGCAGGGGACATGGGTTCAAGCCCTGGTCCAGGAAGATCCCACATGCCGTGGAGCAACTAAGCCCATGCACCACAACTGCTGAGCCTATGCTCTAGAGCCCATGAGCCACAACTACTGAGCCCACGTGCCACAATTACTGAAGCGGGAGCACCTACAGCCTGTGCTCTGGAACAAGAGAAACCACCACAATGAGAAGCCCATGCACTGCAATGAAGAGTAGCTCCTGCCCTCCACAACTACAGCAAGCCCGCACGCAGCAATGAAGACCCAACGCGGCCAAAAATAAAATAAATTAAAAAAAGAAAACAGCAAGACAGTGGGGTGCACAGCAAGCCCGCTGGTGAGGCCAGACTTGGAAGCAGCAAAGGGCACATGAGGGAGGGACAACATACCTCCAGCCAGGCTATTCTGTCCAGCCCTTTGCAGCACCTTCTAGGGGAGGGGAGTTGCTAGTGTGAATCACCGAGCTCCGTGACATTGTTTGGAGGCGGTCACAGCATCGCCAGGTGGTACCCATCATGTGTGCTCCTTCCTCTGTGCACGCAGCTGGGCTGCTAAGTACAGCCGGATACACGGATAGATCCCCGTCCCGCCCTGTGGCATGACGGGGCCTGCTCAGTCCTAAGATTTAGGTTCAGAGGCAAATGGGAGTGCTTATCCTGTACTATAATTCTCAGACATTTGCACAGCTATTAATAAAGACGTCTTTTGATACCCTTCTGCTGTTGTTCCTGTTCACAGAGAGCTTTCCGAGCCTGTGGGAAGGATCACTGATAATAGATGATCAAGATCTCAGCATTCCTGGGGCCCTGGCAATAATTATATCTAATGACATTAAAATTATGTCCTTGGTAATAGGAACATACATGTCAATAACTACCTTAAATGTAAATGGATTAAATGCTCCAACCAAAAGACATACACTGAGGGCTTGCCTGGTGGCGCAGTGGTTGAGAGTCCGCCTGCCGATGCAGGGGACACAGGTTCGTGCCCCGGTCCGGGCAGATCCCACATGCCACAGAGCGGCTAGGCCCGTGAGCCATGGCTGCTGAGCCTGTGCGTCCGGAGCCTGTGCTCCGCAACGGGAGAGGCCACAACAGTGAGAGGCCCCCGTACCACAAAAAAAAAAAAAAAGACCTGTATATATGCTGTCTACAACAGACCCACTTCAGACCTAGGGACACAAACAGACTGAAAGTGAGGGGATGGAAAAAGATATTCCATGCAAATGGAAATCAAAAGAAAGCTGGAGTAGCAACTCTCATATCAGACAAAATAGACTTTAAAATAAAGACTATTACAAGAGACAAAGAAGGACACTACATAATGATAAAGGGATCAATCCAAGAAGAAGATATAACAATTGTAAATATTTATGCACCCAACATAGGAGCACCTCTATACATAAAGCAAATGCTAACAGCCATAAAAGGGGAAATCGACAGTAACACAATCATACTAGGGGACTTTACCACCCCACTTTCACCAATAGATCATCCAAAATGAAAAAAACATAAGGAAACACAAGCTTTAAATGACACATTAAACAAGATGGATTTAACTGATACCTATAGGACATTCCATCCAAAAACAACAGAATACACTTTCTTCTCAAGTGCTCATGGAATATTCTCCAGGATAGATCATATCTTGGGTCACAAATCAAGCCTTGGTAAATGTAAGAAAACTGAAATCCTGTCAAGTAACTTTTCCGACTACAACACTATGAGACTAGATATCAATTACAGGAAAAAAATCTGTAAAAAATACAAACACATGAAGGCTAAACAATACACTACTAAATAACCAAGAGATCACTGAAGAAATCAAAGAGGAAATCAAAAATACCTAGAAACAAATGACAATGAAAACACGATGACCCAAAACCTATGTGATGCAGCAAAAGCGGTTCTAAGAGGGAAGTCTACAGCAATACAATCTACCTCAAGAAACAAGAAACATCTCAAATAAACAACCTAACCTTACACCTAAAGCAATTAGAGAAAGAAGAACAACAACAACAAAAAAAAAACAAAGTTAGCAGACAGAAAGAAATCATAAAGATCAGATCAGAAATAAATGAAAAAGAAATGAAGGAAATGATAGCAAAGAGGAATAAAACTAAAAGCTGGTTCTTTGAGAAGATAAACAAAATTGATTAGCCAGACTCATCAAGAAAAAACGGGAGAAGACTCAAATCAACAGAATTAGAAATGAAAATGGAGAAGTAACAACTGACACTACAGAAATACAAAGGATCATGAGAGATTACTACAAGCAACTCTATGCCAATAAAATGGACAACCTGGAAGAAATGGACAGATTCTTAGAAAAGCACAACCTTCCGAGACTGAACCAGGAAGAAACAGAAAATATAAACAGACCAATCACAAGCACTGAAATGGAAACTGTGATTAAAAATCTTCCAACAAACAAAAGCCCAGGACCAGATGGCTTCACAGGCGAATTCTATCAAACATTTAGAGAAGAGCTAACATCTATCCTTCTCAAACTCTTCCAAAATATAGCATAGGGAGGAACACTCCCAAACTCATTCTACGAGGCCACCATCACCCTGATAACAAAACCAGACAAAGACGTCACAAAAGAAGAAAACTACAGGCCAATATCACTAATGAACATAGATGCAAAAATCTTCAACAAAATACTAGCAAACAGAATCCAACAGCTCATTAAAAGGATCATACACCATGACCAAGTGGGGTTTATCCCAGGAATGCAAATATTTTTCAATATATGCAAGTTATCAATGTGATAAACCATATTAACAAACTGAAGGATAAAAACCATATGATCATCTCAATACATGCAGAAAAAGCTTTCAACAAAATTCAACACCCACTTATGATAAAAACTCTCCAGAAAGTAGGCAGAGAAGGAACTTACCTCAACATAATAAAAGCCATATATGACAAACCCACAGCCAACATAATCCTCAATGGTGAAGAACTGAAACCATTTCTACTAAGATCAGGAATAAGACAAGGTTTCCCACTCTCACCACTATTATTCAACATAGTTTTGGAAGTTTTAGCCACAGCAGTCAGAGAAGAAAAAGAAATAAAAGGAATCCAAATCGGAAAAGAAGTAGTAAACCTGTCACTGTTTGCAGATGACATGATAGTATACATAGAGAATCCTAAAGATGCTACCAGAAAACTACTAGAGCTAATCAATGAATTTGGTAAAGTAGAAGGATACAAAATTAATGCACAGAAATCTCTTGCATTCCTATACACTAATGATGAAAAATCGGAAAGAGAAATTAAGGAAACACTCCCATTTACCATTACAACAAAAAGAATAAAATACCTAGGAATAAATCTACCTAAGGACACAAAAGACCTGTATGAAGAAAACTATAAGACACTGATGAAAGAAATTAAAGATGATACAAACAGATGGAGAGATATACCATGTTCCTGGATTGGAAGAATCAACATTGTGAAAATGACTCTACTACCCAAAGCAATCTACAGATTCAATGCAATCCCTATCAAACTAAAGCATTTTTCACAGAACTAGAACAAAAACTTTCACAATTCGTATGGAAACACAAAAGACCCCGAATAGCCAAGGCAATCTTAAGAAAGAAAAACGGAGCTGGAGGAATCAGGCTCCCTGACTTCAGACTATACTACAAGTCTACAGTAATCAAGACAGTATGGTACTGGCACAAAAACAGAAATATGGATCAATGGAACAGGATTGAAAGCCCAGAGATAAATCCACGCACATAGGGTCACCTTATCTTTGATAAAGGAGGCAAGCATATACAATGGAGAAAAGACAGCCTCTTCAATAAGTGATGCTGGGAAAAATCGACAGCTGCATGTAAAAGAATGAAATTAGAACACTCCCTAACACCATACACAAAAATAAACTCATAATGGATTAAAGACCTAAATGTAAGGTCAGACACTATAAAAGTCTTGGAGGAAAACATAGGCAGAACACTCTATGACATAAATCACAGCAAGATCCTTTTTGACCCACCTCCTAGAGAAATGGAAATAAAAACAAAAATAAACAAATGGGACCTAATGAAACTGGAAAGCTTTTGCACAGCAAAGGAAACCATAAACAAGATGAAAAGACAACTCTCAGAATGGGCAAGAATATTTGCAAACAAAGCAACTGACAAAGAATTGATCTCCAAAATATAAAGGCAGCTCATGCAGCTCAATATCAAAAAAACCAACAACCCAATCCAAAAATGGGCAGAAGACCTAAATAGACATTTCTCCAGAGAAGATATACAGATTGCCAACAAACACATGAAAGGATGCTCAATATCACTAATCATTAGAGAAATGCAAATCTAAACTACAATGAGGTATCATCTCACACCGGTCAGAATGGCCATCATTAAAAAATCTACAAACGATAAATGCTGGAGAGGGTGTGGAGAAAAAGGAACCCTCTTGCACTATTGGTGCGAATATAAATTGATACAGCCACTGTGGAGAACAGTATGGAGGTTCCTTATAAAAGTAAAACTAGAACTACCATACGACCCAGCAATCCCACTAGTGGGCATATACCCTGAGAAAACCGTAATTCAAAAAGAGTCATGTACCACAATGTTCACTGCAGCTCTATTTACAATAGCCAGAACATGGAAGCAACCTAAGTTTCCATCGACAGTTGAATGGGTAAAGAAGATGTGGCACATCTGTACAATGGAATATTACTGAGCCATAAAAAGAAATGAAATTGAGTTATTTGTAGTGGATGGACCTAAAGACTGTCATACAGAGTGAAGTAAGTCAGAAAGAGAAAAACAAATACCGTATGCTAACACATATATATGGAATCTAAAAAAAAATGCTTCTGAAGAACCTAGGGGCAGGGACAGGAATAAAGACCAGACATGGAGAATGGACTTGAGGACATGGGGAGGGGGAAGGGTAAGCTGGGACGAAGTGAGAGAGTGGCATGGACATATATACACTACCAAATGTAAAAAAGATAGCTAGTGGGAAGCAGCCGCATAGCACAGGGAGATCAGCTCGGTGCTCTGTGACCACCTAGAGGGGTGGGATAGGGAGGGTGGGAGGGAGGGAGACGCAAGAGGGAGGGGATATGGCGATATATGTACACATATAGCTGATTCAGTTTGTTATACAGCAGGAACTAACACACCATTGTAAAGCAATGATACTCCAATAAAGATGTTTAAAAAAAAAATTATGTCCTGTTTCCTAAAAACAGGGCAAAATACCAAGAACAGATTCAAAAGATGGGCATAACACCTATGAGCAGCATTCAGGAAGTCTAAAACCCAGCACGTATTGAAATTTTAAGAATGTATTGAGGACAGCAAAAAATAAGCAGTAATAATAAAGTAAAGACTTGTAAAATGCATATTTAGTGCAAGAATAAAGAGAAGGAAGGGATAGACCTGTGCTTGACATGGATGATGTTATATCTGTAGAAGACAAAAAGATTTCTTCCTTATAGCATCCTCCACTTTCCAACCATAAACATCTCCCTCCTGAATAATGTAGAATGATACCTGGTTCAGAGGGTGGTTTAAAAATATGTCCACAAATTACTCACCTCCAGCCTTCAGGAGGTGGAGTTTAGGGCTTCCCTGGTGGCGCAGTGGTTGAGAGTCCGCCTGCCGATGCAGGGGACGCGGGTTCGTGCCCCGGTCCGGGAAGATCCCACATGCCGTGGAGCGGCTGGGCCCGTGAGCCATGGCCGCTGGGCCTGCGCGTCCAGAGCCTGTGCTCCGCAACGGGAGAGGCCACAACAGTGAGTGGCCTGCGTACTGCAAAAAAAAAAAAAAAAAAAAAGAGGTGGAGCTTAATTCTCCTCTCCTTGAGTGTGGTCTGTATTTAGTGACTTGCTTCTAAGAAATAGAATGTGGTCGAAAGAACAGAGAGTGATTCATTTCTCATGGGTAGATACCTAGGAACAGAATTGCTGGACCATGTAATGTATTTTTATTTAACATTTTAAGAAACTACCAATTTTCCAAACTGGCTGTGCACCTTACCCTCCCACTAACAAAGTATAAGGATTCCAGTTTCTCCACATCCTTGTCCCTCTTTTGGATTATAGACATCTTAGTGGGTGAGAAGTCATTCAGTTTAAAATGTTGGTCACTGTTTTAAACTTTAAACAAAAATAGAAGTTCTAATTGATCACAGGAAATGATAGAATTCAATTAACTCAAGTCTGGTTCTTTGTTTTACAGTCACTCATCATTTATCTCAAATATATAGTCCAAACGATCACAGAGTTGGAAACAGGAACTGAATTATGCCCAAAGCAAGGTAGAACAATTCCAAACTCTCACCTGTTCTGGCTCTTATTTTCTTACTATTGAACAAACCCACGTAGCCGGATCTGCCTGTGTCAGGGGCTGACTGTAGCTGAGAGTTCTCTGAGTTAACTTCCTAGTAGATTTAAAAAGCTCATTAAAGGATATATAATCAAATATGCTAATTGGAAGCTTACATATATTCTGCTAAAACTCAGCAGTAACTGCAACGATATAGAACAAAGAACAATAAAATATCTCACTAAAAGAATTTGGAACTGCCAGCTCATGGTGGTAATAAAAAGCAGATCAAATTTTAGTTGGTTTTCTCAGTTTTTAAATTCCCACAGATGCTGCAATAATGAACCGCCTCTTACTTGTTTGTACTCCAGCCAGAAGCTCTGACTCTTTGTAGTCAGGCTGCCAGGGACCATTCCCCATCACTCCAGGAGGAAGCTGGGAGGATGTGGGAACACTGACTTCTTACTGACTGGTACATTTTTAAAGCCAAGGGTGAATTGTAACTTTAAGTTATCACCTTTGTAAATTGCCAAAGGACAATTTAATGACAACTTGTATAAGAAGCAGTGAAGAGGGTGAGATGGAGAGCATATTTCTGCACTTGCTCCCTAGACCCTTGTCGGAAATCCTCTTGGGCTGTGCCTTATGCTGACATGTGCTCGCTCTGCCTTTTCCAGATGCCACCTTATGAGTAAGGAAAATGCTCTAAATGAACACATCTTCACTGGGACCTCACAGACAATAGATTTAATTAAGAACAGGGGAAAGAACAGGGAATTAAGAAAGTCAAATACATTCCTTCCCAGCTGGAGACATGGGCCAGTACGGGGGAAGAGTGGGTATCTAGGCTGGGGAACCCCTCAAACTTAGGCACGCATGGGGGAAAACCCTTCAGAAGCACTCTCAGGGGGGCGGGCAGAAAAGTACAGACACCTTAAAACAACAATAAGTCTCCCAGTTCAAAGTGACTGGAAGCTGGTTCTATAAAACCAGGAAGAACGTTCTGCCCAGAGGGACAGCTGGTCAGTCTTGGAACCACAAGAAAGGAAATCTCAGAGGGGAACACTGGGAATGCCCATCGGATAGGCCTGCCCAGGAAAGAGAGCATCAGGGCAGTGGGCTTCCAGGGCCTCGCTCCCCTGTCAGTGGCCTCTCCCCAAGGGACACACAGGCCACCAGCATCCTGTCCCCCATCTCACTGAATTCTGTTCTGTGCTCACCAAGCAACCTTCGAGTGTGATTTCCTGCCCACAAGTGGGGCCTCACGGAGAGGTAACACACACGCAGAGTGGGAAGCTGTTTTTGGTCCTCAGAGCAGAGCCGCAGATCTAAATGGGAATGGAGGGATTGGGGAGAAGAAGGATGAGTGGAAAGAAGCTTCAGAAAGGGCTTCCAGGTCACAGAAAGCATCATTCCACCCCCTCCTCTCCACCCGGGTGCCTTCCTTTGTATCAGCCCTGAGGTGTTAGGCAATGCCACAGCAGGGCATGGGGAGTTTTAGAGAATCACCATTTCCAGCCCTACTGGACATTTGCATGATTGTGGATTCTCAAAAATAAGTGCCCGTAGATTGAGGTAGAGTCCTCAGGCATGGACATCTGAGGGCTACGAAGGGCTCACAAACACTGAGTCCGCTCCATAACGGCAGCCTCAAAATCCAGCTGTTTTCAAAGAACTGATACGCAAAGCATCATGATGCACATTTAAATCGTGGCAGACATTCTTCTTGGTGGTATTTTAACATCTCTGAAATTCAGATTAAGGAGGGGGTCATACAAAGTGGCAAAATTCACCGGGGAGTCTTTTGCTGTCATTATTTAATGTGACCATGTTCCCAGAAATACTTGCCCATAATTGCACTTCTCTACAGGAACAAAACGGTTCTTAGCACCATGTCAAGTGCGGTTTCTAAGAAACCTGAAACTTCCCGAAACCTGATTTTTTGTTTTGTTTTGTTTTTTGCGGACAAACTATGAAAGGTTTATTCTCAAATATTCGGACTTGACCCTCCATCCTTCCACAGTAGTGCAAGCACCAAAGCAATTCCACGTATTGTTTTCTAACACACAAAAACTGTTCATCTCAGGCTACTCAGGCTAGAGATAGGCAAGGAGAGAGTGAGTAATGAGTCTGATCTGAGAGCATTTGTAGAGGAAAACAACGCGGCACTTCCCCTGAGGAGACAGGAGTGACCACCCCCTCGCCCCCAGCCAGTGTGGGCCGGATCCGTCCCATCCGTTTAGTTTTGAGAGCCTGAGTTTCCCCTCCAAGATCTGTACAAAGGGTCATTAAAAATTACGTTTGCCTTAAAGGTTAGTTAATGTAACAATGGGTTTTAACTAACCATGTGATCTATCAATAAGGAGAGATCAGTGGGTCTTCAAAGAGATCGTAAGACAAAAGTCAAGGAAACCAGGGAGACAGATGATGGCCCTGGAGAAGAAGTAATCACCCAACAGGAAGGAGAAAATCAGGGGAAAGGGGTAACTGTACGGCAGGATCACCCTGGAGAGGTCAGTAACACCCCCTGCAGACATTCTTTATTTCCCAAGTGAGTAGGTGACCCTGAAGATCTGGTCTCACAGTTTAACTGGCATTCCCAGTGTCAGGAGTTATCACGCAAAGTCTTCTACAGGCTTCTCTTCCTAATGTGCTGTGACTCCAGGAATTAATAGAAATGTAGCTCTTCGGAAGTTCCCTTGTATAGATTTCTAGTTTCTCTTTGATTAAAACATTTAATAATACAAAGCTGGTGCAACAATTGGCAGGTCCATTAAACTGTCAAGTGTGGCAAAATGGTTGTGCGATGTTCTGTCTTTTTCTGTGGCTCGCACACAATCTGACAAATGGAACAATAAAGAAATGTGGAGCTCCTGTGTTTATTTAAGTAGGCTGCAGAGATGAAAAAGAACTCTCCTCAGTGTGCTGACTGGAACATAACTGCTGACAGAATAGCAGCTACAGGAACAATAAGGTAGAAAAGTCAGCTCTTATGAAAAGTGACTGAAAGCTTGCCTATCGGTAGCCTGGCATTCCTTTATTTTTTATTATTCCACAAAGAGAACATAAATGGGGATCATGCTAGCTTTTTAAGTAGTTCAATTCTTTCCCCCTCTTATTTATTCCTTCCTTCTTTCCTACCTTCCTTTCTTTCTTCCTAAACCACACTAAGTACCCTGTGTTAACAACCTAGTGTTGTAAACACATACACACGTTCACAAATGCACATATACACGACATAGTTTCTTCCTTGTGTATTAGTATTATTTAGAGAAATATAGTACCATACATCTCTGCAGCTAGATTTTTGTCACTCAATGATACTTCATAGAAATCCTAACCAAGGGTACAGACTTTGCTATGGTTTATCCTTTTTAATGGCTGCATAATATTCTATGAAATTTTTAAATATTTTCTTTTGAAGACTGATTCAACCATTCTTCTATGGGGATTCACTTTGTTTCAGAATTTTAACTGTATGAATAATGCTGTAATAAACATCATGGTACATATTATTTTTATGAAATTATTATGTATTTTTATGTCTTTGGAATAGCCTCCCAGGAATGAGACTGGTGGATCAAAGTGTATGTGAATTTTTATTCTCAGAAGATATTGCCATACTGCAATTAATATTTAACTTGCAGAACATGACAGTACCTTTTCCTGTGCATCCTTACCTCTAAAGAGTATGATGGTGTTATGTTCTATTATATTTGTATTAAATACATGGTTATAAGGGGATAATGCATTGTTACTTTAATTTGCATTTCTCTGATTACTGATAATTTTGAGTATCCATATGTTTATGGCCATTATATCCACTTTTGGATAAATTATCCATTCATATTTATTTTCTATTATTTGTTGCCATTAGTAAGAACTCTTAGTATTTTAAAGATATTAACTTTGCTTTAATCATCTGTGATGCAAATATATTTTTAACTGTACAATTTCTCATTGACCTTGTTTAAATCTTCTATAGCTTTTGGTTTCTTGTCTTGGTTAAGAACAGTCTCCACAAACCCTAAATTTTATGTACAGGCTCCTAGATTTTCTTCTGTAATTTAAGTCATTCATTCATCTATCT
This sequence comes from Stenella coeruleoalba, assembly GCF_951394435.1. Taxonomy (NCBI): domain Eukaryota; kingdom Metazoa; phylum Chordata; class Mammalia; order Artiodactyla; family Delphinidae; genus Stenella; species Stenella coeruleoalba. The sequence continues at coordinate 9,310,602 of NC_137164.1, read as the reverse complement.
ATTCATTGATTTATTTTTACATTTAATTTTTTGCTTTGAAGTCTTCAGTTATCTGGAATTTATTTCTATAAATGCTGAGAGACCTGTATATTTCCATTTTCTTCCAGCTGCATGGTCAATTGAGCCAGCACCTTCCAGCTCACACTGAATTAAAATATCAACTTCATAACAGATTAAAATAGTGTATATTTTGGAATCTATACCAAGACTTTTCATTCAATTCCTCTACCATGTATACTTATTTAAAAAACCAATGCCTTATTTATTTGATTATAGTGGCTTTATAGTATGCTTTAATATCTGCACTCACTAGTCTTCTTTGTATACATTTTATTCTTGGGCTTCTTATTTTTCCAAATAAGCTTTAAGATCTTTTAATATTGTTTTTAAATGCTATGATTCTAATTGGAATTGCAGTATATATCATAATTAATGTTAAATGTAAATATTATATGTACATGTATATAGTGAATTTTAGAAGCTCTAACATTTAAATTATTTTTAGTCTATACATCTAAGAACTTAGTATGATTTTCCATTTGTTTGAGTCTTTTCAGGATGTAATAGTTGTCTTCCCACAGTATTTCTTTGCATTTTATTGTAACCACAGATTAATTTTTTCCCATTTTCATGGTTAGGTCATTTCTGCTATTGATTGTTATATGTATTTTTATATCTATCTGTCTTACCAATTCAAGTATTTTTTCCTTATGTCTCTTGGGTTTTCCAGGAATATAATAATATTATCAAGAAAAAGAGTTTTATCCTTTTTCAATGTTTATACAAATTATTTTACTATCTTTTCTCACTGCATTTGCTAGAACTTTTAAAACAATGTTGAATAATAATGGCAAGAACAAGCAATCTTATCTAGTTCCTGGTCATAATTAAAGTAATTTTAGTGGTCTGCTATTTAGAATAATGTTTGCCAGTGTTTTGTAGTCTTTATCAAACTTACAAATGTTCCTCCTGTACATATTTTCCTAAAGTTCTCATTAAGGATAGCTGCCAAATGTTTATCAAGATGGCTTTTCAACATCTATTGACATGTTAATTTACTTTTCTGCTTTAATTTGTTGGTGTAATGAATCATATTGCTTGATTTCCTGATACCAATGCAACCCTGCATTCTTGCAATAAACTCTACTTTGCCATAGTTTATTAGTCAGTTAATATTCAATACATGACTGGACTATTGTGGCTAATATCACATTTAGAATTTTCTGCATCTAGTGTACTATTGGTCTTTTTGCACTACTATTTTTATCAGGTTGCAGTAATAAGATTGGCCTCATAAATACAATGAGAACTTGTCTGTCTTCTTCTACAGTCTTAAATAATTTAAATTACATCAGAAATGCTTGCCCTCTAAGGTTAAATAGTGTTCAGCTATGCAATTATCAAATCCTGTTAACTTTTTCAATAATACATTTTTAATTTCTTTTCTAATCTCTCCTATAGCACTCAAACTATTCAAAAATTCTACTTCTTCAATGAATTTTAAAAATTTATATTTTCCTAGGAAATCAACAATGTTTTCTAGATTTCTAAATTACTTTACTGAGATTAAGACTTTCTGTGTGGTCAAGAACATGATCAACTATTTTTGTAAATGTTACATGGACACTACAAAACTACATGTTCTTTGAGAGTCAATAAATAAATTTGTGTTTAATAAATAGAAATTTATTGAATCCATCTTGTAGACACTAGCTATAGGCTTAGGAGAAATAGGCTAACTTTCTACCTCTGTCCCTTCTCTCATCTTCAAACTTTTTTTATAAAGGTGTTCACCACACCTGTCCCCAGTGGCTGGGTAACTTGTATTTACGCATAGGTCTCAGTTTTATGTCACTTCCCCCAGAAGTCCTCCTTCATACCCTATACTCAGTTGGGGAACAGATTCATGATACAAAGAATATTTTCTTCTTGGCACTTGTCTATTGGTCATTATATTGTTATTTGTATAGGTAATAAAGCAATATCTTTCTTATGATCTAGTAACTTCCACGAGGATGGAATAATGTTTGCTTTATCTTATCCGCAAAACATAAACACAATAGAGTTTAACTGGCACACAGTAGGCATGCAATATATATTTCTTATATGAATGAATGAATGACTGAATAAATGAATGGTCTGTTAATCAGAGGAGATATAAATTAAGGAAACATCACTGGCAGTTTTCCACTGTGTGGTTGGAAACCCAGGCTGCCACATCACAGAACCTTGAAGCAGACATGCAAGAAAGAAGCAGAGTTGAGACATGGAGGAAAAGAAAATTTCCCAGCTCACAACAGCACATCAGTCCCTCTTTAAAGTTTGTATCGGAGGCCCAACTTCATCCCAGTCCTTGGGTTCCTGAGACGTGCTGTAGCTTTGTAATTCTACTTTTTACTGAAGCTAAAAACAAAACCAGATTTCCTTAGTTTTTTCCTAATGTCCATTTCCTGTCCCAGGATCCCATCCAGGACACCACATAACATTTTTTTTTAACATCTTTATTGGAGTATAATTGCTTTACAATGATGTGTTAGTTTCTGCTGTATAACAAACTGAATTCTGTAGGAGTCGTTCCACATGTAGATGTATTTTTTGATATATCTGTGGGGAGGAAGGTGATCTCCATGTCTTACTCCTCTGCCATCTTGAAAGTCCTCCCACATTACATTTAGTTCTCATGTTCCTCAGGCTTCTCTCGGCTGTGAGCCTTTCTCAGACTTTCCGTGTTTTTAATGGCCTCATTGTATATATTTTTGTAGTTTATTTTACTCCTTCTAATTTTACGTTCATTTTATGTTCACTTTGTTGTCTCCTCTTTTTCCTTTTGCTCTTTTTTGCTGGTTTTCATAAGTTTCTATTCACTCTTTTTTCCTTTTGTTAGCGCTGCTGTTTTGTAACTTTCTATCCCATTAATGTTTGCCTCCCCTCTCTAGGACCTCATAACAAAACATGTATTTCTGTAATATTTTTTAAAAACAAGATATAATTTGCTTCCTTCACCAAGATAGTCTACACTAATAAGGTCAGACTTCTAGAATATGTTCACTGCTGTTCTCAATTCTGCCCTTAACCAGACCAAGATAAAATCTTTGAAATGCTTTTCTTCATTACTTTTCTCCCCCTTCACCCCTAACTTGTAGATTTCTCTGAGATAGTTTTGTACTTTTCATTCTAGATTATTATTAGAATTACCCTCACACAGTTCCTCTTTATTTTAAGAATTCTTCTTTGGGGTAGCTAGCATACCTTCCCTGGTCTATTACTATCCATTTAAATTTAACTGTTTATGTATTGTCAAGCACTACCCCTCTTCCTCTTCGTGTTCTCCTGTCTTTGGTGGTTGTGCTGGTAGAGGATGGTGGTGTGTTGGTCACGGTACAGTTGTTTGGTTGTATAGTCCTCCCTCTAGTAGTTTCCTCTGGCACCAATATGCCCAAGTGATGTACTCTCTGGGTCACAGCACCACTCTCTCCTCCGTTCTGAAATGGGAATGACGTCTTAAGTGGATACAGGACCATGGGTTGCAGTTCATTTCTCTCAGATGCCATTCGCCACCTTCTGTCTAAGGCATTGCATATAAAACAGTGCATGGCTGTCTGATTCTTTAAGTAGCCGGTTATTTCCATCTAGAAGTTAGTAATGGTTTCTCTTCATTCTTGGAGTTGAAGAATTTTCCAGGCAAGCTTTGGTGACTTTTTTTCTCATCCCTTCTGCTTGGAACTTGGTGAAGAGTTTCAATTTGCACATTCAGGTCTTTCTTAATCTTGAGGACATTTTCTTCTTTTATTAGTTTAATTATTGCCTTGTCATCATCTGTTCCTTTTCTCCTCTCTGGATCTTCTTTTATTCACATGTTAGTTCTTCCAAATATATCCTCCAAAAGTCTTTTTTTTCTCATGATTGTTTTCTCCATATATATATATATTTTGGGGTACGCGGGCCTCTCACTGTTGTGGCCTCTCCCGTTGCAGAGCACGGGCTCTGGACGTGCAGGCTCAGCAGCCATGGCTCACGGGCCCACCCGCTCCGCGGCATGTGGGATCTTCCCGGACCAGGGCATGAACCCGCGTCCCCTGCATCGGCAGGCAGACTCTCAACCACTGCGCCACCAGGGAAGCCCTAGAAACACTTTTTGATAGTTTTCAATTTTGAGAAGTCTCTTTATGCATGTGCAACTGTTGTTGGAGCTATTAAGAGTAAATGATAGGCTGTGACAACACTGTTGGGATTATTTTGGGACATTATACTGGGATAAGTTTCTGATAAATTATATCGAAATATAAATTTTATTACATCTAGAACTGCTGATTGTCAAGGAATAATTTTTCGAAAAGATTTCACTCTCTGTACAAATGTGTTGCGTATGTCTGAAGTACACTTTGAATGTCGATTTATACAGTGTTATCTTATCGTTTCCTCTGACATTCCTCCAACTTGTAGAATTGCCCATTGCTGCCTGTTGCATCTCCGCTGCCCGTGTGAGTATCACACTGGCCCATCAGCCTCCTCACAAAACACAAGTTCAAAGACAAAATTATTTTAAGAATTTCAAAACAGTCGTAGAATAACATTAAACCAAGCACAGGGCCTTTCTCAACACAGGCCCTGCCGGGGAATCCAGACACATAGCAATGGTGATTTCTGGTTTTGTACCCACTAGTGGTTTGGATTGGAGTGTTTAACACACTTTTTTTGCCAATCTAGTAAGTAATTTGTCTTATAAATCTGCCATTTACAGTCTCTCCTTCTAGAGGTTTTCTGAAGCTCTCTAAGCCGGCAATTCTCTCTCTCCTTGTAAATCAGTTGGTACCTTTTCTAGGAAACCAACGTGATCCTAACTAAATAGTCACTAATGACTTAAATTAGTTGCTGGCTCTTTCTGAGCCCCTAATTTTCCCAAGACTAATTAGCTCAGGCATAGGGAAGTTCTGGATTCATCCAGCCATTTAAAACATGATGGACATAAATTCAGTCCATACCATAATTCAGAGTGCAGGTTCTGGAACAATCCTGCCTGTTCATATCCTCCACTTTCCTGCCGTGAGCCTTTGGCATGTCATTAACCTCTGTAAGTCTCAGTCTTCTGATTTATAAAACAGGAATAACGGCATACCTTTCAAGATAGGGCGTGACAAATGTTTATTATTACTGTTCAATTCTAGATAAGTGAGGCTCAGTCTCTTAGCTGATGGCAGTGATGTCCCTAAGAGAACAAAAGTGCTGGTTTGACTAGCAAATTTTTTCGGTAAAATATAGAGGATGTTCACTACTGCTTTCTGAAGGAGTCCACAAGGGAGCAGAAACAGAATCCAGTTCAGTAAGACCATTCAGAAAGTATGGCCGGGCGAAGCTGCCGCAGGATCCGCTGAGTGTGTGGAGGGGATGTGTGGCTGTGTGAGCATGAGTCTGTATGGGATCCTTCCTGTGCTTACTTGAAAGCAGGCTTTGAGTGTCCATGTATACAACCAACAAACACACATGGCTTTTATCTGATGTCTGGGATTGTTGCTCCTCTGGGTTACATGGCAGCTGTCAGCAGAGCTCCAACGTGACAACACTCATAAGTAATATAGAACAGAGCATCTCCTCTTACCCACACAAGACAAAGAACAGACATTTTCTGAAGTTGGGTTTTTTTTTTTTTAACTGGGATGAGGCTTTTCCAACACCTGATGTTTGGTCATGAATTTGAAGCATAAGCCAACAGCAGGGTTTGGTAAAAAGGAATTCTGAATTTAAAAAGAAATTCACAATTAAGTGTTTTCAGCTTTACCAGTATGTACTAAAAGGGTAATCAGGTTTGATTAATCAACCCTATTTACCAATAGATAGGCATAAAGTAAAAAAATTAATTTCCTCCCTGATGGACTTTATAAAAGTGTGACCTATTACAAGGAAATGAAATCATCAAAAAGATGAAATTAAAATATTTCATTAGATTCTCCCATGAGATTTGTGTTATAGACTATCTGCAGGTGTCTCTACAGCTGAATGAGTGGCCTCTGGAAATGGCCACCATGCCTGCATCCTTCCCACCCTCCCCCTCCACTTGATGGCCTCTTCTGCCCTCCCAGCCAGCACTAGTGCTGGCTGTTTAAGGTTGCCCCATACTGTGAGTAATTCACCTTTCCTGTCTTCGCTGCCAGCTGTCTTAGTCAAGGTCCCATAAAAACCTGCACAAGGAAAAGAAGCACTTGGAAATTTTACAGCAGAGGGAATGTCATGCAAAGAGTTGGTTCCAGGGGCCTTGGAAGAGCTGAGAAGCCAACGGGATGGAGAAGAAAGCTAGCGAGTAGCAACAGCAGGCATCCACGGGCTCCTCTGAGCTACAGGATAAAGGAGAGGGTGTTTCTGGACCCCAGGGGCCAGGGTCACCTGGGAGAGGCTGGAAGGCCCACCCAGTGGGCACTGGGGCAAGGTAAGAGATGCAGGGCAACATCCCAGACCAATTAAGCTGGAACCCCTGCAAATGGGGCCAGGCATCAGTGGGTTTTAAAACTCCCCAGGTGATTCCAATGCACAACCAGGCATGAGAACCCCAGCTTAAAGCATCTAGTAGAATCTGCATTCTTACAACTGCATCTGCCCCGCACTGAGCAGACGCGGGGAAAAGTGCTGCTGACATACCATTGCTCAAAGTCCAGAAGCAGAGACCAAAGACGCCGCTAAATCGGGACGCCAAGCTGCTCTAAGATACCCTAAAAGGAATATCCAAGAACTGGATTTGATTTATAGAATTTTGCTTCATAGGTAAACTTTAGTAATTGCTGTCTAAAATATACTATTTCAAAGAGCCATCCTCTGTTTACTGAAAAAATTGATTAGATATCACGCTGTGTGCCAATTACAGTAAACCATTAGCTAGCACAATTGATGCACAAGGCATTTCCAATATACATACACTAAAATAGAACATCCTGCTTAATTATTCTACTAACGTGTACATATTAAGTGTGTGCTAATTATTTCTTGAATGCACTAATAATCAAAGGAAGATTAGTGTTCAGTGTGATACTATTGTGATATTTAATTGTATTTTACTTATTTTCAAATGGATAATCCATGATGATACATACAAAGAATCTGTTAACTAGAAACAAACATCTTAATATGATCTTCTTTTAAATAACTGAGAAGATACTTCAAGATTTTGTACCGCCCTCGGGTAATCACAATGAACACCAATTATCATCATAAACATTGCTAAAGAGAAGTCTGACTAGCAAAACTCCAGGTAATGAGTTCAACTGAGCCTCGGTAACTGGAAAAAAAGAGTGAACTCTTTTTAAAGAACGCATCTATAATGCGTTTCATTAAGCATTTATTCACACAAGAAATGTTTCTTAAGCAATTAATATACATTCTAGGGAATAACAAGACAAATAAGATGAGGTCCCTTCCTCAGAGCACTTTATAATCTAATGGAAGCGATTAGACAATCACACAAGTCCCGGTAAGAGGCAGTAGTTGCTGATTCTAACGTTCAGTGAGGTTGAGGGTGAACAGGCCAGAGGACATGAGAAGGGAGACTTGAGAGCAAATGTCAGCTGATTGTGGGGAGTAGGGACACACATTAAAAGTATTTGAAGAGAGAAGCGACCAAATCAAAATGGCACTTGATGTACAGAATGGACACATGCCAGGAAACCATTTAAGGATTACTGGAAAAATCAAAGTGAAAGGTTCAAAGAAGACAACAGCAGCAAGTATCCAAATGAAGCACGGATGCTAGAAATATCAGAACGAAAAATCCCCGTAGCATTTCATGCCTGAATGTCTCCAAGGGCTGACTGAAGAAAATTAAGGAAACAGAAGGAAGGGCTCCTTTGAAGGAAAAGATAATGAATATTCCTCTTCAGATATATCTGGTTGAAGGCTAGAGAGACATCCAACAAGAGACATCCAGCATGAATGCACTGAGAACACTGTTTGCAAAGTCGTTTTGTGATGATTTCATCAATGTGTAATTGTATCCAGAAATAAAACACTCACTTGTCATTCATAATACAAAATGTTGTGAACAAAATTACAAATTCCTGTGTTAACATGATATTCTTTCTTTTTTTCTTTTCTTTTTTTTGTGGTACGCGGGCCTCTCACTGTTGTGGCCTCTCCCATTGCGGAGCACAGGCTCCGGACACACAGGCTCAGCGGCCATGGCTCACGGGCCCAGCCGCTCCGCGGCATGTGGGATCTTCCCGGACCGGGGCACGAACCTGTGTCCCCTGCATTGGCAGGCGGACTCTCAACCACTGCGCCACCAAGGAAGCCCAACACGATATTCTTAATGACTTTCAAAAACAACAGTGCAAGTCATCTTTACATGCATCAAATATATACTGTTTCCACTTCACTTTAATAAAATCATGATGGTGAATCATGATGATGTTGTCCAGCCTTTTAGGTTGATGTTTAAGAGTACCAGATCCAACTGTTCAAAAGCCCATCATATAAACAGTTATGATCCTTGGTGGACTTCATAGATTTGTGCTTCACTGACAGAGCTGGAGAGACTGCTGAGCTGTTAGAGAGTATATTTTGCAACTGTATTGCAGTTGGGTTGAAAGTAGCCCCACGGTTTGCTTTATAAGCACTACAGCATTTCATTGACTCTTCCCTTTCTTTCTCTATTTAGCAGTGATGGGCAGGAAGTCATCACTCCATCCTAACAATGAGTAAAAAGCTGAACGGACTGAAAAAGCAACAATTCTTCTTGGATCCATAAGAGAGGGTAGGACACAGGGCAAACTGCTGCCCCCATCTGGAGAGACAGACAAATATAGGGAGTTGGGGCTTACCCAAGTAGAGACTCATGAATGGAAACCAGCTCAGGAATCAGTGCCAGGGAGGAAAACCTGAAATGTAATTCATGAATTGCCAGAGGCTCAGTGTTAAAAACTCCAGGGGAACCCAGTCATCAGAGAAAAGAAACTATTTTGAAATATGCCAGAGCACTCTGTTCTTAAAAAACCTGCCCTCAGGAGAAACTAGTTGAACAGAGCCTAACTTACTGGGATATTATCAGAGCCTATCTGACCTGGGGGAAGGGAAACACCCAACTCCACTCAGTTCTAGCTTTCCACATGGGAGAATGGAAATACCCAACTCCGTCTCATGCTATCCATCCTGTCCCACCTAAGATAGAAGAAAAAACTGAGGAATGCTATGAAGTTCACAGCCCAAAGGCACAGACTCACTGAAAGACTGAGACCTAACCATAGGCTAGAGAATGATTCCTGTTCCCCCACACCTCACCCTCACATTACTAAAGACCTAGTTACAGCAGTTCCTTTTACCCAGTACACCATGTCCAGTTACCAAGAAAAAATTAGAAGATCTACCAAAAGGCAAAAAACATAATTTGAAAAGACAGAGCAAGCATCAGGACCAGACATGGAAGGGATTTTGGAATTTTGGAATTATCAATAACCTCCCTAAGGAGGCAAAAGACCTGTACTCTGAAAACTACAAGATGTTAATGAAAGAAATCAGAGATGACACAAACATATGGAAAGATATACCATGTTCTTGGATTGGAAGAATCAATATTGTCAAAATAAGCATACTGCCCAAGGCAATCTACAGATTCAGTGCAATGCCTATCAAATTACCAGTGGCATTTTTCACAGAACTAGAACAATTTTTTTTAAATTTGTATGGAAACACAAAAGACCCCAAATCTCCAAAGCAAGCCTGAGAAAGAAAAACAGAGCTGAAGGAATCAGGCTCCTTGACTTCAAACTACACTACAAAGTTACAGTAATCAATACAGTATGTTACTGGCACAAAAACAGAAATACAGATCAATGGACTAGGATAGGAAGCCCAGAAATAAACCCACACATCTATGGTCAATTACTCTATGACAAAGGAGGCAAGAGTATACAATGGAGAAAAGACAGCCTCTTCAATAAGTGGTGCTGGGAAAACTGGACAGCTACACGTAAAAGAATGAAATTAGAACATTCTCTAACGCCACATACAAAAATAAACTCAAAATGCATTAAAGACCTAAATGTAACACTGGGTACTATAAAACTCTTAGAGGAAAACACAGGCAGAAGACTCTTTGACATCAATTGCAGCAATATCTTTTTGGATCCACCTCCTACAGTAATGAAAATAAAAACAAACAAATGGGACCTAATTAAAGTTAAAATAATTTGAAAAGATACATGCACCCCAATGTTCACTTCAGCACTATTTGCAATAGCCAAGACATGGAAACAACCTAAATGTCCATTGAAAGAGGAATGGATAAAGAAGATACGGTACATATATACAATGAAATATTACTCAGCCATAAAAAGAATGTAATAATGCCATTTTCAGCAACGCGTATGGACCTAAAGATTATCATACTAAGTGAACTAAGTCAGACAGAGAAAGACAGATATCATATGATATCACTTATATGTGGAATCTAAAAAGATGATACAAATGAACTTATTTACAAAACAGACTCACAAACTCTGAAAACAAAAGTATGGTTACCAAAGGGGAAGCGGGGGGAGGGATAAATTAGGAGTTTGGGATTCTTACTAACTGGCTTAACAGGTGTTGGAGAGGAGGCTCCTCTATGGTTGTTTGAGGGATGGATATAGTTTGGGATTAACATATACACACTACTATATATAGAATAGATAATCAACAATGACCTACTGCATAGCATAGGAGACTCTACTCAATATTCTGTAATAACCTATATGGGAAAAGAATCTGAAAAAGAATGGATATATGTATAACTGAACCACTCTGCTGTACACCTGAAACTAACACAACATTGTAAATCAACTATACCCCATTATAAAATAAAAATTAAATTAAAAATACAATTTGAAGAGACAGAGCAAGCATCATTTGTATCATCTTTTTAGATTCTTTCCTTAACCGTGTCCAGTCTACTTTATAAGTAGACTTGTAGATGGGCTTATAGCCCATCAGAGGCACTCTTCATTTCTGTTACAGTGCTTTTGATCTCTAGCATTTCTTTTTGGTTCCTTCTTAGGAGTTCCATCTCTCTGCTTACCTTGCCCATCTGTCCTTGTGTGCTGCTTCTTTCTCCACTAGAGTCCTTAGCATATTAATCACAGTTGTTTTAAATTCCTGGTCTGATAATTCCAAAATTCCTGACCCTCCTCACTTTGCTTGATGGCTATGACACCCTGGCCTCTTTATGTAGTCCAATCTCAATCCCCTATTATAATAGTCATGCCCCTAGTCATTTGTCTTTAATAAGGTCCTCCTTACTATTAAAAAAATATAAAAATAAAAATAAAGTTGGAGAGATGCTGTTGTTTTGTTCTGTTTTTGTTTTTTAGAGGTTTCTATTAAGATATCCTCAAGCTCAGAGATTTCTGGTTCACAGTTTTAGCTTCCCATGGTAATCACCTGGGAGCTTTAAAACATACCATTGCCTGGATCCCACCCTAAGAGAATCTGATTTAATCAGTCTGGGGATTTTTAAAAGCTCCCACATGATTCTAATGTGTAACCAAGGTTGAAACCTACTGGTCTTGATTAACCCCGTCTCTCTACAGACAAGAACAATAAGACTCCGCAGCCTTGGTGACTTACTCCAGGTTATAAAGCAAATTTGAGAGCAGACCTAGGAATCTGAAAATCCCAGTCTGGTTTGGGGCTGCCTACACTATGGTAGAGCCCTTTCCTTCCACAACTGAGGCCTCTGTTCCCATGTTGAGGAGCTGGCATAATCCTTGCTCCCCAGAGCCTTTCATTCACCTGCTCCTGTTCATCTTAGGAATGTTCTGGCTTTCTGGACACACCTTAATGCCTCTCTCACAATTTTCATCTATGTTTTGCATCCCTCCCCTCCTCCACTGGGCCCACTCTCGTAAGCCCTGAATCGTTCCCAGACTTTCCAGCCTCCTTGTAAATGCCCTTCTCCGTACCCTGGACTAACATTCGCTAAACATCATCACCTCCAATGGCGTTGCTTCTCCACACAACCCTCCTGATACAAACCGAAAAAGCTTCATCTTGAATTCTGACATTCCAGGTTCTGGTTCTGTCCCCTTGTCCTTCGATCTTCCTCACCTTCTTGCACCCACTGAACCCGGCCTTGACCACACTCTTCCATGTAACGCCATGGCTGTCAATGAACACCTGTCAGAATGTCTCAGGGGAGCCCCCTTGCCAAACCTCAGGTGCTGCAGCCCTCTCCCCAAGGGCACTTCAGAGAGTGGGGACTAAAGGAAAAGGCCTGGTCATCTGCATTTTGAAATCGCACCCCTCAATCCTGAGGCCCTGCCCCACCACGGGCTCTCCTCAGAACTGCAAGGCTTTCACGTGCTTCCAGGCTTCCCTTATCTCAGCCCTTTGTGTCTATGAACCACTGCCACTGAGTCCCCCGCACTGAGGGAAGCTTGCTGCTCTGATCTTGTCAGTCTGATCGCCCAGTAACCCCCACTGTGTTTGTTTTGCTGGCTTGATAGATTCATGACAGGCACAAAAAAAAAATAAGGACATTTTAGAATGGTACGAATTTGGAAGAAAATCTGGTTCATTCTTTATCGTGTTGTCCTTTACTAATGGAATATTTTCACCTGACCCGTCAATCTTTAGCTCTAATTATATCTCTATTTCACTGCTCCGCGGCTTACCACTACTGTCCCTGTTCATTGAAATGTTTTATCTTGAAGCCTCTGGGCTACTTACCAGAGACTCATAATACCCATAATTTAAAGAGGAAAAAAAAAGTTATAAAGCCTTCATGTCTTAAATGCAACAGCATGGCCTTGAAACACTATAGAACTTGCGGTCTAATAACTTAGAACTAAATTAGCTAAAGCTTTGATTCACATGCATTTGGAGATCAAAACAGGCTGAAATGCCTTAGGCAACATTTATGCTTACGGCCATAATTAGACAACTGCTACAATATTGAAAAAAAAAACGAATTTTACAAACTAATCAATTGAGACTTCAAAAAAGAAAAACATGTCAGCTTATTCCAGCAGTTTATTAAGGGGCAATGTTTCAGTTGCAAATAATTTATATCATATAAATAAGCTCATTTAAAATTAATTAGTTTTACCATAAATAAGCATATTGAAGATTCTACCAAAATCAGAAACTCTACCAAAGATTTTTGAATCACATAAAAATTTAGTTAATGGGCCTTCAGTTATTTACCAGTAACAAATACACAAATCTCAGTGTTTTGCCTGTGTCATTAGATTATTTTAAAAGAGCAGATGGTACAACACACTGATATAGAAACACCTCCTGCCAAATTATCTTCAGGATTCTATCAATCCAACATTTGTAAAATTAGAATCCAAGAAAATACTCTAGTATTGATATGATTAAGTACATGTGGGTGTTGATTTTTTGCTTGTTTGTTTGTTTGGTTTTTACCAAGGACATTCTATGAAGATGTATATTCAAAGCCACAAATAAAATAACTAAAGGGCTTCTGGGTGAATTATTTGACTGTAATAGGCCCTGGTTTTATGTTACTGAGCTCCAAAAATCTGATTAACAAGAAATCACATGCACGTTAAGAGTAAGTGAAATCAGTTTGGAAAAAAATACTTCTAGGATAGGTGCTTTATTTATTGAATACTTACTATGTTACTCCCGTTTCACAGATGAGGAAACAGAGGCTCAGCAAATTCTGAACATGGGTCTTGCTGACTCTTTTCCCTAAGCCTTTCTGATTCCATTAATATGTAGGTTGAAATGTTTTTCTTCTTTAACCTATTGGATCAAAAAAGGGGCTGAATATCAGTCAGCAAGTCTTTGCTGGTGTGTAGCAATCATGTCGTGAAATGGGATTTCACCATATTTTAGGCATCCTGTCACAGTAGTTATTGGCATTTGCACTTTACTCAAGGTTCCTTGTGGTTTTTCTTGACCTCTTTCTCTTGGATATCAAACAATGGGTATTTACCACAAATGTATGAAACAAAAACGGTCCAGGAAATGCACTATGACAGACAAAATTCTAACAGTATTTAATAGTTATGAAAATTGAAAAAGGTAATAGGTCTAAGTAGAAAGCTACATGTTCTAGGAAATTATAAGTATCTGGAGATGACGTAAAGGGATTCCTTCTAGATGAGTTCCCTGTTTTTATTTGCAGATAAAGAACTTAACCCAATAACAAGTCTTGCAAACAAAAGGATTACTGACTAGTTGAAGGACATGGTGAATAATGAGGAAAAGAGTTAATAATACTCTCACCTAGTGAGTAGTCTACAGATGAGGACAGGACAGCAGTTTACTGCCTTGCAACCTAGAAAGACAGGTTATCAAAGGTTATTACATGTAAGTCATCATTCCCTCCTCTGAATACAAAGAATTGAGCTGTGTGGCATCTAATATATAGCAGTTTCTGATTCTTGACAGATGGTCCCTATGAAATCAGTCTCTGGACAAAGATGGTGTCGGTGAGCTAATTCTGTTCATTCATTAACTCCATCACTCCTTCCCACATTTATTGAACTAACTGACCTTTATTAAACAATATTTTGCATGGGACACTGCGCTAAATACTCAAAACAAAACAAAACAGCCATGGCTTCTGTTTTCCCCTCTAGAACCAGGCCCACCTGTCAAGATTGGTCATCCAAATTAATATTTTCCTTCCCAGGCTGAAATTTTTAGCAGCGTTGTTCAATATTAAATAGTAAATGGAGATAGACTTCCGGGAAGATGACGGAAGAGTAAGACGCGGAGATCACCTTCCTCCCCACAGATACACCAGAAATACATCTACGCGTGGAACAACTCCTACGGAGCACCTACTGAACGCTGGCAGAAGACCTCAGACCTCCCAAAAGGCAAGGAACCCCCCACGTACCTGGTTAGGGCAAAAGAAAAAACTAAACAGAGACAAAAGGATAGGGACGGGTCCTGCACCAGCGGGAGGGAGCTGTGAAGGAGGAAAAGTGTCCACACACTAGGAGCCCCTTCGCGGGCGGAGACTTTGGGTGGCGGAGTGGGGGAGCTTGGGAGCCGCGGAGGAGAGCGCAGCAACAGGGGTGCGGAGGGCAAAGCGGCGAGATTCCCGCACAGAGGATCGGCCCGACCGGCACTCACCAGCCGAGAGGCTTGTCTGCTCACCCGCCGGGGCGGGCGGGGCTGGGAGCTGAGGCTCCGGCTTCTGTCGGAGCGCCGGGAGAGGACTGAGGTTGGCGGCGTGAACACAGCCTGCAGAGCGTTAGTGCACCGCGGCTAGCCGGGAGGGAGTCCGGGGAAAAGTCTGGACCTGCCGAAGAGGCAAGAGACTTTTTCTTACCTCTTTGTTTCCTGGTGCACGAGGAGAGGGGATTAGGAACGCTGCTTGAGAGAGCTCCAGAGACGGGCGCGAGCCGCGGCTGAAAGTGCGGAGCCCAGAGACAGACATGAGACGCTAGGGCCGCTGCTGCCGCCACCAAGAAGCCTGTGTGCGGGCACAGGTCACTATCCACACCCCCTTCCGGGGAGGCTGTGCAGCCCGCCACTGCCGGGGTCCCGGGATCCAGGGACAACTCCCCCGGGAGAACGCACGGCGCGCCTCAGGCTAGCAACGTCACGTCGGCCTCTGCCGCCGCAGGCCCGCCCCACACGCCGTGACCCTCCCTACCCCCCGGCCTGAGTGAGCCAGAGCCTCCGAATCAGCGGCTCCTTTAACCCCGTCCTGTCTGAGCAAAGAACAGACGCCCTCCGGCGACCTACACGCACAGGCGGGGCCAAATCCAAAGCTGAGCCCCTGGGAGTTGTGAGAACAAAGAAGAGAAAGGGAAATCTCTCCCAGCAGCCTCAGAAGCAGCGGATTAAAGCTCCATAATCAACTTGATGTACCTGCACCTGTGGAATACCTGAATAGACAACTAATCATCCCAAATTAAGGAGCCCTGTGGATGAAAGGCTCTTGGTGCTGCAGCCAGGAGTCAGTGCTGTGCCTCTGAGGTGGGAGAGCCAACTTCAGGACACTGGTCCACAAGAGGCCTCCCAGCTGCACATAATATCAAACAACGAAAATCTCCCAGAGATCTCCATCTCAACGCCAGCACCCAGCTTCACTCAACGACCAGCAAGCTACAGTGCTGGACATCCTATGCCAAACAACTAGCAAGACAGGAACACAACCCCACCCATTAGCAGAGAGGCTGCCCAAAATCATAATAAGGCTACAGACACCCCAAAACACACCACCAGACGTGGACCTGCCCACCAGAAAGACAAGATCCAGCCTCATCCACCAGAACACAGGCACTAGTACCCTCCACCAGGAAGCCTACACAACCCACTGAACCAACCTTAGCCACTGGGGACAGACACAAAAAACAACAGGAACTACGAACCTTCAGCCTGCAAAAAGGAGACCCCAAACACAGTAAGATAAGCAAAATGAAAAGACAGAAAAACACACAGCAGATGAAGGAGCAAGATAAAAACCCACCAGACCTAACAAATGAAGAGGAAATAGGCAGTCTACCTGAAAGAGAATTCAGAGAAATGATAGTAAAGATGATCCAAAATCTTGGAAATAGAATAGACAAAATGCAAGAATCAGTTAACAAGGACCTAGAAGAACTAAAGATGAAACAAACAACGATGAACAACACAATAAATGAAATGAAAAATACTCTAGATGGGATCAATAGCAGAATAACTGAGGCAGAAGAACGGATAAGTGACCTGGAAGATAAAATAGTGGAAATAACTACTGCAGAGCAGAATGAAGAAAAAAGAATGAAAAGAACTGAGGACAGTCTCAGAGACCTCTGGGACAACATTAAACGCACCAACATTCGAATTATAGGGGTTCCAGAAGAAGAAGAGAAAAAGAAAGGGACTGAGAAAATATTTGAAGAGATTATAGTTGAAAACTTCCCTAATATGGGAAAGGAAATAGTTAATCAAGTCCAGGAAGCACAGAGAGTCCCATACAGGATAAATCCAAGGAGAAATACGCCAAGACACATATTAATCAAACTGTAAAAAATTAAATACAAAGAAAACATATTAAAAGCAGCAAGGGAAAAACAACAAATAACACACAAGGGAATCCCCATAAGGTTAACAGCTGATCTTTCAGCAGAAACTCTGCAAGCCAGAAGGGAGTGGCAGGACATATTGAAAGTGTTGAAGGAGAAAAACCTGCAACCAAGATTACTCTACCCAGCAAGGATCTCATTCAGATTTGATGGAGAAATTAAAACCTTTACAGACAAGCAAAAGCTGAGAGAGTTCAGCACCACCAAACCAGCTCTACAACAACTGCTAAAGGAACTTCTCTAGGCAAGAAACACAAAAGAAGGAAAAGACCTACAATAACGAACCCAAAACAATTAAGAAAATGGGAATGGGAACACACATATTGATAATTACCTTAAATGTAAATGGACTAAATGCTCCCACCAAAAGACACAGATTGGCTGAATGGATACAAAAACAAGACGCATATATTTGCTGTCTACAAGAGACCCACTTCAGACCTAGAGACACATACAGACTGAAAGTAAGGGGATGGAAAAAGGTATTTCATGCAAATGGAAACCAAAAGAAAGCTGGAGTAGCAATTCTCATATCAGACAAAATAGACTTTAAAACAAAGACTATTAGAAGAGACAAAGAAGGACACTACATAATGATCAAGGGATCGATCCAAGAAGAAGATATAACAATTTAGGCACCCAACATAGGAGCACCTCAATACATAAGGCAAATACTGACAGCCATAAAAGGGGAAATCGAAGTAACACATTCATAGTAGGGGACTTTAACACCCCACTTTCACCAATGGACAGATCATCCAAAATGAAAATAAATAAGGAAACACAAGCTTTAAATGATACATTAAACGAGATGGAATTAATTGATATTTATAGGACATTCCATCCAAGAACAACAGAATACACATTTTTCTCAAGTGCTCATGGAACATTCTCCAGTATAGATCATATCTTGGGTCACAAATCAAGCCTTGGTAAATTTAAGAAAATTGAAATTGTATCAAGTATCTTTTCCAACCACAACGCTATGAGACTAGATATCAATTACAGGAAAAGAGCTGTAAAAAATACAAACACATGGAGGCTAAACAATACTTAATAACGAAGTGATCACTGAAGAAATCAAAGAGGAAATCAAAAAATACCTAGAAACAAATGACAATGGAGACATGACGACTCAAAATCTATGGGATGCAGCAAAAGCAGTTCTAAGAGGAAAGTTTATAGCAATACAATCCTACCTTAAGAAGCAGGAAACATCTCGAATAAACAACCTAACCTTGCACCTAAAGCAACTAGAGAAAGAAGAACAAAAAAACCCCAAAGTTAGCAAAAGGAAAGAAATCATAAAAATCGGATCAGAGATAAATGAAAAAGAAATGAAGGAAACGATAGCAAAGATCAATAAAACTAAAAGCTGGTTCTTTGAAAGGATAAACAAAATTGATAAACCATTAGCCAGAATCATCAAGAAAAAAAGGGAGAAGACTCAAATCAATAGAATTAGAAATGAAAAAGGAGAAGTAACAACTGACACTGCAGAAATACAAAAGATCATGAGAGATTACTACAAGCAACTCTATGCCAATAAAATGGACAACCTGGAAGAAATGGACAAATTCTTAGAAAGGCACAACCTGCCAAGACTGAATCAAGAAGAAATAGAAAATATGAACAGACCAATCACAAGCACTGAAATTGAAACTGTGATTAAAAATCTTCCAACAAGCAAAAGCCCAGGACCAGATGGCTTCACAGGCAAATTCTATCAAACATTTAGAGAAGAGCTAACATCTGTCCTTCTCAAACTCTTCCAAAATATAGCAGACGGAGGAACACTCCTCAACTCATTCTACGAGGCCACCATCACCCTGAAAACCAGACAAGGATGTCACAAAGAAAGAAAACTACAGGCCAATATCACTGATGAACAAGATGCAAAAATCCCCAACAAAATACTAGCAAACAGAATCCAACAGCACATTAAACGGATCATACACCATGATCAAGTGGGGTTTATTCCAGGAATGCAAGGATTCTTCAATATACGCAAATCAATCAACGTGATACCCCATATTAACAAATTGAAGGAGAAAAACCATATGATCATCTCAATAGATGCAGAGAAAGCTTTTGACAAAATTCAACACCCATTTATGATAAAAACCCTGCAGAAAGTAGGCATAGAGGGAACTTTCCTCACCATAATAAAGGCCATATATGACAAACCCACAGCCAACATTGTCCTCAATGGTGAAAAACTGAAAGCATTTCCACTAAGATCAGGAACAAGACAAGGGTGCCTACTCTCACCACTCTTATTCAACATAGTTTTGGAAGTTTTAGCCACAGCAATCAGAGAAGAAAAGGAAATAAAAGGAATCCAAATCAGAAAAGAAGAAGTAAAGATGTCACTGTTTGCAGATGACATGATACTATACATAGAGAATCCTAAAGATGCTACCAGAAAACTACTAGAGCTAATCAATGAATTTGGTAAAGTAGCAGGATACAAAATTAATGCACAGAAATCTCTGGCATTCCTATACACTAAGGATGAAAAATCTATAAGTGAAATCAAGAAAACACTCCCATTTACCATTGCAACAAAAAGAATAAAATATCTAGGAATAAACCTACCTAAGGAGACAAAAGACCTGTATGCAGAAAATTGTAAGACACTGATGAAAGAAATTAAAGATGATACAAATAGATGGAGAGATATACCATGTTCTTGGATTGGAAGAATCAACATTATGAAAATGACTCTATTACCCAAAGCAATCTACAGATTCAATGCAATCCCTATCAAACTACCACTGGCATTTTTCACAGAACTAGAACAAAAAATTTCACAATTTGTATGGAAACACAAAAGACCCCGAATAGCCAAAGCAATCTTGAGAACGAAAAACGGAGCTGGAGGAATCAGGCTTCCTGACTTCAGACTATACTACAAGTCTACAGTAATCAAGACAGTATGGTACTGGCACAAAAACAGAAATATAGATCAATGGAACAGGATAGAAAGCCCAGAGATAAACCCACGCACATATGGTCACCTCATCTTTGATAAAGGAGGCAGGAATGTACAGTGGAGAAAGGACAGCCTCTTCAATAAGTGGTGCTGGGAAAACTGGACAGCTACATGTAAAAGTATGAGATTAGATCACTCCCTAACAACATACACAAAAATAAGCTCAAAATGGATTAAAGACCTAAATGTAAGGCCAGAAACTATCAAACTCTTAGAGGAAAACATAGGCAGGACACTCTATGACATAAATCACAGCAAGGTCCTTTTTGACCCACGTCCTAGAGAAATGGAAATAAAAACAAAAGTAAACAAATGGGACCTAATGAAACTTAAAAGCTTTTGTGCAGCAAAGGAAACCATAAAGAAGACCAAAAGACAACCCTCAGAATGGGAGAAAATATTTGCAAATGAAGCAACTGACAAAGGATTAATCTCCGAAATTTATAAGCAGCTCATGAAGCTTAATAACAAAAAAACAAACAACCCAATCCAAAAATGGGCAGAAGACATAAATAGACATTTCTCCAAAGAAGACATACAGATTGCCAACAAGCACGTGACAGAATGCTCAACATCACTAATCATTAGAGAAATGCAAATCAAAACTACAATGACATATCATCTCACACCAGTCAGAATGGCCATCATCAAAAAATCTAGAAACAATAAATGCTGGAGAGGGTGTGGAGAAAAGGGAACCCCCTTACACTGTTGGTGGGAATGTAAATTGATACAGCCACTATGGAGAACAGTATGGAGCTTCCTTAAAAAACTACAAATAGAACTACCATATGACCCAGCAATCCCACTACTGGGCATATACCCTGAGAAAACCATAATTCAAAAAGAGTCATGTACCAAAATGTTCATTGCAGCTCTATTTACAATAGCCCAGAGATGGAAACAACCTAAGTGTCCATCATCAGATGAATGGATAAAGAAGATGTGGCACATATATACAATGGAATATTACTCAGCCATAAAAAGAAACGAAATTGAGCTTTGTAATGAGGTGGATAGACCTAGAGTCTGTCATACAGAGTGAAGTAAGTCAGAAAGAGAGAGACAAATACCGTATGCTAACACATATATATGGAATTTAAGAAAAAAAAATGTCATGAAAAACCTAGGGGTGAAACAGGAATAAAGACACAGACTTACTAGAGGATGGACTTGAGGCTATGGGGAGGGGGAAGGGTAAACGGTGACAAAGCGAGAAAGAGGCATGGACATATATACACTACCAAACGTAAGGTAAATAACTAGTGGGAAGCAGCCGCATAGCACAGGGAGATCAGCTCGGTGCTTTGTGACCGCCTGGAGGGGTGGGAGGGAGGGAGGGAGACGCAAGCGGGAAGAGATATGGGAACATATGTATATATATAACTGATTCATTTTGTTGTGAAGCTGAAAGTAACATACCATTGTAAAGCAATTATACTCCAATAAAGATGTTAAAATGGAAAAAGTAAATAAATAAATAAATATTAAATGGAGATGCTATAGAACAATATAGTAATTGCTCTATTAATTCAGAAAGGGGCAAGTTGAATTAGAGAAAAGACTGGATTATAGACTATGTAAAAAGAAAATCAGTTTAATTCCAGCACCTGAATTACAATGTTCAGAATTGCAGAATTCTTCCATCCACAAAAGTCTTTAAAATATTTGTTTTAATCAGTAGTTTTAGTTTAATGGTAAATTTACATGCCAATAATTTCTTTGGATTTTAGACCTCAGAAGATTGTTGAAAAAAAAATGTTTATTCTTGTAATTCATTAAATACTTTGGATAGCTTAATAATGCAGCTAATTTACGTAGCAGAGCAAGTCTCTCTTTATAGACCTTTACTATCCAATGGAGTAGCCATTGCCCACATGTAGCTACTTACAGTATACAGTCCAAATTGAGCACAAGATGTGCGCTTTGTGTAAAACACACACCAGATTTCTAAGACTTAGTAGCCCAAAAAAGTATGTAAAACTCTCAATCATTTTTATATTGACTGCATATTGAAATTATAATATTTTGGATATGTTGGGGAAAATAAAATACTGTATAGTATCAAGCTTTATTTTCTATGCCTTTTATTTTTTTAATGTGACTACTAGAAAATTTAAAATATGTGGCTAGCATTATATCTCTGTTGGATGGCATTATAATAAATAATAAAAAGAAATGTTTCCGAGGCATTAGTAGATTCTAATTACTATCTGTGGAAGTCCAAAAATAAAATGAAACATATCCTTAAATGAATATGAAAAACCATCCTTCCAAACTAAAGCAAAATGAATGGGGCATAAGTGCATGACCCACCACACCTCTCCTCCCCCTCTCACTCCCCAACCCCACGTTCAAAGGAAGGAACCTGGAATGTAGAGCAAACAGAAATATGGCAGAAATTAGCCCAGAGGCCTTGGGGACCACGGCTTACCACTTAATGCCGCTGCACAGCTGGCCCCAAAAGGTATTGAGATGTAGGACTTCCAAGGGAATGGTCTCTATATTTTAAAACATATATGTAACATGGTGAAAAACTCAGAATTCATGAAAGTAAAGCATCAATAGAAGAAGTAATGCCCTGAGAAGCCAGTTAAGAAATGAGGATTCCATCCCCGATGGACCAGAAAGCCCTTCTAGCACCTTCTGCTGCCTCCGGGTTCCCAGCCTCATCTGAGCGGCGCCCCGCCCACTCCCCCTTCCCGCTTGGGGTGAGCCACCGACCTCCCCCTAAGGTCTACGGGGACTCAAAGTTAGCGTGATGCTCACCTGATAACTTTGCTGA
The DNA here is from genome assembly GCF_951394435.1 of Stenella coeruleoalba. Classification (NCBI taxonomy): domain Eukaryota; kingdom Metazoa; phylum Chordata; class Mammalia; order Artiodactyla; family Delphinidae; genus Stenella; species Stenella coeruleoalba. The sequence continues at coordinate 9,287,810 of NC_137164.1, read as the reverse complement.
ATGATGCTGAAGTGTCATTTCTCATTGGTTCTTTGGCGCCTCCTGTCTCTTTCAGTGTCTGAAACTCCCTCTCAGCTCAACCATAGGGATTAGCTTGGAGCACCCTCCCCGCCCCTACCGTCTTCCAGCCTCGAACTTCACTCCTGCTTTCAGATCCCTTTCTTCACCACTCAGATCATATTCTAGGTGGTTTAATCAACCCAAAAGAACAAAATAATTAAGAAATTTATCTAGTTATTTGGTGATGTAAGAAAAAGTTTCAGGCAGATTTATTACAATTCTTTATCAAGGGACAGAACTGCTTCTCTCCACACTCAAGGAAATTAAATGCTGTAGCAAGAAAATTATTTTTAAATAAAATCCATTATTTAACGGTAATTAACAATAAGAAACTAGTCCAACAAATAGGAATCATTAAATAAATTGTGATAAATTCATACAGTGGAATTACTCTACAGCTATCAAAAATCATGCCTTTGAAGACTGACAAAGGAAATGCACACAATGAAAATTAATAAAGACACATAACTATTTACAATATGATCTGACTCTATGTAAAATAAAATACATACGCTATGTTAATAGTGGCTACCTCAAGGTGGTGAAATTACAGGTTATTTTTTTCTTTATATACAGTTTCTGTGTTTTTAAGTTTTTTACAATGAGCATATATTACTATTATAATCAGAAAAATATATACATAAAATAAACTATTATTCTCTAGTTTGCAATTTTAACAATAAGTCTAATTTTTAAGAGTACCACCAAAAGCTTATCTTTCATGGAAAAAAATCGTACCACCTCTAAAGATGATACATGATACAGTACAGTTTTTTTTTTATTCACTAGAACCCTGTGTCAGCAAGATTAGTTATGCCAGACATGATATTCATTTATCTTGCCTGATATAATTTTGGCTTATCTATAAAACAAACATTAGGATAATCCCCAACTCCAGTGCAACAGACTTCCCTGTCTGAAAATCAGCAAGACTTATTTAAGGGGCTTTAAAGGATAAGATCTAATTAGCCCTTTCTAAAAATCCATAGCATGTTTCTGTATAAAAGTTCGAAGCAAAACTCATTCAAAGCTAGCTCCACAGAAGTAGCAGCAAAAATATAAAATGGACCTCAGCAATTACAGAAACAAATCTTCCAGCGTTATTAGACCAAATGCTTTTGAACCTACTAAGAATTTTTAAGACTCAATTCAAAGAAATTTTGGCATATTCTAAAGAACAGAAAGTGGAGTCACTCCTCATAAAATAAGTTATTATTTCGTTCTTATTCTCTCAGAAAAGGTCACCTCATTCATTCCAAGGTCTGCTCTAAACAAAAGAGTTTATAATAAAATTAATCACAATGTTGCTCATAACAAGTACTTTTTCCTCCTTTCCTCCCCCTCCAGCCACTGCAGTATAATGCATTTCACAGTCGGTTTATGCTTCTCTAAGGGCCTAATATTGCATAATTCATGCATATTTTTCTGCACACATTTAGTGAAAGTCCATGTGTGCAGGCCCTCGACAGGGACACAAAGCCCTCAAGGACCTGGGGTTTAGAGAGTGCCTCGAAATATAAAAAAATATATTTTATACTTACATAAAATATAAAGTTCTGTCATTTGTTCTGCTAAGCCTATCATTAACCAGATATGTAAATTAATATAACAGTATTTGATAGAAACACTGCTTTAAAAGGAACATTCCAGCCGAGGGCCCTTTGTCATCTGTTCTATATTTTGCCATCTTCTTTTTCAAGGGAAACTTGGCTCAGCAGAGACCGTTAGGCATATCATGGCAGTTAAGATATGGTTACTTGGGACTTAACTTTTGATTCCAATACTTGCAATATGACTTCAAGATAAACACTGCATATAGCAATGGGCACAGACAAAAAATATTCTTAATTTTGTCATTCAATTTCTGTAAAAATGTTACAGAATGGTTCCCATTTCTCATGCTTCTGTTATAGAATGTGCTGCAGAAATGACAGCCCCTGTCAGTATTTTTTTAACACCCCCCTGCCAAAAAGAACAAATCCAGGCACTATTCACATTATTCAATATTTTACAATCACTTATGCTCATTTCAAAAGCTCTGTCAAATGCTACAAAAAGGTCTTCTAGAAGTCAGATATATAAAATCTACAGTTTCACAACACTGAGAAGTACAAATGGTTAACAGCTGCTGTGTGTGTACAATTATTTCAAATAAATGAATGAGAAAAATATCAAGACTATTTGTAACTTCTTCTGCCTCTCTTAGAGTAGTAAAAAATAAGAGAAAGAGAAATAATAAAAGCAAAAAATAGAAAAGCTATGAAAGCCAGTAAAGACTTTCGGGTATGAAAAAAGCTGCACTCTGTACACAGGGTGAATTCTTCTGGACAAAATCTTCCCAGGGTTTTGGGACCTGGGAAGCCATTGTTGTCAATAATTTTCCTGTAATGTTTCATGGATGGTTTGGGCTCAAACTGATTTGCAGCATAACGATACAGGCCAAACTTCGGAGCTGTGTGATCATTAAATGAATAAGCAAAGTATCCACAAAGATTGATACCATCCAATACATAGGCTAGAAAAACAAAAGGACAGGAGAAAAGTTATGAAAATATTTTGCACACAACACTTTGCTTTTACATAGCCCTGGCATATCAGCAAAAATGTCAATACCATTTAATAAAGCTTCAGATTTAATTAGATTTAATCAGAAAAGGCTTCTTATATCCGAAGACAAAGAGGTAAATACATTTAACATAGTAGGCTTTACATAATTAAGCCTACTAGGATGCACCTGGGTTAAATCTTTAAGTACGTGAAGCAGTCAAGACTGCTGTGAAGCCATCTTATATGGAGAACAAGATAGTCCAGGGTTTATTCCACCCAGAGTAGGTGCGAGGGATATTCCATCTTCCTCTTTTAGCCAAACTCCTTTATCCCTGGGGAAAATACTAGCTAGCACTTGGACTTTTTCAGTGTGTCAAGGAATAGATAGCACTTTCTCTGCAGGTGATAGTGTGTGTATGTTTGAGAGTTTCTATCAGGTATCAGGCTCTCAGGTGACTTAACCCTCAAGAGACCGCTGTTTCGGGGGCTCCTTACCTTTCAGAGCTTCGTTTATGTAATTCTTCATGTAATACACCCTCAGATTGTCTTCGGCTGCGTGCGGATCATCGTCGATGCCGTTGGAGATTATATACATGGGGACGTCTCCGTACTTGGACTTCAGCCAATTCAGTACCTTGCGTAACCCCCAGGGCACCACGGCCACCTGACTTGGGGAGTTGAGCCAGGTGATGTCAGTCATTTCTTGCACCGCCAGGTAATCATTATATTTTACTGGATCTTCTTTTTCCCAGTCTACAAGGATGGTGGTGTAATGGCTTAAAGCCAAAAAGTCAAAGGAACCCCGGATTAGCTTTTTTTCCTCGTCAGTGAAATAAGGCAGGAGGAAATTGTTCCTCTGGTTCAGCCAGTCCCTCATCACGCGTGGATAATCCCCGGAGCCGAAAATGGGCTCGGCCAGCCAGCCAATGTCAAATTGCAAAACCCGCTCGGCCACTTCTTGGTCTTTTGGGGAGAGAGGGCAGGCCGGTTCTATCCAATCCGCCTGCAGGGCTATGGATATTCTACCCTTCTGAGAGCGCCTAAACTTCTCATCGTACACGCGCCAGGCCAACGCGTGGGCCTTCAGGAGGTGGTGCCCCGCGATATACGTCATGTTCCGCGTGGACGGCTCGTTCATCGTGATCCAGAACTTGACGTGGTGGCCGAGGTCTCGAAAGCACAGGCTGGCGTACTCTGCAAAAGCCAGGGCGGTATGAGGGTTCTCCCAGGCGCCGTGCCGGGCCAGGGGTGGCGGCAGCCCCTGGTGCGGGGCCGCGGGGCGCCACAGGGCCACCACCGGCGTGATGTTGGCGCGCACGAGCTCACTGGCCATGCAGCGATAGTAGCGCAGGACCGTGCGGTTGACCTGGGACTGGTTCCCCAGCGGCAGGATCAGCGCCCAGTCCAGGGAAAAGTGGAAATGCGACACGTGCATTTCCCGGAGTAAGGCGATCTGGGGCCGGATGGCGGCGAAGTCAACGCAGTAGGATTTCCTCTTCTTGGTCACAACCCCGTCCACCTTAATAAGCCTTTTACTGTGGTGGACATCCCACAGGTAAACGTTGGGGTCGGTAAACTGAGACAGAGTGGTGTCCACCTGGCAGGAGGAGAGTAACCGTTAGCCTCACCTGGACGGTCCTGGAAAGTCGTTCAACGCAGTTCTTTTGACAAAACCAGCCAGCGAAATAGGTAAAATCAGAAACCTTTCTAGCTGAATTTTTAAACTATTTTTTCATAAAGAGGAAGTTCTTGGAGAAGAAAATATTTCCCTTTGATGGGTGCACATTTGTTTTTCCCATAGTTCTCTGTAACTCTGGAACTGTTACTTTAATGTTAAAAAAATCTGAATTTTTGGGGTCACTTCAGATGACAAACATTAATAATCCTCACACGCCTCTGGTCTGCGTTAAGCAAGCAGAATATTTTGGACGTTTTTCTTTTAGTGTAAGAAATCACTAATGATACGAGGCTTTCAAATTTAAAAAAAACTAGACAAAAAAATGATAAAGCTTAAAACCTGAGTGAGAGTCAGAAAATGAAACGATATTTAAGATTAAATTGCGCTTCTTAAAATCACGTTCTAAATGGAGGTTTGCTCTAGGTGAAGGACGTGGAAAATAAGCATAACGGTTGCCTTTTATTGGCATTAGAGTCCGTAACAGAATTTAGCAAACTCATTCTGACTGATGGTAGAAAGTGATAGAGAATGTGGAAAACAATTCTGTCATCCACCCATAATGGGATATTTTAACATACCTTTTTAAAAATTTCTAAATTATTTTTCTGTGACGATCATGACAATAATGGTTCTCAATCTCTGATTTACAAGCCTTCAAAATGAAAACATGTATTTAGGAAAGTGGACAAATTGCAAAATCAAAATCACAAAATCCTTCCTCCACATGCCAACCATGGCAGGAATGGAAACTGAAAGTTCATCCCAAGGACTCGCCACCAAAGCCAGTTTTCTCCTCAGAAATAATCCTGTTAGAATTGGTTCCTCAGTTTGACCCTCTATATAAAAGCTGGGGTCAAACTCTGGTTTTGAATCTCTAGCAGAGGTTTCCTTGCACTTTTCAGGCCTGTTGCAAATGAGCTTCTGTTTCTCTAGAGGGGTCAGTGCTGTGCTTATAAAGGAAAGTAATAAAATACAGCGTGTCAGAGGGAAATTGCTTTTTCTGGAGAATTGTCCCTTGTAGATCACCCACACATGCATTTCCTCTAATGCTGTGGGAATGCTGTCAGAAGTATTTTTCCACTGTGATGCACCCACAAATCATGTTTCCTCAGCTTTGCAAGAGAAAATATTTGTATACTCTTTGGAAGTGAAAGTGTTCATAGCTTGAAGGAATTATTTGGATTATTTTTAGAGCTTGAGTTGACAAAATTCGTAACTTTTCTATCATAATTGTTCCAGAACAACAGCTTTTATTCAGTCCATCTGAAAACAAACATGAGAGACTAGGGTATAATTTCTATTTATACCCTATTTCTTAAAAATACAGGACATTTATAAATGGGTGTTTAGGCAAAATTCTATATAATCTCCACTGATGTACTGACTTATTTCTTAATAAAAAAAAAAAGAAAAAGTTGAACCTTTCAGAAGGTTATAATATAGGTATTCAGTATATTACGGAAGAAATGTTTCCCTAACAGTGGCCAATGTTAAAAAAGCTCTACGTCCCCAGTACATAGCAGGTTTTGTATTTATGAGCTATGAGCATTAGTGGTTATGGGAAAACAAACCTCTTGGCTGGGAAATTAGGCCCAAGGACAGTGACAATCCATGTGAACAAGCCTAAGATCAGACTTCAGACAGGTGGTGTTAATGAGATGTTATTTTTAAAGCTTTTCAGGTGAAATGCATGCCTCATTCATACTGGGAGTTTGAAACACTAGCCAGGAGTGAAAAGATAAATTTCAATGGTTTGAGATTCACTTATATGTAGAGAATGGACTTGAGGACACCGGGAGGGGGAAGGGTAAGCTGGGACGAAGTGAGAGAGTGGCATGGACATATATACACTACCAAACGTAAAATAGATAGCTAGTGGGAAGCAGCCGCATAGCACAGGGAGATCAGCTCGGTGCTTTGTGACCACCTAGAGGGGTGGGATAGGGAGGGAGGGAGGGAGACACAAGAGGGAGGAGATATGGGAACATATGTATATGTATAGCTGATTCACTTTGTTATAAAGCAGAAACTAACACACCATTGTAAAGCAATTATACTCCAATAAAGATGTTTAAAAAAAAAAAAAAGTATTGCCAGCTAAAAACACCATGATGGGTCTTGCTGTTTTTCTTACCAGCCTGTGTATTTGAACGGAGGTAGGCACCTAAGTGTATTTGTCTCACTATTCCCTGGTCTGAGCATAGTGGTAGGTACTTAATAAATATCGATTGAACGACAAAAAAAATAAAATAAAAATGAAATTCACTTCTAATGCATTAAAAGTATAGAGACCTGCTTGTAAATTAAAACTTACCCATACACTCATCAGAACTGTCCTAACAAAAAACTTGTTTTTACTTTGTCAGGAAGTTATTAGCTTGGGAAGAGAGCCGCCACAGTAGTACAAACGCTCCAGGTGAAAAGCAGAAAGAATAAAAGAGCAGTTGCAGCCTTTTCCCACTAGAGAGCTTCTAGAGGAGCTGCGGTCCGCAGAGGGTCTGTGTCTGGCTGGGTCAGCAGGGAGCGGGCCAGGCGGCTCGGCTAGGTGAAGGTAGCAGGGGCCCTGCGCTGTGCAGCCCGAGGGCAAAGCTCCAGGGCTGATGGGTGGCTGGCATTAAATCAAAGTCTAAACAACTGCCTCTAGGGAGCAGAAAAAGGAATTCTCTCCCTATCTCCCTACGTCTTCGCTGCCTGCCGTACTTGTCGCCTCTGATCAGAGTTGTTCTTCTCTCTGGAAGAAGTAAGATGTACTCTTAAAACATTCTCACCACTGACCAGTTCCCAAGGCAGACACAGTCCCTGGATGGGAACAAAGCAGGAGTGAAAGGGCTCCCCACAAATGTCCCCACTGCTCCCTGAGTTCATACCATCTGCACAGAAACGCTGGCGGAGCCTTCTCTCCTCAAAAGACAAAGCTGGGAATTACCAGCCCTGGCTGGGCTGCTGTCAGAGATGGGACAGAGCACAAGCCCTCAGTGACTAGGGTCCCAGGGTCCAGCAAGAAGCAGGCTCAGAAGAAGGTCAAGAGGTAGAAAAAGGACCAGGGACCAACCAGGATGCACTAGGAAGTGGCCTTCCCCGCTTCCTTCCTTCCTCCTTCCCTCCTCCATCACTAGCACCACCTCTGCCGCTTCAGATCCTACTTGAACCCCCACTGTGGATCCCACTGCAGGAGAAATTAGGATGAGGAGGTTCCAAATAGCAGTGGGCTGAGGGAGAAGGGGAGATGGAGGAGGGAGGAAAACCCGGAGCCAGGAAGACAAGCTACTGGGCTCAGATATCCTTGCAAACACAGCGTTCCTTGGATGCTTTTCTTTTTTTTTAACATCTTTATTGGAGTATAATTGCTTTACAATGGCGTGTTAGTTTCTGCTGCATCACAAAGTGAATCAGCTATACATACACATATATCCCCATATCCCCTCCCTCTTGCATCTCCCTCCCACCCTCCCTATCCCACCCCTCTAGGTGGTCACAAAGCACCGAGCTGATCTCCCTGTGCTATGCGGCTGCTTCCCACTAGCTATCTATTTTACATTTGGTAGTGTATATATGTCCATGCCACTCTCTCACTTCGTCCCAGCTTACCCTTCCCACTCCCTGTGTCCTCATTGGATGCCTTTTAAATGTAAGGAAGGGACTGAAGTTGAGACTGTCCCTAAAACTAACTGGAGGTCTGAATAAGATGTAAGAATAATACAACTCGGCAAAAAAAGTATTAAGGATGGTGGTGATTTAAAAAAAATTTTTTCTTAATTATTTATTTGGTTGCATGGGATCTTAGTTGTGGCAGGTGAACTCTTAGTTGTGGCATGCATGTGGGATCTAGTTCCCTGACCAGGGATCGAACCTGGGCCCCCTGGGAGCATGGAGTCTTAACCACTGCACCACCAGGTGTTGATTTATTCTCCCATAAATCAAAGATTTCAATTTCATATTTACCAAAACAACAGCAACCCATTTCAACTAGAAGGCCTTCCCTCAGATCCAAGCGTTCTTCCAAACACCTCTTTCGAACTGAAAGGTAACAGAATATGCCGTCCCCAAATATGACTGTAGAAGTTCAGGGCATGCCACCTCAAAAATGCCCCTTCAGTATATTGATTATTTTGAGCTGCAGGTACTTGAAAAATAGCAAATGCAAGGGAAAGGCTTTCTCTGAACTCCTCTTATCTGCCTAGAGACAGATCCTCCAAAAGGAACTCAAAAGGATTGTCATAAATCCCTTTGTGGGAGTTTCACCAAGCACGGAAGATTTATCACAGGAGAGGATATTCAAAGCCAACATCACATGCAGGCAAACTTTGTCACAAACTATCATAGCTCCCATCTATTCTTTTAAGGGCCCATTCATCTTTCCTAAAAAGCATTTACTTTTCCCCTTTTCCTATTAAGATGGTATTTAAGCCTGAACTCTAAGCCACCTTGGGGAGTTATTCATTTTTCTCAGAGCGTCTCCCATGTATACATGAGGTAAACATACTAATAAACTTCTGTTTGTTCTTCTCATGTTAATCTATCTCTTATTACAGGGGTCTCAGTTAAGAACTCAGAAGGGTAGAGGAAAAGTTATTTTTCCTCCCCAGCAGAACCAGTGAATTGGCTAGAAGCACCCACCATGCTAAACCCTTTGCTTGTCTGTGGATACCAAACTTTGTCTCCGTCTTGGTCTCTATTTGCACACACAGACTCTGTTCAGCAACACCTCCACTCCCTCCCCACCCTGCTCACTTACCACCATGCTCTGTTCACACTGTCAAACTATTTGCGACCCATCATTTTCCCTCAATAGACTCCTTTGAAAGCAGGGGTCGTATCTTACTCATCTTAGTGTGTACTCCCCTCAACCAGGTCCCCTCCCCCCAGCAATTAACACTAAGCATCCAAAAAGTGCTCGCTAAAGTATTCAATCCAACTCTAGAAAACAGATTCTTTTAAAGTTGGAAAAATTAAAAATAATATTGAGGGCTAACTACACAGCAGATGCTCAATAAATATTGGTTGACCATTTTGAAGAACTTCATTACCACTGCAATTCAAAAACTGTTGCTAGAAATGGCATTCCGATCAGTGAATCATACAGCAAGTGTTTTTCTTTCTGGAGCTATTTCCACAAGCTTGGGGGTTCCACAGTTATGCCTCAGGAGGGCTCTGCCTAATGCTCCTGCTTCAATCTCAGCAGCTCCACCAAGATCTCAGATAATGTGGAATTCTGTTTTATATCTTGTTTATGGAAGAACAACTACTTTAAAAGGGGTTGAAAACCATGGTATTAAAAGAGACTGTTTTATCTTTCACTATCCTATCAGATCTTAAAGATGGATATATTTTTAATCTGTTCCCCTTGGAGCTGATTTAAAGTGCAAGATGAAGCTAGGAAGATTTTTGGAGAGAAGAGTGCAGCGTGCCTTTAACGTGCTCACTAAGGAACCGTGTTTGGCCTGAGGAATGGACAATGTGCCATGACAACCTAATAAGGAAGTACTACTTACTAGTGATAGGGCTTGGTGAGACTGCGGATTGGTTTTGTCAGCTGACTTACTTGAACGTAGTTGTCAACAATTCCCCAAGCAAAGTCACAGGGAAATGTCCCTTCTAGGGGTTGATTTTCAGGTAAAGGAGGGAAGCCATTTTTCTCTATCAGCTTCTGGTAGAACAAGGCTGAAGACTTCGGCAACAACTTCTTATCCTGGCTTAGAAAGTCGACGTAGAAGAGTCCACGTCTGATGCTGTAGCCTCTGTGCCACTCGAAGCCATCCATGAGGGACCACGCGGTGTACCCGATGACATCCACCCCGTCCAGCCTGATGGCTGCAAAGGAAAGAGGACAAGAGCAACATGACCCTGTGATGGGCACTCGTCTCATGATTCAAGAGCATTTGAGGATTTTACTACTTCAGTAAGTATAATGCTTATTGTTTGGTAAACTGATGACCCTTCTCACTGATGAAAGGCTCTAAGAGAACCTAGATAACTCTACAAATATTACTAAATGTCTTCACAGATAGGCTTATCTCCAATATGTTTTTATCTGAATTTCCCTTATTTCTAGTGGGTGCCCTTTGGGCCAAGATATCTTGTTCTACTTTCTATCCTAAGCACCTATCTTTGTGCCTGATGCAATAAATGAATTAAGTCTTCAAAGGCATGGACTACTTACTCTTTTCTTCAGAAAATACTGATATTCCTTTTTTTCTTTAATAAAAAGTGTTTTATTCAGTACAAGCAATCTGAACTGAAAAATGTGTACAGAGATCTAGATATCTTGGGATTTACTTAATCTTTAATATAATCTAAAAAATCTAGAGTAGTAACTCTGAAAGTCTAGTAATTTTAAACATTATAACCCAGTTTCTCATTTATGAAACGAGTTTAAAAAATTAATTCAAGTTCCTCAAGGTCCCAAATGAGAAAGGTGTTACATAAATGCATTCCTACTATTGCCAAAATGAATTTCTACATTCTGATTAAAAACTATAAATTCACACAGTTTATTAAGATCATCTTAAAGGTTGTTTTTCCAGTGGATTCTGGCAGAAAATTAGGATTTTATCCACAATCCTACCTTTTAAGGTTTCCATTATGAATTTTTTGAGGTAATACATATATTTGGCATCATCTCTCTTGGTGGTCCCTGAAACAAACCAGCCATTTTCCACAATAAATATTTGAGGGTGGTTATACTCAAGGTCGATCCAGGAAAGGAGTTGCCTCAGGCTGGGAGATTCCAACTGACGGAACTTCATCTGAGGGTCCAACAGTTGAAAACTCAAGGTTGGTCCAAAGGAAAGAGCAAAAAAGTCGGCTGTTCCCTTGATGAACTTTTTCTCAGATTCAGTAAAATCAGGCAGAAGAGATGAAAGGTTATTCTTCATGCTCTCAGGATAGTCCCCATCAATAAATACGGGTTTGGCAAACCAGCCTAGGACAAAGTCAAGAGATTTCTGACATTCTTTGATGCTATGTTCAGTCATCCTTCGAGGACTGATCCAGTGGGAGCTCAGGGCAATGGACACCTGGCCTCCCTGAGTGGGGCGGAAAGAAGTATTGTAGAGATGCCAGATCTTGGCGTGAGCCTATAAAGAGAAAAACCACGGTGAATTTATCTCTGATTGTGAGCAGAAATACAACATGTATTTGAATCCCCATTTCTAGTTGTATCTGTTTCTCATCAAGTCTAACCTAATGACTAACCCCACAATGTAAAAGTCACCTGGAACCAATAAATAATTCCAGAGGTAAGTCAGCCCACAGTGAGCTGCAACCATAACTGGAATCACTTCCACTGGTTTTCAGCAGCCAGTGGAGAAACGTGAATTTCTTGTGTTGACGATGTAGTTATTATTCATACTTTGAAAAGTTAATGAAATAAGAATTTGTTATAATATCTTACTACTTAAATGACTTTGGATTATGTAGTTTTTAATTAATAGCCTTCGCGAAAAGAGTCAATCCCGCATCTGTGATTACACCAGGAATTTCTAAATAGGATTATATTTTTTTATCCTAAGAGACCGGGAGTTTTCAAGTCGACTTAAATTGCTGGAGTCAATTTAATATTTTGTATTCATGTCTCATAACAAAAATTCTAACACATGTTCTCACAATCTTTGTTCTTCTCTAAGAAGAATCAGCGCGGTAAAGAACCAACTCCGACATCTAATCTTGGCCCACCACCCAGTACTCTGGGACATGGCTGGCTTCCTGCCGACCCCCGCAGGGTACAAGATACAAGCCAAGAGCAAAAACACCTAAATGCAGCTTTGAAGAGATCAGATGTCCACAGTGAATCAGCAACTCAGCTGGGTGTTTCCTACAGCAATGAAATGGGCTTTGCTTCCATTAAATCAACTTCAGACTCCCATAAAATCTTGCTGACTTCTGATATCTTATTTTCATTTGTCTCCTTTCTATTTACAAAGAATAGTGTTTTTTTCCTCCCTTACTTGAATTAGGTTTTTCTTTACTTTTGAATTCCTGATTTACTCCCCCTGTTTTTCTCCAAATGCAAGAGCTGTTTATCAGCCTTTTGCTCTCCTAATATATTCTCTTGGAAAATTCCATTCTAATTCTCTGTTTGACTCACATTCTCCCAATGATCATGCCAGTTTTCATTCCACTCCCTGGGCCTGAAGAAGCTCTTGCACTCATATGCCAAACTTCCTCTTCCTTGTTCCTTAATATTCTGCTCTCAGTTCATTTCAGTGCAGGTGTCCAAGAATGGCCTCATCACCATTCTTATGAGTTCAGCCAGATATTTCAGTGGAATCAAATAGTGCATGTCTTTCATTTTTAGTTTCTTAGTAAACATCTACTAGGTTTCATTTCACGGAATGTGTTTTTTCATGACCTAAAGCAGCTATCTATATGCTAGGAAGGAAATGGAGAATACAATATTGATCATAAGAATAGTGGCCTTTGCCCATGTGATTCAAGAAACTGAGGCTTGATTGTGCTATGCTGCTGGATTTGTGATGTACCCCACCCTTCTCTATCTTCCTCACCTTCACCACCCTATCTCTCTCTTCCCCACTGACAAGAAATTTCACCAGTTAACAGTTAAACAGAAAAGAAAAGGGGAAATCCACGCTGTAGCACTCACGATGTTAGCCTAGAGGACTTCGCTAATTTGGCTGATTTGAAGCCCGTGGATAGTCATGGCCTAACCCTAACAGACATACCTCTACAGGACAAGCACTAAGAGGGGGGAGTCAGGAGGCCAGGGAGAAGTGGCAGCAACCAAGAACTTCCTGATATGGGTCAGTTTTGCAGGTAGCTGAAGTCAGAGCCATACAGTAGAACTGTCTACAATCACAGACCACTCTTCTAACCTTGAGTACTTTGACATGGCTCAGAGGAGGTCTGGCAAGGAAACGAATGACCCTGGCTATAGGGAAGTGCACACGTGGCGTTTGATATCAGATAAAATTCCTGCTCCATCACTTTTTTGTGTGCCTTTGACCACATAACTTAACCAGGGCAGGTAAAACTAACTTTCCTCTGTCTCTCACAGGGCTGTAATAAGGATTAAATGAGATACTTTACACAAAACACCTAACAGAGTTTCCACATGGTAGGGTCTCCATGAATGCTTATTCCTTCTCTCCCTAAAGGATCAACAGAACAAAAAGAAAAACACAGCAGGTAAAGGAAACGCCACCTGCTGAGGAATTCAGCCCATAGCATCGCTGTGATATAGTGATACGACCTGGAGTTTGGATTAGAAGAATCTCAAGTTTGGATACCAAATCCTCTGTTACCAGTGTGAGCCTCAGGTACTTCTTTGAACAAATGGGAATAGCATCTATTCTCCTTCAGGGACATTGCAAGGATTAAATATGATATAAGTGAAAGTGTTTTTCAAGTGGTCAATTATTTTAGAGAAGTACAGTATAAATTTGTAGCACTGGAAAGTGTGATGATTAGTTTTATGTGTCGACTGACTGGACTGAGGGACCCCCCACATGGCAGGTAAAGCATCTGTCAAGAGTTTAACCAGCTACTTCATGGTATTCTGCCTTGGCATCCATTTTGTTTAACTGTGTGTCCTACAGGGAACTTAAACTGACACTAGCCCCTCATGCAAGCGCATGCCCTGCCTAGATAGCAGCCCACAATCACAAACAAGTGTAAGTTCCTGAGATGACCTCCCCAGTAGCCCCTGTGATCAACAGGTCTCCCATGCCTCGCAGACTGTATATGCCTTATGCACCCCTTACAAAAGACCCCTGTGGGGCTTACCAAAACCCCTCCTTTGGTTTGAATTGACCAATCTGGCCCAGGAACCCCAAAGCACTCACACACGGACCCTATTAAAGGCATGAGTCCGGGGTTCTGTCTCTCTCCCTCTCTCTGTGCTCTGCCTTAACCACCCCATGTGGTCCCTTAAGGCATGCTACGTACTTCCTCCAGGACCTGTGAGTGACAGACTTCTCTGCTTCAATTTCTCTTTTGTAAAATAAGGACATCACAAGAAGAAAAAAAAAGCTACAGACCAATAGCCCTTATGGGTATAGATACAAAAAAACTCCACAAAATACTGACAGAACAATTCCAGCAGCATACTAAAAGGAGTATATACCATGATCAAGTAGGATTTATCCCAGGAATGCAAGGATGGTTCAACATATGAAAATCAATCAATGCAATACATCGCATTAATGGAATGAAGAAGGGGAAACCCCATACAATCATCTCAGTGAATGCAGAAACGGCATCTGACAAAATCCAAACGTATTTCATGACAAAAACACTAAAAAAAACAGGAATAAAAGGGAACTACTGTGATGTGATAGGGGCATTTCTGAAAAACCCACAGTTAGCATCATACTCAACTGGTGAAAGACTTTCCTAAGATCAGGATCAAGACAGAAACAGTGCATTGCAAGTTCTAACCAGAGTAATTAGGCAAGGGGGAGAAAAAGGAAAGAAGTCGGAAAGTAGTAAAACTATCTCTATTCACCAATGACGTGATTCTACATAATTCTTTTGTGCTAAAGAATTCACACACACAAAAAAATTATTAGAGCTAATAAGTGAGTTCAGCAAATTGTAGGATATGATATCAACATTCAAAAATCAGTTGTATTGGGCTTCCCTGGTGGCGCAGTGGTTGAGAGTCCGCCTGCCGATGCAGGGGACACAGGTTCGTGCCCCAGTCTGGGAAGATCCCACGTGCCGCAGAGCGGCTAGGCCCGTGAACCATGGCTGCTGGGCCTGCGCGTCTGGAGCCTGTGCTCCGCAACGGGAGAGGCCACAACAGTGAGAGGCCCGCGTACCGCAAAAAAAAAAAAAAAAATCAGTTGTATTTCTATACAATATCAATGAATAATCCAAAGAGAAAATTAAGAAAATAATTCCATTTATAATAGATACAAAAAGAATAAAATACTTAGAAATAAACTTAACCACTCTCACAACTTTTATTTACACTATACTGGAGGTCCTAGCCAGTGTAGTAAGGCAAATCAAAGAAATGAAGTCATGTTGATTGGAAAGAAGAGAAAATAACTCATTCATATAAAACACGATTAACTATATAGAAACCCTAAGGAATCTAAAAAAAAATAAAAACCCTAATTAGAATTAATAAGTGAATTTAGCAAGTTACCAGAATACACTGTCAAGATACAAAACTCAATTGTATTTTAATATATGAGCAACAAGCATTTGGAAAATAAATTTTAAATACAATACCACTTCCAATAGCACTGAAACCATAAAATACTTAGGAATAATTTCACAAAAGATGTGCAAACCGACTACATAAAACAGTACTAAAAGAAATTAAAGAAGACCTAAATAAATGGAAAGAAATACCATTTTTTATTAATTTTTATTGGAGTATGTTGCTTTACAATGTTGTTTTAGCCTCCACTGCACAACAAAATGAATCAGCCAGACATATACAGATATCCCCTCCCTTTTGGACTTCCCTCCCATTTAAGTTACCACAGTGCATTAGGTAGAGTTCCCTGTGCTATGTTCAGTGTATTCCCATCACTTGTCTATTTTATACATAGTATCAATAATGTATATGTGAGAGGGATGCCACTTTTATGGACTGTAAGACTCAACCTTGTTAAATTATCTGTTCTCCCTGAGTTGATCTCTAGGTTCAACACCATCCCATCCAAAATCCCAATACAATTTTTGTGGAAATTAATAAATTGATTCTAAAATGTATATGATAATTCAAAGCACCTAGAACAGTTAAAATACTCTGCAAAAGGAAGAACAAAGTCGAAGCATAATAGTCAATACAGTGTGATATTGACATAAGGATAGACAAATAGATCAAAGGAGAAGAATAGAGACTTTTTAAAGCCCATGGCCAGCTGATTTCCAACAAATGTACCAAGGCACTTATATGGCAAAAGGAAAGACTTTTCAACAAATTCTCCTGCAACAATTGTGAAAATATATGGAGAAAAATGAACTCAACCTTACACTGTGCATAAAAATTCATATGAGATAACTCATAGATCCAAATGTAAAAGCTAAAACTATAAAGCTTGTGGAACAAAACATAGCCTCTTGATTTTGGAGTAGGAAAAGATTTCTTAGAACACAGAAAGCATTAATCATAGAAGAAAAAAACTGATAAACTGGATATCATCAAGATTGAAATCTGCTCATCAAAAGTTAACAAAAAGAAAAGACAAAACACTGAGGGGAAATATTAAAAATATGTAAATGACAAAAGAGTTATATCCAAGTAAATACACTATTCCTACCAATCGATAATAAAAAAGAAACCACCCCCCTCCCCACCATGAACAAAAAATTTGAACAGACATTTCACTAGAGCATCCACACCAATGCTCAATAAGCACATGGAAAGGTGCTCAACACCAATATCAATAGGGAAATACAAACCAAAACCACAACAGTCAGTCAGACTGTTCTAAATCTGTACTCTTATTAGCTGTGTGACTTTGGACACATAATCTAACTCTCTGTGCCTCTGTTTCCTCATCTGGAAAATAGGGATAACAATAGCACCTTATGTTCACATCTTTATGACGATTGAATAAGTTAATATATGGAAAGCACTTAGAATTGTGACTGGCCATTTATGTCTATTATCAAGTGTGGTGGTAATGTCACTTGATTTATGATTTTTAAAAGATGACTGGCTGTTGTGTGGTGAACAGACTCTAGAAGGGCAAGATGGGAGCAAGAAGACCAGTTAGGGAGCTGTTGCAATGGTCCAGGCAAAAGATGAGGTTGGTTTGGACCAAAGGAGATAGTGAGAAGGGGCCAGATTTAGGCTATCATTGAAGGTGGAATCAGTAGAACTTGCTGATGAATTGGGTGTTACATATGACTTGTGAGGGGAAGAATCAAGGACAACAGAGAAAGCAAAAAATAAGGGACTGGGGAAGGGAAGCGATCAAGTTCTGTTTAGGTCATGGGTTTGGCATCCCAGTGAAGATGCCTGGTTGGCAGCTGGGTAACTGAGTCTGAAGTTGGAAAAGACATGGACGGTACTAAACATTCAAATGTATTTCAGAGGTGATAGTGAATGGGTCACTTTTTTTTAAATCATTCTTTAGATTTTTAAAAAACTTGAAATGGAATAATTCTTAAAGGATTAATTTAATCCTACAAATAATCTTAATTAAATGGACTGAGACCAATGGTAAAAGAACTGAAATGCAGCCCATAAACAGAATAACATTCAAACGGCTAATTTGTGTCTACTCCCTACCCAAAAAGAGCCCTCAAGATATTGTTTTAGTTGTAAAATAAAGGTGCACTCTTCTGAGAAAGGTCGAAGGACTAGATAAATTTCAGAGAGCACTGGAAAGTTTTTTTCCCCTTTGGCATTCTGTTACCACAAGTTCAAGAATAGTATCATGATTACACATCTAGGGACTTTCTTAAAAGTCACTGCTGCCCTCCTGGGCTGTTACACAAGTACACCAACTAGCCTAAATTTCATGACTGTAGGCCGAATTATTCCTCTTATTTCTATCAGCACAGCCCCATGGATTGTAAACTAAAGTTCCTTCAGAAAGAATTTCAAGCATCCTCCCCCAAAACAACCACCTAATAGAGCACATAAATAATTTCAAAAAAATAGGCCCCTATGACTTTTATCTACAAAAATAACCAGTAATCTCTGTGTGCAGTTCCTCAAAAGTTGCCTGGGACCTGCCTCTATCACCCAGGCCCCAACCTATGCCCAGGGCCTTATGTCCACCCTCGCTGATACCCAGTCAGAAAAATCATGGACTTAGGCAGCAGCTGGGCTTGCTTGACTTTATTTTGTACTTCTTAGCCAATTAAATAAGTAGAATTTCTAGCTCGATCACCAAGCCTTACAGCCTCCCACAAATTAACAATTTCCTATCAATGTATATCTCATCGCTCCCCAACCCTGCTCTTTTGCTACTGTCAGGTCAACTTCTTGTTACCCCTCACCCAAGCCTGTACGTACCTTGGATGACAACCTATCAACTCTGTAATGACATTCTACTTTTCCTCTATCATCTCTATCCCTCCCTGCCTTCTGTTTACACTTGCCTCTTCCAAGAAGGAGTCCCTAATTAATCCTGCTTCCTCTTACTGCTATTTTCCCCAGTTATTCTCTGAAAAATTCTCTCTCCTTCCAAATTCACCTCCACTCTCATCTCCCCTGTGAAGGCTTGTTTGGCTCCCCAGACAGAGTAGACATCCCTTTCCCATTGCCCTCTGCACAAATACAGCTGGGGTAGATGTCATGCTTCTTCATAAACTGGCAGCTCTTCATCAAGACTGTACACTCTCCATCAACAACAGAGTTGACTTGAAACAATCTGAACATCCAACAACATGAGATTATTCATTTACTTATTCTTTTAGTCAAACATTTATTGAGTAGCTACTATGTGCCAGTCATAGCTCTTAGATTACTTGAAACAAATCTAAAAGGCCAACAATAGGGATTAGTTGAAATAACTCACAAATTAGGGGTTAAATGGAACACATTAATCGTTGGCTACAAATCAATCACTTTAATAAATTATAGTTAGCTACAGTCAAATCATAAGCAGTATTACCTAATTTATGGAATCATATGCACATCTATAAAATAAATATACATAAGACAGGATTTTGAAGAATTTGTACCAAGGGGATAATTGTTGTCATCTCTATTGAGTGGGACTATGGCCATTTTTTAATGCTGTTCTGCTATTCTGATTTTCTAACTTTTATGTAATAAGCATGCATGCATTGCTTTTCTAATAAGAAAAATAAAATAAATAATAAAAGTAACTGAAATTTTCAAGTTTGGGGAATTTTCTGCTGCAAACTATTTACTAGATTATTTTCTAAACTGATGATGTCTGTCCCGCTTGTTTAGCTATGTTTTCATGTTTTGCACAGAGATGGATGACTTGGATTGTTCCAGCTAATTCTATCTCACACCATCCAACAATTACTTATTGATTTACTAATCTCCTATTGTCACACATTTCAGTTGCTCCAAAATTTCACAAACATGGAAGAACAGTTTCTTACATTTTAGCCTCATAATTTCTGGGGGAAAAAAAGTTAGGAATGCTTAAAAGATTCACAGAAAAACAAAATTATTAATACAGAAAGTCTAGTAACTGAGATTTATTTTTGACCAAATGATCCCGTTCATTACATTATTCTCCATCAAAATGTTTTTGACCAAGTTGTAGTTCATCAGATCATCTGGAATTCACCCCAAAACTCTAAGATCCATGTATTAAGCCAAACAACTAGGATCTCTTTTCTAGCCTGGGCCACATTTGGGGTGAGTGGTGTAGGCGCAACAAGCAACTAAAATATCCTCATAGTGGAATGTG
This sequence comes from Stenella coeruleoalba, assembly GCF_951394435.1. Taxonomy (NCBI): domain Eukaryota; kingdom Metazoa; phylum Chordata; class Mammalia; order Artiodactyla; family Delphinidae; genus Stenella; species Stenella coeruleoalba. Next base: position 9,268,202 of record NC_137164.1, on the reverse strand, counting down.
GCTGGTGCTTGGGGAGGGCAGTGGAGTATCTAAGCATGGAAATTATGATTAAAGGCACAGACATAAGAATGTATTCAGTGTTGTGAAAATAATGACACTAGCCTAATTAGAGAAAGCGTTTAAAACTTTGTGGCTTTTGGCATATAAGTTTACAATAGAAAGTGTGGGACCAGAATATGAAAACTTTTGAATGCAAAATTATTTGGATTTGATAGAACAGATCATAACAGGTGAGCATAAACTTCTGAGACAATGAGGATCAAAATCATACAATCAAAATCATCTCTTGCAGAATGGATTAAAATGTGAACAACTGGATGCTGCAAGTTGGAACGCTACTGCCAAAATGTAGTTATGATTAAGGTCCTGGACAAAGGTGATGATTACTGGAAAGCGCCCTCACATGCGCATGTGTGTAGTGAGAGAGAAAGACTGCCCTCCTCAAAGGGAATGGTGATTTGCAAGTCCTATTCCCAAAGTCATTGGAGCTCTTCGCCAATTCTGTGACCCACCCCAGTGTCCTTCTAATAAAGTCCCTTTTCCTCTTTAACCAAGTTTTAGTTGGGGTTGGTCATTTGCAAATATAGAATTCCTAATACACATATAACCAAGTTTGAGATTCTATAAGAACTCACTCAAAGGAATGCTTTTACAACTAGGTAAGATACAGATCAAGGTAGATTTTTTTAAAATCATGGTGTAGTTTTGTTACTTATGATCATTTTGTCTGGATTTTTCCAAAGTAGGTTACATAAAAGGCCTTACTCATTCATTTATGAATAAAAAGTTCCTTCAAATGAAGTAAAAATTATTTCATAACTCACTCTTGGTAAATACATCAATAAATCAGAGATTAGGTTTCTTGCCTCATTAATTTATCTGTACAGGACTAATCAACATCAGTTAAATCATTCTATTTAATACTAAATCATGCTGCTATGAAAATCCTTCCAAATCACTGATGCTAGGTTGTTAACAAAATATCTGGCTTGTGACCAGAATCCATCTGGTCCATTAATCACAACGTTATTGGAGACACAGAGGGGTTCCAATTCCTGGTTTTTGCACCTGTTTTTCTAATAGCAACAAAATGAGAGCCGAGACAGGAACAGGGAGGGAGACATCAGGCTAGATGAGAAAAAGTGACAAGAAGATAAAGGACTCAGATAAAGGATGTATTCCCAAGATCAGCCAAAGCATCCTAAGTTTCATCAGTCAACCAGGCTCTTTCCAGTAAACATCTATCACTGTAATTGCCAAAGTAATTCTGTAATACCCTCATGAAACGGCTACTCTTTGACTTCAACAAAATTGAGAAAAGTGTTTTTCTTCCATAAGTCACCTTTACTTTCTAAATGTTTACTTCTGCCTCCTCACCTAATTCTCCTGCTTTGACTTATCAACAGCAGATGCCAACCAACTGACTCTGAGACTTTAAGATCATTTCTCAGTTCCCAGGCTCATTCATAGCTCTTTGCTTTGGAAATAACTCAATTTCCCTTGCAAGAGAGAACACTTTTCGCGTAAAGGAAAAGTGACATGTGGATGTGTGAGGTCTTCTACGTTGTCAGACAGGATAAGATTACAGGAATAGGAAATATGTTTTATGGAATAGCCTATAATAGAAAGTAATCTGCTTGCCCCTCTTTCCCCCCCTTTTCCCATTTGCCTTATGTGGTAGCAGTCTCTACATGGTCTTAAGTCAAAGTTTTTCACACCACAGATTCTAGCTGTGAAATCGAGTTATGTATAGCCACAGAAATTTTGAAAATGGAAATAAAATAGAACTAATTCTATTCAGAGTGCACCACATGTCATAAGGGTAAGTATTGTTTTGTGAGACTTCTGTTGTGTATGTGTCAACACATAAGATGCCTTTCTTACTGTCAGGGTCAAGGTCAGAAAAGTTTGAAAGTCAGTGATCGATGTTAAGGGCTATTTTCATTCTGCAAGTATTTATTGAGCACCTACTATAGGCTTGGCCCAGTTCTGGCGCTTAGGGATCCAATAGTGAACAAGTCAGACAAAAACCTCTGCCCTCATGGAACTTCCATCTCAGTAGGAGGAGAGAAGAAAAAAACAACAAACATAACAAACGTGAACTAAAAAGCATGTTAAAAGATGGTAAGTGGTGTGAAAATAAGGGAACAAAATAAGGGAGCCCTGGGTGCCAAGGAGAGGAGATGCCATTGCTTTTGGTAGCACTCACAGGAGTCTTTATTTTCCTTTCATTGAATATGCCGTAGTTTTAATCTTTTCATTTTCCATCTCCGTAGGACAAAATCCGTATGTGCTCCTATTAGGCAAGAATCATTTCCATTAACATCTACCCTTATAGAACTTAAAATACCCTGATCCACAGTAAACAACGAATCTAAAAAAGACACACTCCCTTCTGCACCCACAGAGAGTCAGAATCAGAGAATAGGATTAACCCAGGCAGCTGCTCAGAAGGACGTCAGTAATCCTTCTGCCCCATTTCCAAGTCTAGGAACATTTTTCCTTAGTCTCCTTTTGTGATCTTAAATAATCCCTGAAGATTATTCTTTACCACAAAAAAAGCTGGTCAGCTTGGGCTTTGGTGGGACTCATTTACAAATGTTCATCAAGGGTGTTAATTAACACGCATAAGCCTCTTGGCCCTGCAGTGTTGAGCAACTACTAAATCCAAAGAATGAGCTTCTGTCTGGGGGTTGCATAAGGAATCGAAGGCTGCCTTTTCAATAGCCACTATTATGCCAGAGGCTGTGTGTTTGTTTTTGTTTGGTTTTTTAATTGCTCTTCTAGGGTCTTCTATTCTGAAGCTAAAAACCAAACCCAAGAAAGTCGTGTTCACACATTTCATCTGCAGTACCTATGAACTCGGTGAACTCCTCTCTTCTCCAGGCCCCCAGAAAGTGCTTCTTGAGCCAGGAAGGGGTCCTCTACTCCCACTAAGTCTGGGGTGCTGGGAGAAGCATTTTAAATGGGGTGTTCAGGATGTGCCTCATTTGAGAACGTGTCTTTTGAGCATAGGCTTAAAGGAGGTGAGGGAGCTGTGGATCTGGGGGTACAGTGGGGTGGGGAGAACATTCCAGGCAGAGAGAAGAACCAGAAAAAAGGGCCCCAAGGCACAACAGCAAGCCCTTCCTGTGGCTGAAAGGCAGTGAGTGAGGGGACAGGGGGTTGAGTTGAGGCCAAATGTATTAAACAGCTGTGAGGGTGTTTCCAGAATGGGGAACTGGAATCATAGCTGCTTGACCTGTCTTCCTTTATGAAGAAAGGGAAAATTCAAAACTGCAAGGCTTAAACATGAAAGGAAAAGAAAAAAAAGAAGAAAAGCTTTTTAATCAAATTGTGAATGACGCGGTTTTCGTTCCCCCATCTTATTTCTCACAGAGTAGCAATAAACACCAGGAAACATCCACACACGGTTTCTGCTGTAACTCCTCATGAAAGATTGTTTGGTTTCTTTAATTTTTCAGAAATGAGAATCATGTAGAAGAAAAAAAATGAGAGCTCTGAATTGAAATGTGCCTTTTTCATGACTATTATTTGAGTTATCGTGGAATCATTACTCCACCAAGCAAATATTTACACAACGGGCAAGTTATTATGCGGGAATATGCAGAGATCACAACCCAGGTACACTCGTGACACCTCCATTTCTGAGCGCCGATGTGACAAGGAGGGAACCTACCCTTGGTCTAGACATTCACCAGCACACACACAAATGAAAACTGTGGGCTGGAGACGGCATGCAGTAAGGCAGTGAGCACTGCAACCAGGGGTTCAGAAAAGCTGGGCTCTTTTTTTTTTAATTGGAATAGAGTTGCTTTACAATGTTGTGTTAGTTTCTGCTGTACAGCGAAGTGAATCAGCTATACGTATACATATATCCCCTTTTTGGATTTCCTTCCCATTTAGGTCACCACAGAGCACTGAGTAGAGTTCCCTGTGCTATACAGCATGTTCTCATTAGTTATCTATTTTATACATAGTAGTGTATGTATGTCAGTCCCAATCTCCCAATTCATCCCACCCTGCCCTTCCCCCGCTGTGTCCACATGTCCATTCTCTACATCTACGTCCATTCCTGCCCTGGAAATACGTTCATCTGCACTATTTTTCTACATTCCCCATATATGTGTTAATATACAATATTGGTTTTTCTCTTTCTGACTTACTTCACTCTGTATGGCAGTCTCTAGGTCTATCCACCTCACTACAAATAACTCAATTTCATTTCTTTTTATGGCTGAGTAATATTCCTTTGTATATATATGTACCACATCTTCTTTATCTATTCATCTGTCGATGGACACTTAGGTTGCTTCCATGTCCTGGCTATTGCAAATAGTGCTGCAATGAACATTGGGGTGCATATATCTTTTTGAATTATGGTTTTCTCAGGGTATACGCCCAGTGGTAAGATGGCTAGAAAACCTGGGTTCTGATCCCAGTTTGATCCCTTGGCAGTTTAGATCCCTAAAATCTGAGCCTCTCAACTATTTTACCGGTCCCCCAAAATACACAAAAGCATTTCAGAAACTTTAAAGCATTATTCAGTGGTACAGGCTTTTTCAAAATTATTTTTAATTAAATAAACTCATTAATGTAGTTTAAAATCAAAGGCTTATGAAAAACAGTAAGCATCTTCCCCAGGCCTTCTCAAACTCCCACTTCTGCTCCCTGCAGACAACTACAGTTAACTTTTAGCTGTTTCTTCCAGTAATTACTACCATATTTCTAAATAATATGCTTCTTCCAACATTTAATAATTCAACATAATGAAGAGTTAGCTCTCTCACACCCCTCAATTTTCTTGCCTCATTCTCCCAAATGTCTGTTCTTATTCAAATCATTAACCAATAGTCGCATCGAGGTTCTCATATAAATATTGTTCACTGGAGAGCCAAATAGGACACTATAATATTTCTTTTTTTGTACAGCTTTTTATTTTCCCTTGAATAAATCATCACCTCACTATTAAACTTGTGTAATACTTCCTACGTGTTTTAATGTTTTCGTGATTCTCCATCATATTCACTACCCTCTATTCTATTGAGTCTACTTTTTTACTTAGAGCTCTCCCTTCTCTGCTAGATTCTTCCATCCTCCTGGTTCCATCTGGACGAGATGCTGTCTAGAACTGCTCTCGTCCTAGAATTTTTCTTTATTTCTTATGGATTATAGCTATACTTTTGTACATCTGTTTTCTCCCCATTTATTTACTCTGTAATTTCGTTGGTGCATGCCTTCCATTAGCTTCTTAGGAAAGATTACACAGAAGGTAGGATTTATTTTTTTTTTAACATCTTTATTAGAGTATAATTGCTTTACAATGGTGTGTTAGTTTCTGCTGTATAACAAAGTGAATCAGCTATATGTATACATCTATACCCATATCCCTTCCCTCTTGCATCTCCTTCCCACCCTCCCTATCCCATCCCTCTAGGTGGTCACAAAGCACCGAGCTGATCTCCCTGTGCTATGCGGCTGCTTCCCACTAGCTATTTTACATTTGGTAGTGTATATATGTCCATGCCACTCTCTCACTTTGTCCCAGCTTAGCCTTCCTGCTCCCCGTGTCCTCAAGTCCATTCTCTACGTCTGTGTCTTTATTCCTCTTCTGCCCCTAGGTTCATCAGAAGCTTTTTTTTTTTTTAGATTCTATGTATATGTGTTAATATACGGTATTTGTTTTTCTGACTTACTTCACTCTGTATGATAGTCTCTAGATCCATCCACCTCACTACAAATAACTCAATTTCTTTTTATGGCTGAGTAATATTCCATTGTATATATGTGCCACATCTTCTTTATCCATTCATCTGTCGATGGACACTTAGGTTGCTTCCATGGCCTGGATATTGTAAATAGAACTAAAATGAACATTGTGGTACATGACTCTTTTTGAATTATGGTTTTCTCAGGGTATATGCCCGGTAGTGGGATTGCTGGGTCGTATGATAGTTCTATTTTTAGTTTTTTAAGGAACCTCCATACTGTCCTCCATAGTGACTGTATCAATTTACATTTCCACCAACAGTGCAAGAATGTTCCATTTTCTCCACACCCTCTCCTGCATTTATTGCTTGTAGATTTTCTGATAATGTCCATTCTGACCGGTGTGAGGTGATACCTCATTGTAGCTTTGATTTGCATTTCTCTAATGATTAGTGATGTTGAGCATCCTTTCACGTGTTTGTTGGCCATCTGTATATCTTCTCTGGAGAAATGTCTATTTAGGTCTTCTGCCCATTTTTGGATTGGGTTTTTTTTTGATATTGAGCTGCATGAGTTGCTTGTGTATTTTGGAGATTAATCCTTTGTCAGTTGCTTTGTTGGCAAATATTTTCTCCCATTCTGAGGGTTGTCTTTTCGTCTTCTTTATGGTCTGTGCAAAAGCTTTTTTAAGTTTCATTAGGTCCCATTTGTTTATTCTTGTTTTTATTTCCATTTCTCTAGGAGGTGGGTCAAAAAGGATCTTGCTTACATTTAGGTCTTTAATGCATTTTGAGTTTATTTTTGTGTATGGTGTTAGGGAGTGTTCTAATTTCATTGTTTTACATGTAGCTGTCCGTTTTTTCCATTTTTTCCAGCACCACTTATTGAAGAGGCTGCCTTTTCTCCATTGTATATTCTTTCCTCCTTTACCAAAGATAAGGTGACCGTATGTGTGTGGGTTTATCTCTGGGCTTTTTGTCCTGTTCCATTGATCTATATTTCTGTTTTTGTGCCAGTACCATATCAGAAGGTAAGCTTTCTAAATCCCTACATAACTGTGCATTCATTGTGCTAGGAATTCAGAAGGATCTTTAAAGCTAAAGGCTTGTGTTCCTCAGTTCTGAAGGATTTTCTTATATTCTTTCTTTAATAATTTCCTGCTCTCCATTTCCTTATTGTCTTTCTGAATTCTTATTAGTTTGATGTTGGACTTTTATGTTTCATCTTTTAAATCTTTTTCCCCTTTCTTTAATATTTCCATTTCTTTGTCATTTTGTACTACTTTGGGGGCACTTCTTTTCCTATATCTTTCAATCTTTTTACTAAACATCTTATTTCAACAGTCACGTTGATGTTCAAGAATTTTTAAATATTCTCTGATTTGTTCCTTTTTCAGTTTGTGTGTATTTAATTTCCTGCATAATGTGTTTTTCATGGTTTGCTTTTCTGTGTATTTATTTTATTCTCCCTGTTTCATGGTGGACACTTTTCCTCAAATACCTTTTGATGCTTGGCTGTCCATTCATATTTAAGAGAAAAGGGTTTAAAATCTAGTCAAAATTATAGGCATGGGGACACTTTATAGGCAGCAAGCTATGCTCATTTGCCAGGAAGTCAGTCACTTCATTAGGGGACCAGCCCCCAATGTCAGTGGGTGAGATCCTTACTTTGGTGCCGTTCAAAGGCACCGAATACCCTCCCTTCCCCTACCAGGAGAGACAGATGCTATCTGCTTAGAGTGATCAGGCTGCTGGGAGGTGATGGAAAGTTTGTAGGTCCAATTCCAGTTGAGCCACTGTGTTCATCCCCGTGTCTCACTCCTGTCTTTGCTCTATGTAGCCCCAAAGTTCCACTCCCCTGTCTTTCAATTACTCCAGAAAGCAAGCCTCCAGTCTCAGGCCTGGGAATATGGTAGGGTGTGAGTATTCTTTGCGATTAAGTAGATTGTCTAATGATCTGACAAAGACCTACTGATGTCATCGAATAAAATAAGTTTAAGTGAATATCCATTATTTATTTAATATTGCAGGATCTAATCCCTGGCACTACCCAATCTGAACACGCTCAAAAATCCACATTCTTCAACATATGCAACCATTCAATTTGGGGAAATTTCACCACTTCAGTGGGAGGCCACAGCCCCCGTCTAGAGCCTCAGGGAGATAGTGATGGACGAGGCACACTGGAGGGTGTGGAGTCACGCTCCTGTCAGGGCTTCAGATGAGCCAGATGCTATAGGTCGGGGGTTATAAACTCAAAATCCATACAGATTTGTTTGGCCTTTGTCAGGCTTAAATTTTTTTTTTTTGAGATAATCTTTAAAATTCAGGAAATTTCACTCAAAATTCTGAGTTTCTAGCTTCTTTTAAAATCAGAGAATCTGGCAGGACCATACCTCATCCCTCCTGACAGAGAATTACTTGGGGCACATGCTCACCCAGGGCCACAACTTCTCCTACTTGCCCACTTCACTCGGGTGAAACAACCTGTCTAGTTAACATTCATCACCACACATAGTTACAATTTTTTTTTTCTTGTGAGAACTTTTAAGATCTACTCCCTTAGCAAATTTCAAACACAAAATACAGTATTAACTATAATCACCATGCTGTACATTACATCCCATGACTTATTTTATAACTAGAAGTTTGTAATATCTTTTGACTGAGTCTTCTGTTTTTCTTTTTAGCTTTTTTTCCTCCTTATATATTCTCAGCTTCCTCCAAGTTTTTGCCCCAGAAAGTTGAGTTTTTTCCCCTCTTTATTTAGGTGGGTCTCAATCTTTCAAGTTAGAGGCTTTCCTCGGATCCTGTTGATTCTTGATTGTCTACTCATGTTTTAAGAACGAGAAACAAAAACCCTGACTGGAAGGTCTGAGCATGTGGGTGGGGCATGTTGATTTTGAGCTTCACTGTGGAGTGATCTGTCTCTGCCATTTGTTGTGGAACCTTTAGGATCAGCATCTTAGGTCTTTCCGCATGAGCTCATCAGACTCCCTGGAGAAGACACTTCCAGTCCCTCCCTGGAGAGTAGAAGTCACACAGCCAACATTCCAAGAGCCTGGTGGGCGAGGAGAGCTGGGAGCGGGGTGGAGGAGGGGTCTGGGGAAGGGGTGGGTCTCAAACTTGTCGCATATGTTCACTTAGTCCTTATTTTCAGTGTGGTGCTCATGCCCTCAGTTGTGCCTGATGTCCCTCAGTCCAGACACTTTCCATTTTATACTCTCCAGAAAGTTCACTTCGAGTTTTCTCCTTGAGTGGAGAAGCAGCATATGCCCAACAGGCGGGATTGGGGGAAGAGACCCAGAAACCTAGTTGTTTCTTACACAGCTTTCAACCAATTCTCATTTTAAGCACCCACTCCCTTCACCTGCAGTTCCATAGTACCTGCTCTTGCTATTCTCTGAGCCTCTGGAAGATTCTGCAATCGTAGGATTGGTTCTTGGCTTCTCCCACAGCCAATTCAGCAGTCAGCTTGCTCAGATCCGCTGAGTCAGGAATACTCTCCCACCTGCTTCTCAGCTTCCACATTTCTGTTACTATTCTGCTCTCTCCATCACTGTGGGTCTTTCTCCCTCACCCTTCCCTCCTTTGCTCCTTCCCTCCCCTTGCCGCCCCCCTTCTTTGCTTTAACTGTTTCTTTACTAAAGTTTAATGGGGTTTCAAGAGGGAAAATAAATTACATGGGTAAATTCACTCAGCCATCTTTTCCCAGAAACACCACTTACGATTTCTCCATCACAAAAGTATTACATTTTGCTTATAGAACAATTAGAAAATCCAGATAATCAGAAAGAAAAAATTACCCATAATCGCACTATCCAGAAATAACCCACTGTTAACATTTTTCTTTTTCCCTTTCACATTTGTGGGGGAGGGGGCGGGGGGAGCCAGTGCACTCTTTCATTCATGCTCTGGATATAAATGGAAAGCAAGATAAACATGACTCCTAGCATCTCAAAGCTGAGGTCTTTGGGGAAAGACAAACAAATAATTTCAATAAAATGTGTGAAGTATTATTAGAAGGGCAGTACAGGATTTTATGGGAGCAGAAAGCAGGGATAACAAATCTAGGCTTGGGCATGCCACGAAAGAAGCTGGGGGAAAGGACAGTGGCTGAAGAGAGCTCAGCACAGCTAAAGAGCTATAGAGTGCTCTCTACTTATTCACACTTCTTCACACAACAGAGATATATAAGAAGCATAATATATCATATGGCATTTTTCTCTTAATAACATACCATGTGCAACATTTTAATCACCGTACATTAACTTTATAATGGCCGAATACTATTTATTCCACTATACCTGTGCACTGCTATTCCTTTAACAGATCACCCTAGTATATTTAGGTTATTTCCAATTTTTAAGAAGCATCCACCATCTGTGGTAATCCTCCTCTCACCTTTACACATTGAGGATGAAATTTAATACGATTAAAAGTTCAAAAATAAGTGACAAAAGGAGATGACAAGGGAAGTCTGGCTTAACAGCAATTCACATGGGGAAAAATTTAAAAGCCTGAGAGGTTTTCCCTGACCACAAACTAATCCGAGTCCGCAGGAAGGTAACAGCCAAAACCGCGAATGCAGTCTTGGACGGCAGGGACAGGATTCGGTGTCCAGAATAAAAAATGTGCCCTGAACATCTGGGGCAGCTGAAATTTGGTCTGCACATCAAATCTTAAGAGAAGCCTTCAAAGAGTCTGGGCTCACTTCTCCTGCTTCGTGTCCTTCCCCTCCTCTCCCATCTGAGCTTCGGCCCCTCCACGCGCTGATCCTATGACGTGAACTGCGCATTGCTGCACCTGGCCCCGGCTGCACAGCTGGCTCCCAGAACGCGGAGCCCAGAACGCCCTTCCTACTTTGGGTGTCCTCAGTCATCTCCACCGTCTGCAGCCCCTTGGTAAGGGCGATGGACACAGGCAGCTCCCACAGACATCCCTGTTCTGCTCTGTTCCTCAAAGACCCACCTCTGGGGAGATAGAAAGGTCAACTCTTCCCTCTCCCTCCCCACCGTTTCCTCAAGTGTCAGAAGATAAAGAGCCCTCTCAACAGCCACATTTGCTTTCTCAGAATTCAACCACATTCCTGTCTGCCCCACCGCAGTCTCCCAAGAAGGAGCCCTGACTAAATGCCAGCTCCCTCTAATTCTTCTCGGAGGAGCAGCCATGAGTGTGAATAAAGTAGAAAATACTTAGGAAGAACATAGTGGCCTTTTCAGATATTTGAAAAGCTGTCTCGTCAAAAAGCAGTTTGTTTTATTCTTTGAGATTTATGGAGGCAGAGACAACCGCGGGTGAGTCCCATACAGAGGGAGGTTTCCAATCAATATAAAAGATAAAATCAAGTGGGCAACTTGAGAGGAGCTGGGTTCCTCTTGCCGCAAATAGTCGAGCAGAAGCTAAAGGACCCCAGGGCCACTGCAAGGAGTTGGTCCTGAGAAGAAATCTGACCTGGGATTTCCCTGGTGCCTTCTAATTCTAACATTCTAATTATCAAATAGTAGTGCACTTATAGACATGCAAATAATATCTTCTCACCATTATATTTAAACTTAATGTATAGTACTGGTTTCAGTTTATTTTGAGTATTTTATCAAACTATAAATGATACTGGTTCATGGATGATGTTCTGACATCCATACTTCAAACAATAATGTTATTAATAAAAAAAATCTATTCAGACTGGGGCCATGCAAGTTCACTAAATATTTATCTTTAAGTCAATATATCAAATTATATCAGTCATAAATTTTAGTATATTTCCTTTAAACATCAAGAAAAGGTACTTGGTAATACGTTTTATGTAAAATAAATTATCTCAAAACTCATTTGAAAATCTTTAGTCAAATGCTGTTGAAATAATTGCAAAGACTCTATCCCACTGAATGAAGAAGTTAAGTGAGGCAACAATTTCTAAAGCGTTTGTCTAATTCCTTTCACCTAAACAGCTCAAGAGAATCACTTCTCAAGCACTCTTGCTTTTATTATTATTGACAATAAAAATTCATACCTCACCTTTGTAGAGCTCTTTACGTTTTTCAGAACATGTCGACATACATGATTTTGTTTTAATTTTCACAATATATTTGAGAGGTGGACGGTGTCGGAGAGCTGAATGCTTGTCCTTAATGACGTGTTCCCACCTGATTCGCTAAGCACATGGCTACGCAGCTGCAGTAATTCCCACGCTCCTGACACCACGTGACTGAGTCCTGCCAATGGGAGGTGAGTGGAAGAGATGATGCAGCTTCCAGGTCAGGCACTCACAAGGTCACATTCTCCCCCTTCCCCTGTTCCCCTCCTCCCCTGTCCACGGGATGAAAATGGGGATATTTTTTGCCTTGTAAATGTGCAAAGGTTACATACTTATCTGGGCAGAAATTTTTTCCCCTGTTCTTCCTCACTTTTTAAAACTCCCTCCCAGATACTGGGTGAGAAAACAGACTGTAGGTGTTCAATTTAGAAGAAAGAAAAAAAGGACATATTGAAGTAAAATTATTTTACATCTATATTTATTCATTCATTAAAAATTGTATCGAATATTTCCTCTGCTCCAAGGACTGAGATAAGCACTAAAAATTTAAAAAGAAATATGATATGCAGTCTCTGACCTCAAGGAGTCGCAAATGAGTAAATGATCCTCTCTGCCTGTTATGGCAAAATGGGAGTGTTTGAGTCAAGTCTTTGAAGGATAAATAAGAGTTTATCCCAAGGTGGAAGGGAGAAGAGCTATACTGATCCTTTAGATTATCTTTGTACCCAGAATGTATCAAGATAAGCATAATCTACCTTTTATACGCTCTATCTGTTTAAGTACAGATTACAAGTATCACTTTGCAGTTTCCTGAGAAGATGTGGATCTTGAAGGATTCAGTAACAGTATGTATTCTTACTTACCCACTCTTTATTTCTTGTCCTCCCAATTTTATTTTGTACTTTATTCTCTTCCTACACCTAAAATTTCCTTTATGCCTTAAAAAGATAACATTCGTTGAAAGAAAAGCACTTTTTGTACAAATTAATTTTAAAATTCTGGCTTGGAGCAATCATATTGTTTGAAAAATTAAGATAACTCAGAGGACTTCTGTGTGCCAAATTCATGACTAACTACACATTCAGGTAATACAGTTGTGCATTCATTCATTTTGCACTTAAGAAATGTATATTGGCATTATTTGAATGCTTAGTAGTCTGTATTTTCCCTCTTTTCTTCAACTCGAAATAACTGACATTGTAAAACATTGTTATGATTTTGAAATTATTTTATTAGTTCTTTTCCTATTTGTAAATTTTTTTCTTGGACTTGACTGTGACCTTCAAAAAACACTGTGTTCAATCAGATATTCAAAGAAGAGTGAGTCAAGCTCTTCAGGAGATATTTTAACCATTTCTGATTAAACACACCATTGAATCAGTAGTCTATAAAATACATTAACGTTCAACCCAGTTGATTATTCCAGCAATGTACCAAAAACATTTTAATGAGAGGAAAATTGGTAAAGTGTTTCACAAAAGTACAGAGCATGTATAATTTAAACATGTATCTAGTAGATAAATTGCCTCCACTATTACTTGGGGAATGAAAACTCAAGCCACTTCCAATAAATGCTCCTAAAGCCAGCCAGGAGAATTTCCCCACCTCCCATTCTGAAAACTTTTTTATAGTGTTGCATAGTGACTGTAGATAGTTTTCAGTTGTTTGGAAATTTTTACAGTGGAGTCATACATTTAATGATGAACCTTATATTTTTACTGAAAAATGTCAGATTCTGCCCCATTGTATTTACTGATCTTACTATCTGATTAGAATTTAGTACCCCCTGTCCCATAAGAACATGGCTAGAAAGACTGACAAAGAGAGCAGATCCTAGGAGCATCAGTTTATGAAGGCAGAGTCAGGCTGTTAAACAGCCAGAAGCCACTTACTGAGCACCTACCAAGGGCAAGATGGCATTTTAGGATAGATGAAGTGAACCTGGTTTCCTCACTTAAGGAATTACCTGGCTAGTGAAAGGAAGCAAATGATTAAATAAAAGGAGAAGTATGGTAGGAGGCATCAGAGTGAAGCATTGTGGGATTCCATAGGAGAAAGAGATGGCATTCGAGTGTGGAGCCAAAGGGAGCATGTGAGCTGGTTCTTGAAGAAGAAGTGGGATTTTAATAAATGAGGGACTTTGTCTTGTTCATACATAATGATATCCTTGAGAATATCCATCATGGCAAACTGCAAGGGGCAAGTGCAGAAGCAAGGACATCAGCTAGGAGGCTATTCCAGTGATGCAGGCAGAATCTGATAGGGGCTTGGACCTGTAGCTATAGATAAAAGGAGAACTGCTTTGATTCTGTATACATTTTGAAGGTAGGTAGAGCTATAGGATTGGTTGATGGATTGAATATAAGATGTAAGAGAAAGGAAGAAGTTAAGGTTTGGGGCCCAACCAACTGAAAGAGCAAAGTTGCCATAATGGAGATGGGGAAAACAGGAATTTGTTTTTGGATGTTAAATGTGACATGCCTATTTGACATCAGAGTGGAGAAGGCACTCCAAGTGCTCCAAGTCTGGAGCTCAGATCAGAAGTTCTGGCTGGAGACTCAAAATTTGGAGTCATCAGGACACAGAGTATTCAAAGAGTTCACTTGGAGCGAATCTAAGAAGAGGTCCCAGGAGGGAGCACAAGGCACTCCAGTATTTAGAGGCAGGATGAAGAGGAATAAGCAAAGGGAACTGGGAACGAATCGCCAGTGAGCTGAGAGGAGAAGGGAGAGGCAGTTGGGTTCTGGAAGCCAAGCTGAGGAAGTGTAGCAAGAAAGAGAATAGTGGCTGGACAGATGCTGTGGACAGATCAGCTGAGACAGGAGCACTGATGTTCAATACCAGTCAGGTCTGCACTATACGAAATGCCCAAAGTAACACCTCCCAGCCCCACCTCCTTAAGTGAAACAAGTTGTCTTTTCCCACAGGTTCCCTTTACAGACATTTGCAAGACTCCCTGGGAGGCCCATGTTTATCTTCAACTCGGTCAGAAACCCACGGGCAGAACAAAGACTCAGAGGCACCACTGGAGCTGGACTCCCAACCACAGGCCTTAACACTAGTTTTTCTGGGGCCATCAAGAACCATCTTTCAAGAGCCCTGAAGGCAGAGCAGTCCCTCTTCAAGTCAGAGAGGAGGTGTGTCTTCTTCCTGGGTTATACTCTGAGCAAAGCAGTCTGGATTCCTAGGGCTCTGCAGAGAAATCCTCCTTTCAGTTCTGGCTGTCAGTCTGTCTCTGTCTCTCTCTCACACATACACACACACAGACGCTATTTTTATTAAGGTTTACCTCAGCACCAGAAACCAGCAAAAAACCACGAAGACTCCATTCTGAGCAAAGCCTCCCCACCTCATTATTCATCCTGCAGTATGTCTGGCCTGCCTCCTGTCCTCCGGGGTGGGGTGGGGGGGCAGTGTCCAAATTTCCAGTCTCCCCAGGGGGTCTCCTTAGTGCACCTATAAATTAGTGGAAGCAGAGAATGGGGCAGGGGAGGGGTGTTGGCCAGATTTATCCTTCACAAGTATTACATCCCCAAACGCAGATGAATAAGCTAGGGGCCCAGTGACCCCTGCCAGTAATATCTAAGCCCTAGCTGAAATGTTCTATTACCAAAACGTTCCATTACCAAAATCTGGGGAATATAATTTATCTTTTCAACTAAGATCAAAACTTCCCTCCCCCCCTCCCCCTAACACACACGCCAAGAAAGAGTATTGAAATCAGAATGAAAATATCTCATATGAAACAATGAAAGATACCATTTTTGATCATGACAACTTATTTCTTCATAAGACACAAGAATGACTAAATTCCAAACCAAAGAAATTTGAAAGCACAATTAATATTTTACAGCAACTGTAATTATGTGTGTAGCATCAGCAAAACCAACTGTCCCCCTGTTACTAATTTCTTATGAACACAAAGTCCACTGCATTTCTGGGAAAGATGGTTAGTGTTTGGCAAGTTTTTGTGTAAGGATACAAAAATATAACTGGGAAGTTAATCAAAAGGCCAAGAGTGGGCACAAGAACCAAAAGCATGTTGACTATTTAGAATACCAGAGTAATATATGTGGAATTTGAAAAAAATGGTATAGATCTTATTTACAAAGCAGAAATAGAGACACAGACATAGAGGACAAACATATGGATACCAAGGGGGAGGGGGTGGTGGTAGGATGAGTTGGGAGATCGGGATTGACATATATACACTATTGATACTATGTATAAAATAGATAACTAAAGAGAACCTACAGTATAACACAGGGAACTCTACTCGGTGCTCTGCAGTGACCTAAATGAGAAGGAAATCCAAAAAAGCGGGGATATATGTATATGTATAGCTGATTCACTTTGCTGTATAGTAGAAACTAACTAACTAACAATATTGTAAAGCAACTGTACTCCAAAAAAAAAAAATCAGTTGCTTAGAATCAAAATAAAATAAAATACCAGAGTACCTGAAAGCTCCTACAGCCCCAGTTCCTTATCTTATGTATGAAATGGTCATGTAAGTGGCTATAACAATTGATAACTTTTGTATTTACACAGAGTTTATTACATGCATTCTGAAAATAGAACTCATGTGATTTAAATCTAAAGTAGTAATTTTGCAGGAATGGTCTATTAGGTCCTTCAGTTGGTCCACATATCTCTTGTTTCTGGTACAAACTGGTAAGAACTGAAATTTCCTTATGTTTTCTTTAAAAGAGGGCCAGTTTTTCCCATAGTTTTTCTATCACCAACCATGAACAGGTGCTATTTAGGGTCTTCTGATTCCTTAAAAGGATTGACAGACTGAAAAAGTTTATTACCACTGCTCTAAAGTATCTTAATGAAAAATATGTATCAATATGGAATCACTAAAATCACAAATTTTTTGTCTAACAAAGCCAACATTCTTTTATGACCTGTGGTACCAAACAGGTTTTGTGGAGCTGACATACAATCTAATTAGCCATTATTACAACATTACCAGCAGCTCCAGCAGTTAAGGCAACTCAATAACCCAATACTGTTCTGCCTCAATTATCTATGCCTTCAATTAAAGTGTGTAGAAGTGGTCTTCATCTTGACTTTGTTCAAAATATGTGGTTTAATTCTAAATTTAAAAATAAGTCTTCCACCTTTAAAAAAAAAAGTTCTGAAGAACCTAGGGGCAAGACAGGAATAAAGACACAGACGTAGAAATGGACTTGAGGACATGGGGAGGGGGAAGGGTAAACTGGGACGATGTGAGAGAGTGGCATGGACATATACACACTACCAAATGTATAATAGCTAGCTAGTGGGAAGCAGCCGCATAGCACAGGGAGATCAGCTCGGTGCTTTGCGACCACCTAGAGGGGTGGTATAGGGAGGGTGGGAGGGAGACGCAAGAGGGAGGGGATATGGGGATATATGTATACATAGAGCTGATTCACTTTGTTATACAGTAGCAACTAACACACCACTGTAAAGCAATTCTACTCCAATAAAGATGTTTAAAGAAAAATAGGTCTTCCAGTAGGCCCACAAGTCACCAAAATGTGGTGCCAAAAGTTACACATTTAAACAGTTTTATTAAAATGTTTGCGCATATCCATAAAATATTCTCTCATGATACAAAATTCTGTACAAAGTGTACCAATAACTGAGATTATAAATGAACCCTCAAATCGATGAGACCTAACCTTCAATACTAAGTAAAGGAGAAAAAGGAGAAAGAATTATTTGGGGAACAACTTTATCATGGCACATTCATTCTTCCTGCTGTCAAAATTTATTAAGCCTTTTGCACAAGGGTGTTAAAATCAATTGTGTCAGGCTAATAATCTCATCCCTGAGGAATCCTTCCTATTGGAGAGAGCATCGTGCGAATACAGTTGTTGTAGGACCCAATCTGTACCACCCTGTAGTGGTTTCTGTCTTTTATAGCTAGCTTTGTTTAAGATTTTATGAGGGGTCATTATACCCCTGCTGATTAAGTAAGGCTGGTGGATGTAGTGTTCAATCCTGCCACAGAAAGAACATCCAAAGACAGTTTGAACTCTGCTCTGCAGTAGATGCGATTTTAATACCTTCAAATTTGCTGCAGCGTGAACTTGTGCTACAAGCAAGACAGATCTTATTGGATTAACACTGAACTCACGACATCTCCACAAATTCTAGTAGAGAGTAACGCTATCTGCGTGGCTTCCGAACAAACTTGTTTCTTTTCTCATGCTCCCCGTGGCTGCTCGTACTCCTCCCTATCTTACCTCTAGGAATTCCTCTAACCTCAGAGAAAGGAGCTCCCTTTTCTCACAGGAGAAACTGATTCCAATTTCTTTTTGACGATGGGCCCAAAAGGGCAATCACAGGCACTCCCACGGCGGGGGCTTCCCTCCCATTCCCAACTCGACGTTTTCCAGGGAAGTCCAAGATGCTCAGCGCCCCCGGGCACCCCCCCCCCCCCGCCTCCTCCCCGGGTGTGAATCCCAGGTAACCTCACAGATGTGCTCAAATGGAGCCTCATCTAACCGGAGGTTCACGTCTCCAGTGGCCCTCTCCCCGGCGTGGCCCTCCGCCTGGCCCCTCGAACTCACCAGAAGGAGGTTGTGCGCCACCAGGTACCCGAGCCGCGGGCTGCCCTGGACGCCGGGGGCCAGGCGCCCGGTGGCGTAGCCGTGCCAGGCCACCACGTAGGGGTTGTCGATGGTGATCCAGTACTTGACCTGGCCGCCGAAGTGGCGGAAGCAGAGCTCGGCGTAATCCCTGAAGTGGTCCGCTAGGGCGCGGTTGGCCCAGCCGCCATAGGCGTCCTGCAGGCGCTGGGGCAGGTCCCAGTGGTACAGGGTGACCACGGGCTGCACGCCCAGCTCCCGCAGCCGCTCCAGCAGACGCCGGTAGTAGCGCAGCCCCTCCCGGTTGGGGGCGCCGGCGCTGCCATTGGGGAACACCCGCGCCCACGAGATGGAGAAGCGGTAGTGGGTGACCCCGAGCTCGCGCAGCCCCTCCGTGTCGCGGAAGACATTGTTGTAACCGTCGCTGGCCACGTCCCCGGTGGCGGGCGGGGACAGCGACGGGGCGCCCGACGGCAGGCCGGCTACCGGGGCGTCGCCTGGAGGCGCCGGAGGGCGGTGGGTGAACGTGTCCCAGATGGACGCACCCTTGCCGTGCTGCCGCCAGCCGCCCTCCGTCTGGTAGGCAGCGCTGCCCACGGCCCAGTGGAAGCCGTCGGGGAAGGTGTCGTGGAAGAGCCCCGCGGCACCCGGGGCCGGAGGGCGCGCGAAGCGGGCCCAGGTCTGCGCGCCGTCGCCGGGCTCAGCGCGCAGGCGGCGGCCGCCCAGGGCCAACAGCAGCAGCAGCAGCGGTGGCGTCCGCAGACGCGGGCGGCGCGGTGGGACGTGGGCGGGCATGTTGCGCGGGAGCCGGACGCCGGGGCGCCGCGCAGCGCCCCTTTATGCCAGCGCCGCGCCGCCCGCCCCCCGCCGGCGCGCCCACCCCCGCTTCCCCGGCGGGCCCCGCCGGCAATAATTACACGTGGCCCCGCGCCTCTCCCCGCCCCGAATTGGGGGGGGGCGGGGGCGCAAAGGGCGAGCGGGAGTCCGCGCGAGGGGCGCGATCGCGGGCAAGGTGCAACGGGCGCCGCTCCCGGACGTCGGAGAAAATGCACCTGTTCTCTACTCCCAGAGGCAGCTGGGTATGTTTCCGCGACATGAGTGCCCTGCGCGCCGCCTTTTATTCGGCATCCACGCGCGCTCCTGGAAGAAGCCGCAGAGCCGGGGAGCGTGGAGGAAGGAAGGCGGTCACCCAACTTTCCTGAGTTCGGCGCGGGAACTTTGCATGCCCTCGCGGGGTCCGCCCGCCGGGAAGCACCTGCTTTCTCTTCTCTCCCACTCTGAGGCCGAGAAGAGTAACTGACATTACTAAAGGCGATTAGGAATTGGCCGAAATTGTACTGGGGGGCAGGGTGGGGAGAGCTAGGTCGTAACTTGGAATGTTGGGAGAGAGGGACTTGTGGCGGACTTCCCCTTGAAGTGTTTAAGGAAGATGCTCCCGTGAAGAGTCCCTGGAAGCGCGCAACCTGAATGGCGGGTCCCGCAGGCCCCAGTCCAGGACGCCTTCGAGGAAGCCAAAGGAGATATATGGGATGAGTTGGAACTTTGCTTTCCTCTCCCTCTTACTGTTATCTTTTAACCATTTCAAAACCAGTACTTGTTCTTTAATTCAATAGTGCAGAATTACTTGATGAATGACAGTTGTGATTGTTCTTCCAAAAGAGACAGAGAAACACCAAGGTTTGTACTTTGACTAGCTGTCATTAACCTCTATTATCCTTTGCATCTGTTTTTTGAATAATCACATGTTTTGGCTTTCAGCTCTGGCTTGGCAAGTAATTTATCTGTGCAAACCTTGCACGCAGCTGGGCTGGAGTGGGAGGACTCTGGGTCCCTCATCAGTGAACGGAAAAGGAAGGAGGGGTTTGGCCCAAGCACCCTCTACGACAAAATAGTCATGACGTCTTTCCGGTTACCAAAGAGCCATTTTGATAGAAATTGTGGAGACACTGTGTCCATTTAAGTGTGTGTATATCTGATCTGTGACTAACTGGGGAGTGGATGGTCTGGGCTCCACCTTTGTGATCTTGGGCGGGAAAGTCTCTCCAAGTCTTAGGATCCTTATCCATTCTATTGTATAAAATGGAGATGGCCGTGTCCGCCCTGCCGCCTTAGAGGCTTGTTACACTCAAATGAAAAAATGTGCACACACAGGACTCAAACATGGAAACCCAGACAAATGTAAGATCCTGCTAATATCTTTGCCTTTCTCTCCAGTACAATGTGCCTCAATCCTGGCACACCTGCTCCTGTGATCAATGACTAAGATCCTCATAGAGGTACATCCATTCTCATCTAGTGATCATCCCTGCACTGCTCTTTCATACAGACTTAAAATCAATAAAGTTTTGAATTTTGCAGATGAGGTTACTTTTATTAATTTCCTTAAAATGTAAGCACAACAAATTTATTCCAGTGTTTTATTAAATAGTCCCACCTCCAGCTAGCATATATTATGTGGTTAGTAAGATTAAGCCATCAGGCTGGAACAAGACATTGCTATTCTGTTACATGTGGCATCTACATTTTTCAATAAATGTGAAATAACAAACAATGACACTCCAGGTATTAAAAAAATTATACCACGCAACCACACAGTCACACTCTCTTCCAGCTAAATTAAAAAGCTTCTATGTCTGCATGCAGGATCACATTTCCCTTCTAGAGCTTCAGATTAGAGTGTCTGCTTCTTGTAGCTTGTTAAGTTTCAATTAGAAATGCTTCATGGGTCTCATGGAAAATGGCTTATGCTAAGTGTTCACTTATTGATGTATGGTCTATTTGCTCAGGGCAGATTGTATTTATTGCTACTTTTATTTAACCAACAGTTTTAAAAAAAAAGAGAGTGAGAGAGAGAGAGAGAGAGAGAGAGAGAGAGAGAGAGAGAGGGACTTTTAGAGCAGTGATTAAAAAGGACCAAGGTGACTGAATACTTCATATTTGAAGTTCTTCTCTCTCTGAAGGGGACATAAAGCACATGTATCTCCAGTTGGACATCATAGCTTTCAGCATTTGCAGAGATGTCCCCAGGTGATAATGTAACCCAATGATAAAAATTACATGGTAATTAAACTTTACTTCCAGAACTTGCTGTTTATCTATCAAGGTTCTGTTCATGGTTATTAAATTCTGGATTCCTGAAGTGTGAATAATTGCTACTGCTGCTTTGCATTCGTTCAGTTTTATTTTGGTTCTTTCACAGGCCCCTTCCAACATCTAAAATGTGGATTTCATTCAATGCTTTGTTCTCCCACATATAAGAGATTAATTACTTGCTGTGCTTTGAATATAAAGGTGAAGTTACTGATGCATCAAAGGAAAGGAGATTTTTTTTGACAGAGGACCGATTAGTGGAGATCTTACTGACTTTTGTCGTGGTGATGATTTTCAACAACCTAAAGGTAGTCATCAAGGTGACCATCATCCTTCATCCAGTCCCTTCTCCCAGGTGCTCCTGGGACCAATGGAGCCCTCCCCTGCGAAGGGAGCAGAAGGGGGTTCACTGATTCACATGGGCCCAAACAGAACATCAACGCCACATGCTCTCAACTCACCAGTCACAGACACTAGCTTCTCTGAGGAGATACTGATATCATCGACACAATCTCTCTCAGCAACCACCATGGGCAAAGCAACCAGGAGGAGCTCAAGACTTCAAAACACAGGCGACAGCCTCTTTCCTCAAAAACAGTAGTGGTTGGGAGAAACAGGATGAAGAAAGTTGATAATAAAGTTGTTTAATTTATTACATTCAGTGTTAACAAATGACACCTATGACAGGTATTAGAGGAATTCAGAAGAAGAAGTTACCCTATTTTTTTTTTTTTTTTTTTTTGCAGCACGTGGGCCGCTCACTGTTGAGGACTCTCCCCGTTGCAGAGCACAGGCTCCGGACGCACAGGCTCAGCAGCCATTGCTCACGGGCCCAGCCGCTCTGCAGTATGCAGGATCCTCCTGGACCAGGGCACGAGCCCGCGTCCCCTGCATCGGCAGGCGGACTCTCAACCACTGCGCCACCAGGGAAGCCCCAAAAGTTACCCTATTTTGAGTTGACTGGAAAAGTCTCACAGAAAAGACATGACAATATCTGGGGTTTAAAGAGTAAAACTTGCAAGGAGCCTGGGAGGCAAGGATATGGGGAAACAAAATGTGGAAGAAAAAAGTGTTCACAGTGTATTTGTGGTAAAAAAAAAAAAAAAAAAGTCTATTTGTGCAAGGAAATTGTGGACTGAAAAAGTAGGTAGGGATCAGACCATAAAGAGTCTTTAATAGGTTTTGTCATTATATCACATTGGAGCTTCTCCCTTCATTTACTCATTAAACAAACATTTGTTTTGTGCCAAGCACCATTTTAGGCACTGAGAATGCAGCAGTTAAAAAAACAGACCAACAACACTTGCCTTCCTCTCATATCACTCTCCCACTCTTTACTCTGTTTCAGCCACACTCACCTCCTGGTTGTCCTTGGAACTAGCCAAAATGGCTCCCAACCTCAAGGCTGTTCCTCCTCTCTGGAATGCTCTTTACAGAACCACCTGCTTCTCCTCAGTCAGGTCTTAGACCAAAAGCCACATTCTGAGAGCAGCCTTCTTTGACCTCTCCATCCAAAATAGTTACCCCCAGTCATTCTCAATTACAGGGTCCTGTTTTATTTTTCTCATAGAGCTTATGACTATCTCAGATTATCTTGTCTGTTTACTTATTTCCTTTATCCTCAACTAGAATGTAAGCCTCATGAGAATAGACACCTGGCTTTTTCTTTGCAATATCTGGAACACCTAGAACAATGCCTGTACATTGTAGTTGCTACACACATATTTGTGGAATGAATGAATGAAACCATTAGTAAGAGATGGCTGAAGCACCTTGTTGAGGATTCTGGAGCCACATCCTGGCTTACAAAAGAGGCTGTGATTGATTAGTAATGTCTGCCCTGAGTACAGGAAAAAGTGGTCATGACAATACCATATTTGACATCCTGCATATATATGTACTTTGGTGGGCAATGGCCCAAGCCCACTCTACTAAAACCTCAGATAGGTCTGATGCTACAACAGGAAATAGCACACAAAGCTATGTCACTGTGGAATAGTTTAACTGCCAACATACCCACTTTTCCCTGGTACATCTCTGACAAGCCCCAAAAGATTGAAAAGGCAGTGACACGAGGGCTCTGAGCTTCTCTGACCTGGCAAGTTCCTCATTCCACAGAGGTTTTCAGAGCCACTAAATATCAGGTGTACCTTCATGAAGAACTAGGAAGGCAACAAGGCAGCATTCCCACCTGCTCGTATCCTTGTTCTGCTTATTTGCTGGCAAAACAAAAATAAAACTGATTTACAATCCAAGAGCTGACTTCAAAACTGTAAAGGCCTTTGTGGTCAGCCCAACTCAGGAGCCACAGAAAGTTTTTGAGTAGTGGAGCTACAAGGGCAAAGAGAAAGATGCCTCAACTTATTTTAAAATGGGGCAATGTTCATCAGTCAATTGTTTTGTCAGTAAATTGAGGGGGAGATACTAGAACCTAGAAGATCACTTTGAAAGCAACTGTAGTAAAGTGGATAATGAGTTAAGGAAGGCTTCTGCCTAGCATAGTAAAAAAAAAATGCAAAGAAAAAAAAGCAAAAGATGGGAGGCAATACAAAAGAAGACTGATTGCATATGGGGGCGGTGAGTGAGAGGGAAAAGTAAATGATGGTTTAAATGTTTTGAGCTGAGTTGAAAGTGAAAACAACACCACCATTCTTATTCCTGAGTACATCAGGAGGTGTAATTAATTTTTGATAAAAGATGAATTCAGTGCTATGTTAAATTTGAAGTGTCAGTCAAATTTGTAAGCGAGGTTATTAAGCAAATAATTGGAGTTATAGCTTTGAAGCTCAGAAGGCAGTTACAGACTGGAGATTTGGATGAGAAATTTTGATGCCAGGATAGTGGATAAGATGAGGGCATTCGAAAAGAAACAACTAAAAACCAAGAGGCTGAGCCTCATCTCCATCTGTGGGGAGTGAATAGGGTGGACTAAAAAGAGAAGGAAAAAAAAAAAGAACCCACAGGGAGGGCCAAAAGTCCTAGGGTAATGTGTTTTTCAGGCTAAGGAGATGAGCATTTCAAAAAGGAAAGATGATCAAACTTGGTAAGAAAATACAACTGATCTAGAAATTAGATCATGTGGTGACTTTGGAGACAGATGTTTTAAGTTGTAATGGGGCTTAAGTCAGATTACAATGTAAGGCATTAAATGAGAGTCTGTGCGAGGTGAAAAAATAAAGGCCCAAAGTACATACTCTTCTGACAAGTTGGCCAGAGGAAGGGAATGAGAAAGGATGGTCACTTGAGGGGTTCACAGAGTTCACAGAAAATATTTTCAAGATGAGGAACTCTGCACGTATTTGTACACAGAGGAGGAAAGGTGAGGGAGAAGGAAAATTGGAAATTTCAGGAGAAAGATGAGGTAAGCGTACAGCACCAGCTGTGATCTAAGGCAGCTGATCGTGGGCTTTTAAGGTCCCAAAATATTAAACATGGAGATAGTAAGAAGAGCAGATAAACAAGCGCGTGCAACTGGAATGCTGGAATGGTGGAGAAGGAGCAAAGGCAAGGGGTGGTGGGCAAAAAGCCACTAAAAACGGCAACAAAAGCTCTGTGAAGTCTTTTTTTTCAACAAATACGTATTTTTTAAATTTTATTGAAGTATAGTTGATTTACAATGTGTTAATTTCTGCTGTACATCAATGTGACTCAGTTACATACATATATATATATATATATATATATTAGTTTTCATATTCTTTTCCATTATGATTTATCACAGGATAGTGAATACAGTTCCCTGTGCTCTACAGTAGGACACTGTTGTAGTCTTCAAGACAACAGCAAATGTGTTCCCAGGAAGCTGCAGCTCTGAGGAGCTCTCTGGAGCTAAAGTAGACCGTGGAGACACTAGATTGCATTGTGTGTGCTTCTGACATTCCTGGAGCAGGGAGCCTGAGGGCTCAGATCCGGCATTTCCCACTCCACCCCTTATCCTCCTATGTAATACCACTGGTTCCTTAGCCTGGAACTGACCTGCACACCAACTAAACATGTCCTGACACAAGGCTCATATCTAGCAGCAGGGAGCATGGCCATCAGGGACTTAGGGCATTGAGCTGCTGGACTCAAGATGCTTCTACTCCCTTTTTTTTCTCACAACTTCCCCCAGTACAACAAGGAGAGACATATCTATTTCAGTGAAACAGAGAGAGGTTAGCGTACATAAAGGAAATGAAGATGAAGGACTGGTGGGTGAGTTAACTGAGGGAGGAGATGCATGAGAAGATGGCTTACCTAACATCGCTCCAGAAAGGCTCAAGAGCTGAGATACTCTGAAAGGAGAGAGGCAGCTGGAGGCCTGAAAAATGGAGCAGTTAGATCCCAGTTTTCCATCCTAAGCACAATCTGGCTCCACTCATCCCCTAGCTCCACAGGGAACTTACTGTCTCTGGAGAAATAACTCCAAAGAGGCTACAGCCTTGGGAACAGCATACCTGGAGAAGAGCATGGGTGAGGCATGGGACTAAAAAGTAAGAGAGTAAATAAAATTCTGCATAGCTAGCAGGGGGACCCCCAACTCTCTTTCCCAGGCCAGTTCCAGGACTCCCTCAGAGCACCTGGTAGTAACACTCCATCTATCACAAGCCCCGCCTATGCACACAAAGATTCTAGACAGTTTCCTAGTGACTCAGTCTTAAATATAAAGGAACACAGCCAAGAATCACCAGATAGATGAAGGGAACCTCTTCATGGAAGAGTACAAAAACCATCATTATTATTTTCAATTAAGAGAAAATATTGCATCTATGATATAAGAAGAAGGTAAGGATAAAAACAGGAACAATACAGAGCCAAAAAACAACTCTTGAAAATGAAAAATGTGGTGACAAATAAAAATTTTTAATTGGCAAACGTACTGGAAAATAAGAAAATCTCTTAGAAACTAGCACAAAGAAATAAAGCATTGGAAAATAGGAAAGAAAAGTTAAGGAAAATTTAGGAGATCAAACATGCGACTTATAGGAGCTCAAGAGAAAGAAGAGAAAACAGAAAATGTCTCAGAATTGAAGGACATGAGTTTCTAGTTAAATAGGTCTAAGTAGCACAATAATGATCAAAGACCCAAAGTAAGGCACATCATTGTAGAACTTTAGAATCCCATAAGATCTTAGTCTCTAGAAGGGAAAAACAAAAAAAACCCAAAAACCCCCCAAGAATCAACATAGCCTTGGACTACTCAAAAGAAATACTGAAAATTAGAGAACATTGGAGCCATGCCTTCAGTATTCTGAGGGAAAATTATATTCAACCTGGAATTATGTACCCCACCAAACTAATAATCATGTGTGACAGCAGAATAGACAATTCAGACATTAAATATCTTTTAAAAAGTGCTTTCCATGCACCTGAAACTATAAAAATAAATGCTCCACTAAAATAAGGAAGTAAAGAAAAAAAGAGAAAACATGGATTGCATGAAACAGAGGATAGAAGGCAGGAAAAATACAAAGGGAATTTGTAGGATTGTAGCAAAAGGAAGCCTCAGGATGCAGCCAATTTAGAGCAAAGCATTCCAGACAGGAGCAGGAGAACAGAGGGCTTCAGGAGGGATGTCTCCAGGAAACAAACAAAACACACACAAAAGGAACAGGAAGGTATCTGATAAACTTTGTTGAGAGAGATTTTACAGGATTTTAGGAGTGAATAAGAGACTTAGCCAGAGATCTGAGGTAAAGGGTTTGAGTTTTCTGGACGACATGTAAAGAGCTTGGAAGTCATCACTTCCATCCTCGCAACAAGAAAAAAACTGAACAAACTGAAAATCAATGGCTCTTCTTAGATGCATCAAAGAAGTGAGGTCACAGGGCAAACTGCTGCCTTGAAAACTGGAAAGACAGACAGGCACTACAGAGGAGCACAGCATACCAGGAGCAGAAGCCCACAGCTGGAGCCAATACCAGTAGGAAAACTTTAAACTGTAGTTGACACATTGCTGGAGACTCAGTGTGCACAAGCTTGAGAGTTAAAAACTCTGAGGGGCCCAACTTTAAGGGCCCCTCACTTCTGTCAATTTTACCTGCATGAGCCCTACCAGATTCTCACTCTAAAATGGAGAAAAATCCCCTCATGCTCCTGGCAGGAGAAGGGGAGAAGTAACCATTCTAAAATGCACCCAAAGCTCTCTGTTCTCCTTGAAAAGGCCTGGCCTCAAGGGAAACTGTTGTACCAGATCCTAATCAACCTGTGGGTTTTTTTTAAATTATTTTATTTATTCATTTATTTTTTTATTGAAGTATAGTTGATTTACAATGTTTCATAATGTACATACATATGTATTATGTACATATGCTGTATATATTCTTTTTCAGATTCCTTTTTTTTTTGGCCACAGACTTGTGGGATCTTAGTTCCCCAACCAGGGATTGAATGCAGGCCACCACAGTGAAAGCCCAGAATCCTAACCACTAGACCACCAGGAAACTCCCTAGATTCTTTTCCAATATAGGTTATTACAAGATATTGAACATAGCTCCCTGTGCTGTACAGTAGGTCCTTGTCATTTATCTATTTTATATATAGTAGTATGTATCTGTTAATCCTAAATTCCCAATTTATCCCTGCCCCCCTTCTACCTTTGGTTGCCATAAGTTTATTTTTTATGTCTGTGAGTCTATTTCTGTTTTGTAAATAAGTTCATTTGTATCAACCTATAGTTTTACCATAGACTACCAACCTGGAGGACAGGAAACACCCAAATCCTTCTAGATTTTGACATAGAGAAAGAGAAATACCCAACTCAGGTTCACTAATAGACTGAGACTCAATCACAGGGCCACACAATGATTCCCTTCTCCCACACCTCACCACCACATCACTAGGGCTCCTGCATAATAATGGGGGATTACAGCTAACAGAACTGCAAGCCTCAGACCCTATTTAAGAAGAGGTCTCTAGGGAAACCCAAAGACAATAGAAGAGACAAAACCAAGGACACTAGAGGAAATTTTAGCCTCTGATACCACAGCTGCAATAAGTAGTAAACACAGCTTAACTCCCAGCCGAGTAAACATAAAACATCATAATAAAGACCTATTTACCTCAGTTCTTTTGACCTGATAGATCATGTCCAGCTTTCAACAAAAAATTAAAAGACATCCTAAAGGGAAAAGAAGTGCAGGCTGAAGAGACAAAGCAAGCATCAGTACTAGACTCAAAGAAAGAAAAAAATAAGGAAATTGCTTCTCCAGGAAAAAAAAAGAATTGTATGATAAAAGAAATGTTATTATGGTACACTACTTGGACTACTTGGCTCAGCCGTGAATGAACTTTACATATTTATGTTTAATATAAATCTTATAGAGAATTATGATTATAACATACTGGGTAATTGTATGAATAATTCAGGTGAAAGTGATACATGCATATTATTTTAAAATGTGGAGGGGAAATGCCAAGAAAAAACACCTAAGAGTTGAAAGGGGCAAAACCAGGGGATTGATGATTTTCTAATAAAACCTTTCAACATTATTTGACTTTTTTACTTGTACGCAAATTAAAGGACATATATGTCAATGAATTTTGGTCCAAAGTGAAGAAGGATTATATATTTTTGAGATGAGAAAGAAAGAGAGGTGGGTAGAGCTACAGAGAGATTCGGAGGCAGAGATGAAGGTATAGAAAAATAAATTTTGAGGTGAGAGGCTGATGGGGTGGGGATGGGAGGGGTCAAGGGAATGACATGAAACTAAAAACTAATGCTTTATATCTTCTAGTAGAATAGAACTGTAAGTCAACTGCTGAGAGTGAACAAGCTGGGTGAGTATGAAAAATAGGAAAAGAACTACTACGGTGAATTTCCTGAATAGTCAACAGAAGACGACTGAAACATCACTGAGCAGCAGGATTGAAGCTACACAGCATGCATTTCAAAAGTAACTATTTTTATAAACCACATTTATCTCAAATACCTGATGCAGTATTTCGGGTTGTCTATATGCTTGTGTTTAAAATATACAATTTTGTGACCTATTTCTCACTGAGATAACACAAGAGCTATACTCTTCCTATAGTACAAAACCAAGCTCACGGTTTCTTTGAATATGGCCAGTCTCTTTTGTTGACTGGGACTAAGGTCGGCTGTTCAGAGCTTTGGATGGCCCAGTTAGCATCCATCTGGCCCACTCTCACAGATTGCCACCCTGCCCCTGGCCACAGGCTGAAATTGGCTTTCTAAGTCATCAGGGGCATTGGTTGAAGCAGAAGGTGAATTAATTAGTTGAATGCATCACCAGCACAGAAAAATGACCCAAAATGCATCACTCTCTGAGACTGACTAATAAAATTTGGTTATAGGATCTGAGCTGTTGACCAAGTGACAGCAGAGCTGCCTACAAATCCTCATCCCAATGGTATTGATGTTGTACCTGCACTATTTTGTCCATCTCTCTCTAAACAGAAAGCCTGAAGGTCTTATTTTTTCAGCAGGGGCCTCCAATGTGGCCCAAGCATTTTGATCTTTATAGCTTGCCTTCTACAGTATGAATTCTGTGATTCTAGCTTGGCTCCTCTTCCGCTTGTTTACCATCTCTAACGCCTAGTCCTTGGCCCTCCATTCATCTTCCTCCTGACACCCTTCTTCTGAGAGCTCAGCTAATTCCTGGCTTCAATTGTGAGAGTGATTCACAGATTTGGGTCTCTCTACTGTGACTTCATCCCTGCCCTTTCACTTCACACCTCCAGGGCCTGCCCAGCATTTCAACTGGAAAATTTCAAGCCTCCATCTCAAAGTCAACATGCTTAAATTGGCGATGCACACAAGGAGAAAAATCGGATACAGTATAAACAAGAAAAATATTCAGCAGCATTTGTGATAAATGTCAACTGTGTCAAGAAAATTGTGAAAAGAAGAATAAGGGAAGAGTTTATACTAATATAATCAAAGCAATATATTGCTGGAATACGAATAGTGAAGAAGCAGTAAAACATATTAGAATGTACAAAATAGCTCTGGAGATATATATATATATATACAGAGAGAGAGAGAGAGAGAGAGGGAGAGAGAGAGAGAGAGAGAGAGATCTGTATGTCTCTATATATCTATATATGTAGTAATATAACAAAAGCTGAAACTTAAGGAAAGAATGATTTTTTTAAAGCCTGAGGAAACTGGCCACTCATTTGGGGAAAAAATAAAGTTAGATTCCAAATTCATACCATATTAACAAAACTGTCCCAGTGGATTAAATAGCAAAATGAAAAAAATATATATTAAAATACTGAAAAATATTTAGGAGAAATATATAAAATTTTTATAATCTTGTGATGAAGAAAGCCTTTCCAAGCATGAAGCAAAACCCAGAAAACATAAAGGAAAAGGCCAACAAATTTAACTATATGAGTAAAGCCACTATTTAGAATTAGTGTCTTGTCAGAATCAATCTAGAAGAAAATAATCACAAAGAGTTAATAGCTATAATGTATAAAGAGTTCCTGTAAATATTTTTTTTTAAAAAAAGAGAATCCATTCAGTGTGAAAATCACCAACAGAAATGAACAGGCAAGTCACAAAGGAAAAAAATTAAAATGTCCAATAAACATAAGCAAACAAGAACTACTAAACTGAGAGCAAAAGAAAATTTTTAAGAGAGACCATCTTTTATCTAAAAATGGGGGGAAAATTAACATTTAGTGTTAGAGTACAGGAAAGTGTGCATTTATATACTACTGATGAAAATGTAAATCTTACAACTTCGGAGGAGGGTAATTTGTCATCATCTATAAAAAAAAAACACATACCATGGCATATGATCCAGAAATTCCACTTCAAGGACTCTATCTTATAGCAATAGTAGCAACAAATGCATAAAGATATACGTGCACACATGCCCAGTGTAGTGATGTTTGTAACATCAGGCAATAGGGAAATTCCCCATGTCCGTCAACAGGGGAAGTTACATAAATTGTGCTACAAATTTAGATTTTTTAAAACATCTCCTGGTTGAAGATATTTATGCTCTGAGGCATGGAATCAGGAGGGAATTTTCTTCCTTTTGTCTTTACTTTATAAATACTATCTCTCCATCCCTTACCCCAGAGGAGAAAGCAAAAGGAAAGGAAGAGAGAAAAAAGGAAACACGTCAGCTAAATAATCGCATTAGGATTAACTGAGTTTTGTAGTGCCCGTGGGTGCAGTGGCCAACAAAACTGATGCTATGTGAATGGAAATGACGCCTGATCTCCCTGAGTCTTTTCTTCTCCCTAATTGTTTTCTTTTTCAACTTCATTTACCTCCCAGAAAAAAAGATGTGATATAATATAAAGGGGAATTCCAAACATGGAACATGTATTCTGATAAAGGCAACATCAAAAAAGAAGGAACAGTCTTGAGGAGTGCATGCTAATCACAGAGAAGGGGCAGTGAAGGAAGGAAGGAAGGAAGCAGAGGGAAGCCAGGTCTCAGCAATCATTCCCAGTGGGCATCTAGTCCCTCCTAGAGATGCCGGCTCCCAGGGCTTGGCGGCAACAAGAGTGGGAGTGGTTTCCGGTTCCTGGAAGCACACCCTCCACGATGTTTTGAAAAGCATCCCAACCATTGTGTGAGTGACTAATATCCTTTAATTAAAAAAAATCCCTTTTCTGTTTAAACCAGCCAGAGTGGGTTCTGTCATTTGCAGCTGACAGTGACCAATATACCTAATCATATGACTTTATCCCAGCCTGAGACTCCACCTTAATCAAAAAATAGAATCTTGGACTTGAAGGAAGTTTGGGGTCATATGACTTAAACTCCCACCGGTGTAGGAGTCTCCTCTAATCCTCTCAGTCTTCTGCCTAAACATTCTCTGTATCAGGGAAATCGCTACCTGGAAGACACGACAAATCAAACGTGATCCCTTCCATGGAATCTGCCTTTTTGCACCTTCTACCAGAGGGTCTTAGTTCTGTCCTCAGGAGCCACACAGCCTCTGGCTTAGAGCAGCAGCATTCTTTGTGCTTTGGAGGAAGCACATGTGTCTGTCTCTCTGATCTGTGCTCCTGTGACGTTTTATCTAGTGAACTTCTCAAGGGCTTGGTGCCCTCATGCCTTGCAAAGTGCTCAGTAAACACTGGTGGAATGAATAAACGAATGGATGTTTGTATCTCCCCTTAGGTGCTGTAGCAACTATAGTATGATTGAGCTTGTAATCATCCATTCCTAAAAAACTCCAAATTATGGTCACTGAAGTACCGGTACCCAGCCCTGCTCCCCATGGTGGGAGGAAGGGAGAGGCTACCAGCACCCTTGCAGGAAGCATGACCTGAGGATGGTGTTAGAGGAGATTAATGATAAGTGCTGAGAGGGCAATACTGTGGTACAGGCTACAAGGTATTTTGAGACCTGAGAGGCCTGAAAAGCAGAAATAGGAACGAAGTGGGAGATGTTACCAGCTCACACTATATGATGAGCTCACTGAAGCTCCATGGGAAGAGAGCTGAAGCAAGAGTTCAGGGGAGCTGACCTGGAGCTGTCTCACCAGATTGGGGGTGGGGAGCTTCTACCACCAAGATCCTCTGGGAACAATTAACCACTAGAATGCCAGAGGTGAGGTCAGTCTGGCCTGAACTAGAATTAAATGTACAGCAACCACACCAAAACCTGAAATTTATTTAATATTCCAAAGGGTTTATTCACTCATTCAACAAATATTTACTGATCACCTAAATGATAGGCAGTTATACGGCACCCAAAGATGTGTACCTTCTAATTCCATATTCCTATGAATATGGCGAAGGGACTTACAATCCAAAAGGGACTTTGCAGATGTGAGTAAGGATCTTGAGAGAGACAGATTATCTTGAATTATCTGCATGCTATGAACGGAATTGTGTCCCCAAAATTCATACGCTGAAGCTCTAACCCCTAACACGATAGTATTTGGAGATGGAGCCTTTGGGAGGTAAACAGATTTAGATAAGATCTTGAGGGTGAGACCTTCATGATGGGATTAGTACACTTATAAAAGACACATTTCTGTTGTTTAAGCTACCCAGTCTAGGTATTTGGTTATGAGGCAGCCCAAGCTAATACACCAGGTGAGTCCAGTGTAATCGCAAGTGTCCTTATAAGGGAAATATGGAGGAAGAGAGCAGAAACAGAGACGATGTGAGGATGGAAGCAGGGGTTGTCCTGAAGCAGGGCCATAAGTCAAGGAATGTCAGCAGCCTTTAGAAGTGGAAAAAGCGACGAAACATATTTTTCCCTAGAACCTCCAGAGGGAATACAACTTTGCCAACATTTTACTATTAGAGCTGTAAGATAATTGATTTGTGTTGTTTTAAGCCACCAAATTTGGGGCAATTTGTTACAGCAGCTATGCGAAACAAAAACACCTACTACATGCCAAGCGTTGCACTATGCATTTGGTATAGAGCAGCGAACAAAATAAACAAAATCCCTATTCTCGTGTGACGTACATTCTAGTGAAAGGAGATAGAAAATAAACAAAAAGCATATTAAGTAAATTGTTTAGTACATAGTATATTAGGAGGAGATACATGCTATAGGGAAATAAGTAGTTAGGAAAGAAAATGGCACTGCCAAGCTGGTGGGACTGGTTGCAGTTTTAAACAGGGTGGTCAGGCTGAGCTTCGTTGAGGAGGTAGCATTTCAACAGAGATTTGGAGGAGGTGAGAGTAAGCCATGAATATATCTGGACAAAGAATAAACGACACAGAGGGAACAGCCAGTGAAAAGGGCCTTGGTTCAGGGTATGCCTGACCCACTCAGGATCAGCAAGGAGGCCAGCAAGGCCACAGCAGAGAACGCTGGCTCTTTCTCTGAGTGTGATGGGAAGCTGCTGGAGGGTTTGAGCAGAGAAGCGACATGAACTCATGTAGCTTCTAAAGGATCGCTTTGCCTGCTCTTTTGGGAAAAGATGGGAGGTAAGGGGGCTGGGAATAGGGTGGTTGGTAGCAGTGGAAGGAGAAAGAGTCAGATTCTGGATCTTTTTGGAAAGTAGAGGCAAAGCATTTCCTGACAGGTTAGATGTGGATTTGAGAAAGAGGAGTAAAGAGTGACTCCAAAGTTAAATTAGGTTAAATTGGGTTAAATCAGAAGCAAAACGTGGAACTGTTTGTTAAAATTCCAATTAACAAGTTCAAAGTAACTCCATAACCATGAAACATGTAAATAAAAGAAGACAGAATTTGGGGGCCATTAAAGAAACAAGTTAAAAGAGAGAAGAGTTTTGGCCTTAAGTTGCAAAGTGTTGGTGAGGGTTTAGGGAAAGAGATTCTCTTAGATGTTGCTTATATGAACTGGGTGCAGACTAAGCTGCAGTAACAATAACAAAAGTATAAGGGTCAAAACAATATAGAAGTCTATTGCTCACTCACATGGCTGTCTAGGAGAAGACAACCCAGGGTTTGTGCTGGTTCTGCCACCCCGATTATGTGTTTCCCAGATTGCTCCTGTTATCATCATTTCTCAGCCATCAACAAGGGAATCAACAGGGGAATGTCCAGAGTAAATGTCTATAAGGGAAGGACCCGGAGTTGCAAACACATCCTTTCCTGCATACCCCACTTGCCAGAACAAGTCATATAGCCATACCTAGCTGCAAGGGAAACTGGGAAATTAATCTGCAGCTGCAAAACTGGGTGCCCAGCTACAACTTGGGGATATCTATCACCCTGAGAGAAAGGGAAGAATGGGCATCAGAAGAGAGTCAGCAGACTCTGCTGCACCATCACCAGGAGTACAACTGGTGCAGCCTTTCTCAAGAGCAACAGGGCAATATGGATTGAAAACTTTAAAACGCTGAATCACAACTTCACTTCTAAAAATTAACCTGAAGAAATCATCATGATATTTTACCAAGTATTGAGGATATACATTTTAAGTTAAAATCTAAACAATACAATATCCTAGGGAATCAGAGAATTACAGTCTACCACTCACCCTTGTAAGTTTAGGCCTATTTACTTGTCTGTTCCCTGCCCTAAACTGTGTGAACTTTGAGGATCAGGATGGTTTCTTATTCATTTTTGATTCCATGGACTCAGCACTCAATAGGTATTTGGAAAATAAATGAATAAAAGAAGTAATTGTGAGTGTGAACAAATATTTAGCTACAAGAATAGCTATTGCAAAAGAACTGAATGTAGCAAAAGAACTGAAATAACCTTAATATCCAACAAGAGAGGACTGGTACAGTAAATTATATGTACAATGGACTACTAATGTGGTTTTTCAAAATGGCACTGGGGTAGACTATGCAATGACCTATAAGGTTTACAACATTGTTAAGTGTTAAAAGATCAGGTTATGCAATTTTAGGTAAATTATGATCCAATTTATACTTTAAAATACAAACATATATATCCATACATAGTTGGAAAAATGTATACCAAAATTTTACCTCTAATTATTTTTTTAATTTCCTTATATGTTATAATACAAGGACACAATGACTGTGTGTTGCTTTTGTAAATAAAAACATATTTTAAAAAATACCTTGCTTCCAAATCGAGCCCTCCTGCTCATTTCTCTGTTTCTTTCAGTGGTGATGATATTCGCTACTCTCACCTCCAGGCTTAAAACCCTGCAGTCATCTTTCATTCCTCTTTTCCCTTGCCTCCTATATGCAATGATCAGATAGACTGGGTTGGTTCTTCTTCAAAATATCTCTTGCTTTTGTTCCTTCTGTCATTCCTTCCATACCTCTGCTCTCCCAGTTCAGGCATTTAGTCACTTCAATGGGCAGAAGTTGAGTTTCAAAGAATGAACATATCTCAAATCATAATTGTAATATGTGAAAGCAGGCACTCAAGAAGAGAAATGAAAAGGAAAACAGACAAGGAACACAACAGGAAAGCAGAGGTCAGGCAGGAGCCTCCTTAACCCTCATTGCCTCCTGTGGACAATGGTCTCTACATCCTCCCTGCAGCCCCCAGGACTTTAAAAGGTGTGCCATCAGACTACAGTTTCTCTGTCACAACCTTGCAAACTCCGCCCATTCGCTGAAGACTCCAGCACCTGGCTCATGGTCCTTCTCTCTACTACTTTTATCACCCTTACAATGATTACAATATTCATGCAGACTCTCTCGTCAACTCTCTGGCCTCTAAATCTATTGATCGTCTCATCTCAAAGGATTCTGTCTCCAACCTACGTTCACCACAGACTCCCATGTCATAGCCTAGACTTTGTCATAACCAATAATTGTATCACCTCTGAAATCTCAGTTTCAATCGTCCTACTCTCTGCCACCTGCCACCATCCATCTTATTCCCACTAGCACTTCTCTGGCGACAATTCTTTGACTCCACTAGGACTGATAATCCTTTGACCTGACCCTGCCCGTCACCTCACTTCCCTCTTTACAAAGCTTGGATTCCTTTGTCTACCATTATAATCACTCCCTTGCACTCTTTCTCAGTGTCCTACCTGTCTCCCTTCAAAGTACTAGCCTGGAAAAACCTCATTCCTTGTTAAATCCAACTCTCTACCTACTCCTTTTCTACCTCTGAACAGCTGGACAGCGTTGGAGGTCTCACTTGTGTTCTTCACCACAAGCCACAAATGTGCCTGGAGTGCAGCCCAGTCACCCTGTACATTTCCGGGGTCCATTCTCTCTCACTCTCTAATTCATACGTTCTCCTCTTTCTTCAAACACCAACACCTCCTCCCCCATTCCTGCTCTCAATGCAGACCCTGCTTCTTGGTTCATTGAGAAGATACAAGCATTTGGAAAATAAATTCCACAATCTCTCATAACAAATCTACTAACCTAAAACTTATGTGCATCTGTGCTTATATATTCTGCCTTCCATCTTATAACAATGGAGAAACGCCCTGCCCCTATAAAGGGTCAACTCTCTTCCTGTTGCTGAATTCTCCACCCCATCCCCTCTTGATAATGAAGAACTCCATTCTTTTTTTTTTTTAATATTGATTTATTTATTTATTTGTGTGGGGTCTTAGTTGTGGCAGGTGGGCTCCTTCGTTGTGGCATGTTAACTCTTAGTTGCGGCACGCATGTGGGATCTAGTTCCCGACCAGGGATCAAACCCAGGCCTCCTGCATTGGGAGTGTGGAGTCTTATCCACTGTGCCACCAGGAAAGTCCAAGAACTCCATTCTTGAAATTCCGTCTCTCCCTCCATCATCACTTTTCCCTCTTTACTGGAAGATCATTTCCTTCAGCGTGTGAACATACAAACTTGAGGGTGCTATATGGGAGTGAAACTACATCCCCCTGCCTGCCCTCCAATGCCACTCTCTTGGCAGCAATTCTCCTTGAAAGAATGACCTACATTCACTGTCTCCAATCCTTTTCTTTCCATTCTCTTTCTATATTAAATTAAAAATATTTTAAATGTGATATTTGATTCATAGAAAAGAATATACAAATATATAGAATAGTAAGATGAAACACATACTAATCTAATGAATCCACAAACTTATCACCCAACTCAAGATTTGAAAGATGACCAATGACTCCAATGTGCATCATTACCTCTTGATTTTCTCCCTCTGGCAACCCTTATCTAATCCATCAGCAAACCCGTTGACTCTGACAAATCATCCCAAATCTGACTGGTGCTCACCACATCATCCTCATCCCAACTAACATTGTCTATGTCCTGGATTACTGCATTCACCTTTCTCTACTTCCTGTCTTGCTCCCTGATTCCTCAAGTAGCAGCCAGAGTGATCCTTTTACAATGTCAAGTTAATCATTTCCTGTTCAGTATCCCCCAGTGGCTTCCCATCATATTCAGAGAAATTCTGAATCCTTGATGTGACTTACAAGGCCCTATATGATCTAGACCCTACCACCTCTTAGACCTCACCTCCTGCTATTTTTCCCTCATACCATATGGGCCTCCTAACTCTCCCTGATACAGATTAGGCACGCCCTTGACTCGGGTCATTTGCATTTGCTGATCCCTTTGCCCAGAATGTTCATCCTTAAATATCTGCACTGATCGTTTCCTCACTACACTTAAGTCTTTACTTGTCATCTCAAAAAAGGCCTTCCCTGACCACACAATCTCAAATAGCACCCCTCATCTCATCACTCCCTTGGTTTTGTTTTGTTTTTCATACCATGTTACACCTGACATTACATTATATATGTGTTCATTTCCTTGTACACTGTCTGTCTCATCTTGCTAGAATATAGGTTCCATGAGAGCAGGAACTTTGAATGGCTCGGTGCTGCGGTCCTGTCCCTCTCTGATTCCTGGCATATGGCATTTATGGAATGAATGACATGGGAAACCTGAACAAATCTTTGTGTCAGCATAGTCAAAGATCCCTTGTCCATATCTCTGAAAATCTCACATTTCTGCAAGTAGACAGATAGCCACTGCTTGTGAAATATCAATTTTTAAGGCAGTACACACAACATGAAGATAATTACCGCTGAGTGATGTAAAATTAGTAGGTAAAAGAAAGTCCTATTGGAACTAAGAGGATAGTACTTAATAAGCTAAAAACGCAGTTTTGTGAACAGATGATAGAACCACACACCTGGTTTAATTCTGAACCTGGGTTTATCTCTCTGGGACGTCACAGCCTTCTCATGAGAAGTGGGGGTAGTGACTGCAGAGGAATTTTAAGGCACCGAGCGGTCCACTGAACATCAATCTAGCTCAAGCCAGTGGTGCCGGCAGTGTTCATGCTGGAGCCAGGTGGGTGTGTAGGCTGTTAGTCTGCTGCGTGGCCCTGAATACCCACCTCCCTCAGCACTTTAGAGCAGCTTCGGGATGCACCATGTCTCCCTGAGGGGGTCTGCCCCAGACTCAGGTCAACCCACAGGTCTGGGAGGATCTGGGAGGGTAGGGCATTCTAAGCTCTTTTTTTCTTTAAAGTCCTGGAGTATAAAATCAGGAGGGGGAAAAAAAAAAAAACCTCCAATGGTTTCTTAAATTTATTTTCCAGAACCTCCTAAAAAATGATAAATTCCCCAAGAAACTTAATGTACTATTCCTCTTCCGAATGGACCGCTGGGGAGCAGAGCACTGCATTGAACAGACCCTCCCTGCTCCTCTGGCTACAGCAGTTACTAGGTCATGTTGTTCTTCGTCCTATTTTTTTTTTTTAATTAGTACAAACCTTTTATTTTATTTATTTTTTTAACATCTTTATTGGAGTAAATTGCTTTACAATGGTGTGTTAGTTTCTGCTTTATAACAAAGTGAATCAGCTATACATATGCATATATCCCCATATCTCCTCCTTCTTGCATCTCCCTCCCACCCTCCCTATCCCACCCCTCTAGATGGTCACAAAGCACCGGAGCTGATCTTCCTGTGCTATGCGGCTGCTTCCCACTAGTTAGCTATTTTACATTTGGTAGTGTATATATGTCCATGCCACTCTCTCATTTTGTCACAGCTTACCCTTCCCCCTCCCCGTGTCAAGTCCATTCTCTATGTCTGCATCTTTATTCCTGTCCTGCCCCTAGGTTCTTCAGAACCATTTTGTTTTGTTTTGTTTTAGATTTCATATATATGTGTTAGCATACCATACTTTTTTTCTCTTTCTGACTTACTTCACTCTAGAAATGCAAATCAAAACTACAATGAGGTATCATCTCACACTGGTCAGAATGGCCATCATCAGAAAATCTACAAACAACAAATGCTGGAGAAGGTGTGGAGAAAAGGGAACACTCTTGCACTGTTGGTGGGAATGTAAATTGATACAGCCACTATGGAGAACAGTATGGAGGTTCCTTAAAAAACTAAAACTAGAACTACCATATGACCCAGTAATCCCACTACTGGGCATATACCCTGAGAAAACCATAATTCAAAGAGTCATGTACCACAATGTTCATTGTAGCTCTATTTACAATAGCCAGGACATGGAAGCAGCCTAAGTGTTCTTGGTTCTATTGTCAGCTACAGCCTTTCCTCATATTGTCCAATGTGAGGAAGTGGAACCTCCTCCATCAGCTGACCTCCCGCTTCAGCTGCAAAACCCCGCCTCAGAAATCTTGGCCAATGGACCCCAGTAGGCTTCTCCTTCCTCTCCATCTACTGCTGGGAGGGCCAGGTTGGGGGCACCTTCTCATATTCATCCAGTGAGGGGGTCCCATACAGTGCTCCATGTGTCCTCTGAAGTTCAAAAATGAGGAAAAGCACAGGTAGCTAATCATCTGATTGAGGAAGCATAATATGCCCTTAACAGGACACTTAGAAAACTCAAGCAAGCGTGTGTTAACAAAACATGCACTTTGAGAGAGGAGAGAGGAAGGAAAAGTAAGGGGGACATGAACAACCAAGATGGGTTTGTTCAGGACACTTTTCTTGTTAGAAGCCAGTTCTTTATTACCACAGCCCTAATACAGGTACAAGTCGTGATCTTCCTCCAAAACTAGTTTATCCTCTGGCATACCCTCCATTATTAATGACCTCTATTCTCACTGTCACCCAAGCTCAAAACATCTTCAAAGTCTTAGAGAACTTTACTGATGGCACAAATTGAATTGATGAACAAGGAAACGAAATCAAAAGATAAAAGAAAAGGTAGTGTTTTTAAATGGATCTAGGAATAAGGTTAGAAATATATACCAGCTAGATTTATACAGTGACTAGAAGGACCCAGAAGCATTCACTTATTTTCCGAAGAAAATGCAATCGATACATGATGGATGGTGTTTTGAACGTGACAGCTCGTGCTCTTTCCTCTTTCCCACTACACCTGTCATTGTTTGTTTGGTCTTCACTCATTGATCACACATTATTGGAAAGCAGTGTGGGGTACAAAGATGTACATGACATGTTCAATTAATTTTATTGCCACAAACTTTACTGAGCGCTTAAAATGAGTTTTTCGCTCTGTGAAGAAGTGCTGACCTGTGGCAATGGCCCAGGCCAAGCCCTTATCCCAAGGGCCTGGGAGAGTAAGTGGGTCATAAATAAGGGAGAAGACAGACAGACAAACAACTACCAAACATGCTGCATGCACCAGCTTAGAGGCACAAATGAGAAGTTTGGGTGATATGATTCCAAAGGTTCTTTCCAGCGATGATTATATCATGACTCGCTATTGTCTGGCCACGTATTAGCATGCGATTTCCTGTGAAATATTTCATGCTACTATTAAATACTAGTTACCTCCTGTATTATTTAATTTTTCTTAAGTTCAAATGTTATATGTCAAACTAGATTTGAAGCTTCTTAAGACAAAGTCTGTTCTTACCTTTTTTTCACTTGCTTTACACCAGTGCCTATGGAGTAGGAACTCAACAGCTATGTGTTCATTGGTATTG
Source organism: Stenella coeruleoalba (assembly GCF_951394435.1). Taxonomy (NCBI): domain Eukaryota; kingdom Metazoa; phylum Chordata; class Mammalia; order Artiodactyla; family Delphinidae; genus Stenella; species Stenella coeruleoalba. The sequence continues at coordinate 9,226,574 of NC_137164.1, read as the reverse complement.
AATGTCAATTATTTTCAAATAAACAGGTATTCATGGTCTATCCTCTTCCTATTTACCTTCCCCATATACTGAATATTGGTGATGTAGCACATTTATATCTGGAGAGGTTGCTGTCAGGGATGGTTTGCCTTTTTTCTGATAGTTACTTTATAAGTTTAGGCCTTTCTTAAATAGGCATTTAATGGCAAGAGAAATTATACTCGTAGGGGAAAAAGAGCAGAATACAAAATAGCATACACAGAATATATCCCAATTTTAATAGAGAACATGAGAGAGACAAATATGTAATCGGAAGTCCCAGACGTCACCAGGTGACAAGTGCAAATGCTGTCACACTAGTATCCCGATGCCAAAGTTTCTGTTGTTGCTCCCACCTCTACAGGCAGAACCTGGGACTCCCCTTTAAAAGTCGCTCCAAAAGGGATCCTCACATGTGCTCATATCTGACTCTCAGGTTCAGATACTACCTGGCATCTAGCATGTTCCCCAGACGTTGTCCACTGTTGGTGGAGCCACATGAAGGGCTAATAAAGCCCAGCAGGAAATACCAATGTCTACTTGAGGTGGGCTCCATCCCTGGAACTGCCACATTGCAGTGCCAGGAAACACAACAATGGCCTTCTCTCCACCTCCAGGGTGTTGTTGCCCAGGCCCCAAAGCTACACTCTTTGTGTCTCTAAACTTGAAAGTCCATAAAAGCAAGCCATTTTGTTGCTGTTCCAATTCCTCTCTCCTTAAAGGCTGCAACTCCATCTGGAGGGCCAGGTGGGAAAGAGGTATCACACCACTGCCTTTGTCTTCATCTCTATCTTCACTTGGGCCCTCAGAGACACAACAAAAATCTAGCGCCCCGCTCTTCCAAAACACACCCTCCAGAGAACTATGCCCCCAAGCACATCAAACACACATTCAATGCCTGGAGGCGTCAGAAGTCCAATCAGTTTCCAAATAGTCAAACTCGTAAAGACTCAGTATGGGTTCAACTAGGACAACCTGTTACATACGTGTGTGTGTGTGTGTGTGTGTGTGTGTGTGTGTGTGTGTGTGTGTGTGTGTGTGTGTGTGTGTCTCTGTTTCAACAAAAAGGCTAGAAGGAAATGCACCAGAATGTTAACACTCGTTCCCTCCACAGAGTGAGATTCCAAGTTATTTTAATTCTTGTGTGTGTTCTTTTTATCATTTCCAAATTTTCTAGATTATTAGTTGATAATGAGAAAAAAAAATTGATTAAAAACATCTACCTCAAGCCTGCAAGACAGCCAGAGAGCTGCTCTTGTGAGCAGCCCCTGCAGAACTCAGCATGTTGAATGAGGAAACCATGGAGTGAATGCAGAGGTATTAGCATTGCAGGGTTGACCTGCATAAAATCCAGCGCGATAGCTCATGTTCTGGGAAGTGCCAGAACCTGCTGGGGTCCTTCCATCATCTTAGTTCATTAGAGTAAAGAGCACAGAGCACGCAGCAAAACTGATTCCTGGTTGTCATGTTACCTGATGAGTCTCAAGATTCACAAAGGCAAGGAAGTTCATTTTAGGGGAAAAAATTTGCAAGCCATTCATGTATACAAATAGCTTTGGAATTAAGAGAAACCTCACAGGGAAAGTTATAGGAGTTGTCAGAGACAGCTTAATGAAGACATCTGCTGAATAGAGACAGTTAGCCAGAAACTTAACAAGATATTCAGACCATGTTACAGAGAGAATATAGAGTACTGCTATGAAAAACTTAATAGTGTTGTGTGCATTAATGAGCAGGAACTGACTGAACCATCAGAGGCATAGGAGGCAAACTAGCTTTTGGAATAATAATAGTGTTCATGAAAAACAATGGCAAAACAAACTTTACAGTTACTTTTAAATTAAAGATGATCTATATGTGCTCAAATAAGGAGAGTACGGGTCATATATTTTTTGTATCTCCCTAGAAAATAAGCACGAAGAAATCAAGGTTCTGATGTATATATTAAATATGTATTTATGATGTATATATTAAATTCTTTTTTTTTTTTTTTTTTGCGGTACGCGGGCCTCTCACTGTTGTGGCCTCTCCCGTTGCGGAGCACAGGCTCCGGACGCGCAGGCTCAGCGGCCATGGCTCACGGGCTTAGCCACTCCGCTGCATGTGGGATCTTCCCAGACCGGGGCACGAACCCGTGTCCCCTGCATCGGCAGGAGGACTCTCAACCACTGCACCACCAGGGAAGCCCCAGTATTCACTAATTCAATGTTCACAGCAACGTTATAGAGCAGAACAGTTGTGAATAATGAGAACTGACTATATATTACCATTTCAACAGGTAATTACTGTAAAAATTATTTTTTAGCAGGTTATTAATTATCTATTTTATACATATTAGTATATATAAGTCAATCCCAATTTCCCAATTCTTCACAATCTGATGTGTATTTTGCACTTATAACACATCTCCTTCAGACTGGCCCCATTCAAAAGGCTCAGTAGTCACATGTGGTGAGTGGCTACTGTACTGGACAGAGCAGATCCAGCCTATGACTCACAAAGAAATTGAAACCATCAGAGAGCTCCCCAGCCATTAATACCACACACATCTGTTCCTCCACAGAGCTCTGGACCCCATCCTCTCCTCTCTCCAGGGAAGTTCCCCATCCATCTGTGCCTTTCCTTCTTGTATCTTTTTTCTCTCTCCACTGCCTGTTAATCTTCAGCATATAAATGTGCTTGTCTTCCTATTTTAAAAAAAGCAAATAATGAGAGACTTGTGTGTCCCTCCAGCTTTTGTATATACTCCTGAGCATTATCCCTCTGATGCATCATTTGTTCATTCATCTGCCTTCTGTGCTGGGACTAGCTTTAGGGCAGTGGCCATTTTTCATTTGCGTTTTATTCAATCAATAAATATTTCCTAGATCAAGGACCTTCTATGCACCTGGCACTGTGCCAGGCCCCAAGGATACTGAGATGAGTGAAAACAACATCCCTGCCCTAAAGAATCTTTACAGACTAATGGTGAGTCAGATGTTATTCAGATAAACCCTCAAATAAATGTATAATTACGGGCTTCGATAAGTACTAGAAAGGAGTACATGGCATTTTGAGAACGTGTAAAAAAGAGACCTGATCAACTTTGATCAGACTTCTCTGAAGAAGGAACGTTGAGCTAAGTCAGAGTTAATCCACCATAGTCTAAATTCAACTCACCAAAATGAAATCTTCAAGAGGGCAGGGAGTTTATTTTATCACTGGGCCCAGAGCACCTGAATTAGCGCCTGCAAGTAGCAGGTTTTCAATAAGCATTTGTGAGTGAATGTATAAACTGTGCAAGAAAAAGGAAAGGAGGAGAAACAGGGAATGGGGGAATATTCCAATTTTATGAGAATAGCATGTGCAAAGATCCCGTGGCAGAAGGCAGCATGGTGCATACGAGGGACTTAAAGGCCTATGTGGAAGGGAAAAGAGTGAAGGAGAAGATGGGATGGGAGGGCAGAGAGAAGGTAGGAGCATACTATGAATGCGTCACTGGACGCCTTCAAGTTTCTTTTCCCCAACTTAAGAGACGGAGGGATAGGAAATGACATGATCAGATTTGGCTTCAAGGTAGAGAGTGAGTTGGAAGTTTGGGCACATTTTAGGCAAAGAGCCCTGTCAAGAAATAAGAGGCAAGGAATTCCCCGGTGATCCAGTGGTTAGGACTTGGTGCTTTCACTGTTGGGCCCTGGGTTCGATTCCTGGTCAGGGAACTAAGATACTGCAAGTCATGCAGCGTAGCCAAATAAATAAATAAATAAATGTTTTTTTAAAAAAAAGAAATATAATAAAGTAACTTGGACTGTGATGGCAACTGAAGACAGAGGGAAGTGAATGGATTTGGGAAATATTTAAAGGATAAAATCAACAGGACTTGATAATTGACTGGATAAGACAAATGACAGAGAGCGTGATCAAGGATTATCACTGAGAGTTTGGCTTGTGCCAATGAGATGGATGGTAGAGCCATTCTCTTAAGAGAAAAATAACTGAAAGAACATTTCTTGGGGATGAATCACAAGGGTGTTTTTTGGACACATTGGGTTTAAAGTAATTTTGATACAGTTAAGCAGTCATGTAAAGAAGGCTGTGCTATGGGTTTGGAATTCAGAGAAGCCTGGGTAGAGATACAAATTTGAGAGTTATGGTCTAGAATGGTATATGAGCCCCAGTGTCTGGAACATGGTAGGAATTTAATAAATATTTTTTGACTTAATGAATGACTGGGAGTTATTTAGGATTAGTTTTATTAAGACATGCTGAATTTGTAGTAACTTGGGACTTAGAAATATCTAAACATACTTCTAAGACTTTATTTTTCATGAAAGACTAATATACAAAAAATCCAAATATCATTTCATCTTCTCCAAATCTATCATATTTTTTTATGTTATAGCTTATTTTTAATTATATTTCTTGGCTTTTATGGTTTAATAACATTGCTTGAGATAAAAGCTACATTGGGGCTTCCCTGGTGGCGCAGTGGTTGAGAGTCCGCCTGCCCATGCAGGGGACACAGGTTTGTGCCCCGGTCCGGGAAGATCCCACATGCCGGGGAGCGGCTAGGCCCGTGAGCCATGGCCGCTGAGCCTGCGCGTCCGGAGCCTGTGCTCTGCAACGGGAGAGGCCACAACAGTGAGAGGGTCATGTACCGCAAAAAAAAAAAAAAAGCTACATTGAAGATAGAATCTCATTTATTATATGTCGGTTTATCTTCCCATATAAGCAAGATAAAGGATCTTAGAAGATACTTTAGTAATAAATTTTTATTTTTCTCTCTGTTCTTGTGGCACACGAAATTCCCTAACTAAAATTAATAAACAGTCTCATTATCCCATGTTCATAAATCATATTTAGGCTTGGATACCATCAGAAAGAGCAAATAAAGTGTCTGGAAAAGTAGAGTCTTAATAAGTATTTATTAAACTGAATTGAGTTGAGAGATTATAAGTATTTTTCCCTTCTCCTATTCCATTTACTGTTTATTCCCTTTTATCCTTGTAGCCCACCCAGCCACCCATCCCCACCCCCCCATCCCCCACCCCCATCAAACATTCTAGTGTGTTTTACAAATACCTTGAAATGTGTATTTGATGTTTTGTGCAAATATATATTTTCTCTCAAAAAATATTCTTGAACTAATTAATTTTAAAATTTGTGTTACGTCCACCACTTAATTATTACATGTTGTTTTGAGTGTTTCACATCAGTAAGGACATAAACATAATCTTCCGTCTCCTTTTTTTAAATAAAAAAGTATTGCGCTCCTATTCTGAAACTATCAAAACTACATATTTTTTCTTTTAGTCTTTTTAACGTTATTTTTCATTTCTTAAATTGTGGTAAAATATGCATAACATAGAATTTACCATTTTAAGCACCTTTAACTGTACAGTTAGTTGCGTTAAGTGCATTCACAATATTGTGCAAGTACCACAACCATCCATGTCCAGAAGTTTTTCATCATCTCAAACTCAAACTCTGTACCCAGTAAACAATAACTCCCCATTCCCCCTCCCTCCAAACCCTGGCAACCATCATTCTACTTTATCTCTTTATGAACTGCCTACTCTAGGTACCTCATGTAAGTGGATTCAGACAACATTTGTTCTTTTGAGACTGACATGTCACCTAACATCTTCGATAAGAAAAAAAAAAATGTCATGAAGAACCTAGGGGTAAGACAGGAATAAAGCCACAGACCTACTAGAGAACGGACTTGAGGATATGGGGAGGGGGAAGGGTGAGCTGTGACAGAGCGAGAGAGAGGCATGGACATATATACACTACCAAACATAGGGTGGATAGCTAGTGGGAAGCAGCCACATAGCACAGGGAGATCAGCTCGGTGCTATGTGACCGCCTGGAGGGGTGGGATAGGGAGGGTGGGAGGGAGGGAGATGCAAGAGGGAAGAGATATGGGAACATATGTATATGTATAACTTCACTTTGTTATAAAGCAGAAACTAACACACCATTGTAAAGCAATTATACCCCAATAAAGACGTTAAAAAAAAATCTTCGAGGTTCATCCACGTTGTAGCATGTGTCAGAATTTCCTTCCTTTTTAAGGTTGAATAATATTCCATTCTATGTCTGTATCACACTTTGTTTATCTATTCATCTGTTGATGGACACTTGGATTGTTTCTACTGTTTGGCTCTTGTGAATAATGCTGCTATGAATATGGGTATACAAGTGTCTGTTCAGGTTCCTGCTTTCACTTTTTTGTGGTATATACCCAGGAGTGGAATTGCTGGATCAAATGGTAATTCTATGTTTAATTTTTTGAAGGACCACCATACCTTTTTTCCACAGTGGATCCACCACTTTACATCCCCACCAGTGATCCACAGGTTTCCAGTTTCTCCACATTTTCGTCAATACTTGTTATTTTCTGGGTTTTTTGTTTGTTTTTCTGTATAATAGCCACCCTATAGGTGTAAAGTGGTATATTATTGTGGTTTGGATATGCATTTCCCTCATGATTAGTGATGTTGAGCATTTTTTAATATGATTATTGGCTATTTGCATATTTTCTTTGGCTTGATGTCTATTCAATTCCTTTGCCCATTTTTAAATTGGGTTGTTTGTTTTTGGTTTCGAGTTGTGGAAGTGTTTTATATATCCTGGGTATTAATCCCTTATCAGATATATGATATACGATTTGCAAATATTTTCTCCCATTCTATAGGTTGTCTTTTCACTCTCTTAATAGTGTCCTTTGGTACACAGAAGTTTTTAATTTTGATGAAGTCCAAGGTATCTACTTTTTTCTTTCATGGCCTGTGCTTTTGATTTCATAGCCAAGCAAGTATTGCCAAATTTAATGTCATGAAGCTTTTTCATTATGTTTTCTTCTAAACATTGTAGAGTTTAGGATGTATCTTTTATTTATAGAAATAGAATTATGTTATACATTCATCTCTTCCTTACTTTGTTAACTCAGTGCTAGAGTTTTAAGATCTATTCATGCTCCTATATGAAAACTGAATCAGTTGTTTCTAGGTATAGGATAGTCTTCCATGGGGGTTCACGCTCACATTTTGCCCATCTGCTCCTGATGAGGAACATCAGACTGTCTCCTGCAATCAACACTCTTGCACGTAGTAGTAGCTGAGTAGTGTCACCGCCTCCCAGGATGCTCCTAACCTCACACCCTCGGCAACAGTGGGCGACATCCACCTCTCTGATTACTGCCTAGTTAATGGGCACAAAGTGATATCTCATTATTTTATTTGCATTTCTTTTATTTTTTTTTTTTTTTTTGCGGTACGCGGGCCTCCCACTGCTGTGGCCTCTCCCGCTGTGGAGCACATGCTCCGGACGCACAGGCTCAGCGGCCATGGCCCACGGGCCCAGCCGCTCCGCGGCATGTGGGATCCTCCAGGACCGGGGCACGAACCCGTGTCCCCTGCATCGGCAGGCAGACTCTCAACCACTGCGCCACCAGGGAAGCCCTGCATTTCTTTTATTAATAATGTTAGAGCATCTCTCCATCTGTTTTTTACCTCAAAGAGTTTCCTCTTCTGTAAACTGCCTCTTCCATATTTTGTCCATTTTTCTACTGGAGTATTTTGTTGTTGTTGATATGCAGAATTTCCTTGTGTATTCCAGATGTCAATCCCTTGTCCAATTTAGACATTATAAATATCTTACCTCTTTGTGTCACCTGTGATCCATGGGACCACAAATGTTTTGTTTTCACCTTATTTTATTTAGCAGATCCAGATTTTTTAAATGAATTACTTTGCCAACAATAAAATTTATATTTTCTGTGATGCTTGTTCCCTCTCCTTAATGAAATTAGTTAATATAAGTGATGCAGTTAGAACAGTCTGGCATATGTTATGCATTCAATGCATGTCATTTTCATCATCACTGTACTTAATTCAAATATGTTTCTCATATGAAATTGTCTCATATGACCTAACTAGCATAACTGCCTTAGGATACATTCAAATGATTGAAAATTGAGGTTACCGTGATTTCTTTATCAGCAAAGATGATTCAGATATTTAATGTTATTATTAGAAGACAAGAAAAAATAAGAGACACAGTCCACTATTTTGACTCATGCACAGTCTTTAGGGATAATTTGGAGGGTTATATATGGCACACAAATTATAGCATCTTTAAACGTTTAAGAAAGAATGTATACCCTGTGGCATAACCTCAGCCTATCTGTTTCATTGCTTTACTCTCCCTGATTCTTCACTCTTGTGTCACCTTATGGTGACCCCTTATTTCCTTATTCTAAGAGTCGTTGTCATGTTAAAAATAAATAAATAAATAAATAAATAAACTCACAGGTGATGTGATCCCTTCCTCCCTTTAAATTCCCCAAGTAAATGTTGTTACAATTCAATTCCTGGAAACACAGCCTTCCATGAAGAACTGAAGTGTCTACAAGAAAGGTTGCCTCTTTCATCTCCTTCACAAGGACCCTCAGGTCCTTCTGTAGAGCTGCACCTCTGCCTCCCAATCATGGCTCCTGACTTTACTCGGTGCCCTTGCTCTTCACCTTTACTATCATGATCAGAACACTTGTAATCATGGCAGTGAGTGAGATGGTGTACAAAGGGAATCACAGACATACATGTGTACTTCTGTGTAACAGCAGGACAATCCCACCCAGAGCTTCTAATCAGCCTATTGCAGATGCAGATGGTTGTGGACACAGAATAATCCTTTTAAATATCTCTCAAAAACTATTTCAATCAACTAAATATGAATAAACAAATGAACTGGTTTCATGTCAGGAAGGTATTTTTCTCCCTAGATTTCTGATTTCTACAATTCTTGAGACACTGATTAAACATGAGAGTAACATCTGTGAGAGAGAGATATATAGATATACAGATATATAGATATAGCTATAGATTGACAATAGACATTCAAGTGTACATTTTTCCTTTGGAGAATGAGATCATATTGAAGTTGAGAGACTTTCTTGCATAAGTAGTTGAATAGCTTTCATGTAAACAATAATTATTTCCTAATTCTTTTTCCAGATTTTTCATTAATGCCATATTGCCTAATAATTTTTAGCCACAAAATATTATAAGGAAGATAATTCAATTTTCATCACAGTGAATACAGTGGGATACCATTCATGTCAGCAATTTTCTCCTCAAGTTTGCCTCATGTAACCATTCCCTTAGAAGTATTTTACTTAGTGCCTTTTAATCCAAAAAAAGAAACTGCTCTGAACAGCTTAATGAGGTGTTGTTGTTTTTTAAATGATGTCCAGTGTTTTCTTTTTCCAGATTAGAGAGCTGTTACCTTATGGATCAAAACATGAAAGACATGGTTCAGTGTTAGCAGTGAACTTTGTTTTAATACACTGAGTATGTTTTCTTAGTGGTTTTGTAAACTTTGGCCATCTGTTGCTGAGCTGGGAGGACCACATACTTCCTTTGCAAGTGAAGTTAAGACGCAATACATTTAACCTCCGTATGTGTAAAACCAACTATTTAAAACATGAGAATAATGGATCAAAGTCAAGCTGAAGTCAAAAGGCTAATGTTTTAGCAATACTCCTAGCAGCGTTTTTGCAAACATCTCCACAGTGTGTGACTTGTACTATGTGATCATGGACTGAATGATTGTGTCCCCTTAAAATTCATATGTTGAAGTCCTACCCCCAATGTGATGGTATTTGGAGAGGGAGTCTTTGGGAGGTAATTAGGGTTAGTTGAGGTCATGAGGTTGTGGCTTTCGTGATGGGATTAGCATCCTTATAAGAAGGGAAACAGACAAGAGCTCTTTCTCTCTGCCATATGAGGACACAACAAGAAGGCAGCCATCTGCAAGCCAGGAAGTGGGTCCTCATCAGGAACCAAATTGGCTGGCATCTGGATCTTGGACTTTCCAGCCTCAGAACCATGAGAAATCAATGTCTGTTGTTTTAGCCACCTGATCTATGGTATTTTGTTATAACAGCCTGAGCAGACTAAGATACGTGATTGGTGATAACCATGGGGACTGAACAGATACATTCAGCAATTGTTTAAGGTAAATTTTCATTCAAGATTTCTTTGGCTACTTTCTCTCTGCTTTGCATATGAAGTCCTACAGTGAGAAGCAAACAAGGCCAGAAGAGTCTCAACAGCTGATTGGAGCCTCTGGAATCTTGCGCTAACCTCAGGAGAAAATATTGTGAAGAATATGAAATGTATCTTCATCATTTCTTACCTCCTCCTTTATGGGAAATGATCTCAACGATTAATTCCTAAGACAGAGCTGTCCATCTAACTATGCCACCCACCCTTCTGCAACTTAAACAAGAGTATCTGCTTTCTCAAATAAGATGCTTTTACGCAAAGGAATGGATGAAAGGTGGGATTTAGGACACCAGGGCATTTTTCTAAGTAATCAGCATTTCCTTCCCTTGCACTCACTTGTGCTCACTGGCTGCCTGCTCTGTTTGCAGTTAAATGCTTGAAGCCTCAGGATCAGGCTCAACTTCCGAACTCCTCTGGCTCTTCTCCCATGCTCTGCAAATAGGCCTCTTGCCGATTCCATCCAGTCTTATCACCCACGGCTGTTCCAGAAAGTTCTTTACATGGTTTATAAATTTTCCTCTTACAGCCACTGAGTAGAATCATATTGATGCCTCTAGAAAAGGGCAACCGTCCAGAAAGAATAAGCTAGTGCACAGTGCTGGGTGGGGCTTTCTTCAGGAGAGAAAACGGACAACTCAGCAGGGCCAGACTCAAGAGAGGCGGGGGAGGCATCTACGGTGCAAACTTCAAGGAGGCGCTGATGCCAGTGCCAACTCTGCACTGGTGGGACCCCGAGAATAAGCACCTCCTTACATTTTGAACCCTACACACCTCACTCACCTCACCCTGGTGGCCCCAGCTCTCACAAGCCCAGGTAACATCCTTTTTATTCCCTTGCCCCTCTTATCTGTTCTGTTCTCTTAAAATTAGGTTTCCAGGTGATCCAGTTGCAGACCTAGTAGATAATTCTGATATAAATCATTTAAAAACACTGTATGGCTGAACTGGGAGAGTCTTTTGTCAAATGAAAGCTTATTGTTTGAACTGGAAGATTTGGAATTTTACATATGTGCATTCTCCCCCAAAAACTTTAGAAAAAAGTGGATTGATTTTTATCAATTTTTGTGTCCTTCAAAATCATTTCAGACAGGCTTTAATCTCCAGGTGGTTATATAAATCACCATCCTGAAGTCAGATGATGGGTAGAGTCCAAGTGGTCACATCACTGTGGTGGTCATAAGAGGTACCACTCAGTTCTCAGGTCTGCTGGGAGCTCACTGAGCCAGCCCAGCATCTGCAGAGGAGAAATGAGAAGCCCTTCTGGGATGCCCAGAGCAACCCACGAAGGCAGGCCAAAACCAATGTGAGCAAGGGTGATGGACGTCCATCTGCTCTGCTTGGCATCAGGGATGGCTGGAGGTGGTGGTGGAATGAGTGGAAGTCAGGTGCAATCAAGGTGGGCAGGGCAGCAAGTGTTCCACACTGTCCATGTAGTCATCAAAGCTGGGAGGTCCACTGAAGGAGAAGAGTGATTATTCTCTCATCTGTAGCAAAATCTTTTGGACTATTTTGTTTTCTTTTTTCTTTTTCTTTTTTTCCGCACCACTCTGCTTGTGGAACTTCCCTGACCAGGAATCGAACCCGTGCCCCTTGCAGTGGAAGCACGTAAGGTGTGCTAGCTATTCTGCCTGCCTCCCCAGATCCATTCCCTGTACCCTGCTGTGTGCCCAGGAGGTCGGCCTCCCTGGACTGCACCTCCAAGCTCCTGTCCCTTGGCATCTGCTTGGGTTCAGGCAACAGGAGGCACTGGCAGGAGATCAGAGGGGGACGAGAGAAAGATCAGAGTATTTCTTCTGCTGCTCCTTGCTTTAGTCATAGTCTGACTGTGGCCATCTCCCCCTTTTATGGCAACCCCTGCCAGGTGGCCCCTCCAGGACTCATGGACTCTGGGAACATGGTCTCTTGCCCTTGTCCCTTCAGGCTGTTTGGTGGTAACTGCTTTCTGCTAATGTTCGTACCCTGAGGGCCTCCCTATTCCTAGTTATAATTTTCTTAACTCTGTCTACACTTCTGTAAATAGTCACTTTTTTTTTTTTTTTTTTTTTTTTGCGGTACATGGGCCTCTCACTGTTGTGGCCTCTCCCATTGCGGAGCACAGGCTCTGGACGCGCAGGCTCAGTGGCCATGGCTCATGGGCCCAGCCGCTCCGCGGCATGTGGGATCTTCCCGGATCAGGGCACGAACCCGTGTCCCCTGCATTGGCAGGCGGACTCTCAACCACTGCGCCACCAGGGAAGCAAAATAGTCATTTTTTGTTTAAATTCTTTTGGGTGGAATTCTATTTCTTGCTAGAACCCTGACTGATATATTCTTATCTATTTATCCCTATATATTCCTACATCTATTTTTTTATTATATAGAACAAGTTATCTTAGTTTCCCACTAAAAGAAAAAAAAGCATAAAATACTGATCTGAGTTCAGCTTACAAAATGTAGGAATTCAGGGACAGGAAGGAAATGTAAATATAGGAAAGGAACTGTATTAGTCAGAATTCTCTACAGAAACAGAACCAGTAGGAGAGGGAGAAAGAAGGTGGGGGGGTGGAGAGAGAGAGAGAGAGAAAGAGAGAGGGAGAAAGAGAGAGAGAGAGAGAGAGAGAGAGAGAGAGAGAGACATTTATTTATTATAAAAAGAATGGTTCCACGATTATGGAGGCTGGCAAGCCCAAAATCTGCAGTGTGGGCTGGCAGACTGGAGACCCAGAAGACCTGATGGTGCAGATGATATCCAAAGGCTATCTGCCAGGAAAATTCCCCCTTGCCCTGGGAGCTCAGTCTTTGTATTCTACTCAGGCCTTCAACTGCTTGGATAGGGCCCACCCATAATATGAAGAACAACCTGCTACACCAAAAGTTCACCAATTTAGATGTTAATCTCACCCCAAAACACCCTATAAGTAGACACACAAAATTAACCATCACAGGGACCTAGATAATTGAAAAAATATAGGGGAACCTCAATGATCAGGAAGTAATTGGACCAGTTAAAAAGTATTTTTAGTGTTATGACTGTGTATAGCATCCTAAATTTAGTTAGCTGTTCCCTTTGCTTTTGAACATATATAGGGCACATTTTTCTTGGTCATTTAATTTACTCAGACATGGGGAAACGAAGTCTTTTATTCATCTGAGTACAATGAAACACAAATATAAACACTCACAAAAAGACACACTTAATGTTTTTTAATTTGTGCCACTTAAACAGCTCAAGCCTAGTGCCTCTTGACACTGACAAGGCCCTCAACCTGGGGTTAAGTGTCACGGTCCTTCCACACAAACTAGATGGCCCAGAGGTGCAGCGTCGGAGCATCAGGGCCCAGCGTGTGGAAGGCTCTGTGCTGTGAGGTTTGGAACAAATGAAATGTGCTCTTTCAAGCTTGGTAAACATCTGGACAAACATATATTTATCCTCTCAGTTCATTGTTGAGATGAGGCCCAATGCTTTTAATCTTTATAATTAGAGCAGGCAAGAATGTGTTTTTAATCTTCTGAATCAAATTTTCTTTTGTTTCATAGGCACAAAGTAACAATTCCCAAAAAATCTGTATAGAGAAAGAAACTAATCACTCATGTAGAAAAACTCTTTTATGAGACTCTGGTGTGTGGTGAGGGCAGGGGCGGTGGGATAAGAATCTTCGTTTAAAAGCAATAAAATGGCTCAATTTTAAAAGAAGGACCTAAATATGAATAGAAATCTCTTCCCTAATGCCTTTTCTACCATGTTAGGGCCCATTCAGACAAATGAAATGATGGCATCTTTTTTTAAATAGGACTCAGAATGCAGCGCTATTCCTCATGTCATTTTTTATACCCAAAGCACTGCTCCAATGAATGCCAAAGCATTTCTTCCATTAATATGGAACTTAATGTTGTCCTACTATTTTTTTTATCAAGAAAACATGCTAATTTTGTGTCCTGCCAACTTTTTTATACCAGAACCCACAGGACAGTAGGAAAATATAAGTTTCTCCCTGAGGTTCTACAGCCAGAGAGTTTATTGGTGTAGCATGGGAAGTGTTGTGGTGTTCCCCTTTCTGCCCAGTGCAGGAAACACAAGTGGATAATACATACGGTAAAGGGACTAGGATACAGACCTTTTCGCATCAATAAGGCCCCGTTAGTCCACCCTTTTCCCCACTGCCCTGAACACCAAGGGAAGAGACACTTTTGAGTTCAACAAAAAAGTCCAGTGACAGCTTCTCCAGGGCAGAGGGCGTGCTTGCCTTACATTTTCATATCAAAAAGACGTTGCATCAAAAAAGATATACTCCAAATATAAAATAGTGCAGTCACTATGGAAAACAGTATGGAGGTTCCTCAAAAAATTAAAGATAGAATTACCATATAATCCAGTAATTTCCTTTCTGGGTATATACCCCCAAAATTGAAAGCAGTGTCCTGGAGAGATATTTGTACATGCATGTTCATAGCAGCATTATTCACAATAGACAAAAGGTAGAAACAACTCAAGTGTCCATCGATGGATGAATGGATAAACAAAGTGTGGTATAGACATACAATGGAATACTATTCCGCCTTAAAAAGGAAGGAAATTCTGACACACACAACAACATGGATGAAACTTGAAAACATTAAGCTAAGTGAAATAAGCCAGACACGAAAGGACAAATATTGTCTGATTCCACTTACATGAGGCATCTAGAGTAGGCAACTTCATAAAGACAGAAAGTAGAATGGTGGGTGTCAGGGTTTGGAAGAGGGGGTGAGAGGAGTTATTGTTTAACGGGTACAGAGTTTCACTTTGGGATGATGAAAAATTTCTGGAAATTGATAATGGTGATGGTGGTATGACATTGTGAATGTACCTAATGTCAATAACTATACACATAATAATAATTAAAATGGTAACTTTTATGTTATGTATATTTTATCACAATTAAAAATATATATATACACATATGCTCCTAGGTGACTCCCATTTCTGCCCATACAGAGAAATTGCTGCCGGATTTACCTCAAAAAAATTTTTTTAAATTATAATAAGTTGGGCTCTGGAAGGCCCCCGACTGAGGCATTCCATTTCATATGATCATACTTGAGCTATTGACAAAGCAAACTGTGAACAGTTTTCATTCTAACCTACAGTATAATTTTAGTCATCCTCAACTATTTCTATTGTCGTCCTCACAAAAGTGCAAGTGAAGACCCACCCAGTTTCATAAGAGGAAGAGACTGGGACCAGGTCAGCCCTCATGACTCTTTCAGTCAAGATTCTGGACCCAGATTTGACAGTCCATAGTTGCACCTGTTAGCATTAGGTGCCCCAGACACATTTACTTGTGTCTGTGAGTACTATGCATTTCAGCAGTAATTAGCAAAAAAGGAAACTACTAGAGATTGACACTAAACAAAAAAAGAGTTAAAACAATGTAAGAGCAAAACTACTTCATATAGCTTTATAAGTAGTTCCATTAAGGATATTGGCAATATTCAGAAATAATATTCTTGTGTTTGGGTTCACTGGCACCAAAGACAATAGCCATATGAATACATGCATGGTTAAATAGATGCAAGGAAAAGATTTAGTTGTCCATTCCTCTGTGGCCTGTTTATACAACGATGCAAGCACCAGGATCCAAGAAATAACTGTCCCTCTGCTCCAAATACTATCCTAATGAGCCATAGCAAATTTGAGAACCAAGTCTTTCAGTTGTGTCCAATTCAGCTGCCGGTTTTCAGACACACTCTGTTAGTTCACTAAAACAAACTTTCCTGCTATATGAAGTCATAATCCTTAACACAGGAAGCAACCATTTGTTAGTTAAGGTTTGGAGCCCTCTATTAATAACATAATTATAATGAAAAATGCTGTAGTAGGTGAGGAGAAAAATCCATCAAGCAGAACAAAATGCTCGTTAGCTCTTATCAACATTTTACCAATGTAATCCAATAATTCATTGACAGATACAATACTGAGATTTTATTTTCCATTGTATCGTTTTCTTTTGTTTTACTTTTACATATCCTGATTTCTTTTTGGCTTAATTAAATTTCTTTCTCTTCCCTAGTATATGACTATAACTTAGGTAAGCCACTGAGTCAACTTCTTTGCCTTTCACGCATATTTTGATCCGATTTAAAACCAATTGCTGCTAATTATGCAGACTGGATAGTGGTTCTAGTCAATAAACCAACCCTGCTGAGTTCACCTATTTGGGTTCCATATATCCAGGGATTACTCAAATGGCTTGGGTCTGGTCATTTTTTGCTGATGCTAAAACTAGAAAATTATTCTCAGTAAGGTGAAGTCAGGGTTTTTGGTTTTTTTTTCTGACATCTCCCTTATAAATGATTCCTCCGCTAGTCTGAAGACTGAATCCATTTACACAACAAATGTTTAGATCATCACAGTAACAGCCAGCCTTGGGCCCCTGCCATGAATTTCCCTGTAGAAGTATGGGTGTCATCCTGTCAATTCTGAGTTCCTCAAACAATTACTACCTAAAAACAGGATATGTTATTAGAATTCATATCAGTGGTTTAAAGTCCCATTAGTGGAACTGTTCCTTAACAGCATGTTCTGGTTTGCTATATAAGTTCTCTCAGGGTTTTTAGTTTGTCAAGAACTCTGTTTAGAGTATTGGAGCTATAAATGCCGCATTTCAAAATGACTTCACACACCGGATAACTTTACATCAATAGATGTAGATTGAGCACTTTTGGGCACCAGGCTCTGGGGATTTATAGGGACCAAAAGCAGACTTGGTCCTGCCCTCGTGGAGCTTACTGACCCGTCGGAGAGACACCACCCTCATGGAAGGCAGAAGTATGTTTTGGGACTGACCCTTTGGGAGGCAATAAACAAGGTCTTCTCTTTCTTTAAAATGTTCTTAAAGTATAGAAGATATATATTTTCTTTGTCTACAATCTTGTATACTTAATATACCTAAATGAGTGCTGAGGAAATGACAGCTGAACTCATCAAGTTGTATCACCTCGCCCCACCAAGAATCAATAACCCTTCATTCCTTTTATTTCAAATATCCCAGTCACCCATCCTAGTTTCACTGCTTCTCATCAGAGGAATCATTATTTTTTGTTCCATAATTCATAATATCAAAATTCCCCTGAATAAGATTTATATGTAGGTGTATATAGCAATAGGTATGTATGTACAGTTGACCTTTGAACAGTGTGGAGGTTAATAACTTACAGTCGGCCTTCCATATCCACAGTTCCTCTGCATCCTCGGATGGTGTACTACTATAGTGTTTACTATTGAAATAAGTGGACCTACGCAGTTCAAACCCACGTGTTGTTCAAAGGTCAACTGTATCTAGATACTTTAAGCTATAACAGGGACATAATGCCCGCCATCCTCAGGTCAGCCCAACCTGTAGGGGCTGAACCTGGCCCCCTGCCCTAACTCCCACAGGCTAATGACTCAGTGTTTCTATGGGTCCTCCTTGGCGGCCCGTCCACTAATGGCCGCTCTTATATTACCCTGAGTAAATCCGATGGAGTAATATTGGTAGGATTTTATGACAGCAGTATGAATAGAATGAATATGAGGGAAACCTGGAAAGAAGGAGGGAGGGAAGGAGGGAGGGAGGGAGGGAGGGAGGGAAGGAGGGAAGGAGGGAGGAAAGAAGGAAGGAAAAGAGTCACAAAGCGGCTGAAACCAAGGAAAGAAACCTAAGCAAAAGTAGGTAGACCAGAAGGTCAAAAAGCATGACTGCAGGAGATATGCAGAATTATTGTTGCCCCCCAAATGGTAAACACCTATCTTTCTCCATCATCTCATCCAACTGAAATCCACTACCACAAGGTCATTACCAATCTTTTCCCAGCAACAGTTTCCCACTGGGCACTAAGTTGACTGACTCTATTCCTCAGACATCTATTAAACACCTCCTAGGCCCCAAGTGCAGTGCTAAGCATTTTACCTGTATTAACCCTCTTAATCCCCACAAAAGCCCCATGGGATAGGCAGGGACCATATAGTTCCTCACTCAACACAAATGGACCAAAAGCAGAAATACTCAACAGGTATTTGTTGAATCAGTAGTTTCAATAAAATATCCAACATGCTGTGATGGAGCACACAAAGGACTCCATGGAAGCTGATTCAAAAGGAAATCAGAGTGTTCCTTGAGGGCACAACTCTCTCCCCTCCTTCTTCCCTCTGTCCAGCACAGATGGCAACAGCCAATGTTTGTTGAATGAATGAACAAATGTATGAGTAAATTAAATTTTTTTAAAAAACCTCCCCATAAGCAAAGCAGATGCTGTTTCAAAGATTTATTTAGGAGTTTATAATTATAAAATTTCTTTCCATAAGGCAGGCTTCAATTCTGATGATTCGCCATTGTGAACCTGAATAAGGTTCTTTCTTTTTAAAAACAAATTTGCATTTGAGCTGTTAAGCAGAACCAGCTTTCAGTAGATTTTTCTCATCTCCTCCCCTACTGCTATATATCCTATGTCCACAAACAACGATGAAAAGGGGGAAAATTTTTCAGTTTAAAGTATACTCTTTGCATGAAAGAAAAAAAAAAGTTAAAAAGTCTAAATGGTTTTTGCCCAACTTATTTTGGGGAGAGTTGATGGAACTGATTTTTTTTTTGCATTTATATAAACACAGCCTTATGTTTCTCTATAGTTTTTAATCCCCCTCCAATGAGAAGTATCACAAAGTTCTTTACCAATTATACAGCAAAGAAATTATACCATTATATAATGCCACAGATTGTGACAATTCAAAGTTAAGCAGCAACTTAACATATTGAAAAGTATAACAGGAAGGAAAAAGCATTAACAAGTGAGCTCATCTAGCTTATTATAGACATCAGGGCTTCAAAGTTCCATTCTACAGCAACAGCAGGAGCAATCATCAGCTAAGAGGATGGAATGTACACATCACAAACAAGAACCTTGAAAGCTCCCGTGCCCGTGGGCAAACCGGTTTCATCTTCTTGGTAGCTGACTCAGTTCAGCATGGACTTGGCCTTATGCCCAAATGTCCTCTGAGGTCATCACCCTCTGTTAATTTTCTTCTAATATTACATTAATGAATCAGAGGCTGGCAAGTAGTCAAATTTCCAAAACTCATTACAAAACTTCTTGCTGCCAATGGTAATGGTACAGTCTCTGCTTGCTGCCAATGGTAATGGTACAGGCTCTGCTTGCTGCCAATGGTAATGGTACAGGCTCTGCTTGCTGCCAATGGTAATGGTACAGGCTCTGCTTGCTGCCAATGGTAATGGTACAGGGCAGGCTCTGCTTGCTGCCAGTGGTAATGGTACAGGCTCTGCTTGCTGCCAGTGGTAATGGTACAGGCTCTGCTTGCTGTTCCATGGTTTCTGGCATTTGAGAGCAGGAAAATGTACTCATCAAAGTGGAATTTTTGATTTCCAAACATGGCTAACTTGTGGGGAGGGAGTGGGAATCCATTCTGTTAGCAGCCTATGTTCTACAAAACATGGCTAGTGTGTTTCACAGACTCTTATCACCCTATACAGTTTGATGCTCCTTAATTTGTTAGCTGATTTCTGTCAAATTCTAGCACATTCTAGAGATTTTGGTCTCTTCTCTGACACTGGATGCACATGGTTGGATGAAATAGTTTGAATAGATGCTATCTAGAGGGAAGAGAGCCAATGTTTCTGTATACCTTTGATAAACCAGATTCACAGCCAGATGCCTTCCATACACAAACCATAAAGCAGGTATCACTGCCTCATTGTATGAAGGAAAGGCCTGAGGCTTCATGAGATTAAGTCAACATTTTACAAGCTATGGTCCATGGGGTTCATGGATCAGAATCACCTGGAAACTTGTAAAATGCAGATCCCTGGGCCCCACTGTAAAACTACTTAATCGGAATATTTGGGGAGGGGTCTTGGAATCTGAATTTTAATTTTTCAAGTGATTCTCATATAATGAGGTTTCACTGGGTGAGTATTTCGCCCCAGGTCATCCTGCAAGGAGGGAGCAGAGACAGGATCCACATTTAGGTCTGTGGACTCCAAAGGCTCCATTCTTTGCTGTTTCTGAGCTCCCTTCTAGCTCTAGCCTTCTAACGTTTTAGGAATATAACCAACTTAAGACATTAATAATAATAGTTAGCTTTTTTGAGTGCTTATTATATGCCAGGCCTAAGTTAAATACTTAACGCACAATATTTCAATAATTGTCACAATACTCTGCTGGGGTCAGTATTATTATTATTACTATTCCCATTTTACATATCTCGGAACTGAGGATTGGAGAAATTATTTTAACCCATATCCGTCTGTAGCAAATGTGGTACTAAGAACTGGCTTAAGCAGGCGGCTTGATCTGGTCAAAACAAGGTGATGTCCATGCAAAGGCAGTTGTAGCACAAATCCCCTTGTCTTCTCTCCCAAACAGCCAGCTGCTCCTAAACCCGTCCAGTATGGAAATTCTGGAGGCTTCACTGGTCTAACTGGAAAGCCTATGCTCTTATTATGTGGTATTCTACAGACCTTGGACAACCATTTATTTTTAGCATAAGTCAGTTCAATTTAGTTCATTCCAGTTCAATTCCACCAAATGCTTATGGAGCACCCAATATATAAAAGGGATGTGCTGAGCCCTGTAGAAGATGAAAAGGTAAATTAGAACTTTGTGCACCTGAACCTCACTACCTAATGAAATAGAGAGATACAGATGATAAGTATTATACACAAGATTACAAAACTCAGTAAAAGAACAAAGAGGGAATGGCTAATTTTACTGCTCAAGGCCCCGCATCATCTTTCTCACCATCATTTTCTCTTGCCCCAAGTTACCTGGAAGAATAGACCAAAGACCAGCTATAACAAAAGGCAAGTGATGGTGCTTTATGAGATGGATACAGTGGAAGAGGATCAGACACTGAGGGTGGCAGTGACAAGGGTCCAGGGGAGAAGCTGCTCCATGGAGCTCTTCCCCGCTCTGTAGGGCAAATTCCCTTTTCCAAAGGATTCTGGCTCTCATTTGATAAAAACTGCTCCATGTAATGCCATTTCTCTATTTTCATCATAAATTGGGAGACTGGGATTGACATATACACACTACTATATATAAAATAGACAACTAACAAGTACCTACTGTATAGCACAGGGAACTCTACTCAATACTCTGTAATGACCTCTATGGGGAAAGAAGCTAAAAAAGGAGTTGATATATGTACATGTATAACTGATTCACTTTGTTGTACAGCAGAAACTAATACAACATTGTAAATTAACTATACTCCAATAAAAATTTTTTAAAAAAGAATCTTAATTATTGCATATACTTGAAGCTTAAGTTATTGCCCATCCATCAAACTATGCCAAAAAGTCTATGTTATCCATATTTGCAACACATAGACAAATACCATATACTTAAATCTTAAAAGTATACTGCCTCGCTTTGAGCACCAGTAGATATTATCCAAGGTTTACTATGTCAGAGAAATGAGTTCCAGATGTTCCTATGTAACCCATTCTGCTACAATGAAGAAAAAAGTACTGGTGAAGAAAAAAATATTTCTCTCATTAGTCCTAGCTCACTGTTAACAGGCCATCTGGTAAACCACTATTTTTGTTGTCAGAATTTCTTAAGATCTTTGCTTTATCTTTTTTTTCACTGTTCCTTAGTTTCTGTTGTGTCTTCCCCCTAGGGCTTCTGACAGGGAGCACCACCTAGATAGATGGGCAGAGTACCCACAATCCCCTCCCACAGCATAGTGATTTCTATGTGCCCCACTCTTTCAAAGCTATTACCTTAAATACCTTTTTGTTGTTACTCTGGTTGAAGACTGAGCACTATTAATTGATAGTCTGAGTGTTAAAAAGTAATGAAGAGAATTATGTACTTCTGGTCTTCAGCAGAGTATGTAAGGAGCTTGCCATACTGTTCCATCCTAACAACTAAAAAGCTGAACAAACTGAAAATCAACAGCTCTTCTTAGATCTGTCAGAAAACTGAGGTCACAAGACAAACTTTGCCCCCCAAATTGGAAAGAGACAGGTAGACACAGAGAACTGCTACTTACTGGAGCAGAAACCCACTAACAGAAATCTCTGTGGGAGCCCATACCAGGGTAGGAAAACCTGAGCTGTAATTGACAAATTGCTGAAAGCTCAGAGTAGGCAAGTCTGAGAGAGAAAAATTGCAGGGAGGGTCCAGTTTTAGGGGAGTATGCCCACGTTTTTGTGAGTTTTACCTCCAGAAGTTCTACCAGGTTCTCACAGTGAATACTGGAGAAAAATGTCCTGGAGCTTTCCACTGGAGAGGGAAAAAAAAAAACCAAAACATTTTGAAATATACCAGAGCATTCTGTTTTTAACAAGGCTTGCCCTCAAGAGAAACTGTTGGGGTTTTATCAGAGCCTAACTGATTTGAGGGATAAGAAATACCCAATTCCAGCCCCCTCTAGCCATCCTGTCCCATTTAAGATTGGCTGAGGGCAGGGCAGGGGTGTGTGTGTATGTGACAGGACCTTAAAAATACTTCTAAAGTTCACAGTCCAAAGGCACAGTCTCACTAAAACACTGAGACCTAATCATAGGACTATAGAATGCTTCCCCTTCCCCCATACCACATTACTAAAGGCTATTTACAGAAGTTCTTTTTACCCGGTGCCCTGCTTTCGACAAAAATTACAAGGTATACTAAAAGTCAGATTGAAGGGATAGGGCAAGCATCATAACTGGACTCAGATTATGGCAGGAATGTTAGAATTATCAGACCAGGAATTTAAAACAACTGGCTAATCTGCTAAGGACTCTAATGGAAAAGATAGACAACATGCAAGAACAGATGAGTAATGTAAGCATAGAGATGGGAATTCTAACAAAGACTCAGAAAGAAATGCTAGAGATCAAAAACATTGTAACAGAGATGAAGAATGCCTTTAGCTTGCTAGTAGACTGGACAGCTGAGGAAAAGAATCTCTGAGCTTGAAGGCATGTCAATAAAAACTTCCCAAACTGCAAAGCAAAGAGGAAAAAGGCTGAAAATAAGGGAACAGAGTATCCAAGAACAGTGGGACAATTACAAAAGGTGTAACATACCTGTAATGGTAATACCGGAAAAGAAAAAAAAAAAAAAGAGTTAAAGGAACAGAAGGACTATTTGATGCAATAATGATTGAGAATTCTCAAATTAATGTCAGACATCAAACCACAGATCCAGGAAGCTCAGAGAACACCACCAAACAGGGTAAATGCCCCAAAACTACACCAGGCAAACCATTTTCATACTGCAAAAAATCAAAGATAAAGAATGTCCTTAAGGAAGCCATAGATTAAAAATAAATAAAGACGTACACCTTACCTACAGAGGAAGGAAGATAATAATTACATCTACCTTCTCCTCAGAAACCATGCAAGAAAGAAGAGAATGGAGTGAAATATCTAAAGAGTTGGGGGGAGGGGGAAACACCAACCTAGAATTCTGTATCCTGAGACATTACCCTTCAAAACTGAAAGAGAAATAGAACAAACAAACAAAACAAAACAAAACAAAAAAATTGAGGGAATTTGTTACCAGGATACCTGCTGTACAAGAGATATTCAAAGAAATTCTTCAGAGAGAAGGAAAATTATCTAAGTCAGAAACTGAGATCTACATAAAGAAAGGAAGAACATTAGAGAAGAAATAAGTGAAAATAAAGCCTTTTATTTTTCTTATTCTTCATTGGTCTAGCAGATAACAGTTTGTTCAAAATAATAACAGTAACAGTGTATTGGATGATTATAACTTGTATATAAGTGAAATGAATGGCAGAAATGATACAAGAATTGGAGGGAAGAATTGGGAATACTTTGTTATTATAATGTCCTTGCACCACCTGTGAAGCAGTAGTGTTATTTGAAAGTGGACTTGGATTAGTTGTAAATGTATACTGCAAACTCTAGGAAAACCACTAAAAAACTACAAAAATAAGTATAATTGATACGCTAAGAAAAAAGAGAAAGTGGAATCATATACAATACCCAGTTAAAACCAAAAAAGGCATTTTTAAAAGTAGAAAACAAAAATAGGAACAAAGAACAAGAGCAACAAATAGAAAACAGTAATAATATGGTAGACTTTAATCCAACTATATCAATAGTCACTTTTTTAAACATCAGTGGTCCAAATACACCAATTAAAACACAGAGATTTGATGGAAAAAACATAGCATGCTAACACTAACCAAAAGAAAACTAGAGTAGCTATATTAATTTCAGACATAGCAGACTTCAGAGCAAGGAGCGTTATCAGGGTTAAAGAGGGACATTGCATACTGAGAAAGGGGTCAATTCTCCAAGAAGATATAACAATTCTTAATGTGTATGTGCCTACCAACAGTGTCAAACTACATGAAGCAAAACCTGATAGAACTCAAGGAAAAACAGGTGAATCCACTATTATAGTTGGAGACTTCAATGCCCCCTCTCAGAAATGCACAGATCCAGCAGGCAGAAATTCAGTAAGGACATAGTTGAACTCAACAGCACCATCCATCAACTGGATGTAATTGACATCTATAGACTACTTCATCCAACAACAGAACCCACATTCTCCCCAAGTTCACATGGAACATTCAGCAAGTTGGTCACATTCTGGGCCATAAAACAACAAATTTAAAAGAATAGAAATCATGCAATATCTGCTCTCAGACCACAATGGAATTAAACTAGAAATCAAAAGCAGAAAGATAGCCAAAAAAATCCCAAAATATTTGAAAAAGACAAGCTGTAGACTGGGAGAAAATCTTTGTAAAAGATATATCTTTGTAAAAGATGTATCTGGACTTTTTAATAAAAGATATATGAGGACTGTGACCAAAATTTAAAAAAAAAAAAACCCTTAAAATTCAACAGTAAGAAAACTAACAGCCTGATTTAAAAGTGGACAAAAGATCTGAATAGACGGCTCACCAAAAAAGATGTACAAATGGAAAATAAGCATATTAAAGGATGCTCAATACTATATGTCATTAGGAAACTGAAAATTAAAACAACAATGAGATATCACCACAGCTATCAGAATGGCAAAAACCCAAGACACTTGCTGGCGAGGCTGTGGAGCAACAGGAACTTTCATTCGTTGCTGGTGGGAATGCAACACAATATTTTCGGTAGGAATGCAAAATGCCATTAGGAATGCAAAACTTTGGAAGACAGTTTGGCAGTTTCTGACAAAACTGAACCATACTCTTACCATATGATGGAGCAGTTGTGCTCCTTGGTATTTACCCAAATGAGTTGAAAACATGTCCACACAAAAACCTGCACGTGGAATCACCATATGATCCAGCAATTCCACTTTTAGGTATGTACCCAAAGAATTGAAAGCAGGATCCTGAAGAGATACATATATAGTCGTGTTCATGGTAGTATTATTATTCACAATAGCCAAAATGTGGAAGAAACCCAAGTGTCCATTGACAGATGAATGGATAAACAAAATGTGGTATAGGGCTTCCCTGGTGGCGCAGTGGTTGGGAGTCCGCCTGCCGATGCAGGGCGCACGGGTTCGTGCCCCAGTCCGGGAGGAAACCCGCATGCCGCGGAGCAGCTGGGCCCGTGAGCCATGGCCGCTGGGCCTGCGCGTCCGGAGCCTGTGCTCCGCAACGGGAGAGGCCACGGCGGTGAGAGGCCCGCGTACCGCAAAAAAAAAAAAAAATGTGGTACAGACATACAATGGAATATTATTCAGCCTTGAAAATGAAGGAAATTCTGGCATACATTACAGCATGGATGAATCTTGAGGATGTTATGCTAAGGGAAATAAGCCAGACACAGAAGGACAAATACTGTGATTCTGCTCACAAGAGATACTTAGAGTTGTCAAAATCATAGGGACAGAAAGTATAGAGTGCTGGTTGTCAGGGGCCGGAGGAAGGGGAATGGGAATTTACTCTTTAATGGGTATGGAGTTTCAGTTTTACAAGACGAGAAGGGATTTGAAAATGAGTGGTGGTGGTGTTTGCACCACAATATGAATGTCCTCAATACCACTAAACTGTACATTTTTAAATGGTTAAGATGGTACATTTTCTGTCATGTGTATTCTGTCACAGTAAAAATAAATAAATAAATAAATAAAACCTGTACATGTACATTTACAGTACCTTTATCCATAATTGTCAAAAATTGGAAGGAACTAAGATGTCCTTCAGTAGGTAAATGGATAAATAGGGGTGCAGCAAACAAGGAAATGTTTTTTAGTGCTAAAAAGAAATGAGGCATCAAGCCAAAAAAAGACCTGGAGGAACCTTAAATGCATATTACTAAGTGAAAAAGCCCAACCTGAAAAGGCTACATACTCTATGATTCCGACTATATGACATTCTGGAAAAGGTAAAATTCTGGAGACAGTCAGTTGCTAACGGCAAGGGGAGAGGGAGGGATGAATAGGTGGAATGCAGAGGATTTTCAGGGCAATATAACTATTCTGTATGATACTACAACAGACGCATGTCATTTCATTATACATTTGTCAAAACCCATACAACATGCAACACCAAGAGTGAGCCCTAATTAAACTATGGAGTTTGGGTGACACGGATGTGTCAGTGTAGGTTCATCAAATGTGACGACAAATACGTTTACTGGTCATTTAAGTGGGGCAAAGGAAATATCCTTTTAAAACTCAAGCAAACTAGGTGTTTGTCTTGTAAACTGTCGGAGGAAATAAGCTGTAATTCTTAAAAATGTGACCAATATGCCACTCTGGCAGGGATGCTGATAGTGGGGGGGCCGTGCACGTGTGGGGAGGAGGGTTATGGGAACTCTCTGTACTTTGTGCTCAGCTTTGCTTTGACCCCGAAACTGCTCTAAAAATAAGAGTCTATTTTTAAAAAACAGTAATGAAGAACTATAGCAAAAACTCAGTTTGTAATCAGAATGTTACGAAATGTTTTATCTAGATTCTCTCAGATCTCTTTGTAACAATTCACATCTCCCACCCATTCCTCCTTGAAACTCTTGGCTCTTTGTACCATGCCGTCCTGGGTCTGCCTCACTCTGTTAGGGCACCTTCTCTGTCCTTACCCACCGAAGCTCCTGCTTTCTCTCCTAGACTTGCTGTAGGCACACCCCTCCGGGGTTCTCCTCAGGCATCCTTCTCTCTGAACCCACTCTCAGTTTTCAGTTACGAAGACCTATATGCACATGACCCCCACATCACCAGGCAGCTCTGAACCGTCCACCACCAAACGCCAGCCAGACCTCACCCTGCCCCGGGACACCTCCGGGCGCCTGGAACTTGCCACATCTGAAGTTCATTTTCAAAACTAGCATCTATTCTGCCAAGATGAACGTGGTTCTCTCTGACTCCCAGGCTTGGAGCCTCCTTTCATTACACCTTCTCTCTGGATCCCCGCATCCAATCAGCCACCAGCTTCTGTGTATTCCTCCATGTGTTTCTTTCTTGCTAACCCTGCCATCACCTCTGGAAGACAAGCCCTCTGTGCCTTCCACCTGGCATTTCTCCTTCATCCTGCAACCCATCTTCCTGCCTCAAGTCTTCCCTTCATTTTTTCATGCTTTAATCTGAAACAAAATCTGTTTTCTTCAAAATGTCTTTCCGTACAGGTTCCCTCTGTCTGCAGGAGCCTGTGTACTTGGGTCCCTGCCTTGAACTACACTGCCCACAAGGTCTCCCCCCACCATGAACCTCTTTGCAGCCAGCACCTGGCATCTACCACATATGGCCTAAGTTTTAGTTACCTTCCTACCAGTGTCTGCACTCCCTTAACTAGACTTTAATGGCAGAACAAGTGCTTGTGGGTTACTTGAAAATGCCCACAAATAGAGTAGGGCACCAACCCACAGCATCCCCAGGGGCCCAGACAGCATTCTTCTGCTTCTCAGTGGTATCATTATTAATAATATTGTCATTATTTACAATAACAAGTGTTAATGAGGATGGACCACATGTAAAATCACAGGCCAGAGGAGGCCACTGACCATCAATTATTGTCTCTGTTGTACCTTCCTGCTCATTCATTTCTTCATTTCCAACAACGGCCCTACTTAGGTGAAGGGGGGAGTAAATTAGGAGTTTAAGATTAACATATACACACTCCTATACATAAAACAGATAACCAAAAAGGACAGGGAACTACACTTGATATTTTGTAATAACCTATAAGGGAAAAGAATCTGAAAAGGATTTTATGTGTGTGTGTGTGTGTGTGTGTGTATCTTTTTAGTACATATATATATATATATAAAATCTGAATCACTGTGCTGTACACCTGAAACTAACACAACATTGCAAATCAACCATACTCCAATTTGAAAAAAAAAAAGGCCCTATTTAGGTTTCTGAACCTATTTTTCTCTCCACATGCTGTTTATTCAGTCCTAGCATTTCTAACAAGTGCTTGCCTTTGAGCCTCCACTTTATGTTCTCTCTCAGTCACCATCCCCTACGTCCAGGTGCCAGCTGTTCACTGCCACCAGCCTGTTTCATCTAATTCTACTCTGTTGGCTTCAACCTTCCCAACCCTGAACATGTGAGATAATACATCCCTGCTCTTGACTGTGAACTTTTATTACCTTTAAAAATATACATATGTATACATACAGAAAGTTGTCCACCCATCATTCTAAAGGAAAGGCCTTTTTGTTTCGGAGGTTTTGGTTTTTGTTTTTTGACAGGTAACTTGAGAATATAGGACACGTCTATACTGAAAATCTAAATTCCAGTTCAAAGGCCTTGTCCTCCAAGCAGTTATGCTTCCAGTGGAGGTACTGATCTCCCAGATAGCTTTCACTTTACAAATGGGTGCATTTGTATATATTTCCTCATCATCTTTTTGTCAGTTTGTTCACTTATTTAAAATACAATTACTGGGCTTCCCTGGTGGCACAGTGGTTAAGAATCTGCCTGCCAATGCAGGGGACACAGGTTCAATCCCTGGTCCAGGAAGATCCCACATTGCCACGGAGCAACTAAGCCCATGCGCCACAGCTACTGAGCCCACATGCCACAACTACTGAAGCCCGTGCACCTAGAGCCCGTGCTCTGCAATGAGAGAAGCCACCACAACGAGAAGCCCGCGCACCACAATGGTGCCAAACACAGCCAAAAATAAAATAGATAAAATAAAATAAAAAAAAATACAGCTACCGTTTTAATGCACAACAAGGGGCTTCCCTGGTGGCGCAGTGGTTGAGAGTCCACCTGCCGATGCAGGGGACACGGGTTTATGCCCTGGTCCGGGAAGATCCTACATGCCGCGGAGCGGCTGGGCCCGTGAGCCATGGCCGCTGAGCCTGCGCGTCCAGAGCCTGTCGGAGCCTGTGCTCCGCAACGGGAGAGGCCACAACAGTGAGAGGCCCCCGTACTGCAAAAAAAAAAAAAAAATGCACAGCAAGAAAAATAGGTATGCACACTAAAATGGTACTAGTAGCTATCTATGAAAGGTAGACTTATCAGTGACTTGTTTTATTCTTCATATTTTTACTTTAAACTTTCCCTACCCATATAAGTGTAGCTCATCAAATGCAAAAAAAATGCTAAAAATCCAAGACATGGGACTGGAAAACATAAAGTTTCTATAGGCTGCTATGTACAGACTCAGTTTTTGTTTTGTTTTTTAAAATAAATTTATTTATTTATTTTTGGCTGCGTTGGGTCTTCGTTGCTGCGTGCAGGCTTTCTCTAGTTTCGGTGAGCGGGGCTACTCTTCATTGAGGTGCTCGGGCTTCTCACTGTGGTGGTTTCTCTTGCTGTGGAGCACGGGCTCTAGGTGTGTGGGCTTCAGTAGTTGTGGCATACCAGCGTAGTTGCTCTGAGGCATGTGGGATCTTCCCAGACCAAGGCTCAAACACGTGTCCCCTGCATTGGCAGGTGGATTCTTAACCACTGTGCCACCAGAGAAGTCCCCAGACTCAGTTTTAATAATGCCTCTTAGGTTCTAACATAGGATGATTTTTTTAAAAAGATTTTTTTGATATGGACCATTTTTAAAGTCTTTATTAAATTTTTTACAATATTGCTTTTGTTTTTTTTTTTTTTGCTTTTGTTTTATGTTTTGGTTTTCTGGCCACGAGACATGTGGGATCTTAGCTCCCCTGCCAGGGATTGAACCCACATCCCCTGCATTGGAAGGCAAAGTCTTAACCACTGGATCGCCAGGGAAGTCCCCATAGGATGATTCTTAAAAGCTTTTTCCTTGAGGACAGATCAAGGTGAGAAATCTCTTTATCTCACTGCACATCCCAGTTATCAAGCTCCAAAGCCCCCCAGGTGGGATGCAGAAACCGTGTTGTCAGAGCACAGCCCCTGAGACCTCCCCACTCCCAGTCCTCTTGGGTTCGTCTGTCACGTGAGCCATCCCTACAATTAAGACGAGTCACCCATCTGTATTGGGTGATGGAAGTCCCTACTAGAATTTCAAAACACTTTGCCAGGCTTCAATAAATTTGCTGGCAATTCCCAATTTCAGACATTTCAATTTTAGGCATTTGGAAGCCAGAAAGCCCTTCTCTCTAAGAAGAAAGAGAAATCCACACCTACATGGTGCTGACTTGCTCAGAGTTCCAACAGCAGCACCAATGAGGCATGGAGCACAGGGCTTGGAGCCCAGATGTGATCAGCACTCTCAACTAAACCTTCTTGGCTGACACAATCCTCTGACTCACTTCAGTATCACCCAGCCCTGGGCACACCCCAGTGCAATTACCTGTTAAAAGCATTTCTGTCACTTCCCCGCCTCCGCCCCATAGCTGTTTGACTTCCATCCAGTCCTGCAGGGCTCTGAGTTGAGCTCTTTACTGAGTCTCTGCAATGGCATCCCTAAATGTGTATCTTACATTCAGGTACACAGACAGCATTCCTGGTCACGCCCAAGCAGCAGCTGCTCCTAAATGCATGACTGCAGTTCAGTGTCCCATGGACTGGCCATGTCATCTTTAAGTATCATATGCAACCTTGTCCCTTACCTATGAACTCCCAGGCCTCCCCTTCAGAGCAGCATCGGGTTGCCCACCTTCTCCCCACCAGCATTGCAGCTTTCTGATTGACCCACCTGTGTCTTGACCAGGCAGGGGAGGAGCTGCTGCTGCCCCATCTTCCCACCCATTTTAGGTTACCCTGGTCTGATCTTCTCAGTGCCCCTTTGGCTGTGGGGGCTTGAAAGTGACACCTCCAAGTCATGGTCACTATCCTCCTACCTGCTTAATGTAACACATACACAAACACACAAACTTCAGAATGTTATTCCACAGGAGGTGTATAAGACCACGGGGTTAGAAAGACCTCAAGAGGTTATCTGGATCGTTCTCCAGCCTTTGTTCACTCACTCATTCACTCGTTCATTTACTCATCCACTCTTCATTCATTCCTTCCTTCATTAATTCATTTAGTCATTGAACAAAATTGTGCTACATGGTACCAGGCCCTGAGGGTTCAGTAGCACTGCAACCAAGATCCTTAATGTGGTAGACTCAACACCCATTGTTTGGTTTTGTTTGGGGCACAGTATGCACTCCCCCTTTTGTTGACAATGGCTCCTAGATATCCTTTTGGGGAGCCACTTGTCCCCCATTCACAGTCCACAGAGTTTCGAGGGGGCTAACAACGCCCCCTGGTAGAGCCCTTGGGTGGGGACAGGCACACAACCCAGAATCTCTGACCAATCAGAGACACAGTGACTGGTCTAGGGCAGTGATTCTCAAACATTCTGGTCTCAAGACCTCTTTACACTCTTAAAAATTATGGAGAACCCCAAGAGCTTTGATTATCTGAGTTATAAATATTTACTGTATTTGGCAATTAAAATGAGGGAATTTTAAATATTTACGTATTTATTGTACTGACCCAATAGTCATGTGAATGAATGGAGTAGCATGGGGCAGGGGTGGAGGCCATGCATGGGCCCAACAGCCTGGCCTCCGTCTTGCCAAAGCTGATCTGGCCACCGGCAGCAAAACGAGCCAACGCTGGGCTCCAAGGTGGCACCTTCCCTCAAGGAGACCAGCCAGAGCCTTGGGAGAAACTATATGGCACCCTTCTATGCGGTGTGATTCCTCTTGACAGAACTGACATATGCTAATGCGAATTTGCCTTTCTTGCTCACAGACCCTCAGTTAGCACCCCTATCGAACGGCTCCAGAGTTCTGATCCACATTCTCACAGCCCTCATAACACTGCAGCCCACAAACAATCAGCAGCACCCCCCCTTTACAACAAAGAGATGTGGCAGAGGGCACCTGACCAGGGGACCCACTGGTCTCTTACATATCACATCACCCAGAAGCGGCTGGCCTAACAGAGGGACAGAATTATCTGCTGGAGGAACAGCTGAGCAGACAGTTAGGATGCAGTGCATCCTGCAGGACACTGTACACATGCTAAACCAGTGACCAGTGTATACTGATTTGTCCCCAGTACAAAAAAAACATGGATCCAGAAACCAAGGGATGTGAGCAGGATTGGCTCCACTTATTACCACATGGGAAAGTTCTGCTTCTCATTCCTGCATCTCTGAGCTCTGCAGTTTAGCAGGTTCTGGCTCTTTAAGGGGGATAAACTTGCTGTTGGACACAGCAAGAGTCCCACTGAACTTTCAACCATATCTGCCACCAGGGAACTTTGTACACCTTACACCAAGGGACCGAAAGGTGAGGAGGAGATCTCCACCACATCTGTGGTGCAGTAGGAGCTGAGAGTTAGGATTTGGAGGACTTCAGAATGTAGAGGATGATGGAAGCCATGGTCTTGGATTAAAGAAAAAAAAAAGAAAGAAAGAAAAGGGGATAATCCATTTGTCTTCGAAGTCCATCGGATAAGGAGAGGGCAACACTTTCTTCCTGGCAGCAGTTCCCTTCTTTAGAGCTTAAATCCCTCACAGTGTAATATAATTATTTCTTCTCTGGTTCTTTCATAAAACATTTTGCATCCTTAATGATAGTAAACCCCTCCCTCAATCTTTTAGGACAAAATAATCTCTGATCCCTTTATTTTTTTTCCTAAGCAAGATCAAAATTTTATTTAAGAAACATACCTAGATAAGTTAAAAATTAATTCCAGGACACGACTTCAGAGTTCCAGGAATCAGCGAAGCTCAACAGGCATGAGCACTGCCTGGGTGACCTTTTTTTTTTTTTTTTTTTTTCCCCAGTCCATGTTGTCAACAACCAGCACAGATGGTGAGCTTTTCCCAGGGCCATGCTTTGCAGAATGTTTCCATGATTTTATTATTTCAAAGTTGAAAAAGAGCAAGGATTATGTGTCCCCTTAAAGAACAAAACCAAGCATCTTAAGTAGAAACCAACCCCCCTCTTTGTAAGACCATGTGCTGTGTATCCATCTGAAGGTATTAGAGGCAGTGAGAGGGTAGGGGTCAACGTGTCACCACAGAGTGGACCAAATGCTGAACCAGAAGCTGAGATTCACCCCAGGACGTCCCCCAAGCATGGCCCTGGCTTGGTCAGTCCTCTCAGTGTTAGTTGCTCATTGCAAAGTGAAAGGATTAGGCTAAACGACAGTGGTGTTCTCTTGAAGTCAAGAAATTCCATGCTATGGTGTGTTTCCTTATGATTCCATGTTTGCAAGTAGGCTTCCCCACCCAATAGTAAATCTTCAGGGCAGACACGTGGAATTGATTTCCCTTTTTCCACCCACATAGCACAACATACATTTATCTCTGATAGTGGCCCTCAAACTTGCCGGGCTTCAGAATCACCTGTAGTAATTTATGATGTCCTAGGGTTGTAGATGCCTCAGCCTTTTGACCAGATGTTTGGGTTTGATCTGCGATGAGGCCCAAGAATTTGCATTTCGACCCATTTTCCAGGTGATTCTAATGCAGGTGGCCCAGCACCACATTTGAGATTGGCCATTGCACACAGTGAGTACAAAATACACATTGCTGAACGACTAACAATTGTGATATCTGTCATTTTCTCCATTGGGCTTATTTTCTGGATGTGCTTCTTCAATACTGCTGCCTTTTAAAGCTTTAAAAATCATTTCCTTATGATGAATAAGTGATGATGATGATTATTATTTGAATTGGGAGATGATTGTGATTTGTTCTGATTTGCCATTCCAGATTTTTTTATATTATCAAGTACTAGGGAAATAAAATGAATTTTCAATAGCTAAATAACATCATTTTCTCTCATCTTTCATTCTCTGAAACTCTGACAAGTCAGATAAGTATATTTTAAAGAATAGCTAATATCTGTTCATTTATTTTTATTTCAAGTGACATTTCAGCAAAAATGCAATAATATAAAATGATTTCACTTATCTAATGTTTTCATAATTAAGTTACAAAATGATTCCCTTTTGCCTTTAAATGACTGAGGAATTTTTTGGTTTTGTTTTTGCTTTTTTTTAAAACTCAATCTCAGAGGTACTGCTCCAATGTAAAACTTTGTAGTACCTCATTTGACCATTTAAAAAGTATAGCTTGTAAAGCAGTGTTTAGATTTTCATAGCATTAGAATATTCTGCATGAAAATGCAATAAAGTCATAATAGGAGACAGGACAGAGGGTGGAAACAGTGCCTGGGACAGGTGTTAGGTGTCACAGTGTGAGACATAAACCAAGCCTGGGCCACCACAGGAGCTTCATCTGGCCTCTTGCTTTCAGTCTTGTTCCTTCACTCATTCTCCACCCAGGAGCCAGAGAAGCCTTTTAAAACATAAATCTGTGGGCTTCCCTGGTGGCGCAGTGGTTGAGAGTCCGCCTGCCGATGCAGGGGACACGGGTTCGTGCCCCGGTCTGGGAAGATCCCACATGCCGCGGAGCGGCTGGGCCCGTGAGCCATGGTCGCTGAGCCTGCGCGTTCGGAGCCTGTGCTCCGCAATGGGAGAGGCCACAACAGTAAGAGGCTCGCGTACCGCAAAAAAAAACAAAAAAAAAACAAAACAGAAATCTGCTTACACTTCTGTTACGGGCTGAATTATGCTCCCTCCTCCCCAATTCCTCCATTGAAGTCCTAACGCCCAGGACCTCAAGAATATGACTGTATTTGGAGACGGGGCCTTTAAAGAGGTAATTAAGGTAAAACGAGGTCATGAGGGTGGGCCCTAATCCAATATGACTGGTGTCCGAAGAGGACATAAGGACACAGACACACACAG
This sequence comes from Stenella coeruleoalba, assembly GCF_951394435.1. Classification (NCBI taxonomy): domain Eukaryota; kingdom Metazoa; phylum Chordata; class Mammalia; order Artiodactyla; family Delphinidae; genus Stenella; species Stenella coeruleoalba. The sequence goes on along the minus strand of NC_137164.1, from coordinate 9,191,448 downwards.
AGGAAAGACCATGTGAGAACAAAGGGAGAAAATAGCCATCTACAAGCCAAGGAGAGAGGCCTCGGGAGAAACTAATCCTGCTGACAACCTGATCTCAGACTTGCAGCCTCCAGAACCGTGAGATTAAGCCTCCCAGTCTGTGGTATTTTGTTATGGCAGCCCGAGCACACTAATACAGTCTCTCTCTCTCTCTCTCTCTCTCTCTCTCTCTCTCTCACACACACACACACACACACACACACACACACAAACAAATACTCCACCCCCACTACCGCCACATTTCCTTTAAGAACCTCCAGCATCTCCCATTTCCCTTAGGATGGAGACCCATACACTGATCTCAGCCTATGAGGCCCTGCGTGTGGGCCCTGCCAGGCCTCCATTCAGCCGCTGGACACTTTGCATCTCTGTTTGCAGCCATGATGTTCTTCCTGTGACGTATCCCTCACTCTCCAACACCTTGCACAGGTTCTTCCTCTGCCCAGAACACTCTTTCCCCCACCCCCTCCCACCCGGTCAGCTTCTAACAGTCCTTCAATACCAGCTTGAACGTCCTTCTTTACGAGCTCCATCACAGACACTTTCACCACAGCAGACCCTTCTATAAACTCTCATGGTCCTTAGACATTTCCTCCATGATTATATAGACTTTTTCCTCCATGTACAGACTTAAAAATTTTTTTATATGCATTTGTCTGATTATGTTATTCATGAGCTCTAAGAGGGCAGGGACCATGTCTCTTTTGCTCCCTATTGAATTCCCAGGGCCTCAAAGAGGGCCTGGCACATAGTAGGTGCTCAACCAATAATTGTTGAATCAATGAATTTATACCTACTGCTGGTCTTGTGGAAATGGATGGGTCAGAGTGTACAATGGAAAGGGGACTAGTTAACAACTCTAGGTATAGAAGGAGCTCCATCAATGGCTGAAAGCTGACCTTAGAAACAACTCCCCTCTATTTGCAAGATGATCTTTAGTTACCAGAACTAGCAATTACTGATTTCACTCCACTGCCGATACAGACGCTAAACACCCAACTGGCCCTCAGCTGGGCAATGGGAGGCCCTGCATTCACCCTGACCTTGACTTTGACACCATTTCCTATGACCTCTACCCCTCTAAAAATCAAGGTTCCCCAGAATTCCCCAACCCTGTCATCCTTTGGCCACTTGCTTGCCTTCTGGCCACTTGTTCTCCAAGCCCTACCCCTCCCTCCTATCCCCTTAGGAAGCAGTTTTTCTTGTGAACTTGTCATTATTCTCAAACCTGGCAGAGCATGACAATCACACAGAGCCATTTTAAGAGCAACATTCCTGGGCCCCAGCCCCAAAGATTACCAAGTTCACCTGGAAAGATAGCATCATCTGTTGCCATGTGTTCTTAAGTGATGAGCCACACTATCTTGGCCTCTCTCAGTGTTAGAGTAAATTTATTTGAGTGGTTGAACTAGCTTAACTGTTTTCCAAACAGTGGCCTGGGATGATATGAAATTTGATAACACCGTGTAAGGTCCTAGCTGTATGATGACAAGTAGCATGTGTGCTGCGGCTCATAGTTGACAGATTCCTCCTTAGCCCTCCACTCGTTTGCTTCTCCCAACCCTGTGAAGGCAGGAGAGAGAGCACAGCCAAAAGGCCTCGTCATGGGCAGAGACACCGTGGTTAAGTTCCTTGCCGGGGTTACATATTAGAAACGGCAATTGTGCCACAGGTCAAACCTCTAAGCGCACGGAGCAGAAGTGGTCACTACCTGGCATCCACAGCCCTTCTCTCTGCCATTAAAACCACTACCTAATGCTTTCTGAATTCCGAATGAAAGCTGAGGTGAAATCAACACAGCCTAATAGCAATGCATTTAATAATTATTTCTTAAATGTCTCCTGAGTGCGGGCGCTCATCTAGAAGCTCAGTGACGCGGCAGTAGCAAAGCACATCAGGACCTCACTCACACAGCACGCTTTCTGATGGGCAGAGCCCAGGTTGGCTGCCCCTTTCAGAGAAGGCTGATTGGATGCCCAAATTCATGACAGTAATGAAATGGATACTAAGAACATCTCTGTTTGAAAAGCATTTCTTTAAATAGGTTATCCTTAGGCTAATACACAAAATACACATTTCCACTAAAACCAAATAACCAGAAACATTTTTAAGGCATGGTTTTACTACTGCCTTGTAACCCCAGAGGAAAAGAAATACAAGACAGAAAGACTGAAGGGGATTTTTTTTTTTTAATTTCTAGACCACTTGTCACCTCTGTGCCATGTGCAAACCACTTCACCTCTTCCTGCCTCAGTCTCCTTACCTGCAAGATGAGAACTACAACAGCACCTATCCCAAGGTGTTAATGGAAAGAACAAATGAACTAACAGCTCCAAAGCACCCAGGACAGTGTTGGACACACAATACGCCAACCCCTGAAGCCCCGGTTATTTCCATTCAAGTCATGTTTCAAAGGCATTTCTTTCACCTGTGAATGCTGGATTTTATCTTCTACTTCTCACATCCTCTTAGGTTGCCTTTCTGCCGTCCCTGAAATTCACAATCACTCCCAATTTAATATACACCATGAATTTAATTAAAGTTCTGTTAGCATCTACCTCTTCTAGACCATTGAGGAGGCTGTTAGATAAAATGTAATAAAGGTCCCTCGAGCAGCCCAGCAGACATTGCTATTAATCATTGTTTACTTCTCCACAGCCTGTGTTCATACTGGATGGCCATTTCCAAACCCAGCTGAATAAACTCAGCTAATATGACTTTATTTTTTTTAATGGTGTCAAGCACCTTTCAAAAGCAATGGTACATAGTGGTGCTGAGTGGAAGCCCTGGCTTCTCCCCTAACCTGGGCTGGCACGGTTGAGGATGGATTTGAGCACCTGTGGGCAGAGATGTTCCCTCCTCGATACTCTCCCTCCACCATTCACGCCCCCTTCCCATGCACACAAATGAAAATCTCTCAAACTCCACTGTTAGAAATCCTGTCCTTGAACAATCTCTTCTCAAAAATCTTCCCAGCTACCCTGGAAAGGGTGATAGAGGAAGTGCATATTGTTATTAATGTCTTTAAATTACTTCTGGAACAAGGAAATTGATAAACTAAATATATCTCATTCCAAACGGACTCCAGTCCTATTCCTCTGGGCCCACCAGGCCAGGCCCCCCATGACAAGACTGAGTGCAGCCTGCCTGTGTGTGGCTGTGCAGGGAGTGGACATGAAGGGAAGGCAAAAAAAGGGGGCACCAGGTGGAGAGGGTCACATTGAACACAACCTCCTCTCTTTCCCCAGAGCTGACTGATCCAACACTGCCTCTTTCTGCAACCCACACCCCAGCCCAAAGTATCCGCTACAACCCCAGCAGACTGGTCACAGCTGAGTTTATAAACACCTGCTCCCTCTCACCTTCTCAAGGGTCTGTGAGGTGTTTATACGTGGTTTAGAGGTATACAGTTCAGGGCTTGAAGGCAAATGATCCGGGTTCTAGCCCTGACTTCAGCACTTCCTATCAATTTCCTCACCTTGAACATAAAAGTAGTAACTGCTACTGCAAAGAGCTGTGGTAAAGATTCAGAGGGATTCTATACATGATGTCACTCAAACCTCACTGCTGCTAGGAGAGAAAATTAGGTTATGCTGACAGGGAATTTTTCAGAGAACAAAGAGAGTGAAATTTAGTGAATCTGTCAATTTGTGTACCTTTGATGGTTTCGGTTTAAATCATACTCTGATCTTAAATAACAGCCAGAAAGGACCTGTGAGGTCCTCTGGCCCAATGTCTTACTCTAATCAGGAAGCCCTGACAGTTTTGCTACTCAAAGTGTGGTGCTTGGACCACAGCATCAATACCACCTGGGAGCTTTTAGAAATGCAGACCCTTGGGTCCCACCATCAATCTACTCACCTCATTCAAGAATCTGAATTTTGACAAGATGATTTGTATGCATATTAAAGTTTAAGATCACTGCCCTACATAATACCCTTTATAGATGGTCTGAGAATCAATAGCTTAACAAAGCCATAGTGTGTGTGTGTGTGTGTGTGTGTGTGTGTGTGTGTGTGTGTGTGTGTGTGTGTGTGTGTGTGTGTGTGTGTGTGCGCGCGCGCGCGCTTGTAGGGGAGGGTGCCCAGGGATTAGAGCATTCAAATGTCATAAAACTCCTTTCCAGAAGCAACGAACTTTTGAGTGGGCTATTCTAAAAATGAAGAGAGAGTTCATACATATGTAAATTCTCATCTTCTTTATTTTGACCTTGAACCAAGCTGATTCTTATTTTCCTCCTTTCTGCTCTCTGAGTCACTTGATTTTCCCTGTTTGTTTTGTAATTCCTCTTTGGGGAATTGGGCACTTCAGTGCCAGGAGGGATTAATATTTATCCCATTTTCAACCCAGTTTCTGGATAGGTGGCAGTTTGTTCAGCCCCAGGACTGCCTGCAGAGGTGGGTGTGGATGAAGACCCATGCATACCAGGACTTGTGAACCTGTGAGTTTAAGTTCAACCAAAACAGAGGGTAGAGTACAATCTAGGTTCCCCTTGGTCTCCAGTTTTTGCACTGCCATCTGACAAACACTGGCCTGCAAAATCCAAAGATGCACTGCCCTTCAGTGGCTTCACTGGAAGAAGATTCAGGAGAGCCTGAAACCCCCTCCTGGCTCCTTTAAGGCTTTTTCCAGGCTCGTCCTCTGCAAGATGCCCAACCACAGATTTCCACTTTCCTGAATCCCTCTCAATTACATATGTTCTCAGATTTAAACATATATATATTTCAGAATCACTACAGGTTTTTCAACTAGATTAGAGTTTTCCCAATGAGCAGAAACATGTCTCAACAACTCTGGGGAGGCACCAAGGCGACACTTAGAATCACTAAGAAACTATGTGTCTTGGAGACTTGGACTTCCTGAGCCTCCGTTTCCTCAACTGTGAAACAGAAATAATAATAATTATCATGAGAAGTAAGCAGCAAAAAATGGTTAACACATAGAAAGTACACAGTGAAGACAACTGGCCACAGAAATCAGACAAGCCCGGCACCACCACATCCTCTTCTCTCCCTTCAGTGGAGGAGCAAGAAGGTAGTAGAATGGCTGCTCACATAATACAATATGGGTCCTGGTTTCCTTAGTATCCATCATTGAATTTGTCTTTGTTCATCGAACAATTTGCGTGTCAGTAAGAAGCCTTGAAAATGACCGCAGAGCGCTGGCTGAATGAAAAGTGGGAAATGCCTAATGTAACCCAAGTGACAAATTCTCATTTTCCTGTTCTCTGAAATGCATGAAATTTCCCTGCAAGGTTTGGGTCCCCTTCTATGTGGGAAGAGAATCTGAACGTCAGACAGTGGGGCGGGGGTAGAAGCGAGACGAAGAGAGGATACCTGATGCAGACAGTAAAGTGAATGAGATCGAAGCTAATTAGACGCTTCTGAAATACCCACATCTTCTAAAAACCAGGAGAAAACACGGATGAGCTGCAGCTGGCAGATTGCATCTTGTTGCCTAGCACTGGCTGAAGTGACTGGGAGCTGCCAGGCAACCCATCCTCCTGGGCTCAGTGATCCAGCAAACGCTAGACAGATGCTGTTCCTCCGCTACCCCGCCACCCCTCACAATTCTCTCATCTGTGAGATTCACACCTGATTAATGTTTCCTCTGGACTTCTTTCCGTTTGGATAGGGCACTGCGACGTGCAGCATTGCCCGTGATCAAGTGAGCCTGGCTGCCAACCTAAAGAATGCCTCCCGGCAAAAAAACAAATGACTCTCTAAAAATTAAACTCTTGGAAGATTGAAGCTTGAAACTCTGGAGTGCAGGGCGAGAATCTGAACCATTTCTTGTAGAAATTACCAAATTACCACCTGCATCAAAAGCAGATTTGTCTGGTACTGATGAGAATGCCCTGAGCCAGACTGCAAAGTCACCCAAGTCTATTCTCATCACCCTAAATTATTTGGGGGGAGGGGAGGTGCTTTTCCCTAGCAGGGAGCTTCCTCTAACTGTTTACAGGGTTTAGTCTTTCCAGCAAATCTGCTCCATCCTATGAAAGAGCTGAATGTAAATACAAATGATTGATAACAGCTTACTCTTACCCTAGCCTACTCTCCTCAGGAGTGTTTACATCATAAGGATGCAAGGTAGAATTTCAGGAAGGAGGTAGAGAAAGCCATTTTTTTGTCCTTCTTTCTTCCCTCTCTTCCTTCCTGTTTAACAAAAATCATAATACAACAGTGGTGACCTATTTAGCTGGGCTGCTTACTAGCTCCTACTCTCCAGGAACCTCTGATGATAAAAGATATTAAACTATTCAAGAGAGTATTGTCGATCACACACTATTAAAGAGAATTACTTGCTGTAGTTTTGCCAGATCTCAGGTATATTGGAGCTTTCTGGATTAATGAGATAGAGGTTTTCATTCTGAGCAGGGCATTACTATTTCTCCCTTTCCATTTATTCAGTGTTTATAACTTTTCAAAGTGTTTCCACATCTATTACCCCACTGTTCTATAAACACCTATGCTCTGATGCACATAAGTTAATTACATTGCTTTTCATTTAGGATAGAGAGAGATTGAAGAAAACTGCAGAGCATAGTGGGAATGAACTTCAGTCCACAAACTCAGGTGCAATGGAAATTCCACTCTATTTAGGTCAACTTAATTTGGAATTGAGGCCCATCCCAATGGACTGGAAAAATTCAGTATCAGTCATTTTCACCCTAGAATCCGGGAGGCTTGGGAAGTGCCTGGAAAATGGAGCGAAATTCCCTTACCCCGAGTCTATGGTAGTTACTGTGGTATTCTCAGATCCAAGCTCATGTGGTCCCTTGAAGCTCTTGCCTTCCATCCCACAGGTGAGGCACCAAATCTTTGCTCAGTCCTGGAGTCTGGAGACCTCAAGCCACCACCAACCATCTCCTCTGAGGTCCCTGACACACCTTCACCCTCTGATCTCCAGCCTTTCCTATCCTGAGGGAATCGTCTCTCCTTTGCTACACACAAGACTGCTCTTCTTCTTCACTGCCCCCAAAACGCTCCACCCCCACCAATCTTGAGTTATGCCTTCGATTGCTTAGATTTCAGGAAAATGCAAAAGCAGTAATTTTCAACTGGTTCTTCTTTGAGTTTCATCAATTATTTGTTCTCAAGAATTTGAATCACATGTGACCAACAAGGGCTTAATTTCCAAAATATACAAACAACTCAGTAACAAAAAACAAACAACCCAATCAAAAAATGGGCAGAAGATCAAAATAGACACTTCTCCAAAGAAGACATACAGATGACCAACAGGTACATGAAAAGATGTTCAGCATCGCTAATTATTAGAGAAATGCAAATCAAAACTATCATGAAGTATCACCTCACACCAATCAAAATGGCCATCATTAAAAAGTCTAGAAATAACAAATACTGGAGAGCCTGTGGCGAAAAGGGAACCCTCCTACACTGTTGGTGGGAATGTAAATTGGTGTCGTCACTATAGAAACCAGTGTCGAGATTCCTCAAAAAACTAAAAACAGAGTTGCCATATGACCCAGCAATCCCACTTCTGGGCATGTATCCAGACAAAACTATAATACAAAAAGATACATGCAGCCTATGTTCATAGCAACACCATTCACAATAGCCAAGAAATGGAAACAACGTAAATGTCGATCAACAGATGAACAGATAAGGAAGATGTGGTATATATATACAATGGAATACCACTCAGCCATCAAAAACAATGAAATAATGTCATTTGCAGCAACATGGATAGACCTAGAGATTATCATACTAAGTGAAGTAAATCAGAAAGAGAGACAACTACCATATGATATCACTTATATGTGGAATCTAAAATACGACACAAATGAACTTATCTACGAAACAGAAACAGACTCACAGACATAGAAAACAGACTGGTGGTTGTCAAAGGGGATGGGGGCTGAGGGAGGGATGGATAGGGAGTTTGGGATTAGCAGATGCAAACTACTGATATTATATATAGAATGGATAAACAACAAGGTCCTACTGTATACCACAGGGAGCTATATTCAATATCCTGTGATAAACCATAATGGAAAAGAATATGAAAAAGAATGTGTATATATATATTTGTATAACTGAATGACTTTGCTGTACAGTAGAAATGAACACCACATTGTAAATCAACTATACTTCAATAAAATAATTTTTTTAATTAATTTATTTACTATTTATTTTTGCCTGCATTGGGCCTTCATTGCTGCGTGTGGGCTTTCTCTAGTTGCGGTGAGTGCAGGCTACTCTTTGTTGCGGTGCGCGGGCTTCTCATTGTGGTGGCTTCTCTTGTTGCAGAGCACGGTCTCTAGGTGTGCGGGCTTCAGTAGTTGTTGCTCGCAGGCTCTAGAGCACAGGCTCAGTAGTTGCGGCACACGGGCTTAGTTGCTCCGCAGCATGTGGGATCTTCCCAGACCAGGGCTCAAACCCGTGTCCCCTGCATTGGCAGGTGGATTCTTAACCACTGCGCAACCAGGGAAGCACAACAAAAAAATTTTTAAAGAAGGATTTGAATCACAAATGGATTTGCACTAATGATATTTTTAGAGTGTCTTCACAGAATTTTCATTGAAAACTTTGTATATATATATTTTTTAACATCTTTATTGGAGTATAATTGCTTTACAATGGTGTGTTAGTTTCTGCTTTATAACAAAGTGAATCAGTTATACATATACATATGTTCCCATATCTCTTCCCTCTTGCGTCTCCCTCCCTCCCACCCTCCCTATCCCAGCCCTCTAGGTGGCCACAAACCACCGAGCTGATCTCCCTGTGCTATGCGGCTGCTTCCCACTAGCTATCTATTTTACGTTTGGTAGTGTATATGTCCATGCCAGTCTCTCACTTTGTCACAGCTTACCCTTCCCCCTCCGCATATCCTCAAGTCCATTCTCAAGTAGGTCTGTGTCTTTATTCCCATCGTACCCCTAGGTTCTTCATGACTTCTTTTTTTTTTTTCCTTAGATTCCATATATATGTATTAGCATACAGTATTTGTTTTTCTCTTTCTGACTTACTTCACTCTGTATGACAGACTCTAGGTCCATCCACCTCACTACAAATATCTCAATTTTGTTTCCTTTTATGGCTGAGTAATATTCCGTTCTATATATGTGCCACATCTTCTTTATCCATTCACTGATGATGAACACTTAGGTTGCTTCCATGTCCTGGCTATTGTAAAGAGAGCTGCAATAAACATTTTGGTACATGACTCCTTCTGAATTATGGTTTTCTCAGGGTAAATGCCCAGTAGTGGGATTACTGGGTCGTATGGTAGTTCTATTTTTAGTTTTTTAAGGAAGCTCCATACTGTTCTCCATAGTGGCTGTATCAATTTACATTCCCACCAACAGTGCAAGAGTGTTCCCTTTCCTCCACACCCTCTCCAGCATTTATTGTTTCTAGATTTTTTGATGATGGCCATTCTGACTGGTGTGAGATGATATCACATTGTAGTTTTTTTTGTTGTTTTTGTTTTTTTTTCGTTACGTGGGCCTCTCACTGTTGTGGCCTCTCCTGTTGCGGAGCACAGGCTCCGGACACACAGGCTCAGCAGCCATGGCTCATGGGCCTAGCTGCTCCGTGGCATGTGGGATATTTCCCTGACCGGGACACGAACCCACGTTCCCTGCATCAGCAGGCAGATTCACGACCACTGTACCACCAGGGAAGCCCTCTCACTGTAGTTTTGATTTGAATTTCTCTAATGATTAATGATGTTGAGCATTCTTTCATGGTTTTGTTGGCAATCTGTATATCTTCTTTGGAGAAATGTCTATTTAGCTCCTCTGCCCATTTTTGGATTGGGTTGTTTGGTTTTTTGTTACTGAGCTGCATGAGCTGCTTGTAAATCTTGGAGATTAATCCTTTGTCAGTTGCTTCATTTGCAAATATTTTCTCCCATTCTGAGGGCTGTCTTTTGGTCTTGTTTATGGTTTCCTTTGCTGTGCAAAACCTTTTAAGTTTCATTAGGTCCCATTTGTTTATGTTTGTTTTTATTTCCATTTCTCTAGGACGTGGGTCAAAATGGATCTTACTGTGATTTATGTCATAGAGTGTTCTGCCTATGTTTTCCTCTAAGACTTTGATAGTGTCTAGCCTTACATTTAGGTTTTTAATCCATTTTGAGTTTATTTTTGTGTATGGTGTTAGGGAGTGTTCTAATTTCATTCTTTTATATGTACCTGTCCAGTTCTCCCAGCACCACTTAGTGAAGACGCTGTCTTTTCTCCACTGTATATTTTTGCCTCCTTTATCAAAGATAAGGTGACCAGATGTGTGTGGGTTTATCCCTGGGCTTTCTATCCTGTTCCATTGATCTATATTTCTGTTTTTGTGTCAGTACCATACTGTCTTGATTACCGTACCTTTGTAGTATAGTCTGAAGTCAGGGAGCCTGATTCCTCCAGTTCCATTTTTCGTCCTCAAGATTGCTTTGGCTATTCAGGGTCTTTTGTGTTTCCACACAAATTGTGAAATTTTTTGTTCTAGTTCTGTGAAAAATGCCAGTGGTAGTTTGATAGGGATTGCATTAAATCTGTAGATTGCTTTGGGTAGTAGAGTCATTTTCACAATGTTGATTCTTCCAATCTAAAAACATGGTATATCTCTCCATCTATTTGTATCATCTTTAATTTCTTTCATCAGTGTCTTATAATTTTCCGCATACAGGTCTTTTGTCTCCTTAGGTAGGTTTATTCCTAGATATTTTATTCTTTTTGTTTCAGTGGTAAATGGGAGTGTTTTCTTAATTTCATTTTCAGATTTTTCATCATTAGTGTATAGGAATGCCAGAGATTACTGTGCATTAATTTTGTATCCTGCTACTTTACCAAATTCATTGATTAGCTCTAGTAGTTTTCTGGCAGCATCTTTAGGATTCTCTATGTAGAGTATCATGTCGTCTGCAAACAGTGACAGCTTTATTTCTTCTATTCTGATTTGGATTCCCTTTATTTCTTTTTCTTCTCTGATTGCTGTGGCTAAAACTTCCAAAACTATGTTGAATAATAGTGGTGAGAGTGGGAAACCTTGTCTTCTTCCTGATCTTAGTGGAAATGCTTTCAGTTTTTCACCATTGAGGATTATGTTGGCTGCGGGTTTGCCATATATGGCCTTTATTATGTTGAAGAAAGTTCCCTCTATGCCTACTTTCTACAGGGTTTTTATCATAAATAGGTGTTGAATTTTGTCGAAAGCTTTCTCTGCATCTACTGAGATGATCATATGGTTTTTCTCCTTCAATTTGTTGATATGGTGTATCACATTGATTGATTTGCGTATATTGAAGAATCCTTGCATTCCTGGAATAAAACCCCACTTGATCATGGTGTATGATCCTTTTAATGAGCTGTTGGATTCTGTTTGCTAGTATTTTGTTGAGGATTTTTGCATCTATGTTCATCAGTGATACTGGCCTATAGTTTTCTTTCTTTGTGACATCTTTGTCTGGTTTTGGTATCAGGGTGATGGTGGCCTCGTAGAATGAGTTTGGGAATGTTCCTCCCTTTGCTATATTTTGGAAGAGTTTGAGAAGGCTAGGTGTTAGCTCTTCTCTAAATGTTTGATAGAATTCGCCTGTGAAGCCATCTGGTCCTGGGCTTTTGTTTGTTGGAAGATTTTTAATCACAGTTTCCATTTCAGTGCTTGTGATTGATCTGTTTATATTTTCTGTTTCTTCCTGGTTCAGTCTTGGAAGGTTGTGCTTTTCTAAGAATTTGTCCATTTCTTCCAGGTTGTCCATTTTATTGGCAGATAGTTGCTTGTAGTAATCTCTCATGATCCTTTGTATTTCTACAGTGTCAGTTGTTACTTCTCCTTTTTCATTTCTAATTCTGTTGATTTGAGTCTTCTCCCGTTTTTTCTTGATGAGTCTGGCTAATCAATTTTGTTTATCTTCTCAAAGAACCAACTTTTAGTTTTATTCCTCTTTGCTATCATTTCCTTCATTTCTTTTTCATTTATTTCTGATCTGATCTTTATGATTTCTTTTCTTCTGCTAACGTTGGGGTTTTTTTGTTGTTCTTTCTCTAATTGCTTTAGGTGCAAGGTTAGGTTGTTTATTTGAGATGTTTCCTGTTCCTTAAGGTAGGATTGTATTGCTATAAACTTTCCTCTTAGAACTGCTTTTGCTGCATCCCATAGGTTTTGGGTCGTTGTGTCTCCATTGTCATTTGTTTCTAGGTATTTTTTGATTTCCTCTTTGAGTTTTTCAGTGATCACTTGGTTATTAACTAGTGTATTGTTTAGCCTCCAGGTGTTTGTATTTTTTACAGATCTTTTCCTGTAATTGATATCTAGTCTCATAGTGTTGTGGTCGGGAAAGATACTTGATAGGATTTCAATTTTCTTAAATTTACCAAGGCTTGATTTGTGACCCAAGATATGATCTATCCTGCAGAATGTTCCATGAGCACTTGAGAAAAATGTGTATTCTATTGTTTTTGGATGGAATGTCCTATAAATATCAATTAAGTCCATCTTGTTTAATGTATCATTTAAAACTGTGTTTCCTTATTTATTTTCATTTTGGATGATCTGTCCATTGGTGAAAGTAGGGTGTTAAAAGTCCCCTACTATGATTGGTTTACTATCGATTTCCCCTTTTATGGCTGTTAGTATTGGCCTTATGTATTGAGATGCTCCTATGTTGGGTGCATAAATATTTACAATTGTTATATCTTCTTGGATTGATCCCTTGATCATTATGTACCGTCCTTCTTTGTCTCTTCTAAGTCTTTATTTTAAAGTCTATTTTGTCTGATATGAGAATTGCTACTCCAGCTTTCTTTTGATTTCCATTTGCATGGAATATCTTTTTCCATCCCCTCACTTTCAGTCTGTATGTGTCCCTAGGTCTGAAGTGGGTCTCTTGTAGACAGCATATATACGGGTCTTGTTTTTGTATCCATTCAGCCAGTCTGTGTCTTTTAGTGGGAGTATTTAATCCATTTACATTTAAGGTAATTATCGATATGTATGTTCCTATTGCCATTTTCTTAACTCTTCTGGGTTCATTATTGTAGGTCTTTTCCTTCTCTTGTGTTTCTTGGCTAGAGAAGTTCCTTTAGCATTTGCTGTAAAGCTGGTTTGGTGGTGCTAAACTCTCTCAGCTTTTGTCTGTAAAGGTTTTAATTTCTCCATCAAATCTGAATGATATCCTTGCTGGGTAGAGTAATCTTCATTGTAGGTTTTCCTCCTTCAACACTTTCAATATGTCCTGCCACTCCCTTCTGGCTTGCAGAGTTTCTGCTGAAAGATCAGCTGTTAACTTTATGGGGATTCCCTTGTGTGTTATTTGTTGTTTTTCCCTTGCTGCTTTTAATATGTTTTCTTTGTATTTAATTTTTGATAGTTTGATTAATACGTGTCTTGGTGTGTTTCTCTTTGGATTTATCCTGTATGGGACTCTCTGTGCTTCCTGGACTTGACTATTTCCTTTCCCATATTAGGGGAGTTTTCAACTATAATCTCTTCAGATATTTTCTCTGTCCCTTTCTTTTTCTCTTCTTCTTCTGGGACCCCTGTAATTCGAATGTTGGTGTGTTTAACGTTGTCCCAGAGGTCTCTGAGACTGTCCTCAGTTCTTTTCATTCTTTTTTCTTTATTTTCTTTATTTATTCTTATTTCTTTACTGCTCTGCAGTAGTTATTTCCACTATTTCATCTTCCAGGTCACTTATCCATTTTTCTGCTTCAGTTATTCTGCTATTGATCCCTTCTTGAGTATTTTTCATTTCATTTATTGTGTTGTTAATCATTGCTTGTTTCCTCTTTAGTTCTTCTAGGTCCTTGTTAAACGTTTCTTGAATTTTCTCTATTCTATTTCCAAGATTTTGGATCATCTTTACTATCATTATTCTGAATTCTTTTTCAGGTAGACTGCCTATGTCCTCTTCATTTGTTTGGTCTGGTGGGTTTTTACCTTGCTCCTTCATTTGCTGTGTGTTTTTCTGTCTTCTCAGTTTGCTTATCTTACTGTGTTTGGGCTTCGCAGGCTGCAGGTTCATAGTTCCCGTTGTTTTTGGCATGTGTCCCCAGTGGCTAAGGTTGGTTCAGTGGGTTGTGTAGGTTTCCTGGTGGAGGGGACTAGTGCCTGTGTTCTGGTGGATGAGGCTGGATATTGTCTTTCTGGTGGGGAGGTCCACATCTGGTGGTGTGTTTTGGGGTGTCTGTAGCCTTGTTATGATTTTAGGCAGCCTCTCTGCTAATGGGTGGGGTTGTATTCCTGTCTTGCTAGTTGTTTGGCATAGGGTGTCCAACATTGTAGCTTGCTGGTCATTGAGTGAAGCTGGGTCTTGGTGTTGAGATGGAGATCTCTGGGAGATTTTCGCCGTTTGATATCACCTGGAGCTGGGAGGTCTCTTGTGGACCAGTGTCCTGAAGTTGGCTCTCCCACCTCAGAGGCACAGCACTGACTCCTGGCTGGAGCACCATGAGCCTTTCATCCACACAGCTCAGAATAAAAGGGTGAAAAAATAGAAAGAAAGAGGATAAAATAAAATAAAGATAAAATAAAATAAAGATAAAATTAAATAAAGTTATTAAAATAAAAAATAATAATTAAGAAAAAAATATTTTTTTAAGTAAAACAAAAAAAAAAAAGAAAACAACGGACGGACAGAACCCTAGGACAAATCGTGAAAGCAAGCTATACAGACAAAATCTCACACAGAAGCATACACATACACACTCACAAAAAGAGGAAAAGGGGAAAAAATAATATATCTTGCTCCCAGAGTCCACCTCCTCAATTTGGGATGACTCGTTGTCTATTCAGGTATTCCACAGATGCAAGTATATCAAGCTGATTGTGGAGATTTAATCCGCTGCTCCTGAGGCTGCTGGGAGGGATTTCCCTTTCTCTTTGTTCGCACAGCTCCTGGGGTTCAGCTTTGGATTTGGCCCCGCCTCTGCGTGTAGGTTGCCTGAGGGCGTCTGTTCTTCGCTCAGACAGGACGGGGTTAAAGGAGCAGCTGATTCAGGGGCTCTGGCTCACTCAGGCCGGGGGGACGGAGGGGCATGGTTGTGGGTCGAGCCTGCGGCGGCAGGCGGCAGGGGCCGGTGTGACGTTGCACCAGCCTGAGGCGCGCCATGTGTTCTTCCAGGGAAGTTGTCCCTGGATCACAGGACCCTGGCAGTGGCGGGCTGCACAGGCTTCCGGGAGGCGAGGTGTGGATAGTGACCTGTGCTTGCACACAGGATTCTTGGTGGTTGCAGCAGCAGCCTGAGCATCTCATGCCCGTCCCTGGGGTCCGCGCTGATAGCCACGGCTCGCACCCGTCTCTGCAGCTCCTTTAAGCGGAGCTCTGAATCCCCTCTCCTCACGCACCAGGAGACAAAGAGGGAAGAAAAAGTCTGTTGCCTCTTCGGCAGGTCCAGACTTTTCCCGGACTCCCTCCTGGCTAGCTGTGGCGCACTAGCCCCCTTCAGGCTGTGTTCACGCCACCAACCCCAGTCCTCTCCCTGCGATCTGACCGAAGCCAGAGCCTCAGCTCCCAGCCCCCGCCCGTCCCAGTGGGTGAGCGGACGAGCCTCTCGGGTTGGTGAGTGCTGGTCGGCACCGATCCTCCGTGCGGGAATCTCTCTGCTTTGCCCTCCGCACCCCTGTTGCTGCGCTCTCCTCCGCGGCACCGAAGCTTCCCCCTCCGCTACCCGCAGTCACCGCCTGCGAAGGGGCTTCTAGTGTGTGGAAACCTTTCCTCCTTCACAGCTCCCTCCCACTGGTGCAGGTTGCGTCCCTATTCTTTTGTCTCTGTTTTTTCTTTTTTCTTTTGCCCTACCCAGGTACGTGGGGAGTTTCTTGCCTTTTGGGGGGTCTGAGGTCTTCTGCCAGCGTTCAGTGGGTGTTCTATAGGAGCAGTTACACGTGTAGATGTATTTCTGATGTATCTGTGGGGAGGAAGGTGATCACGTCTTACTCTTCCGCCATCTTCCTCAACTCCGAGAACTTTGTATATTGACTCTTCATCCTGTTAACAGCTTGATTTGACTTAAGAAAAATGGAATTCAAATGCAAAAATGCCTGAGACGAGGAGGAATAACAAAGGGTACAACTATCTGTTTGAAACTGGGCGGGAGCGGGGGGTGGTGGAGAGCAACAGAACATATAATATACACTAAAAGTCCAAAAAATATATTCAGCCTTAAAAGGAAGGAAATTCTGACATATGCTACAACATGCGTAAACCTGAGGACATCATGTGAAGTGAATAAGCCAGTCACAAATGGATGAACTCCACTTCTACGGGTATCTAAAGTAGTCATATTTGTAGAAACAAAGTAGAATGTTGTTTGTCAGAGATTGAGGGGAAGGGTGGTGGGGAGTTGTGGTTTAATGGAAGCTGAGTTCCCATTTTTGCAAGTTAAACACTCTTAGAGTGATGGGGTTATTTATTTATTTATTTATTTATTTATTTATTTATTTATTTATTTTAACCTGTGTTTTTGGTGTCATAGCCAAGAATTTATCAACAAACCCAATGTTAGGAAGCTTTTCCCCTAGGTTTTCTTCAACGAATTTTATAATTTTAACCCTTATATTTAGGTCTTTGACCCATTTTGAGTTAAGTTTTGTATATGCTATAAGGTAAGGGTCCAACTCCATTCTTTTGCATGTGGATATGCATTTCCCCAACACCATTTGTTGAAAAGATTGTCCTTTCCCCCACTGAATAGTCTTGGCACCCCTGTCAAAAATCAACTGACCATGTATGTCACTGACCATTTTTAACCCTGATAACAGCACATCATTCCTACAATGTGTATAGCACCTGCTGCATGCCCATCAGTTTGCTAAGTGAAGATGAATAAAACACAGTTTCAAGGAGCTCAGAAGCACACAGAGGAGGCCAGAGAGAAACCCAACTAATACAATGAGGCAGCATGTGATATGTGCTCAAATAGAGGCACACCCAAAACCCTGAGGGGCCCAGAGCAAAGCACAGTTAATTCCGGCAAGAGAGACTGGGGAAGTTTTCACAGCACTGGTGGTTTTTCAAGCTGTACCTTGGCATAGGGATTGGCTTTCCTCATGCAGAGCTGGGTGGAGGAAAACTGTACAGAAAAAATGAAAGGTACGAGTGTCTCTCATGCCAGCACCTCAGATATGGAGCACATTTGCAGAGCCAGTGGAGATAGGGATGGTGATAGGGCTTGGGACAGGGAGGGGGGGAAAGAGATGGGGAGCTGGGTTTCTACATCTCCTTTCCTCGAGTGGCTCTGCAGGGCTGGCAAAGCAAGATCTGATCCAAAACTCCAGGCCGCTAACTGGTCAAAGCCTCTTAAGTCCCAAATGTTGACTCAGTCCATTTTCCAATGGGGCAGAGTACAGAGGGTTGGACCCAAGGGTCAAATAGCCCTGGCTGGGATCTCTGTGGTCTGGCATGGAGCCAGCCAGCAAGCAAGAGACCAGTCAACTCACAGGGCTCAGAGAAGCCTCAGTGCCAAGCCTAGGCAGCAGCTGAATGAAGAGACCACAGAGTGAGTGCTGTTTCCGCGGCAAGTCAGGAAAGTTTGGAAAGGAAACAGTTCCTAGGCTGGGCCTCTGACCATGGGGCCTGGTGACTGGAGGGAGAAAGAATGGGCGGGGGTATCATGGAAGCCTAGCAGGGCTCAGGGAACCAGCTCTGCCTCCTGCAGAAGTGCAGTGTGCATGCATCGTTCCCCAGAGGGACAAGTGGTCCTTTGGCCAGGCTAGTGTTTTCGAACATTTATGACCACAACCCAGAGTCAGAAAGACATGTTACATCATGACACCTTACATATACCATATACACATATGTAATTGAAATAAACACCTCATAAAATAATTCCTCCTGGAACAGAATAAAATGTGCTGAGGTTGGGCAGTTCCAGAATTAATTCCAAACTTTACAGCATTGGCTCTGGAACTGGGTTTTTCTCCATCTTTTCCTTCTGCCATCCTCAGCACACTGGCTACTTCCTTAACATCACAACATGCCTGCCGTAGCCCCAGGTAATGCTTCACACAGCTGATTTCAGAGACATGAAAGGACCTGTTCTTCTCTCATGTCTCTTTTTAAAAGTAAAGAAACTTGTAGACTTTTTAATGATGGCTGGAGAGGGTATGGAGAAGAGGGAACCCTCCTACACTGTTGGTGGAAATGTAAGTTGGTGCAGCTGCTGTGGAAAACAGTATAGAGGTTCCTCAGAGAACTAAAAATTGGATTACTGTATGATCCAGCAATCTCACTCCTGGGCATATATCCAGACAAAACTATAATTCAAAAAGATCCATGCACCCCTGTGTTCATAGCAGCGCTATTCACAATAGCTAAGACATGAAAACAACCTAAATGTCCATCAACAGAGGAATGGATAAAGATGTGGTACATATATATACAGTGGAATACTACTCAGCCATAAAAAGGAACGGAACAATGCCATTTGCAGCAACATGGATACAACTAGAGATTGTTATACTAGGTGAAGCAAGTCAGAAAGACAAATAGCGTATGATATCACTTACATGTGGAATCTAAAATATGACACAAGTGAACCTATCTATAAAACAGAAACAGAATCACAGACATAGAAAACAGACTTGTGGTTGCCAAGGGAGAGGGGGGTGGGGGAGGGATGGAGTGGGAAGTTGTGGTTAGCAGATGTTAAGCTTTTATATATAGAATGGATAAACAACAAGGTCCTACAGTATAGCATAGGGAACTGTATGTATCAATGTATCAAAATCCCATGATATGGGCTTCCCTGGTGGCGCAGTGGTTGAGAGTCCGCCTGCCGATGCAGGGGACGCAGGTTTGTGCCCTGGTCCGGGAAGATCCCACATGCCGCGGAGCGGCTGGGCCTGTGAGCCATGGCCGCTGAGCCTGCGCGTCCAGAGCCTGTGCTCCGCAACGGGAGAGGCCACAACAGTGAGAGGCCCGTGTACCGCAAAAAAAAAAAAATATCCCATGATAAACCACAATGGAAAAGAATATTAAAAAAGAATTTATATATATATATATATATCACATATGAATCGCTTTGCTGTATAGCAGAATTTAACACATTGTAAATCAACTATACTTCAATAAAAAATGTTTATACAATTTTTTAAAAAGTAAAGAAACTTAACCTAGAAGCCCCCTTAGCTTACGACTCAGTGTGATCCTCAGACTGGCAGCATGTGAATCTACCTCCCCTGGGGGCTTGTTAGACATACAGACCTTCATCCCAACACAGACCTACAGACTCAGAATCTGCCTTGTAGCAAAATCCCAGGTGATTCACATGGGCAATCAGGCTTCAGAAATGTCTCCAGCACTGATTTTCCATCCTTGGCCAGAACTGCATCACACACTCAAACTGAAACCAATTACTGGCAGGCAGACTAGAATTACCATTATTGGCTTAGGTTAATCAAAATTCACCCCTAGGGACTTCCCTGGAAGTCCAGTGGTTAAGACTCCATGCTTCCATTGCAGGGGGTATAGGTTTGATCCCTGGTGGGGGAACTAAGATCCCCCATGCCACGAGGCGAGGCCAAAAAAAAAAAAAAAAAATCACCCCCAGGGGCTGAGGAGGAAGTCTAGTTTTCTTTGAAGCTGGATACCTGAACAACATCAAGACTCTATTAGTAAGAAAGAAGAGATTGGGGGGAAGTTTTTGGTAAGCAGCTAAAGCGTGTCCCAGGGAGACAGACAGATAAGCAGGTAAATTATAAAACAGTGTGATAAGTACTAAGATTGAGATATTAAATGTGCTGTTAGAGCCCAGAGAAAAAAAAATCAACTAACTGCTTTGGGATGTTGAAGAAAACTTCACAGAATAGGTGACACCTGAGGAAGGTTGTGAAGGATGAATAAGAGCTTTCCTGCAGATACCAGGGTGAAGGATATTCCAAGCAAAAGGAATAGTATGTGCAAAGACAAAATGTGTTGAAGCATATTCCTCTTTTGCAACTCTGTGAATTCCTCCTGAATTCATCACTAAAAGCTCTGGATCATGGGATGTGTTGGGAGAGAGAAGATGCACCAGAAGATATGGCTGGAGAAAGCGGATAGAGCTGGGAGTTATGCTGTAACATTCTTCAGAAGAACAAGGCTTTCTTTCGTCCCAAAGGATCCACTCATCCCCTCTTACTTAGGAATTTTTCCCAGGAATGTTAACTCTCTCACACAGATTAAGCCACTTAAACCCTGTCCTGGGTCTTCAAATCAAGGGAAACATAAAACAGAGGACACAAAAATACCTCCATCCACTGGCCAGGTCTGAGGTTGACTCTTAGATGCTGCTTAACCAGGATAGAACGTGAAAACACTGTCCGTCAAAGACAACGTTCCTGACTGTCAGCTGCTTCTCTTCTGTCCCTGCAGGGAACAGGCAGCTGGAGAATTCATAAGATTGGGAGCCTTGATATGGAATTAATTATTCCCCTCTTCAAAAATGACGTTGAATTAGGTGGAAAGGTAAGAGGAATGGGGCCTTTTATATCCTTTAATGATATTCTGAGTGCTTAAACTAAGTCTTTAATTATGATTCCAGAAACTGACCCACCTCTATCAAGGCTGGGGCTATTTTTAGAAAGATACCAGTTTAAGAAATATCTAAAATAATTTAGAACTGTTTTTCACTGAAACTGCTCAATCTAACAGACCAGGGATCGTCAAACTCTGCTGCCAAGGAACAGGGGTGCCCACCACATCCCTAAATCAAACAACGGCCAGCTCTTCCTGATTCACAGAAATTCATGGGGAGAATATTTAGGTTTTTTCCCAAAAATTATTTTCTCATACACTTCTCCTGGGTTATTATTTATCTATAAGGATTCTGCAGCAAAATATATATTCGGTATTTTTAAATCTAACATTTAAAATGCTCATGGCATCCTGTAAATAGCCTCCTGATTTCCAGATGCTGCCTCACCAGAACACATTTGGGACTCATGTATAACCATCAACCAACTGAAGAATCTTCCCTGAGAGAATCATCAAAACACAATTTATTTGCAATATGTGGATACATAGTAATGTGTATGAATGTGTATGAAACTATAAACATGATTATTTTTCACACTAGTAGAATTTTTCTTCTTTGATGGGCTATATTCCAGGTCCTTACATTTTTCTGCCAACAAATGTAGCAACTAAATTCCAAGTCAGCTTAAAAAGCATATTATAAGTGGGTATGGGGAATTAATATGGAACAAAATGTCAATGATTTTGCCAGTCACATCATACACATTATCTCATTCAGTCTTCAAAACAACATATAAAGTTGTTAATATTTTAACAACTTTAAAATAATATTTTAAATATTAAAATATTTAGATAATATTTTAAATATTTTAGATAATATTTTTCTCATTTTTCTTATAAGGAAAAGTTTCAGGGAGGGTGTCATGCTCAAGATTATATGACCCAATGAGTTTGGACCAGGGTTTGAACCAAAGTCTTTGACTTCACACTGCCTATTCATATTGAGTAGGGAATGTTCTGCATATACCAGCTCACCATTACGAAGTCTATTTGAAAAGGTTTTCAGTGCAACTTTAGTCCATCGAGCTCAAATAGCTATTTGAAAAACATTCTGCTAGATGATGGGATGCAAAGACAATGAAGACACAGCCCTCTCAGGCCTGGAGGAGCCCGCAGTCTGAGGCAGGAAGGTAGAAGCCATAAGACAGAATGTGATAAATGCTATTCAGAGGCACAAGATGTTCATCCCGCCAGCAATGCTCTCCCACGTTCACACCCTGGTGAGCTCCCAGCTCTTCTAAAACCCAGGGCCGCCTACTCTAAGATGCCAACCAGAAACCCCCCTCTGCCACTTTCTCTTCTGCTTCTGTTGCACCTTACACAATCCCCTCATCCAACTATTAACTCTATGCATCACATGTCTGTCTTCCCCACTAGGCTTTGATTTGTTTTAAGAAATAAGGGTTATCTGGCTATCACCTCACTCAGTTTTTTGGAGACCAGAGTTAGTCAGCTAATCTGGATCACGTGATCCTACCCAAACATTAGGTTCATCGAGAAAAGATATTCCTCCCACAGCAAGAAAGAGGGTTCCTAGGTCAAGGGCACACTCAAAACTTATCTGTCCTACTAGAACCTCTAAACAAGATCTCAGGGTCCACTTACAGAAGCATGTGAAGAGAGCACCTCAATGAGATAGCTTATTTTATATCTCTGAATATTCTATATTCCTAGCACACTGCCTGGTACATAGCAGATGCTTGATATGTGAATAATAAATGAATGATTGAATGAATGAAAAAATAGAATCTTCCATATTGAATATGTACTTAGGAGATCTTAGGAGATGGATTATATGGGATACTAGAGGCTTTTCTCATTTGAACAGAACATTATGTTAGTATGTTTTCCAAAGGTATTATTTAAGTTCAAATTCAAATTAAAAATATTAACTCACATTAGAACTTGGAAACTGGCTCAGAAATTATGCTACAGGGGCAATTCCCTCCTTGTTTTAAAGCCTTGCTTCTGGACTTCCTAACGCTTCCTTTGTTTCTGGCATTCTACAGGGGCGCTCACAGGGTTGCTGAGTATGCCAGCAAGGAATCCATTCCCAGCAAGGATCCATTAAGTCTTTGGGTCCAACTGAAGACTCAGTTCTCAGCATCCTCTAGGATGTTACACCACAGTTCTCACTACCTTGCACTAACTTGTTCATCTTCCGTAGTGTTAAAAAGACCATGGAGCTTGTCTTCTTAGGTATCTAGAAAGCTCCTTAAAAGCTAAACCTGTCTTCCACTTGTTTTGAATCCACTATTAGCAAATGTGTGCTAACACCAGCCAGAGAAAATAGCAGATACTCAATGAACATTTGTTGAATGAATGGCTGGGAATGTCTCACATTTTTATGGCAAATTCTTACTTATCAAAGAACATCAATGTACCTAATGTCATTTGAGCTTCAGATTAAGGAGGTACACAGGTTGATACTTCACTTTATAGATGAAGAAGCAGAAACACAGAAAAGAGAAATGATTTGTTCAGAAAAAAAGAAAAAGAAAAACAGGACTGTATTTCAGATAAACAATAAATAAATTTTAGTATAAATATGAGACCATTGCCCAAATGCATGGGACTTAATACTACTAAAAAATTGTTCATTATATTTACCAGAAATTAAAATTTAACTATGTCTTGTGTTTTCTCTGGCAAGCCTAGACCAATGCAGTTTGTTAGTGGCAAAAGGCAAAAGGCAATCATTTCATCATGATCAAATCGCTGAAATGCCCACATTAGTCTATAATTAAACCGAAAACAAAATGACGGAAATCAAGAGATGCCTGAGTTGAAACGTTATCAATATGGGCAATGAAATTTTGTCACAATTCCCAAGCTCTTTAGGAAGAGGGCAATTTAGCCCAAAGTAACTACAGTAAGATATTTCATGAGCTATTTTAGATGTAGTGAGGGTTCTGTCTTGTACCCAAGATGGAATTTGGGAAACTCTGGCAAACTTGCAGAGCCAGCCCCCAAAGAATTCTATTTGCTGAAAGACCTAAGAGCCCCAGGCAGAGAGATATCAAGTTTTTATTATTTGCCTACTCTGAGGCGACACAGAGATGAACAAGACAGGTATGGCCTCTGCCTTCCCAGAGCAGAGAGGCCAACTGTACAGAATTCCCCTTAAGGCGCCAAGAGGCTAGAAACATCCCACTTGGCCAAGTAATCTGTCCTCAGAAACTGAGAACAGCTATTTAGATTACAGCAGTATATGTCCTACAAACTCTCCCATGTTCATCTTCCTGGACTGCGTACCAGAAAGAGAGAGGACTACAAGGAATATGAAAGAGCTGTTTCCCTACAGCTTCTGTAAAGCACGGAGAGTACAAGTAGCCCTGCATTCCACCAAGACTCACAGAGTGTGATATGGGCTGGAAGAGGGCATCCTCCCTTCCCTCCCTGCACATCTATAACAGGCTTTGACATAGAAGAGAAGAGGGCATGGCATATTTACGAGAAGGCTCATTCAGGAACACACGTGTGAAACCCCCAGAAACACCCAAACATACTTTGGGAGGAATTTGCAAGGGTGGGAGGTTCTCTGTTAGCAGGTTAGGGCAGGAGATGATGAAAAATTGAGATGACCCCCCCTGAGTGCCACTGGCTGATAAACCTTGGGAGTCCTGGGCTACATGAGGCAGCTGATTACACTCAACTGTCAACCATTAAATTCTGGAATATCACCATGCCCAGTTTCAACCAGGTCAGAACCACATGGCAGCATATCTGGGCTTCTTTATTAATTTTATCTTTCCGAATTTACCTCTAATGATTTAAATCATTTAAAGCGGTTAAAACACTTTTCATCATCCTAATATGTATAATTTTTACTCAACTCTTTAAATACCTTGGCAGGCATATTAAAGGACAAGATAAAATATTAAAATTTTCCAAGATAAGACAACCTTCTAGTTCATAAAAACTATATTGCAACAGCCCTTACAGAGAAATATAATACAAGGGACTTTGGAATTAAATGTAACTAATCATATACTAGGGTTCATCTAATGAGCTGCTCAAGACTTCATGTTTTCCTTTGCCACTGGCACATCTGCCGGGTGATTAAAGATGCTTTTTTGAGAAGCAGAACAGGTGCAATAGTTAAGACTTTCCACAGGAAGAGACAAACATAAAAAAAACCAGGGTGGAGCACAATTCACTTGCTAGTGTTTTACAGGGGAAATTTTTTTTATAACAAAAAAGAATTTGTTAATTTACCCTAAATTTATATACAGTACTATGCAAAAACATGAAGAGTCATTTTTCTCATCTTTAAAGAGAGGCTAATAACCATTATAGATTTCTTAATTAGGGCAACATTCTAGTTCCACTCATTCCTTTTTGTTTATTTATTTCATTTGATTCTATTTTTTTCTATAGAGAATACAGAAGAATATTCACTGGTTTTTCTAGCTCAGCTTACCCTCAGGTGTAAAGTAGTCAAGGTCCTAGTAAAATATACTCTTCCATTTTGACACATTTTTTGGTAATTTTATCTCCTAATTTAAAAAGTGGCTCAACTGAGTTTCCAAATATGACCCACCCACCCACTCTCTAATTTTCCTTATCTTTCAGAAGCCATAGCTCATGGATGGTTGAACCTCAGATCTGTCCTACCTTCTGGAACTACGTTTCTCTCTTCCATTTTCCATCAGCCACAACCCCTCTGAAGCCCCTCTGCCTTTTATAATCTACATGTATGATGTCGTACCACAACCCCCATTCTAATTTTCTCCTCAGACTTTCTCTTGGCAAATGCCTCAGTAAGTTCACATTTAAAAGAGGTCAACCATTCTGCTACAAAACTAGCATCTATTAAAAAAAAATTAACAGCATTTCATCAAATAAAAACCAAAAGGAGTATTAAAATACAAATGTGTGTCGATCCATGTACTGATGCATGATTCCTACTGTAACTGAAGTAAGTTGTGATAAATAAAAGATGCATGGTATAATCCCTAGAGCAAGCACTAAATGCAAAGAAATATACCTGAAAAGCCAATAGATGAATTAAAATTTTACTAAAAACATTTCATGTACAAAAAAGAAGACAGGAAAGGAGTTACAGAGGAACAAAAAGAGATGATGTAAGTTGAAAACAAATGACAAAATGGTAGACCTAAATTCAACTGCATAATTAATTTACATTGAATGGAATAGACTAAACACTCTGATCAAAAGATAGAGATATTCAGACTATATAAAAAGCAACACTCAGCTGTATGCTGTCTATCACAGAAGGATTTAAAATACAGAGATTAAAAAAAAACTGAAAGTAAAATGATGAAAAAAACATATCATGCAAACAGTAAGCATAAGAAAGATGAAGAGACTCTATAAATATCAGACAAGATAGACTTTAAGACAAGGAAACTTTCCAGAGACAGGAAAAGGTTAAGATATAACAATCATACATGTATGACACCTAATAAAAGAGCTGCATAATACATAAAGCTAAAGCTGTCTAAACTGAAACAGACAACAGTCAGAGCCAAGTTTTCCACACTCCTTTCTCAGTAACTGATAGAACAAGCAGACATAAAATCAGTAAAAATACAGAAAACTTGAACAAAACTACCAACCAATGTGACCAAATTGACATTTATTGATGCTCCACCTAACAACAGCAGTATTTTCAAGTGCATGTGAAACATTCACCAAGATAGACCATATGCCGGGACAAAAAAATAATCTCAGTAAATATGAAAATATTGAACTCACATAGCATGTGTCTTATGACCCACAACAGAAAAATATTAGAACTTAATAACAAAATATATCTGGACTATATCCATATATTTGGAAATTAAGCAATGTACTTCTAAATAACCCAAAGATCAGAGAAATAAATCAAAAAACAAATTAGAAGATATTCAGAGCTAAATTAAACTGGAAACACAAGATATCAAAACTTATGGGATTTAGCTAAAGAAGTGCTTATAGGAAAATTTATAGTTTCCAATGTTTATAATAGAAATGAAAAAAAGCCTAAAATCAGATATCTAAAATTCCCCTTTTAAAAGCTAAAAAAAGTCAGTAAAGCACAAAATAAGTAAAAGAAAGGAAATAATATCAGAAAGTTAAAAATTAAACAATAGATAAAATCAATAAAATAAAGTTCTTTGAAAAGATTAATGAAATTGATATACATCTACCCATACTGATCAAGAATAAAAGAGAAAAGAAACAAATTACCAATATCAGGAATGAAAGAGAGGACCTTACCACAGAACCTACAGAAATTAAAAGGATGATAGGAAATATTATTAATAACTTTATGGGCATTCTTCATTTCTGCCGAAGCCTGAAACTCTGCTTGCTCTGCCAAGACTAGAACTTCCTCTTCTTCAACTAGCACTTCAGACAACCTCCAAGGACCAGCACTTCTGAAAGAGGTCTTGGTGCTCTGACTGGGTGTCAGGACTGAGCCTTGGAGGTGGGAGAGCCAAGTTCAGGACACTGGATCACCAGAGACCTCCTGGTCCCACGTAATCTCCATCGGTGAGGGCTCTCCCAGAGATCTCCAACTCAACACTAAGACCCAGCTCCACTCAACAACCAGCAGGCTCCAGTGCTGGACACCCCATGCCAAACAACTAGCAAGACAGGAACACAACCCCACCCATTAGAAGAGAGACTGCCTAAAATCATACTAAGTCCACAGACACCCCAAAACACACCACTGGACGTGGTCCTTCCCACCAGAAAGACAAGATCCAGCCTCATCCACCAGAACACAGGCACCAGTCCCCTCCACCAGGAAGTCTACACAACGCACTGAACGAACCTTAGCCACTGGGGGTACACACCAAAAACAACGGGAACTACGAACCTGCAGCCTGCAAAAAGGAGACCCCCAAACACAGTAATTTAAGCAAAATGAGAAGACAGAGAAACACACAGCAGATGAAGGAACAAGGCAGAAGACCACCAGACCAAACAAATGAAGAGGAAATAGGCAGTCTACCTGAAAAAGAATTCAGAGTAATGATATTGTGAAGATGATCCAAAATCTTGGAAATAGAATGGAGAAAATACAAGAAACGTTTAACAAGACCTAGAAGAACTAAAGAGCAAACAAACAATGATGAACAACACAATAAATGAAATTAAAAATTCTCTAGAAGGAATCAATAGAAGAATAACTGAGGCAGAAGAATGGATAAGTGACCTGGAAGATAAAATAGTGGAAATAACTACTGCAGAGCAGAATAAAGAAAAAAAGAATGAAAAGAACTGAGGACAGCCTCAGAGACCTCTGGGACAACATTAAACGCACCAACATTCGAATTACAGGGGTCCCAGAAGAAGAAGAGAAAAAGAAAGGGACGGAGAAAATATCTGAAGAGATTATAGTTGAAAACTTCCCTAATATGGGAAAGGAAATAGTCTATCAAGTCCAGGAAGCGCAGACAGTCCCATTTAGGATAAATCCAAGGAGAAATATGCCAAGACACATATTAATCAAACTATCAAAAATTAAATACAAAGAAACAATATTAAAAGCAGAAAGGGAAAAGCAACAAATAACATACCAGGGAATCCCCATTAGGTTAACAGCTGATCTTTCAGCAGAAACTCTGCAGGCCAGAAGGGAGTGGCAGGACACATTTAAAGTGATGAAAGGGAAAAACCTACAACGAAGATTACTCTACCCAGCAAGGATCTCATTCAGATTCGACGGAGAAATTAAAACCTTTACTGACAACCAAAAGCTAAGAGAATTCAGCACCACGAAACCAGCTTTACCACAAATGCTAAAGAAACTTCTCCAGGAGGAAACACAAGAGAAGGAATACTCAGACATAAAAAGAAACGAAATTGAGTTATCTGTAGTGAGGTGGAGGGACCTAGGGTCTGTCATACAGAGTGAAGTCAGTCAGAAAGAGAAAGACAAATACTATATGCTAACACATATATATG
Organism: Stenella coeruleoalba; assembly: GCF_951394435.1. Lineage (NCBI taxonomy): Eukaryota > Metazoa > Chordata > Mammalia > Artiodactyla > Delphinidae > Stenella > Stenella coeruleoalba. The sequence goes on along the minus strand of NC_137164.1, from coordinate 9,163,005 downwards.
GAATCTAAGAAAAAAAAAATGTCATGAAGAACCTAGGGGTAACACAGGAATAAAGACACAGACCTACTAGAGAATGGACTTGAGGATATGGGGAGGGGGAAGGGTAAGCTGTGACAAAGTGAGAGAGTGGCATAGACATATATACACTACCAAACGTAAAATAGATAGCTAGTGGGAGGCAGCCGCATAGCACAGGGAGATCAACTTGGTGCTTTGTGGCCACCTAGAGGGGTGGGATACGGAGGGTGGGAGGGAGGGAGACGCAAGAGGGAAGAGATATGGGAACACATGTATATGTATAACTGATTCACTTTGTTATAAAGCAGAAACTAACACACCATTGTAAAGCAATTATACTCCAATAAAGATGTAAAAAAAGAAAAAGAGAAAGAAAAGACCTACAAAAACAAACCTAAAACAATTAAGAAAATAGTAATAGGAACATACATATCAATAATTACCTTAAATGTAAATGGATTAAATGCTCCAACCAAAAGACATAGACTGGCTGAATGAATACAAAAACAAGACCTGTCCATATGCTGTCTACAAGAGACCCACTTCAGACCTAGGGACACATACAGACTGAAAGTGAGGGGATGGAAAAAGATATTCCATGCAAATGGAAATCAAAAGAAAGCTGGAGTAGCAACTCTCATATCACACAAAATAGACTTTAAAATAAAGACTATTAGAAGAGACAAAGAAGGACACTACATAATGATCAACCCAGAAGAAGATATAACAATTGTAAATATTTATGCACCCAACATAGGAGCACCTCAATACATAAGGCAAATGCTAACAGCCATAAAAGGGGAAATCGACAGTAACACAATCATAGTAGGGGACTTAACACCCCACTTTCACCAATGGACAGATCATCCAAAATGAAAATAGATAAGGGAAAACAAGCTTTAAATGACACATAAACAAGATGGACTTAATTGATATTTATAGGACATTCCATCCAAAAACAACAGAATACACTTTCTTCTCAACTGCTCATGGAACATTCTGCAGGATAGATCATATCTTGGGTCACAAATCAAGCCTTGGTGAATTTAAGAAAATTGAAATCCTATGAAGTATCTTTTCCGACCACAATGGTATGAGACTAGATATCAATTACAGGAAAAGATCTGTAAAAAATACAAACACCTGGAGGCTAAACAATACACTACTTAAATAACCAAGTGATCACGGAAGAAATCAAAGAGGAAATCAAAAAATACCTAGAAACAAATAACAATGAAAACATGACTACCCAAAACCTATGGGATGCAACAAAAACAGTACAATCCTACCTCAAAAAACAAGAAACATCTCAAATAAACAACCTAACCTTACACCTAAAGCAATCAGAGAAAGAACAACAACAAAAAAAAAACCCCAACGTTTAGCAGAAGGAAAGAAATCATAAAGATCAGATCAGAAATAAATGAAAAAGAAATGAAGGAAACGATAGCGAAGATCAATACAACTAAAAGCTGGTTCTTTAAGAAGATAAACAAAATTGAAAACCATTAGCCAGACTCATCAAGAAAAAAAGGGAGAAGACTCAAATCAATAGAATTAGAAATGAAAACGGAGAAGTAACAGCTGACACTGTAGAAATACAAAGGATCATGAGAGATTACTACAAGCAACTATCTGCCAATAAAATGGACAACCTGGAAGAAATGGCCAAATTCTTAGAAAAGCACAACCTTCCGAGACTGAACCAGGAAGAAATAGAAAATATAAACAGACCAATATCAAGCACTGAAATTAAGACTGAGACTGTGATTAAAAATCTTGCAACAAACCAAAGCCTAGGACCAGATGGCTTCACAGGCGAATTCTATCAAACATTTAGAGAAGAGCTAAGACCTATCTTTCTCAAACTCTTCCAAAATATAGCAGAGGGAGGAACATTCCCAAACTCATTCTACGAGGCCACCATCACCCTGATACCAAAATCAGACAAAGATGTCACAAAAAAAGAAAACTACAGGCCAATATCCCTGATGAACATAGATGCGAAAACCCTCTACAAAATACTAGCAAACAGAATCCAACAGCACATTAAAAGGATCATACAGCATGATCAAGTGGGGTTTATCCCAGGTTGCAAGGATTCTTCAATATATGCAAATCAATCAATGTGATACACCATATTAACAAATTGAAGGAGAAAAACCATATGATTATCTCAAGAGATGCAGAAAAAGCTTTCGACAAAATTCAACACCCATTTATGATAAAAACCCTCCAGAAAGTAGGCATAGAGGGAACTTATCTCAACATAATAAAGGATGTATATGACAAACCGACAGCCAATATCGTTCTCAATGGTGAAAAACTGAAACCATTTCCAGTAAGTTCAGGAACAAGACAAGGCTGCCCACTCTCACCACTATTATTTAACATAGTTTTGGAAGTTTTAGCCACGGCATCAGAGCCAAAAAAGAAATAAAAGGAATCCAAATCAGAAAAGAAGAAGTAAAACTGTCACTGTTTGCAGATGACATGATAGGGAATCCTAAAGATGCTACCAGAAAACTACTAGAGCTAATCAATAAAATTGGTAAAATAGCAGGATACAGAATTAATGCAAAGAAATCTCCTGCATTTCTATACACTAATGATGAAAAATCTGAAAGAGAAATTAAGAAAACACTCCCATTTACCATTGCAACAAAAAGAATAAAATACCTAGGAATAAACCTACGTAAGGAGACAAAACACCTGTACGCAGAAAACTTGGATTTGTTTCTTGGATTGAAAGAATCAACATTGTAGAAATGACTATAGTATCCAAAGCAATCTACAGATTCAATGCAATCCCTATCAAACTACCAATGGCATTTTACACAGAACTAGGACAAAAAATTTCACAATTTTTATGGAAACACAGAAGACCCTGAATAACCAAAGCAATCTTGAGAAAGAAAAATGGAGCTGGAAGAATCAGGCTCCCTGACTTCACACTATACTACAAAGCTACAGTAATCAAGACAGTATGGAACTGCCACAAAAACAGAAATATAGATCAATTGAACAGGATAGAAAGCCGATAGATAAACTCATGCACATATAGTCACCTTATCTTTGATAAAGGAGGCAAGAATATACAATGGAGAAAAGACAGCCTGTTCAGTAAGTGATGCTGGGAAAAATGGACAGCTACATGTAAAAGAATGCAATTAGAACACTCCCTAACACCGTACACAAAAATAAACTCAAAATGGATTAAAGACCTAAATGTAAGGCGAGACACTATAAAACTCTTAGAGGAAAAGAGAAAACATAGGCAGAACACTCTATGACATAAATCACAGCAAGATCCTTTTTGACCCACCTCCTAGAGAAATGGAAATTAAAAAAAAACAAAAAAAACAAATGGGACTTAATGAAACTTAAAAGATTTTGCACAAGAAAGGAAATCATAAACAAGACCAAAAGACAACCCTCAGAATGGGAGAAAATACTTGCAAATGAAGCAACTGACAAAGGATTAATCTCCAAAATATATAAGCAGCTCATGCACGTCAATATCAAAAAAAACAAACAACCCAATCCAAAAATGGGCAGAAGACATAAATAGACATTTCTCCAAAGAACGTATACAGATTGCCAACAAACACATGAAAGGATGCTCAATATCACTAATCATTAGAGACATGCAAATCAAAACTACAATGAGGTATCACCGCACACCTGTCAGAATGGCCATCATCAAAATGTCTACAAACAGTAAATGCTGGAGAGGGTGTGGAGAAAAGGGAACCCTCTAGCACTGTTGGTGTGAATGTAAATTGATACAGCCACTATGGAGAAGAGTATGGAGGTTCCTTAAAAAACTAAAAATAAAACGTCCACATGACCCAGCAATCCCACTCCTGGGCATATACCCTGAGAAAACCATAATTCAAAAAGAGTCATGTACCACAATGTTCACTGAAGCACTATTTACAATAGCCAGGACATGGAAGCAACCTAAGTGTCCACTGACAGACGAATGCATAAAGAAGCTATGGCCCATATATACAATGGAATATTACTTAGCCATAAAAAGAAACGAAATTGAGTTATTTGTATTGAGGTGGATGGACCTAGAGTCTGTCATACAGAGTGAAGTAAGTCAGAAAGAGAAAAACAAATACCGTATGCCAACACACATATATGGAATCTAAAAAAAAAATGGTTCTGAAGAATCTAGGGGCAGGACAGGAATAAAGATGCAGACATAGAGAATGGACTTGAGGACACAGGGAGAGGCAAGGATAAGCTGGGAAGAAGTGAGAGAGTGGCATGGACATATATACACTACCAGATGTAAAATAGATAGCTAGTGGGAAGCAGCCACATAGCACAGGGAGATCAGTTCGGTGCTTTGTGACCACTCAGAGGGGTGGGATAGGGAGGGTGGGAGGGAGATGCAAGAGGGAGGGGATATGGGGATATATGTATATGTATAGCTGATTCACTTTGTTATACAGCAGAAACTAACACAACAATGTAAAGTAATTATATTCCAATAAAGATGTTTAAAAAATTAATAACTTTATGCCAATAAACTCAACCATATAGAGGAAGTAGAAAAAGTCTTTGAAAGACACAAATAACCAAAACTATCTCAGGATGAAATAGAGAACCTAAATAGTTCTATATTAATAATGATAGCAAATCACTGATTGTCTGAGGCCAGGGATGATGGGGGTCAGGGATGGACTACAGAGAGGCACAAAGAAAGCTTGGGGGGTGGTGATAAAAATGTTCCATGTTTTTATTGTGGTGGTGATTACATGGATACACATTTGCCTAAACTCCTCAAACCATACACTTAAAATGAATGAATTAATCTCACTGTATCCAAATTAAACCTCAATAAATCTGCTTTTAATATATATATATATACACACACACACACATATACATACACATACATATAGCAAAAATGAACCCAGTTTACTAATAATGGTGGTTATCATTTTTTGAATGTATGTTCCACGTAGGCCATAGCACCTTCTTCCCAGATGAAAAAACAAATAAACTGAGCTGGAGAGGTGTTCAGTGACGTCTACAGGGTCACGCAGCTGGTAAGTGCCTGAACCGTTGTTCAAATGCAGATGGATTATCTGACTCTAAAGGCCTGCTCCACCAGCCAGACCACTATCTGTCCTGCTCTGAGGAAGCCAGAGGTGGTAACAGGGCAGTCATTGGGTAGCTGCAGGCCTGTCCTCAAGGGTCTACCCTGAATGCAGTCAGAACCTGAAAGGTCTTATCTGCCAGGCCAGCTCATGGAGCCCCGCAGTCACAGTGATTGAGATCCCGGAGACTGCGTGCTTAATTCTCCATTAATTTACTGTCCAAATACTGCAGCCTGGGTATTATCTGTTGTAGCAAAGCTGACAAAGAGAGAATAGTGCCAGTGTCGTGAACTACCCCTGAATTCTTGTAGGGAGATGGACTGACTGCAGCTTTGACAAAGGAGCCAGGACTAGAGCTTCAGCACTGAACACAGAAAGAACATCTTTCCTGAGAGCAGAGGCACTGCAGCTGAGATTATCCCGCTGTACTATAGTCTTTCATCCATGGCAGAAGGGATTCATGTTCTAGAACTGAAGCCAGGGAATGGAAAACTCGTAATCATAGAGACCACTTACTGCACGTTTGCTGTGTGGTTCACATTTCATGCCCATTACCTTATTCATTCATCCCAACCAATCTGTGAATTTTACAGATGAACTGAGGCTCAGAGAGGGTAAGTTTCATCAGGTAACCAGGCTCCTCCACACGGCTGAGTGTTTTGGGGCAAATGGGTCAGCTCTGCAGCCTGTTGAGTCACTTCACAATAGCAGTGGCCAAGATCTTCTAAGACCAGTCAATCTGACATTTCCCCTCAGCCAAAGCCTCACCGCAGAGCAGTAACTCTCCGCCTTCCCAATCACACAAGCCTGGGTGTCCTGTGGCCTCTGCGCTCCTCGGGCCAGGTTGGTGATGGCGAAGCTGGGAGAACAGAGCCGCCACGTGTGGGCAGGAAGCAGGAGGCGAGGCACTGGTGCCCTGCGTCAAGCCTAACGCAGAGTTGATCCAGTGGCTGAGGGCCATGGAGAGAGACGAAGCCCAGAGTCATCTGGAATTCGTTCAGCTGTTAAGCGTGACTTCTCAGAAGGTATCTAGAAAAATACCCAGAGCCTCTTCCTCCTACTTCCTCCCTGGAATGGAGACGCAATGGCTGCTGAAGTTCCTTCCATCTTGCACCATGAGTCAAGTTTGAGAGGCGGGCCCCATACCAAAGATGGAAGAGCACAGAGTCACAAGGAGCCTGGGTCATTGACAGTGCACAGAGCCACTGCACACGTGCCAACGTCCATCCTTCTCTGATGACAGAGAGAACAATCTAATTTGCTAAAGTCACTATAGTCAGGTCTCTGTGACTGGCAGCCCAATGCAATTTCTGAATGCATTTAGAATCTCTGTCTGAAAGCATCTTGTTATTTGTTTTCTTTTTCTATAGACGAATAGAACAATACAAGCCCTTCTCTGAGAAAGGGAAATAGGCAATCAGAAACGTGAGCTACTATTTAAGAAGAGAGTCAACTTTAATTATGACTCTTTCACAGGGAAACTATGAAGCGAATCACTTGGGCTTAAAGTGCTTTTGTTTATTCTGGATGCTGTGCTATAAAATGCCTTGCTCTGTGCTGATAAGGAAGCTGAATTTATGGCCTAGTGAACTAAACAATTACAAGGAAAACTACTTGCTAACTAATCAGATTGAGGCAAAGGTCTCAGGAATATAAATTTGACTCTTCTCTGTTTTCCTTCACAAGTCACAGATTTGTTCCCTGCTATCCAATGCAAAGAGATAAGGGCCCTCTTATAAAATTATTTTACTATAAAGTATATCTTTATCCAATTAAAATGCATACTTCCTGTGTTTATGAAGGTTAAGGTTTGCGAAACATGTTTTGATTAATAGTAGGAAATCATGAAACATGGCAAATGTGGGTTTAGGGATAATATATGAATTCAACTTAATGTTAATTGTTTCATATATAACTAGCTTATGATGAACTAACCAAGTTTCTTTCCCATTTCCTGCCTTAAATTGAGTCACTTGTTTTACACTCACTACACAAATTCTATTTGAACTTTTGATGTTTTGAGGTGGCTATTACTATGTACGGAATGCCTGCTGCAGTTGTTTTAACAAACTTGGATGAAATAAAAATATACCCGACATATTCAACACCAAGTTGATGTGATATTTGATTCTTCATCTACATTAGCTTCTCCTCACAAAAAGAGCCCCCATATTTATACAGCAAATCACCCTCAGCCGCTGCCACTCCTCATGCCCTTAGTGGATGTCTAATCAACTACCATGTTTTTCCATTGACCATTTCACAGTTCTTTGAAATACAGCACTCAGAGTGGTCTCCACCAATCAGATGGCATTTCCATGAAGAGTGACACCTATTTGCTATCCCTGATGTGTGTGTGTGTGTGTGTGTGTGTGTGTGTGTGTGTGTGTTTTCAAGTCATTAAACTATAAATTTAAAGGAGAGGGGTGAGAATACATCTCTGTCTCACATTAAAAACTGTTACTTGACCTGTCAAAAGAACTTAGGAACAGGTTCTATAGAAATTTATTCAGTATCTTCAATCACCAGGGGCTTCTACTGAACTCGGCAGCCCAGCTCATAACCGATTCCTGTCTATAGACTCTAAGACATAGTCCAGAACTACCACAATTGTATGCAATTCCTAACATATTTGTTCACAGTAATTCAATGTATAATGCGCTGATGCATATAATAGCCATGTCCAAGGATCTTACTTCCTATGGAAAATATTAACCTGAGAAGTTGACTTGAAGTTTACCAATAAGGAAACCATTATAATTTTAGACAGAATATCCAAAAAGCTAAGAGGCCAATAATTTTGTCAGAGCAAAGAGTTGCCCTTTAAAATATGGGGGCAGATTACATTTGGGGACCAGCCTTCTGGGATCATGCCCATAGAATGTAAAAGGTAAATAAACTGGCAGTGTTTTGAGGCCACCAATCACAGAGGTCCCTAAACATTCTGCAGATCTGAGACCTTCCCCTAGTGCTTCACTGAGCTTCAGTTCGCTGTGGTTCTTTAAGTGTACAATATTTGTCATGGGAGTGGTGGCCGCCTCAGCAATGTGTTCTGGGATCTAGTCACAAAGGTGGAATCTACAAATGTACAGGCATTTAGCCCTGGACTGGATACAAGGGGGTTGGGAGTCTCTTGGTGTTATAGTCCCCAACCCACTTCGGATGTCAGTAGACACATCCCAAAGCATAATCACAGCACCAGGCTGGAAGACCGAACCCAGGCTCTCACCAGTCAGTGTACTCGAAGTGTTTTTCCAAGATACTATTTAAGTTTCAAAATGAAATATAAATTGAATAAAAAAATCTCACCTGGCCTATTCCAGTTTTAATTTCATGTATGCTACTGTAAGCTGGAAAGAATTGCTTTTATCCTATTTGACAGTCTTTGATAGCAGATACTAAGGAGGTGATTCCCATGTTGCCCAGGAAAAATGTGGTTAGAGAAGGGGTTTCTCAAGATATGGTGTCACCTTGAGAATATGAGAATACACACACACGTACATATATGTATATGTATAAAATGCATATATATGTATGTGTGTATATATATGTACACATATATAACACCAACGCACACCTATACACATATTGTAAACAGTTATACACTGCGTATGCATATTTTATATATGTGGCTATATACGAATATTTGAGTTTTTAGGAATGTCTGAATACAGCTTTACAGCTTTTTGGTCTTTTCAGCATTGGAAGGAGGCATTTGACCCAACCCAAGGGTAAGGCTGGCCCTTCTCCCAGGAGAGAATGAAAACCTTTCACTTCAATAAGAACTGCACAGGCCCAGGCCCCAAACTTGCAGCTGTGGACCATCCAATCTTTACGTGCTGGGACCGTTCCTCCCTCACTCCCAGCAGCGCCTGCAGGATGAGTTGTTGGCCCACCCTGGCCTGCCACCAGCATAGACTTCACCCACAGGGCCCTCAGGGCACTTGTAAGTGCAGAGGGGACTTCTGAACACCTAACAGGGTGACGGGGAAAAACCCACCATCTTCATCCTTCAGGGGGACACACCCACCCTGCCATTTTTTCCCCACAACTGGAAAGATAAAAGGCTTAACTAAAACCCATAATATTAGACAGCATGCCATACATTATTATGAAAGCACAGGAAAAAAGCCGACGTATCAAGTTCCTCACTTTTAGGCCTGAAGCCAATCGTGTTCTAAAAAAGGAACCTTACTCCCCGGACCGCTTGTCATTTTTTAGTGCTTGTATTAACATCAGACCTGACTGCTGGGAAGCGATGTGTTTATATGCCAAGCTAATCAGCATCTGGCATTGCCTTGCTCCTCTGGCCATGGAATGAATCAGCTAATTATTTCTGATCTGTAACGTACTCTTTGTGGGGGAGGTCAGGGGTCCAACAGCACTCACCGCTCACCCAGGCCTGACTAGATAAGAAAGGGAAGGACCTCCTCCACCCTCAGAGTGTTGCTAAGATGCCGAGAAATGATGCTGGAGTGGGCACTCCTCTCCACAGGGGAAAACAAGGGGTAAACATCCACAACGACCTTGGATTCACTCAGCACCCCTTGGAAGGAAATGTCACTGCAACACTTATAAATTCTCTTCCCTTCACAGGAACTGCCTTAGGGTACTAATAATCTATGCATCATTCTCTTTGCAGGCACACAGTTAAATACACCGGAAAAGGGGAATTAGAAGGAGAGAGACAGCCCCTCTCCGCCCCACTTCCCCATCATCCAGAATCCTGGCTTCTTGTCTTATTTGTTGTTCCTCATAAGAAATTACTCATGAGGAAGAGTGACTATCAAGACTCTCTCCCCTTGTGGTGGTTCTAGTACTTTTTTGAATTTGACAGACAAAGTAGTCAGCTATGCAGGGGAGAGCTTAGCAGTTTCCACTCACTCACTCACTTTACTGATTCATAACAACGTCAAGCATTTACACAGCTCACGGTGCTCTGAAATCTTTTATAAGCTCTCAGTTGTTATCATCCCTCAAGGGTCACCTTGCTTTATAAACGAGCAAATGCCATCAGAGACAGGAAGTGAGTAATTTAAAGGGCTGGAATGAGTCAGAAACAGAATTGGGAATGGGATTTAAAACTCCTGAGCCACCTTCTGTGTAGACTTGGAAGAAGGGGGGTCAGGAAGGTACCTGGGTAGGGAGATTGGGTGTATGTGGCTCTTCAGTATTCTTATCATCAGGATACTGAGTCTCCAGCAAAATTGTGGGTTTTGCCTTTCCTATTCCCACAGGAATCATTCATTCATTTATTCGGCCAACACGAGCTGGGCACCTGCCCTACCCCAAGTACTGGGTTTAGGAGCTAAGGATGCAGAAGTCTAACGGAAGAGGCAGACATGAGCTACGTGATGACACAGCACGGAAGCTTCGTACCTGAAGTCTGCTCACAGCTGTGGGGGACACAGACTGGGGAAGATCCCGCTCTCCCTGTGGATGGGAAGGAGTGGCCAGTGAAGATTCTTCAAGGGAGAGACAGTTGAGCTTGTCACAAAAGGTCGAAAAATGAGGTAACAGCTGTCCAGGCAAAAGGGAACAACCCAAGTGAAGGCAGATGGTGAGTGAGAGCTTGGGTCCCCCCGGGCATACTTTGTACAGGGAGGGCCCAGCTGGGCCCTGGGGACACAAGATGGTCTCCTGGCATTCAAGTGACCAAGGAGAGAGAGCAAATGGAGACAGGCAGTGGGAGTCCACAGGAAGCAGGTCATGATGCAGAGGGGTGAGGAAGGGACAGCAAATAGGGACTCCTTTCTCAAGAAGCCTGACTGCGAAAAGGATAGAGATTTTGCTGACTCTCCTACACACAGCCGGCCTCCATCCTGACTCTTTAACAACATAAAAAGGGAAGAACATCAGCATCCGTCATCAATTCTCATTACTGAAGTGGAATTTAATTTTTAAAAATATAATCCATGGGATAAATTACCAGTCTCTATTTTCCAAGAAAATCTGTTTGAGAGGATGACTTTGACTCTTACTTACCTATTGAAAAAAGGTGAATTTTGCTCTGCTGTGAAATCTCTAGTAGGCAAGCCAGGTATGTCCCTCTGCTCAGTTGTCCAAGGAAGCTGGACACATGATGCGTCTAGAAGAAGGAAGAACTGGGTCTGCATGCCGTGTTCTCTTCAGAGTGCACTTCACAGACTCTAGGTGTCTTGGGGAGAAAAAATGATGCCTATCCACCCTTGTTTGTTTCAATGTTCTGCTGTTACCCACAAGGCTGCAATGACCATCCTTGCAGATGAATCTCTATCACACCAATAACAATAAAGTTACAATAAATGGGAAGAGCAATAAATGAGAAGAATATCAGCATCCAAATCCAGGTCAGTAGTGCATCCTCATCCCCTTGATCATCATCAGCATTAGATACGGATGGATATTCTGCTTCTTAAAACACCTTCTCCTCTTCCTTTTGTGATAGCACACTCCTCGTGTTCCTCAACCACTACTTCTCAGTTTCTTTTCAAGCATTCATTCATTCACAGATATTTGCCATGTCTCCTACAGTGCCAGGCACTCTTCTGGGCATTGGGAACACAGCAATGAATCAACATGTTGTCATGGAGTTGACTGTTACGGAGAGGAGTGGTTAATGAGCTGTACTGCAATGTAGGTAGTAATAAGGGCTATGAAGGAAACTAAAGCAAGTTAAGGACAAAGAGAGTGTTGGGAGTGCTCTTTTGCATAGGGTGGTCAGGAGAGGCCCCTACGTGGAGGTGGCATTTGAGTAGGCAGTAGACAAAGCAGTGGTTGGAGCCCTGGGACCATCTAGGGAAGTGCATTGCCTGCAGGAGAAGAGCAGTGCAGAGGCCCTGAGGGGAGCCTGCCTGCACGTCCAGAACAAGAAGGCTGATGTGGCTGGACCTTAGTGAGGAGGGTGGGGCAACCAGAGCATCCTGTCACTGGGGACTCTAGATTGTAGGAGTGAGCTGCTCTGATGGCTTATTCTTTTTTATTTAATTTTTAAATTTAATTTTATTTATTTTTTTATACAGCAGGTTCTTATTAGTTATCTATTTTATACACATCAGGGTATACATGTCAATCCCAATCTCCCAATTCATCACATCCCCACTCCCACCCCCCGTCGCTTTCCCCCCTTGGTGTCCATACGTTTGTTGTCTACATCTGTGTCTCAATTTCTGCCCTGCAAACTGGTTCATCTGTACCATTTTTCTAGGTTCCACATATATGCATTAATATACGATATCTGTTTTCCTCTTTCTGACTTAACTTCATTCTGTATGACAGTCTCTAGATCCATCCACATCTCAACAAATGACCCAATTTCATTCCTTTTTATGGCTGAGTAATATTCCATTGTATATATGTGTACCACATCTTCTTTATCCATTCGTCTGTCGATGGGCATTAAGGTTGCTTCCATGACCTGGCTAATGTAAACAGTGCTGCAATGAACATTGGGGTGCATGTGTCTTTTTGAATTATGGTTTTCTCTAGGTATATGCCCAGTAGTGGGATTGCTGGATCACATGGTAAATCTATTTTTAGTTTTTTAAGGAACCTCCATACTGTTCTCCATAGTGGCTGTATCAATTTACATTCCCACCAACAGTGCAAGAGGGTTCCTTTTCTCACACCCTCTCCAGCATTTGTTGTTTGTACATTTTCTGATGATGTCCATTCTAACTGGTGTGAGGTGATACCTCATTGTAGTTTTGATTTGCATTTCTCTAATAATCAGTGATGCTGAGCAGCTTTTCATGTGCTTCTTGGCCATCTGTATGTCTTCTTTGGAGAAATGTCTGTTTAGGTCTTCTGCCCAGTTTGAGATTGGGTTGTTTGTTTTTTTAATATTGAGCTGCATGAGCTGTGTATATATTTTGGAGATTAAACCTTTGTCCATTGATTCGTTTGCAAATATTTTCTCCCATTCTGAGGGTTGTCTTTTCATCTTGTTTATGGTTTCCTTTTCTGTACAAAAGCTTTTAAGTTTCATTAGGTCCCATTTGTTTATTTTTGTTTTTATCTCCATTACTCTAGGAGGTGGATCAAAAAAGATCTTGCTGTGATTTATGTCAAAGAGTGTTCTTCCTATGTTTTCCTCTAAGAGTCTTATAGTGTCCGGTCTTACATTTAGGTCTCTAATCCATTTTGAGTTTATTTTTGTGTATGGTGTTAGGGAGTGTTCTAATTTCATTCTTTTATATGTAGCTGTCCAGTTTTCCCAGCACCATTTATTGAAGAGACTGTCTTTTCTCCATTGTATATCCTTGCCTCCTTTGTCATAGATTAGTTGACCATAGGTATGTGGGTTTACCTCTGGGCTTTCTATCTTGTTCCATTGGTCTATGTTTCTGTTTTTGTTCTGATGGCTTATTCTAAGGCATGGAAAGGAGTGGTGGGAATCCACAGGTCCCACTGAGTGTTGGGATGTGAGGTGTAAGAGAAAGAGAGGAGTCCTTTGGGTCCTTTGCCTATCCTGCCTCTTCTGCCTACTCTCTGGATGTGGAAGGGGCCATGGGCCTCTACTCCTCTCCACCTGTACATTTTCTAGAGGTGATTTCCTCTTATCTCAGGCTTTATGCACTACCTATATGCCGAGGCCACATTGATACCCAAATGCCTTCTGGATAGCTCCACTTGGATACCAAATACTGCACCTCAAATATAAGCTGCTCAAATAGAACTCTTGATAACCACCAGCCCTCACCCTGCTCTGAAAGCTCCCCTCCCCCCATCTTAGTCATGGAAGCCCTGTATGTATAAGAGCACAGGACTCTGGGACCAGCCGACCTGGGTCCCCACTCCGCCACGTGCAGACTGTCTCTGTGACTGAAGTATAGAGCGGAGGGATAAGTGATGGGTTGTTGTGAGACTTCAATGATTTATGCTCGTAAAGTAGTCAGAACAGTGTCTGGCGCTTGGTAAAATCCAGTGTCAGTGTTTTCTATTATATTTATGCCACTACTCCCGGCTGCCCATGCTCTGAAATCATTCTGACACACCACTCACTCAAAAACAAACAAGAGCTGGTCTAAGATCTGGGAGGTGGTCATGTCTCAAGAGAGCTGCAACAGTTATTTAATTAGTATTTAGTTAGGTGAGCTCGGGCAAGATAAAGAGCACTTTATTATTTGGAATCAGATGAGAATGGTTTCCAAATTTTACTTACAAGCTGGGTGTACTGGGAATGTTATTTAACATTTCTCTACATCCTCATATTTAAAATAGGAATAATATTACATACCCCTCTGGGGACTATAAACTTTAAATAGAATAATGCATATCAAGTGTGAGCTCAGTGCCAGATGATAGCTATTATTATTAAGATAAGGGATTTGGCTTTTTGAGCCTCAGAGTAGTCATGTGACATCAAACGAAAGAAGCAGTGACAATAAATTCCTCTCCAACAAACCCATCAGTCATCTGGGAAACAAAAAATGCAAAAGGCTTTTGTGAAGTCCCATGCTGCCCGGGGGAGGGTGCAGCCCAGGACCATGGTGGGATGGAAGTGTCCTCTGATTACAGCCCCATCTCTCAAGGGTCACGTTTGTAACCAACCCAGACCCCAAGGGCAGGGCATGTTGCGAGCCCATTTCCAACTGTCTGCTCCAGTTCTCAAGAGCAGAACAAAACCATTAATGTTTAATAGTTAAACAAAAGCCTTCTGTTATTAATCACTTTAAGCCCCAGTGATGATTATTAAAACATAGTGGATAGGGTCTTATTTTTAAAGCTTGATTTTTAATGACTGAGATAGAAATCAGAACTAAAAACCATTGAGCTCCCTTGTTTTTCAGAGATTTTTTTTTTCCTGTGGGACAGAGCCCTGGGGAGATTTCCTATCTATCCTGAAAAGCTAGGGCTCCCTCTCTCCCTTCCGTAGCTTTTCCTCTGCATACCGTGGGCAGAAGAGTATTCTCAGGGAGGGGCCTGGACACTCCCAACAGAACACGCCAGGCTGACTTCCCAGGCTCCGGGCCGCAGGGCCCCTCAGAGGGGGATCAGGTAAGAGGCCAGAACTTCTAGCAGCCCCCAGCCTCAACTCCTGACCCTACAGCCACAGCTTGTGGAAGCTGACCTCAGTTACAGGGTACAATGAACTTGCGATAAGTTCATTTTTTCATTGCTGGTCACTTCTGGGGAGTTTTGCAAGGTTGGCTGACCCTCTCTTATTTCCTAGGACAGCTGGACCTCCACCTTCACACTGGGACCAAGGAGGGAGGACTGTCAGAGGAGGAGGAGAAGGCAGGGAGCCTGGCCCAGCCTCCACTCTGCTGTTCCCTGCAGGTTATCAGAGCATAGGTGGGAGCTGGAGCTTCCAGACGACTGTGCAGCAAGGAGCTAAGTGGACCAGCCACTTCAGTGGAAAAGGTCAGATAGCTGTAATGGGAGGGGGGAGACCCCTTGAATAATGGCAATCAAAAATACAAAATTCCTAGGAATAAAGTTTCACAAGACATGTACAAGACCTATGTAAAGAAAACAATAAAATTCTGCTGAGGGAACACAGGATATTTGAATAAATGGAAAAATAATTCTATTTTTGAACACATCCTCCATATTATAAAAAATAACAACTCTCCTGAAATCAAACTGTACATTCAATGCAAATCCCAATAAAAGATTTTAGGGTTTTTTTTTCTTTGATATAGAAAAAAAATTAATTTCAAAGTTCTTCTGAAAGAATGAGCATGAATAAATAGCCAAGCAGAATAATGGAGTATTTGTCCTTCTAGATATTAAAATGTATAAGTATAAAAAGTAAAGCATTATACAATGATTAACAGAAAGCTCAGTAGTGAAGAATCCAGAAACTGATTCATGTATTAATGAGATTCTGATACATGATAAAGGTGGACCATTCAACAAAATGAGCTGGGAAAACTGACTTAGTCATTTGGAAAAATAGAAATGACAAATCTCTACCAACGAAATAAATTTCAGATGGAGCAAATATCTAAATGTAAAACTACACATTTTAGTTAAAATACTGAAAGAAAACATAGCTAATTGATTCATATTCTTGATATGCAACTTTTTAGATGGTCACAGGACACTATATCAACATTTTAAAGTCTGATCCAGCAATTCTATTCACAAGAATTTATCCCAAGGACATTATGGGTCAAATTCACAGAGAAATATGTATAAGGAAGTTCATTAAGTACTGTGTATAATGGTGAAAAATTGGAAACACTTTAAATATCGGTTAAATAAATTATAGTATATCCATACAATGAAACTCTAAACAGTCAATTAAAATAATACTACATAACCACACTGATAGATACTGTCTGGGTGTCCCGAGAAAATGTTGTTCTTGTTCACAGTCCCAGCAGCAGTTCAAGTGCATGCCTGTTGCTCCAGCCTCACCAGCACAAGGGGGTGTCATCTACATGCTTGCTTTCAGGAGCTGTGGGTTTTTTCTGCCCATTAACAGACAATTCTGCCCTATAGGCACATGCTGTCAGCCTCAACTATGCATGGTTTGTCCTGCAATGTCCTCCAAATGACCAGCTGAAACAACTGACAGTCTAGATCAGGAGACCTGTGCACCTGATCTGCAGACCAGAGCCACTTCACAAGGGCCCTGTGTCCCCTGGAACTGCAGGCAACGTTTTGGTGTTTATGCAAATAATTGACCAATGACAGGATATCGCATCCATGTGTGGATCCATTTGCAGAAATGTGTGGCATTTCTATGGTCACCTCCCCAGTGGGCTGTGGAAATTAACTGAGTTCAGGCTGTGGAAAACTTAAGCTGTTACATGAAATGCTAAAATTGCTACACTTCCCAGACTGTAACGTTCTGCCTGTGGCCTTGGGACCCAAAGACCAGATGCTGCACCCAGTAATAACTTCACTCTCATCCAACTTCAGTAACTCAAGATGGAGCCAATTTGGGGTTTTGATCTGGTACTTTCTTACTGAGATTCAGCTGAGGCTGACTACCCGCCAGACTCCCCCAGGAGAAATGGGAGATAAGAAGCATCGTCCACACCCGCACCACAGAGTGCTGGAGACAAAAACTCTGACAATGCGGAACCACCACAGGGAACTCAAGATGGACAGCCTCTGTTGCCTTTGGTTGAAAGGTGAAGAGGGCAGCTATCTGGGCAATTTGAATGGACTGTCAGGGGAAGAGAATTAAGTAGGCTAATTTAGAACCACACTAAAATACTTCTCAAAAAAATGACTCAGCTTGGGACACAGTTAAGAGTGATCACCTCTGAATGATTTTTATTTTCTTGCTTTTCATATGTTTGTTTGTTTACCTGAGTTGTCCTGGCCCAAGATATAAAGATGGTGTTTATATAATAAAAGTGGTATAAATCACTATTCCAAACCTTTGAAGATTAGTTTTCAAACTGTTAAAAAATGCTGTAGGTCTCAATTACACTTCAGGAAAAATTTTAAATTTTTAATTAAAAAAAATTGTTGTACGTGTGCCAGGAAATTTTCTATAGAAACGTAAACTTACAGCAATTTATAAGGAAGTGGTTATTGATTACAATGGAAGGAAAGACTGTAAACTGCCTACGTTTCATGCAGGCCATGCTATTTCCATTTAAAGAAGTTAACTAAGAGAAGAGAAAGATGAGGAACTGATGCAAAAGCAAAAGCTCAGGAGTAAACCAGCAGCGAATAAAGAGACAGTTATGATCTCTGTGGCGTCTTACTTCTATGCTTTATTTTACATTCTCCCTCTTCTGCTTATAAATAAAGAAAATAAAGACACAGTGTGTGGAAAGGTAAACTGAAGCCCCTCTTAATTAAAGAGGGAGAAACCAAGATGGGTTGTAATACTTTAAGGCTACAGCAAGGAGTACATCAAATAGATTCTGCTACATTTTTGATAAATTCCCTTCACAAATATGTAGAACTACTTAGCAATCTGCCATGAGAGGAAAAGCAAATCATAACAGCATCCTGATGATGAAGAAAGTACACTTATGGAGAAAGGGTCAGCTGTTTCTTTCTGTGAGGAATAATGTACAGGACTCCAATAATTTTCAGAGTTTGAAAGTTGTGCTGTAGAGCACCACTTGGAACCGAAAATCTCCTGAGTTTCTTAAGTAAGACAGCAAAACAAAATGAACTCGAGTGCTGGATCCTTCTGAGAAAATCCAAGTATCAGTACAAGAGTAAAAGATGCACAACTCCTACCTAAACAAACAAATTTTGCAGCAATACCTGCTGAGTAATTAAAAAGTAGCAGGCAAGTGATTTTTGTTAAAATTATGGCCTTTGTTCCTTATCAGTCTACTAAACTTTGAATGTGAAACCAAACAAAGAGGCCATACAAACATCTAGAAGCAATACTCAGATCTAGATACTGAACAGTTTCACACTTGAAACTGGCTTAGTCCAGCTGAAACCAACTTCTAGTTGGAAGTTACCCAAGCTGGGAAATTGTTGTGTGTCTCATTCCCTAGTAAGGCCCTGATGGAGGAGTGAGACTTCCTATAATTACGCTACTGTGCTGTTTTTGGTTGTTTTTCTTTCAGTTGTTCTTACTGTTCAGAATTTTTTATGTGCTGCTGCCAGATGTTAAGCATTAGTTGGCTTCCCTACAACCTATATTCTAAAAAACAATAAAATGAAGAATGCCAGAGCTATAAAATAATAAAAATAAACAAAACCCACAAAGCCCAGTTTATTGACTTGCCAGGCAAAGAAGCACACACAAGCTAAGAAATTCACTGAACAGTGAGCTGAGGGAGGAAAGTCAGGGATAAATCTACAAAGCAGGGCTCACAGTGATTAAGGCTTGAAAACCAGCACTCTGGAAATTAATCTAAAGGTCTGTGCCTGGTGGGTTCACACAAATCCATTTCCATTGTTCAGGGACAAGTCTTTACATGGGTCCAGTAGGGCTTTGGTGTTTCAGTCCACTTGAGCTGGTTAGAATCAGTTATGATGAAACACAGCATTTAATCTTGATATCTCCTAGGGCATGTCTTGCTGTAAGTGGAAATCTTTCCTCTTTGAACTCTTGCCTGCTCCTCCTCTATAGAAGCTCTATATATGACATGCATGTACATAAGGTTATGTATCTCCCCTTACAGTCCATAGCTCAGTGCTTTAGAATTTCACAGTCCTCTTCGATGGAGGTTTGTACAATGTGTATGTAAATGAATGACATTCACAGGCTCAGGTGGTCTCCACTGCTCTGCCTCGGTTATGCCCTAGAATTTGTCCTTCTTCCCAAATTCCACTTTTATCCAACATGTTTACAGAGCTAAAAATTAGGCTGCAGAATACTATTAAGGAAAATAGAGCAAGACCATAGCTGCGAAATTCTCTTTGAACAGCAAATAGTAGCTGGTAAAATCCTTTTGTGTGATTATGTCAGATGATCATGACTCCCAAAGTTCTCATTTGATTTTAGGGACATCAATACTCAGAACTCAAAGAAGCCTTTGGGAACGTAGCAGGAGATGGAGAAAGGAGGAGAGGGTGATAGAGAAACTAGAAGGTGGGAGGAAATGGAAGAAAAGGGAAAAGCTTATTGGATATCACTGTGGTAAAGAGCAAGGAGAAATTAAAGAAAAATGATTGGAGGGGGAAAAAGAAAACAAAACACAGAACTGAAGAAATCTGAGTGAACCAGGGGCATGTGTAACCAGAAGGCCAGAGAGAAACAGTGGCAGCTGGGAAGAGCCTGCAAAGCTAAGCAAGTCCGTTTTGCAGAGTCTGGGCAGGAAAATGCTGTTGGCTAAAGCAGAATATAAGGTAATTTTTTTCTCCCTGCTGATGCTTCTCTGGGATCTGGTCAAAGCACTATTCTGCAGAACCAGAAACTGAATAAATAGACTAATTTATTCAGAAGATGTGTCCCCTTATTTCCCTCCCCAGAATGGTGTCAGAGCTGCCGAGGATACCAGAGATTTTGGATGACAAGGCATTGGCCAGCATGTTTCTCCTCATCCCACACCACCTGCTCCTGAAAAGGAAGCATTTGTTCCTCTCCTGCAAATCACTTTTTTAATAAACGAGGCACCTAATGAACATTCGATGAAAGTCCCTTAGAGCAGGTAAGACTTCTATCACACACAAACTCAGCAAAGAAAAAGACACTTGCCCAGAGCTAAGCATTTGCTAAGGAACAACTATTCTCAACCTTTTCCTTGGGCATAATTAACAGTTCTCCAAAATCCTCTGTGGATATTTGCCCAGCTGTGGCAGCCAGCAACTTGACTATATGTTGAGTCAATGTGAGAACTGCAAAACCCCTGGAGATCATCTAGTTAAATGCCTTCTACTCTCGGGAGAGGGAATTGTGGCCTGAAGAGGTGAGTGAATTACTCAAGGTTACACAACTAATTAGGAAAAGGTCTCCAATTCTCAGCACAGTGATCTTTTCACAGCACTGTGATACACACTTTCCTCATTTATCACCCACACTCTTCTCCTCCATCTTCACCATATCCCTCACCACTCAAGAATGCATTGGGCTGCCATAACAGAAAATCTGAATGGTAATGGGTTGAACCATGAAGACAATCATTGTTTATACGGTGAGAGCCTGGAGGTAGGTGGGCCCAGGGTTTGTTCTGAAGCTCAACAATGTGATTAAAAAAAAAAAAAAGAAAAAAAACAGCCTTTTCTCATCCTTCTGTTTCAGCATATACATTGTGTGAGACTCTCATCCTTGAACTTGTGACCTCATGGTGACAAGATGGCTTCCACAGTTCAAGCTATCACATAGTCATACCAGTGCCCAAGCTGGAAAGAAAGGGATGGGCAGAAGAAGGCTTTGCTTTTATCACGGAGGAAAATCTTTCCAAGGATAAAGATTTCCCGTTATGTCTCCTGGGCCAGAACTAGGTCATATGGTCAGCACTAGCTGCAAGAAGTCTGGAAAAAAAAAGTATCTGGCAAATGATAACAGAAGTGACCTGATCAGCTTAAACCAATAATGGCACAAGACCATCATTAACAAAATCAGGAATCTATAGCGAGGAAGAAAGGGGTTGTGGCTGTTAAGCAGGTATATCAGTTAACAGTTGATGTGTAACAAATAAAATTCAGTGGCTTAAAACAGCAATCTTTTATTTTTTCTCATATGTCTGGAGGTCAGCTGATCCAAATGGGCTCAGTTGGGTGATCCTAATGATCTTACCTGAATTTGTTCATGTAACTGTGGATCTAGTTATGTGATGGGATGTCTGCACTGATCTAGACTCTGCTCCACGTCTCTCTTCCTCCTTGGATCAGCAAGACACTGAGGAGTGTTTTTCTCATGGCAATGGCTAAGGCACAAAAATGCAAGCAAAATCATGCAAGGTCTCCTAAGGTCTAGGCTCAGGACAGAAACACTCATTCTGTCTCATTCTGTTGTTCAAAGCTAGTCATATGGCCAAACTCAAAGTCAGGGATGAGGAAGTATACAGCAGCCATGGAAAACTAATATAGTGCGTAATTTTGATATTTTTAATGGAGTTTTTAATTGAAGTATAGTTGATTTACACTTGTTAATTTTGATACTCTTGATCTTCACAGTATAACCATATCTTACATTACTCTATAAGTGATCTTTTTTTTTTTAAATAAGTGATCTTTAAAGGGCTTACTTAAAACAATACTGAAGACATATTGTGAAGTCATTCCTCTCAGGATTAATTGTTAAATTTTAGTTTAAAATCTCAGTCTGTCTCTCTCTTGTTGTGTCAGATGACTCATAGGCGTATCTAAAACTAGAGGTCATTTCAAGATGATGCTTTTTCTCAGAAAGAAAAAGGCTGTTATTCAAAATAAAATAATTGAATGTATGCCTTATAGTGTGGGAAACTTTGTGACTCTTTTCTGAGGATAATTTTGAGAGCAAATCTTACTTTATGGAGATTTTCATTTATATTGTAATTATAACATAATTGAAATTTAAAAGGTTTGAGCCTAGGCTTCCCTGGTGGCACAGTGGTTGAGAGTCCGCCTGCCGATGCAGGGGACATGGGTTCGTGCCCCGGTCTGGGAAGATCCCACATGCCACGGAGTGGCTGGGCCCGTGAGCCATGGCCACTGAGTCTGAGCGTCCGGAGCCTGTGCTCCGCAATGGAAAAGGCCACAACAGTGAGAGGCCCGCACACCGCAAAAAAAAAAAAAAAAAAGGTTTGAGCGCACCAGACCACCAAGCCTGCTCCTCTGCTTTGGCTCAAGCCCACCCAGCCTGCCTCTCTTGCTATATGAATTCTAGATGTGTCACTACTTTTACTAAAATGTCTCTGATTGGTGTATCATTCCTTTCCCTCCTAGGAACCCCTGGACTCCTTAGGCTACTGGTCATACCAAGAGGTGAGACGGCTTTGGCTCAACCACTCAGAAAGCAAAGGCTTTTGTCACACACTTCTCCAGGGAGGAAGGGACTCTCACCTTACACTAACACCTTCACTCACTGATTCTTCTCAGCAGTGCATTTTTCTGTCCATGCACACACTCAGAGCAGCTGGAAACTTCTCTTAAGTAAGAGAAGAACCCAGATTTAATTTCTGGAGGGCCAACCTCTGGTCAGCCCATATCCCCAGCTGTTTTAGAGCTTATTGGCCTGCATTGTGTAAGAACTATTTGTGAATGGCCCTGTTCTCTCCCCTCGACTGTAAGTTACTGGATGTTGGGTTCAGAGTATCCTCCTTTCCCATCAATAATATTTATTGATGTTCCAGGCACTTTTGAATATATTATTCCACTTTAACCTTACAACCACCTTGGAACATAAGCATTACTATCCTCCATTTTATAGACAAGGAACTGAAGTTTAACTGAAGTTCAAAGAAGAGAAATAATTTGTACATAAAAGCACATAGCAAGTGGCAGAGCCCAGATTCTTACCAAAGTCTGTCTTACTCCAGAACTAATTCTCATTGTATGACATCTCATGTGTGAAGGTGCCGTGCGTGGTGCCTAAGGGGAAAAAATGAATTACTTGGTCCCAGGCATCTTGCACTCATTATATACAGCACCTAATCCAGTGTGCTTGGCATATATTAGTTTGAACCATATGAAACTGACCTTTTGTAGGTCAAAAATAGCCATATGTTGGAAATTTTTTATGGTAGCTCAATGGAATATGTGTTGAGTTGGATTGACTGGTGCTCTTTATGTTACAAGCGGTGCTTAAGAGCACAGGTTTTGGAGTTCCATCATCTAAGTTCACATCCTACCTCTGCCACTTGCTGGCTGTGTGATCTTGGGCAAGTTACCTAACTTCTCTGGGTCTTGATTTCCTCATCTGTAAAATGAGGGCAATAATAGTACCCACTTCATAAGGCTGTTGTGAGGATTAAAGGAGTTATGTAAATTAGTAAACAGACTGCATGGTACACGATAAGTACTTCTGAATAAACGTGAGCTACTGCCATCACAGGGGGAGGAATCCAATTCTGTATTTGAGGAGCTGTGGTAGCTGGGGCGTGGGGTGGATGTGAGGGAGAACAAAAGAGGAAAGGAGAACTGTGAGAATGACCAAGCTTGTAGGAGAAGGTCATTTATTATAATATTCTTGACCATTTCACTGGCCAGAAAGCGACCCAGAGACCAGGGCTGGAAGAGAGAATTCCCATTTGATCCTTCATTCCCCTGGCTCCACCACTAGAGACCTAAGAACAAGGTTTCTTTATCGCCTCTTTATTGGCTCCAGCCTGACCTGGAATGCCCTAAGCACAACAAAGACAGCCGTAAGGAGCAAGCACAGCCAGCAGGGGGTGGATGTTTGCACGGGAGCAGTGGGGCAAGACTATGCAAAGCAGTGCGCTTCACTCTCTCAGTTTCCAGAGGAAACGAGTCTGGAACACCTGCCCAGGTACAGAACCGTGAAGAGCCATGGGGAAGAGAGCGCCCCTCGCCATTCACTAGTCCCGAGGACAGCGTTAACAATCACTGCAACCTGCATGGCTTAAAACAACGGGAATTTATTCTCTCATAGTTCTAGAAGACAGAAATCCAAAATCAAGGTGCCGGCAGCGCCACACTGTCCCTGACACAGCTCGAGGGGAAGATCCTTTCTTGCCTCTTCCTAGCTTCTGGGGATTGCATGCAACCTACAGCCCTCCTTGGCTTGTAGACATATCACTCCAACCTCTGCCCCTGTAGTCACACGGCCTTCTCCCTGTGTGTGTCTCTGTTTTTCCATCTTCTAAGGACACAAGTTAATGGATTAGGGCCCACTCTAATTCACTGTGACCTCATCTTAATTTAACTAATTACATCTTTGGAGGCCGTATTTCCTAAAAGGTCACATTCTGAGACACTATTCAACCCAGTACAAATAACAACAACACCAAAAAAAAAAAGCTACACAGATTTTCCAGCTGCCACATGTTTCTTAGAATAAACTCCACAGTGTGAATCAGGCCTCAACTGAGAGAAGGCAAGACAGCATCGGAGATGGGAAACCCTGGAACACAGACAAAGGCTGCAGTAACATGGGTTACCATATTGCCATCTGTCAGGAGCCATGTGCTGAGAAGAGAAGCAGAGTAAAAGTGGAACAGTAGTCAATGAATTAGATGTCCAGCCAGGGCAAGTGTACCCTGGAGCTGAAAACGATAAGACTCCTGTGTAAGACTAGACACGAGCAGTGAACAAGAGTCTTACTTCATTCATTCATTCATCCTCTCATTCGTTCATTTTGTGCCAAGCAAGAGCCTAACACTGAGGAGACAGAGACCAATAAGACTAATTCCTACCAAACGGAATTGTGTCTGTCTTAAAGTCTTTGCTCTCTAGTGGGAAGGTGGGAGAAGACACAGAGCATAACAAATAATCCCAGCAAAGCTTGATAATTGTGAATCTAAAAATACACATTGGATAGAGATGTCCACAGGCTGCAAGCCGGTTTCTATCAACGTGAGGGACTGGCAGGGAACTTAAACCGTTCATGGAGTTTACAGAAGAAGCCCCCGTCTTCCCAAGCCATTAAAGCCTATTCCTCCTTCAAGACCTATTGTATTATGTCTGTTGGCATACCTATTTTCCTATCAGAGTGTGATCCCCTCTGGAGCAGGGACTCACTTTATCTCTTTTTGTTTCCCTGAAACATTCTAGCACAGCGTGGAGCCCAGAATTAGCAATTGTGTTACACCTATGAAGTTGTTTTTCATTAAAAAAAAAAAAAATCGGGGTCAAATGAGGCTGGCTTTGGCCAATGAAATGCGAGCAGAAATGACATGTCTAAGCTTCTGGCATGGGCTTTAAGAGTCAGGATACACTTTGTCACTTTGTCCTTCTTCCCTCTGCCGCAGGGACCACCCATTTCTGATGGTGGTCACCTCATGAGCCTGGGTCCCAGAGGGAGGGGACATAGAGCAGAGACCCCAGACGACCTGCAATGGACAAGTCATATACACAAGAAGTTAACCTTTATGTAATAAGCCACTATGAGTTGAGGGTTGTTTATTATCACAGCAAAATCTGGTCTATACGGCTCATTCACCAGATTTCAGTAAACCATTAATTCCACTCTATCTAGTCAGCAAGCATCCGTCACTCACTCACTATACGCAGAGCACTATACTAAGAGCTAGGGTCACAGAAATGATTACGATGTAGCCTGACCTCAGAGAATCTGCAGTCTTAGGAGGAAAGCAGCAATGCCCCTGTACAGCCATACAGGATGTTAAAATACTGAAGTACTTTCATATCACTGGGAAATTACACTGTCCCAAGACTCCCAAACATTCCCTCCTTTCTGCACCAACTGCCCCAGCCCCTCCCTAAGGACACCCCCCCATATACACACACACACACACATGCGCACACACACACACATGCACGCACACATGCACACACACACGCGTGCACACACACGTCTCTATGATCAAGAACTAAAGGATTTACCTTACTGCACAGAAAGGGACCTCTGGAATCACGTTCAGTCATTTATTCTGACTGATCTGTGTTGATGTCTTTGTTAAATAGTTTTTAAATCACGCTTGGAGACAGAAAAATAATTTGGTACCCTAAACACAGAGTTCAAAGGAGGACTATGAAGAACTAGTAACTCATCTGTAGGCTGGGGCAAAGCCAGGTTCCCCCAACTAGTCTTCTAGTAACTTACATTTGAAGCACTAAGATCAGGTCTCCTTCTTAGAAAGGATTCAGGTTCTCCCCACACAGCTCCTCCACTTTCAAGGATTCTAGGTACATGTGCATATAACACACACACACACAACTTTCTCCTTTCTTCTGGAAAGCCATGACTCAGGCCTGACAGCCCTTTACTTCTAATGAACATGCAACATGGTAAGTGCTCCAGTGGGACACTGTCCTGCCTGTTCCTCCCCATCGTGTAGAACTGACTCTTGCGCCCTCCACGCCCTGTGGTACGCTAACATTTACTCATCCGTCATTCCCTCTAGACTTGAGCATGTCCAGCGCAGTCAGGGATCATGTCTTATTCATCTCTGTATTTCCAGCACTAACATAGTGCCTAGCACAAAGCAGGATGGATAAGGTGGCTCTGGATTTGGTGGGAGGGAGGGGGAAAGAGTGCCAGGAAAGAGGTAAAAGAAGGAAGCATTAAGGCATGAATCCTCCAGAACAGCAACGATTACAGAGCGGAATGAAAAGAGAAGGCAGCGAAGGGGGGCCAGTGCAGGGAGAGAAAGAGAAGTATGAGGAGACGGGGTTGACAGACAGACAGACCAAGAGAGAGGAACCAGGGGCCTCTGGAGAAGCACACTTCAAGGAAGAGACAGTGTCCCATGTCAAACAGGCAGGCATATCCCTCAGGTTGAATGTTGAAAATAGGACAAGGGATCTGGCATTTAGGACATCACGGTTGACCATAGTAATTATTTGGGGAGGGGGGTGGGGACCCAGATTGCAATGGGATGAAGAGAGAACGAGGGGTGACACACCGTAGACAGTGAAAGCAGCACAGGTCTTCCTGAAAGTCTGGTGGTAAAGGAAGGAAATTGGTCAGTCACAGAAGTGAGGGACAGATTAAAGGAGACATTTCTTCTGAAGAGGAGAGACCCGAATGTGTCTCGTGCAGCTTATACACACTGACTTAGACCGTGGCCTCTGTCAGATGGTCAGGGCTGGGGTAAGGTCTGCCCATGGGAACTACACAAACCTGATGTTTGGGGGCTCAGACTTATAGCCTTCATCCTGTTGTCCCCACCTCAGATGAACAGGTTTCTGAGCTCCTAGTCACCTACTCTAGGACCCTCATGGAAGAGGCAGAAGATCTGACATCAGAGAGGGTCATCTGTAGCCACGCTGAGGGGCCTCTGATCAGGGGTTCCCTTGACTAGGACAGCTACGGTATTTCCATACCTCATCTCTGCTCATGTTTCTGCCCTGACAGAACCAGAGCAACACTGCCTTACTTTATATCATGCTTCATTTATAATAAATGCAATTTTGCAAGTCACTAGAGCAAAATATTCCTTTTTAAAAAACTCCCCTTCTGGATCCCTTGGCTCTTTGAAACTTGAGAAAGTTCCTAGGGAGTGTCTGTTCCATCTGCAGACACTGAAGGCAATGGTAACCTTGCGAAGGAGAGCTGCAGTGGGTGAGGCATACATCACATGCTCTGTCTGTATGTTCCTTAGCTGATACACCTCCTGCCTTTGAGGAAATACTTGTCAGCTTTCTCCGAACAGCCTAGAATTAGTCATTTCTTATAAGTTAGATGATATACTATTAAAACAATCTCCTAAGTGATTACAGAAATTATTCAGATAGAACCACTGTGATAACACATTATAGGCTTGTTACTTAGCAACTGAAGAACAGGCACTCTTAAAAATTAAGATGGAAGAAGTGAAAAGACATATCTCATTCAAAACTAGTTTTACAACGATCCATAAAAGCAACCAGAAAATCACTATGATGAATAAGATAATGGCAACAAGATTAACTTTATGTATTTAGACCCAAGTTCTTAAGTGTCAGTCAGAAGACAAACATAAGCCTCATCCTTCATGGAAGACCTGTCCGTGGGTGAGCCAGGGCTGCAGTTCTTTGATGTGTGACTCAGGGTGAAGTCTCCAGTCCCCTCCCTAAGTCTTCTTTCCAACCTCCTCATCTCAGGCTCCTCTATTTCTCAATCCTACTCTTTCCACTTTTACCACCATCATCACCACCTTCTGCCGCCACTGATGGGGCTACCTCACTAGAACTCACACATTCCAGGTGCTATGGAGTGGATCTATCCCCACCTTCACATACAAAGATGACCAGGGAGCTCCTTTGGTTAGGGACCAAGGTTGTGAGTTTCATTCTCAACAGGTGTTTTATCAGTGGTGCCCTGGGTCAAAGGGAAATAAGAATAGAAAGTGAGATACACATATTACATCTGATGGACAAACGACTCAAAGCCCATGTCTCACTAGTAGGAGACTAGGAATGTCATAAATGCAAGTACGCATGTATGTCTGTGTTTGTGTAACTATAATTGATTAAAAACCTATGCTGTGCTAGATATTGTACTAGATCCATTTTCCTCTAATCCTTTCAACAGCCTAGCAATGCAAGCACTTTTACAACTATTTTTTAAAATGTTTATTTGAAATAATTATTGATTCATGAGAGATTACAGAGAAATGTACAGGGAAGTTCCAAATACCCTCCCTCTCACCTGATATTAACATCCCACACAACTTTAGCACAATATCAAAGTCAAGAAATTGATACAATCCATAAACCTCATTCAGATTTCACTAGTTATATATGCACTGACAACTCAGAAACCCAAAATGCCACTGTGGGCCTCTAGTTAGAGTAGGGCCTTACGAGGTCAGTGTTAGAAAGAGGTGTGGCCTGAGTCCACCTAACAGTAGAGCCAGTGTGAACGCACCCATTTGGTAGCTATATCCCTAGATCCAGATATATTGTACAGTGCTAATAGGTATACAGAATAACTAGCAAAGGCTCTTCACTAATTTCCTAATCTATGAAGTGAAAGCTGTTTTGGTAAAGAAAGCCAAGTGGAAACCCCAGAAGCTATCCTCCAAAACTCACTCTCATCAAGAGAGTAAAGCAAAAGCAAACTACACCTCTGGAGGGATTGCAAAGACTGGTGCTACCATCAAAGACTTGAGAAACAAAGGGTGGTGATTCCTATTACATCCCTAATTATTCACACTTTTGGCTACGAGCAAAGGTCAGATAGGTCATGAAGAATGAACATAGATGATTGCAAACATAATCAGATGATGATAATGCATGATAATAACAATCATAGCTGCAGTTCCATTTGTAATATCTCTGCTGGCAGGGCCAAAACTTACCTTTACCCCACCCCTTACCCCCAGAACTATGTATCAACTATATACATGTATATGTACATATATATATATATGAATCCAAAAGATACTGAAAGGATCATGATCATCTTGATATCTCACAGAACATCATCCTGGTTCATTATACTGACAACCTAATCCTGTGAGCAGGTTGTATCAAGTACCCTAGACGCCCAAATAAGACATCTGCATGCCAGAGGTCAGAAGATAATCCCTGTGAAAGCTTAAGTGGGCCTGCAATACTGAAGTTTCCATGGGTTCAGGGGAGTGGAATGGAATGAAGTGTGTGTGTGTGGGGGGGGGTTTCCATCTACAGTAAGAACAAAGTCACTGCACCTTGTTCCACCTACCGCAAAGAAAAAAACATAATGTTTGGTGGCCCTCTTTTGTTTGGAGAAGCAATGTATACCATATATAGATATGTGCTGCTATAGTTCATCTACCAAGGAACCCATGGGCTGCTAATATTGAGTGGGGCAGAAATCAAAAAAGTGTTCTGTACAAAGCTACAGTAAGCAAAACAGTATGGTACTGACACAAAAACAGACACATAGATCAATGGAACAGGATAGAGAGCCCAGAAATAAACCCATGCACTTACAGTCAACTAATCTATGAAAGGGCTTCCCTGGTAACACAGTGGTTAAGAGTCCGCCTGCCAATGCAGGAGACACCAGTTCGAGCCCTGGTCTGGGAAGATCCCACATGCTGTGGAGCAACTAAGCCCGTGCACCACAACTACTGAGTCTGCACTCTAGAGCCCGCAAGCCACGACTACTAAGCTCGTGTGCCACAACTACCATGGCCCACGTGCCTAGAGCCCGCACTCCGCAACAAGAGAAACCACCTCAATGAGAAGCCCACGCACTGCAACGAAGAGAAGCCCCTGCTTGCTGCAACTAGAGAAAGCCGACACACAGCAACGAAGACCCAAAGCAGCCAAAAATAAATAAATTTAAAAAAATTAATTTATGAAAAAGGAGGCAAGCATATACAATGGAGAAAAACTGTCTCTTCAATAAGTGGTGCTGGGAAAACTGGACAGCTACATGTAGAAGAATGGAATTTAGAACATTTTCTAACACCATACACAAAAATAAACTCAAAATAGATTAAAGACCTAAATGTAAGTCCAGATACTATAAAACTCCTAGAGAAAAACGCAGGGAGAACACTCTTTGACATAAGTCACAGCAACGTCTTTTTGGATCTATCTCCTAGAGTAATGGAAACAAAAGCAAAATTAAACAAATGGGACCTAATTAAACTTAAAAGCTTTTGCACAATAAAGGAAACCATAAACAAAATGAAAAGACAACCTATGGAATGGGAGAAAATATTTGCAAACGATGGGACCCACAAGGGCTTAATTTCCAAAATATACAAACAGCTTATACAGCTCAATATCAAAAAACAAACAACCCAATCAAAAAATGGGCAGAAGACCTCAACAGACAATTTTCCAAAGAAGACATACAGATGGCCAACAGGCACATGAAAAGATGCTCAACATCACTAATTATTAGAGAAATGCAAATCAAAACTACAGTGAGGTATCACCTCACACCAGTTAGAATGGCCATCACCAAAATGTCTCCAAATAATAAGTGCTGGAGAGGGTATGGAAAAAAGGGAACCCTCCTACTCTGTTGGTGGGAATGTAAATTGGTGCAGCCACTATGGAAAACGGTATGGAGGTTCCTTAAAAAACTAAAAATAGAACTATCATATGATCCAGCAATCCCACTGCTGGGCATATATCCAGAAAACTCTATCTAAAAGATATGTGCACCCCAATGTTCACAGCAGCACTATAACTGAATCACTTTGCTGTACACCTGAAATATTGTAAATCAACTATACTTCAATAATCTTTTTAAAAAGGAAGGGAAGAAATGATTTTTAGAAAAAAAAAAAAGCTTTCTGCAGCATTTTCAAGCTGTGGTGCAAGCTTCCCTGCCACTTAAACCTTATTACCAACAGACCCAACGGTATGAAAGTGTCAGGGGAGTCCCGTTAGAGTAGCTGGCAAGCCCTCCTCCAATGACAACTACTCTCCATCATAAAAGCAACCCATGGCTGGCTACTGCTCCCTGGTAGAGGATATACACTTCACCAAGGGATACCAAGTTTACTATGCAACCCAAATGTCCATCATGTATTAAGTGTCCATCATGTATTAATTATCCATCATGAATTAAATCCACCAAACCATCCAACAGGACATGTGCAGCAGCATTCCATTATAAGCTGAAAGTGGTATATATGAGACCAGAACCAAGCAAGTTCAGAAAGTTCAAACAAACTGTACCAACAGCTGGCTCTGACTCTCTGGCTCCTGTTCCTTCTGCTTCACCGCCTCCCCTTAACCCACACCCATGGCCTCAGGGTGAGTCCATCATGTCCAGTTATCAGAAGAAGGTAAAATACATGCCTGTCTACAGATGAATCTGTGTGATATGCTGGCACCAGCAACAAGTGGATGCCTATACCACTACATCTCACTCAGAGATGGCCTTGGAAGGTAATGATGAAGGAAATTATCCTGGTGGGCAGAACTTCAAGTGACACATCCGGTCATCCACTTCATGCGGAAGGAGAAATGGCCTGGGATACAAATCTAATGGTTGGCTGCTTGCTCAGAGACTTGGAACACTGGTGACAAGGAAGTCTGGGGTAGAGATATGTGGGTGAATCTTTCAGAATAATTACAGAGCATGAAGATGTTTATGGCCCAGTTACATGTCTGCCAGAGACATTCATGGCAGAGAAGTTTCTCAATAATCAGGTGGAGGGACTTCCCTGGTGGCGCAGTGGTTAAGAATCCTCCTGCCAATGCAGGGGACACGGGTTCAATCCCTGGTCCGGGAAGATTCCACATGCTGTGAAGCAACTAAGCCCATGCACCACAACTACTGAGCCTGTGCTCTAGAGCTTGCAAGCCACAACTACTGAGCCCACGCACTGCAACTACTGTAGCCCACGTGCCTAGAGCCCATGCTCAACAAGAGAAGCCACCGCAGTGAGAAGCCCTCGCACCACAACGAAGTGTAGCCCCCGTTCACCACAACTAGAGAAAGCCCATGTGCAGCAACGAAGATCCAAAGCAGCCAAAAAAAATAAAATAAAATAAGATGGAAAAGATCGCCCCTTCTTTGCATGTCAGTCAGCCACCCCAGGGCTTGATCCAAAGAGGTCATGCAACATGGTTTTCCCTTCAACAAATCTAATCTGGCTACCACCACTCCTTAGTACCTGACCTGTCAGAAACAGGCCAAAGCTGAGTCCCCAGAATGGCACCATCCCCTGGAGTAAGCAGTCAGTGCCATGGAAGGGATAACCTTTGTCCTCACGTGAACAGACACAAATTCAGGTTATGGATTTGCCTCCCGTCTCTCAGCATTTCTGCTAGCATTCCATTCTCAGACATGCAGAATGCTTAATCCATCCTCTAATATTCTTTATCTTGAAATGTATAAATACTTTAGCTCAAGAATCTTTAAAAGAATCATCTTTTGCCTCTATTTTTTAACAAATATTTCTACAAGACAAAACTCCTTAAATACATGGTCTCTATTTTTGATTATATTCAAGGTTTTGCCAAATGAAGATGCTTCAAAATCAAAGACCTTCTAAAATCATTCCATTCTAATACCAAATATAAGTTTTTAATTAAAGTAAAAGTTCCATTAATAGATTCTTCCCACAGTTCAATATATTCCAAGGTGCAATTATAAGAATTCAAAATTAAATTTTAAATATAGTTTGAGTTCTCATTGTTTCGTTTGTTCTGTTTTTCTCTTGCTTTTTATAGAGATAATTTTTAATGCCTTCCTATTCACAAGCTTTTTTTCTCAATAATTAAATTTTACCAAAAGCTTTAAAAGCTGAAGTTTTTGGTGTTTTATATCCTTTGGATACACTAAGTAAGTACTTCCAACTTTATTTTGAACAATATACAAACAAAATTTATCAGAATCTTTTACAGAAAGTTCGATGCCATTGTAGAACACATAGGTCAATTTACAATGCCATTCTTCAAAGGCTCAAGCACACATGAACTATGGCTCATAGCTGGCAGCCAAGAAAGAAAGCATGTTCAGCCATCTAAAATATTTTTTCATATTCATCAAATTTATCATTTTTTGCTAAACACAAAAAATACTTCATCACAAAAATTTTGTCACCCCTTTACAACAACTGTGATAATATATAAATATTTGTAAATTTTGACAACTACAGCTTCTGTTTTGATTAGTAAAATACTGCAGCTTGTTAGGATGAAATTATAGATGATGCATGCATCACAGTCATTCACAAAAATTGTTATGCTCCGTAAATTTCTTACGGAGAAGAAATGTTTACTAGAAACATTGTTTTTATAATCCTTGGCCCCCCCACAATTAGTATTTTTCATTATCACCATAAAAATAAAGTATTTTTTTCTCTATTGTTAAACATACATCTGAATTTACAATAGCATTAACCATAATGTTCCCTTCAACAGAATGAACTTCTAAAAGCTTCATTTAGATTCCATGAAGCAGAAAAAACACATACATTACTGGAATTAAACGACTTCTGTTTGAAGATGCTGATGGCATTGATATGAATCCATCTTCATTTAACTGCTTACAAAGTTCTTCTGAGATTGGCACAAAGATATTGATAGGTATTATTTCACTATTCATAAATAAGAAAATCTGGGATTGAAAGTGAGCAAATTAATTTAGAATAAGAGTTACTTGATCCATTAAAAAAAAAAAACAGCTACTTGATCTAAATGAAAAGTCATGATTGGCAGAGTGATGTGTAGAAGCACCATTTGCAGCTCCAGGTGTTAAACCATCATCCTCAGGAATGGTCTTCTTAAAACAACCACTAACTTTTGAGGCAGATGCTGATGCTTCTTCATGAGATTTGTATCTTCTGGTTTTCATGTGGTTGGTAATATCACTATGGGGGCCCTATCACAGTGGATGGTAAATATTGACAAATATTTTGGGGTGAGTTATACATTCATCATCAACTTTCTTAAGAAGTAGACTTTTATTACTTAATTTTCCATTAAATGTGGACGCCATTTTTTTTAGATTTTTGCCAGCAGGAGAGTTTATCAAAAACAAATTAAGAGTTGTAGACATTTAACCATATAGTAAATGATAACGCAAAAGCATTCAGATTACTTCCTACATTCCCCATGGCAGGACAGCCCAGCCTCTACTTCCCACACACATTTATGTGTACCTATCCCATAATTTCCTATATTTCCCAGTGACCATAATGACTGACTTCATACGTCTTGAGTGTAAGAATGGCTTCATACATCTTGCAGACCATAGCACAGGCCACTGTACAACTGTCCGGTAGACCAAGTGCCTGATAAGGGTAGCAACATTGAATAAATCTTCCACCACCATCTGAAACTGGACAGAGTCAGCTATCCCTGGCCAGCTGTGTCTGAGCAAACTTTGTGTTATCAATAAACACCCTGCATGCTGTCCTGGAAAGGAAACTGCTCATTAGACTGCATCAGGAAATGGATTACTGCCCATCACCTTGCAGATTAACCACATGTTAAAGTGAGAATTGTGTTCACTGCTTGTGTGCATAACAAATTTTTAGATGAGAGTATGGTAGAAGCTGGATGCACGAAGTGGACGTCTATGAAGACCACCCTGGCTTGTTTTAATGCAATTACTAATAACAATCTGTTTAGAAATGAAAAATCAAGAGCAAATGACAAACTGGTCAGGACACCAGCAGAACAGTCATAAACTGAGACTGACCCAGGAAAACTGCTCTCATCACCCTGTCAATGGGGAACTTTATATTGGAAGGACTGGCTTTTACCACCTGAACCCATCTAGCAACATTAGGAACACTAAAAGTGAGACAGGCAAACATTATGTGCCTATTGTATGATTCAATACGAAGTATGCCATCCCACCTATGAAGTATTATTACTAACAATTAAAAAATTAGGGCTTCCCTGGTGGCGCAGTGGTTGGGAGTCTGCCTGCCGATACAGGGGATGCGGGTTCGTGCCCCAGTCTGGGAGGATCCCACATGCCGCAGAGCGGCTGGGCCTGTGAGCCATGACCGCTAAGCCTGCGTGTCCGGAGCCTGTGCTCCGCAATGGGAGAGGCCACAGCAGTGAGAGGCCCGCATACCGCAAAAAAAAAAAAAAAAAAAAAATTAACCTGAATCTAATCAAGCTAATTGCCAGTTTCAGGAAATGTGATGAATGAGTTAAATGACACCACAAGAAAGCAAACAGACAAGTCTAGAATATGGGTATTCCACAGTACAACCAACCTGGTTTCTTCAACAGTAACTGGCCTCAAAAAAAAATTAGGGGTCAGGGGCAACTGCTCTTGAGTGAGAAAGACTTAAGAGACAAAATAGACAAATATGATGTCAGGACCTTGTTTAGATCCTGGTTTGAAAAACCAATGATAAAAAAACTTAAGATAATCAAGATGTTAAAAAGTACTAAGGAATTACGATTAGCTTTGGCATGACAGTGTTACTGTATTATGAAAGAAAATGTTCAGTTTTAGAAATTCCCACTAAATTGTATAATGATGAAATAATGTGCTTTCTGAGATTTGCTGTAAAATACCTCAGCAGAGAAAGTATGATGGATGGACGAAGCCAGTGTGGCACCATCACGATAAGTCTAGAATCTGGGTTTGGGGTACATAGAGGCTTATCATATTGTTCTTTCCTCTTTTATGTATGTTTTACATTTTGTATTTAAAATGTTGACTAAGGCAGGGCCAAGAATGGAGCCTCAAGGGATGGGTTTTAAGGCCTCCCTGTATTTTTCAGTGTCTTAATTAGTGCTGCCTGGGTATGGTTAATCAAAGAGCTAGGACTCCGCCTAATTGATTGTGATGTTTCTGTTTTATCACGTACTGAAAGCTGCAGAAACCATGTGTCCTTTGTTTTCTTCTCACTACACTTATAGTTAAAATATATATTTTTTGCTATCTATTTTCACTCAGATCATTCCTGGTTTTAGCTTTTGGATATTCAGGGCAGTCTATATTGCCCACCAGTCCTTTATAAAACCCAGCCAGGAGCATAGGAAATAAACCGAGCTCCCTGTGGTGCTCCATGGTTTCTTCACCTGCCTACCGAACTCTTCTCCATGGATTTTTCATGGATTATCAGGTCTGACTGCCTAAGTTTGTTAGAGGCTACCTTCCATCTTCAACTCCTCCCTTTGACATCCCTGCCCATAGGGTCCCATTATGTACTCTGTGACTCTTTTTCATGTATGTAAAAGATGGTTTTCTAACAGCTAACTACCATAACCAACATAACCAGCTTTCTTCTCTCACCAACATGGCCACTTCTCTTGATGTTCTGATAGCATCACTTGCCTCCTACCACATCTGTTTCTTTAGAACCTACCATTCTCCTTGTCAATCCTAGCCCACCCCATCTTGGTCGAATAGATAAGATGGTATTTGTCTAGTTGTTTCTAAATCTGCAAGGTTTCATTATTTTCACACTCTATGCATTTGTATAAAATCATCTGAGGCCAGAAACACTGGTTCCTAATCTTTTGGCTCTTTTTTTAATATCCAGAAGCACAGGTATCTCCTGTGTTCAGGCTTCTTTCTTCTAAAGTACTCAGCAGCCTCACTGTACATAGTAATATACAGGAATATTTTTATAATAAACAAATGGAAGTATCACATATGCCTTCCATTCTGCAGCATCCAGGAGTAGAAATATTTTCCATACATTTCTCCCCAGTAGATGTTCATTTAAAATTATTAGAATCCAGTCGGCAAATCCCCCTCCAAATAGTCTTCCCAATCTATTGAGATCCATTCTATCCTGTAGCAGGACTTTGCACACCCCCATCTACGTCCAGTATTAAAAGCCAAAGTTCAGGGCTTCCCTGGTGGCACAGTGGTTGAGAGTCCGCCTGCCGGTGCAGGGGACACAGGTTCGTGCCCCGGTCTGGGAAGATCCCACATGCCTCAGAGCAGCTGGGCCTGTGAGCCATGGCCGCTGAGCCCGCGCATCCGGAGCCTGTGCTCCGCAACGGGAGAGGCCACAACAGTGAAAGGCCCGCGTACTGCAAAAAAAAAAAAAAAAAAAAGCCAAAGTTCAGAAAACTACCACTAGCTCTGTGACCTCACTCAAGTTACTTAAATTTTCTGTGCCACCATTGAGGAACTGTAAAATAATAATAATAACTACCTCAAAGAAGATCAAACGAGTCAAGGTATAAGAAGCATTTAAAACAGTGCCTGACAAACACAAAGTCTTCAATAGACGTTAGCACATATTAACACTCATGTCACCAAGCGGTTACTCTTTTGATGCACAGTTATTTTCATCTTTCACTGACATTGATTTTTTTTAATAGCAAAGTGGTATAGGGTAATAATGGTGGACAAAAGACCCAAATCCAGAAGAGGAATGCAACATTAGCAAATTCCAGGACACGGGCCAACAGACCAGCAGGCAGCACTAGCATTTTATCCCTATTAAGAGACCTCTAATCTAAAAAGTGATTCCTGTGAGCAGCCTCCAGGAGCAGCTGTAGGTTGGTCCTCTAAGTTTAAAGGTTATTTGATTCCTGGGACACCCTGCCTACTCAATAGTTAGAAAAAGGAGTAATGAGAAAATGACTTGTAAGACCAGGAAAGAAGCATTTTTTAACTTGTCTAGAGTAAAAATTTAAATCACCCCTTTTTCAGAATGCTATTTTTCAAGACTGGAAGGCTTGTCTGAAGATGATGTTATGCCAAAACCCAGTGCCAAGGATAAAAAGTTTTGATACACATGTAAGAAAAATGTGTAGAAAGGTTAGCCTTCCAGAAATGTGGCTGAAAGTACTCAGAACCATGGATGGACCGTGGAGGTCATCTCACTCATTCCCTTCACCTTACAGATGAGGAAATTGAGTCCAAAGAGACTAGTAGTTGCCCAGTGTTACCAGATCTGGACCCAGGTTGTCCCTTTTCCCACCTTAAACAGCCAGTGACAGTACAGTTAGACCGAAGGTACATATTCAAATCACCCAGTGGCTTCACAGTAGGAGAGGCAGATACCCTATTAAACTCAAAGGACAACATCCTTCAGAGCTTTTGGGGGAACAGAATATAAAAATACAAATTGAAATCTGAAACATAATGAAGAAAGCTTGGGGAGGCTCACCCTGGAACATTACCTAATATGAGTGCTGCAAAACAAAATAATTCCTAGAATTCTTCATACATACAGCAACTCACGTATTTTCCAACCAGTCCCTATCTTAATTTCTCCAGAATAAACTCAGTGGACTCCAAATTACTGTCATCAGTTCCAGTGTTCATTACTGCTTTCAAAATCCTGGACAGAAGTTTTATTCACTGTGGATGCCTTCTACCAAGTCTGAGAGCCAAAAAGGAGCTTGAGAAGAGGGATGGAATAGACTTGATGGATGTCTTATAGACCTAGTCATTATATATAACCCATTTTTTCAAAGGGGACTAAAAATTTCAGTGGATAGGTAAGTGCAAGGGTGGGTGTATCATGTGTTTAAACCTTTCTGAGAGGTGCTTCGATGTCCTGCTTAAGAGCACAGTTCCTGGAGCCAGAATGTCTGAGTTTAAATCCCAGCTCCATAACTTGCTAGCTGTGTGATCCTGGGCAAGGTACTTAATGTCTATTATGTGCCTCAGTTTCCTCATCTGTAAAATTATAAGAGAACTTAGCTCAAATTCTTCTTATAAGGATTAAATGAGTTAATGCACATAGAGTCTGTGGAACATTCTCTGGCGCACAGCAAACATGTAATTAAACGTTAACGGTTACTATCCAGAGGTCACTTCTCTGGCAACCACTGTTACCTGGAAAAAAGCCCAAAGAAGCCTTCTCCAAGACCTGGGCACTACAGCCTAGCCACTTAAGTTGTAGGCAAGTCTCAGCTGAGTTTACACTAAATTCTAACATGTATCTCTGCTCCCCCTGTATAGCAAATTAATGTCTTCCTCCCGATGCCAGCCCTTGAAGCAGCTTCATAGTCACCCAGGCAAACTATCATTGGGGAGCACCTCTCGTCTCCATAGCAAAGCGGGAGGGCCAGATATACCAGGAGCTCACGATCTGGGAGGGAAAACAGGCCATACATAAGCACTTAGGTAGCAACAGGAGAGTTAAAGAAATGAGTGCAGAGAAGCACCAGGCTGGGTGTGATCCAATTGAGCAGGGTTAATACAGAGAAGCAAGTGCTTCTTCTGGGTGTGCAGGACCCTGGGGACCATGGCAGACAGGAAGCTCGAGCTGCCACAGAGAAAAGAGGGACCCCACCCCCACCAAGATTAATTACCACTAGGCTGCCAAAAGTAAAAACAATGATATTTATAAGAAGATATAAATACACAAATGTCTGTGTAAAACCCAAATAAGTACATAAACCCACAGACCATGAAACCCAGCACCACAGACAAGGCTGCACTGAGTCACCACTGGGTTTCCTTACGGCTGTCTCCTTAAGGGAACATGCTGGGCCTCCATGAGCACTAGGATTTCTTCCAGCTTTCAGAGCTGTGAGGCCCCGGCTCTGTGACTCACCATGTCACTCTGCCCTGCCCAGGCTCTTCCAGAGCTCGGCAGATGCCTGCCATGAATGCACATCTTCTAAACTGTCGACTTGTTCCTTGAATAACTTTCAATGTCAATTTATCTAGTGCAGTCTGTGCAGCAGTTTGTGACGGAGTGGGAAGCAGAGCAAAGTCAAGCTAAGCAGGATGAGTCAGCTTTC
Source organism: Stenella coeruleoalba (assembly GCF_951394435.1). Lineage (NCBI taxonomy): Eukaryota > Metazoa > Chordata > Mammalia > Artiodactyla > Delphinidae > Stenella > Stenella coeruleoalba. The sequence continues at coordinate 9,122,872 of NC_137164.1, read as the reverse complement.
CCAAGACTCCCTTAGCTGAGTCTGGAAGGCTTTAAAACTCACATTGAAGATGAGGACTTTTGCCTAGCTGTCCTCACGTGGTCCAGCCACTTCAAACAGAGAGTTTGTAATGGTCACTTTGCTGTTCGGGTGGTTGGCAAGAGCTACCCAGAGCTGGCCTCCTAGGGGTCCTCTTGGAAATGTCCCTGCCATCCTCAAAAATCCCAACCTCTTTTCTAAGAGGCATCAGGGAATGGTCTTGCACTTGCAGCCAGAAAGACCATTTGTCATTAGCCTCAGTCCGGAGGTTAACATGACCCTAAGTTTATAAGCTGACTCTGAGCTAGCATGAATGTGGTGAAGGGCTCAGACCTGTGGCTCTGGGATGGTCAGCACTCATGTTCAGGTACATCCAGGAAGGCTACAGGACTTTCCCCTGCCGACACTAAAGGAGAGATATTTCATTCTTAGGCCACTTGCCTGAGAAATGTTCTCTTGCAGATATCACTGGTCCCTTGAAACTTGATCCTAAGATCTCTGAAAACATGATAGGAATGAAAGAACTCTGTGTGGGGTGGAAGAGATGCTGGAGGACAAGCAGTGCCATTTCAAAGTAATTTGGGTTCTAAAGAGATGAAGACTTGGATGTACCTTCAGAAGACCCTTTGTTCTAGGAAAATCACTCAAATAGGTCATTTGGGCAGGTAAATATAAAGCTGAAGCTTTTCACGCAGTCCCCGACTAACAATGGCTCAACTTAACGATTTTTCAGGGCTTTCCTGGTGGCGCAGTGGTTGAGAGTCCGCCTGCCGATGCAGGGGACACGGGTTCGTGCCCCGGTCTGGGAAGATCCCACATGCCGCGGAGTGGCTGGGCCCGTGAGCCATGGCCGCTGGGCCTGCGCATCCGGAGCCTGTGCTCCGCAATGGGAGAGACCACAGCAGTGAGAGGCCCGCGTACCGCAAAAAGAAAAAAAAAAGGTCTAAAATGTCCAAATTATCTTCCTTGTATAACCAGAAAGGAAATAGATCTTCTAAATATTATTAGAGATACGAGTTTCAAAATCTCAATAGATTCATGTCTCAATAAATATCACAAACAGATAATTACATCTTATAGAGTATGTCAGAAAGAAGATAAGTGTTCGGAGAAAGGCCATGTGAGCACACAGCTAGAAGGTGTGTCTGTTGTCTAAAAGCCAATATGCAGGCTCTCACCAGGACCTAAATCTGTCAGCACCTTGATCTTGGACTTCCCTGCCTCCAGAACTGTGAGAAATGTCTGTTGTTTAAGCTACCCAGTCTATGGAACTTTGTTATAGCAGCCCAAGCCGGCAAAGACACATATTGCTGCAATTATTTGTGTAATGACAGAGTCCTTCACTTATATTAAAGGTCTCCAAGAGCTAGTCTTATTCACCTTTGCCTCTCATGGTGAATACCACAGGCACCTCTGACTGTACAGATGCTTATTAAATGTTTGTTAAACCTTAAAAAAGAGACAGAGAGATAAGTGCTATTAAAAAGAAAAAAACAGAGCAGGATAAGGGCATTACAGAGTTAGGGGACAGAAGTGCAGGGCAGTTTGCATATTAAATAAGATGGTCTTGGTAAGATCTCATTATGAAAACAAATTTTCAGACAAAGACTGGAGATTAAGTGAGGGAGTGAGCCATGATGAGATCTAAGGTAAGACCATTCCAGGCAGAGGGAGCAGCCAGCGCAAAGGCCCTAGGACAGGAGCATGCCTTGGTGTTTTGAGTTGCAATAAAAATGCCAGTGTGGCATATATCTGAATTCAGTAATTTGTACCCTCTCTCTCTGAATATATATATATACATATATATATAAAACATTAGGTGTTTATCAATTTTATTAATCTTCTCAAAGAACAGGATTTTGTTAATTTTCCCTTTTTTCTATTTATTTATTTCCATTCTTATCTTTATTATGTCCTTATTTCTACTTTCTTTGTATTCAATTTTCTTTTTTCTTAATAAATGCCTAAAATGGAAACTAAAATCGACTTAAAATCCTTTTCTAATATAAGCATTTAATGCTATAAATTTCCCTCTAAGCACTGCTTTATTTGCAGTCTATAATCTTGATATGTTGCAGTACTGTTATCATTCAACTCAAAATATTTTTAAATGTTTTTTGTAATTACTTCTTTGACCCATGTTAGTTAGAACTGTGTTGTTTAGTCTCCAAATGTTTGGAGGTTTTCTAGATATCCTTTTGTTCTTGATTTGTAACTTAATTCCATTGTGATCAGGGGACATACTCTGTTATTGTCATCCTTCGAAATATACTGAGGCTTATTTCCTGGTCCATTTTGGTGAAAATTCCATATGCACACAACAGGATACATATTCTGCAGTTGTTGAGTGTTAAGTTTCTATAAATGTTGATTAGTAGACTATAGAAGTCTATATCCCTATTTATGTTTTTGCTTAGTTCTTCTACTGATTATTAAGAAAGAGGTATTAAAATCTTCAGCTATCTTTGTGGTTTGGTCTGTTTTATCCTTTATTTTTTGCAGTTTTTGCCTCTTTCATTTTGAAGTTCTCTTAATAGATGCATAAACCTATGTATTTATGATAAACTGACCATCATTATGAAATGTCCCTTTTCATCTTTGATAATACTCCTTACCTTCAAATCTACTGTCTGATTTTAATATAGCCACACCCCCTTTTTATACTACCTTTTTCCATCCCTTTACATTCAATCTATCTTTGTCTTTATATTTAAAGTGCATCATTTGTACACAGCATATAGTTTAATCTTATTTTTCATGTAGTCTGACAATATCTTCCCTTAATTGAAATTAGCTATAGACATTTAATGCAATTATTGATAGGATTGGTTTTAAGCCCACCACCTTGCTATTTGTTTCCTATTTTTGCTGTCTGTTTTTTGTTCCTCTGATCTTCCTTTGCTACCTTAGGTAATTGCATATTTTTAGTATTTCATTTTAATTCCTCTACTGGCTTTTTAGACATACCTCTTTTAGTGATCACTCTAGAGATTATGATATTTATCCTTAACTTAGTTCAGTCTAGTTAGAGTTAAAATTTTACCACTTCAGGTAAATGTATAAAAACCTTATAGTTGGGAGGAAGGTCCCTTTATAGCCTGTTCTTTGTGCTATTGTTGTTACATGTTTTTACGTCTACGTGTGTTATAAACCCCACAACACAATGTCATATTTTGTTTTAAACTCTGAGTTGTCTTTGAAAGAAACTGAAAGGGGAAAAAAAGGAGTCTTTTATATTTACCTACATAATTTCTTTTTTTCATACATTTATTTATTTATTTATTTTTGGCTGTGTTGGGTCTTCGTTGCTGCGCGGGCTTTCTCTAGTTGCGGAGAGCGGGAGCTACTCTTCGTTGCGGTTCGCAGGCTTCTCACTGCGGTGGCTTCTCTTCTTGCGGAGCACGGGCTCTAGGCGCGCAAGCTTCAGTAGGTGGCTCGCAGGCTCAGTAGTTGTGGGTCGCAGGCTCTAGAGCACAGGCTCAGTAGTTGTGGTGCACGGGCTTAGCTGCTCCGTGGCATGTGGGATCTTCCCAGACCAGGGCTCAAATCCATGTCCCCTGCATTGGCAGGCGGATTCTCAACCACTGTGCCACCAGGGAAGCCCTACCTACATAATTTCTTTTTCAGGTTGTCTACATTACTTTCTCTAGCTCCCAGTTCTGTTGGGTGGCACTTTACTTCAGTCTGAAAAAAACTTCCTTTAACATTTCTTATGCAGGTCTTCTGGTGATGACTTTTCTCAGCTTTTGTTTCTCTGAAAATGTTTTTATTTCACAGACATTTAAGGATATTTTCTTTGGATATACAATTCTATGTTGACAGTTTTTTTGTTTGTTTGTTTTTTCCCCAGTACTTTAAAGACACCAGTCGCACTGTCTTCTGGCCTCCATTGTTTCTGAAGAGATTAGTCTTTTTATTGCTTTCCCTGGATGACTTTAAGATTTTCTCTTTATCTTTGGTTTCAGCTCTTTTACTTTAATGCACTTAAGTGTGATTTTCTGTGTATTTATCCTGACTGGGTTTTACTGAGCTTCTTGGATCTACAGGTTGAGGTTTTTCACTAAATTTGGGAACTTTTCAGCCATTCTTTCTTCAAATATTTTTTCTTCCCCATCTTTCTCTTTTCTACTTCTGGGACCCCAATTACATGCACATTAGACCACTCAATATCATTGTGTGGGGCACTGAGACTCTGGGTCTTTTTTTAAATCCCTTTTCTCTATGTTTTTAAAATTAAATAATTCCTGTTGATGTGTCTTTTAGTATGACAACTAATATCTGGGCTACACTCCCAGAGATTTAATCTGCCTTGGACAGGGCTGATGTTTAAGGACTTTTGAAAACTCTTTATATAGTTCTAATGTGCTGCCGGGGTTGAACACCATTGGTGAAGACTCTACGTACTATAGAAGGGACAATAAATTCAGTCTTGAGATGGTTTAGCTTTAGGATGCAGGCAGGAGTCCTATCATCACAAGGGAGTAGTGGTCTTTTTGCTGTAAAGTTCCTAACTTAAGGTCCTTCTATCCCTTCTCAAGGACATTCAACTCCTGACTCTACTGGACCTATTGTTGTAGCTTTACCATGGCTAAGAGTCCAACTACTATAACTTTATCAGCTCTTCTACAATTCTCTCTCAGCTCCCTTAGCACACTCCTGCTCATCCTCTGGGCTTCCAGTTCTATTTCATTTGTCTTTGTTTACTTTCAGGGTTCCCACCTTCACTTGCTTCCTGCTCATTATCTCTCAACTCCGGATTCTTTGGACTCCAGCTATCACTCTCATTTTAACAGTTCATTTATCAGCCAAAAATGCTTCGGCGGTTCCCTCCATGGAAGTTCTCTGATACTGGCCCACAGAAACCTGTTTCTGCTCTGAAATAACTTATGTCTGACCCTTTATACTAAACTATTCCTCTTAAAAATGCTAATTATATAAATAAAAATTCATAAGGAACTGAGCATGAAAAATAAAGATGGATCATCACAATTTCTAAAAGAACCTACAAACGCCATTGCTTAGCTGAAGCCCTTTTAGAAATTTGATAGAAGGGTAAATAAAGCATGACTCAGGCCACCAGAGAGATCTGGGTTCAAATCAAAGCTCCAACACTTATTAGTTGTGTGATTTTGGTCAAATTATTTGTGATTTATGAGAATCAATTTCCTTATCTTTAAAGTAAGTAGGATAATACCTATTTCACATGGCTGTAAATATTTTAAAATTTAAATATGTGTGAAAAGGAGATTTTTATTTCTGGTCACAACAGAGTATTTGGTACTAAGCTTATCCTCCTATCATAAACAACTATAAAACCGGATAAAACACACAAGGCAATTACTTTCAAGCACTGGACAGAGGTAAAGCAGGACTATAATCCTTGAGAGAAAGTAAATACATAAGGTGAGCCCCACATTTATCCTGGCTCTCTGACTGAAAGCCATTTTAAAAAGTCAAGTAGAAATTATAATATTAAAAAGAAAATAGGGACTTCCCTGGTGGCACAGTGTTTAAGAATCCACCTGCCAATGCAGGGGACACGGGTTTGATCCCTGGTCTGGGAAGATCCCACATGCCACGGAGCAACTAAGCCTGTGTGCCAAAACTACTGAGCCCACGTGCCACAACTACTGAAGTCCACGCTCCTAGAGCCCATGCTCTGCAACAAGAGAAACCACTGCAATGAGAAGCCTGCGCACCGCAACAAAGAGTAGCCCCCGCTTGCCTCAATTAGAGAAAGCCCATGCACAGCAAAGAAGACCCAACACAGCCCAAAAAATTAATTAAAAAATAAATTAAAAAAAAATGAAAGTATCTAAAGTAAAAAATTAACTCCGTGAGATCAATAGGTGACTGGAGACTGAGTGATTAAGTACAAAGTTCTAGGTTAGTACTTTCTCATATATTATCTCATTTGATCTTGAGGTCATCCATGGAAGTTGGTATTATTATTTCTACATTTTTAGATTTACTCAGCCATTTACTTCGAATAGAAATAATTTTATCAGAACCAAACATCTGACTTAGGGTATGACATTTATCAACCCATTGTTTTAACACAGGGATAAATGTCTTTGTAGTTTCTTCATCAACATGCACGACTTCACCAAACAGCAAATGGTGAAAAGCATAGTGCAGCTTGAGGCCACACATCCAGCCAGTATGTGCACTAAAGAAAGGCACTTCTGTAGATTTTGAGCTGTTTCCTTAAAGTCTTCATATATTGCCAGGGTTTGCTCTCTAATTATGAGAAAGCATGATCCTGATTTCTAGAAAACAATAGCATGCCGAGAAAAATCACAGGGATCATCACAATTTCTGTGTTATATTGAAATTATTCCCCATTTCCAGTCACACTTGATGAAATTCTTATTAAAGGAATCAGCATTGAAGTAGAGTGGGCTATATCAACAAAATTCTATGAACATCCTAAAAAGGAGGCAATGGCTTTAGTCAGGAAACCAAAAAGGCTTCCCTAAAAGGGAAGATTTGACATCTTACTTAAACCTGGAAGAATAAATAGCAATTCAACAGCTGAGCTTACGTGGAAGTCCTTCCCCAACAACAGGGGAGAGCCAGCCATGAGCCCAGAAACTAGAGTGAAGCCGGAGAGAGGAAAGATCTGGACACTTTGTGGAATTTGGACTTTGTCCTGTGTGAAATGAGGAGTTTTCAGTGATTTGGGGGCAGGGAGTGACATGATTAGAACAGCAACAGAAGCATGGAGAACTGACCAGAGAGCACAGAAGTTAGAAACATGAAGAATTCTCGGGAAGGCATTACAAAATGATTTGATAGAGCCCCATTAAGTCAAGGCAAAAGATGTCAAGACTTGTACCTCTTTTACTCATACCCATTTTCCAGTGGGATTCAAACTATCTGCATGTGAACTTGAACTTGACACAAAGCTGCTGGTATGGGTTAAAAGGAACCCTCGTCAGCCTGACATTTATTCTTTTCTCTTACACCCCAGAAATATCAGATTGGAGTCTGGGATGGAAAATCAATTTTCTCAGTGACAGTCCATAAAGTATAAATACTCTCCAATACTTTGCATAATGTCCCGCATGGCCAGTCCTGAGCCTCTGGCACAGAGCATGTTCTGGAATCCAGAAGTGCCCTGGAAGCAGTGGGGCATTTAATCAGGGAGCCACTAATACCCTTCGCTTTTCCACAGATGGTAGGCAGAGACAAGGGTTGCCAACTCCTTCACTTTGGGCACCCCACATTTTGGCAACCCCTACCTCTAAACTTACTGTAAAATTTCACCAATTCTAGAAGGCATCTCAGAAATATGATCCAGTGACCTGGTATCAAAGGATTTTTACTCAGCAAGTATTAAGCACCTACCTTTCAGACTCCGTCCTGAATGCAAAAAATAAAAAGATCTGGTTGTCCCTGTCCTCAAGGAAGCTCAATGTCTAGTGGGGAAAAAACTGCAAACAAGTAATTACTATCCAGTATTACACATGTTCTGGTGCAGGTATATTCTGAGGGATGTGAGCCTGTGAGAAGAACACGTCTAATAACTTTTCCTAGGGCTGCCATAACAAAGTACCACAAACAGGGTGACTTAAATCAACAGAATATTTTTTTAATTTTTATTTGAGTATAGTTGATTTACAATGTTGTGTTAGTTTCTGCCATACAGCAAAGTGAATCAGTTATACATATACATATATCCATTCTTTTCTGGATTCTTTTCCTATATAGGTCAATACAGAGTATTGAGAAGAGTTCACTGTGCTATACAGCAGGTCCTTATTAGTTATCTATTTTATATATAGTAGTGTGTATATGTCAACCCCAATCTCCCAATTTATCCCCCTTAACCCCCCCCTCACTTTCCCCCAAATCAACAGACTTTTAATGCCTCATAGTTCTGGAAGCTAGAAGTCCAAAATCAAGGTGTCAACAGGGCCATCCTCACCCTAAAGGCTCTAGGGAAGAAACTTGTCTTTACCCCTAGCTTACACCACTCACAAAAATAAACTCGAAACAGATCAAAGACTTAACATAAGGCCCGAAACTATAAAACTCCTAGAAGAAAACGTAGGAAAAAGCTCCTTGACATTGATCTCAGCAGCAATTTCCTGGATATAACACCAAAAGCACAAGCAACAAAAGCAAAAATAAATGAGGCTACATCAAACTAAAAAGCTTCTGCATAGCAGAAAAAAAATAATCAAAAATAAATAAATAAAAAGGCAACCTACAGAACAGGAGAACGTATTTGCAAATCATATAGATGATAATATGATCAGGGGTTAATAGCCAAAATATATAAAGAACTCATACAACTCGGTAGCAAAAAACAAACAATCGAATTAAAAAAGAAGACATATAAATGGCAAACAGGTACATGAAAAGGTGTTCAACATCACTAATCATCAGGGAAATGAAAATCAAAAGCATGATGAGATATCACCTCAAACCTGTTAGAACAGCTATCATCAAAAAGACAAGAGATTAAAAGTGTTGATGACGTGGAGGAAAGGAACCCTTGTGAGCTGTTGGTGGGAATGTAAATTGGTACATCTGCTATGGAAAACAGTATGGAGGTTCCTCAACATATTAAAAATAGAATTACCATATGACCCAGTAATTTAGCAAATTATCCAAAGGAAATGAAAACAGGATCTCAAAAAGATATCTACACCTCCATGTTCATTGCAGCATTATTTACAATGGCCAAGATATGGAAACAACCATCAATGGATGAACAGATAAAGAAAATGTGAGATAAACACACACACACACACACAATGAATGTTATTCAGACATGAGAAAGAAGGAAACTCTGTGTTTGTGACAACTTGGATGAATCTTGAGGGCATTATGCTAAGTGAAATAAGTCAGAGAAAGACAAATACTGTATGATTTCACTTAAACTTGGAATCCTAAAAAGCCAGTAGAGTAGTGGCAATCAGGGGCTTCAGGGTGGGGGAAATGGGAAGATATTGGTCAAAGGGTACAAACTTCCAGTGGTAAGATTAACAATTTCTGGGGATCTAATGTACAGGATATAATAATGCTGTATTTCATCCTCTAAGGTGCTAAGAGAGTAGATCTTAAATGTCCTCACCACAAAATAGAAATGGTAATTATGTGATGGGATGGAGGTGTTAGCTAATGCTGTGGTGGTAATCATTTTGCAATATATAAATGTATCAAATCAACACACTGTAGACCTTAAACATACACAATTTGTATGTTAATTATAGCTCAATGAAGCTGGAAAATAAAAATAAAATAAAATAAAGCAAAGGCAACAAAGCCTTTTGTTGCTCCATGCCCTTTGGTGCCAGAGGTGCTCTCCTACGGGGGGCTTAGGCTCAAGAGAGAGCAGCCTGGCACATGCCCAGGGGCAGCCGGCTCTGCTCCTGAGCAGCTCCTTTAAAGAGCCAGCGGTGGAGAAGAAGGGCAAACACTCAGGCTCCTGATGCTGGGACCCTACCAGTCATCCTGTCATCAGAAGGAATAGGAGAAAGGCAAAAATCGTGTGTGTCCTTCCTATTGAAAGAAGCAAACAAAAACTCAGTGGGCCCACCCAATACCCTCTGTAAATAATTCCTTACAGACATCCTAGCTTCCACCTAAACCAGCCCCCCGCAGAGCCCTGCCCCGTGGGATCTCCTGCAGGCCCCCCTCCCAGGCCTGGTCCGCAGCATCCCCACCTCCGCTCGGTGTGCGGTAGCGGTTCACTACAGAGATCAAATGGAGCCCCCTGTCTCATCCCTCTCAGGCAGCGTCACCTGTATTTTTTTTAAGGCTATTTATAGATTAATTAATAATAAAACTTCCATCATTTTGTAATTCTCAGCGATGGCTTGTACCTAATTTCCATAATAAATTGTTTCACTGGAGCTTTGGAAAAAGAGCCACGTGAAGAATAGGTTATTTATTTATGAGAACAGTAGAAACTGTTCCTTCCTGCGGCTCCTAAAGGAGTCCTGATTGCTTGGCCAAGAGAAAGGTGTATTTAAATGACACAGGTGGGGAGCGCTGGGGCACACTTGACATTTTGTCCGCGATGGTGAGCCGGCTGCCTTCTCAGGCAGGCGCGTTAGGAGAATGATGCCGCCGCAGAAACCCAACCCAAGGACAGGAAAACGAAAGAGAATCCCATTTAGAATTAGAAGGTCACCGACATCAACAAATAACTCTCAGCTGCCTCCCACTCTTTTCAAAAACTAATCTAGTTTCCTTAAGCTTTGATGAAAACGTTGTCTTCCCAGAGGCCCTGCATGACTGATGGGTAAGCCTCATCCTCTCTACCAGCAGTGGAATAAAATCGGCTCTCCCCAGACAAAGGAGGGGCTGGCAGTTTGGACAGGCTCTGGCTTGTATGGCCTCCCCTTGGAGGCGCTGAGGGTGGCTGGCCCTCCTGGGAGCTGTTCCACGAGCCGGCACAGAGCCTTGCATCTGGAAAGTGCTCAGAGTAGTTGTGGCATTGACCTCATTAAGTTCCCGTGTCTTCCTCTAAGCTCACCAAAGACCATCCAATTCAAAGGCAAGCCTCAGGACTTCAAGCCTCACTACTCACAGTGTGGTCCTTGAACCTGCTACTTGCCTTGGGAGTTTGTCAGACATGCAGAATCTTAGGCCCTTCCCAGAGCTTGAGAGTCAGAATCTGTGTTCTAAAAGGACGCCAGGTGATCTGCATGTGCTCAATGTGTGAGAAGCACTAGTACTTTAGAAAGCCTGCCCTTGACCTCTGAGTCACAGGTCAATAGCTTTCACATTCCTTTACTGACTCAGAAGGTATCTATGAAGCACTACATCCATTTGCAAGAGCTGCCACAACAAAACACCAAGACTGGGGGGCTTAAACAACAGAAATTTATTTCCTCACAGTCCTGGAGGCTGGAAGTCCAAGATCACATGTCAGCAGGTTTGGTTTCTCCTTGGCTGGTTACAGATGGCTGTCTTCTTGCTGTGAGCTTACATGGTCTTTCCTCTGTGCACGTGAGCCCCTGGTGTCTCTCTGTGTGTCCTAATTTCCTCCTCTCATAAGGACACTAGTCATATTGGATTAGGGCCCACCCTAACGGCCTCATTAAAGGCCCTATCTCCAAATACAGTTGCATTCTGAAGTACTGGAGGGTTAAAGATTCAACGTATGAATGCTTGTTCAACTTTTAACAAGCATTACCATGTCTAGGCACTGTGCTAAGCCTGGGGTTACAACCATGAAGGAGACAGACTTGGTCCTTGTCCTCAAGCAGCTTATAATTCCTCACTGGTCACATCTCCACTCTCATTTTGGCTACTCTGACCGTAGGGTCCAACTGGCCTCTGGTCCACTGTTAGGTCCCACAGGTCTGAGAGGCCTACACTGTCAGCACTGACCACTCGCCCATCCCACCAGGAAGAACTGCTGGTTCCCTCACTCCTCAGCTGGAGAGAGTGGGTAAGCCCTGTATGGACACCAGCCAAGAGGAAGACCCCCCAACCCCCCAAAACCAAAAATTATCTATAGATGCTAAAATGTGTGGGCAAAGTGTGTGGAGAAACAGGATATTTACAGAATCTAATTCCTTTTTAGGTAATCCATCTTTGTTCTCTAGTTTCTTTGAATATTCTTCTTGTCTTTGGAATCCTGAATCTTCAATATGATTTGCCTCAAAGTGTAATTATTCTTGTTTTATTTTTCTTCAGGCATCATTGTGCTTCTTGAAACTGAGGACTCATGTTTTACCAATAATAACTTTCAAAGTTATTAGCTCTTCTAATATTGCTTATCCTTTTATTCCATTTCCCCTGTGAGAACCCTTGGTTGACATAGTTTATATATTCTCATTCTATCATCCATGCTTCTTAACATCACTTACATATTTTTCGATCTCTTTGTCTCTCACTGTGCTGCATTCTTGGAACTCTCTTCAGATCTGTCTTCCTGTTGACTATTTCTCTATTCAACTATGTCTACTCTGCTGTTTAAACCATTCACTAATTTTTTTCCAATAATATTTTTCTAAAAGTTCTATGCCCCTTTCAAATCTGACAATTATTTCCTCATGTCATCTTGCTCTATAGCTTTAAATCCTTCTTTTACATATTTAATCACTTAAATATATTTATTTTATATTATCTTTCATATATTGCCATTCAATTATCCAAAGTTCTTAGGGGTCTAACTTGACTTTTGTTGTCTCCACTGTACAAATCTTTTATGTCCCAGGTTGGGAATACATCTCCCTTTCAGAACATTTTTGCATTCTTTCCTGCATTGTCCTGGCTCTTTGTATCCCCAATCTGGAGACAGTTTTTATTTAAAAAAAAAAAAAAATGTGGTTTGGCTATTGCCAAACCGTATGGATAGTATAAACTCACTACCCAAAACTCAGATCAAGCACAGCACAGTGGTTATGAATTTGGGCGAGGAGAGGGAGGAGAGATCTCTTTTTTCCCACCCAAAGACAGTCAAGCTTCCTGTTCTCTTCTGTGCCAGTGCACAGATTTTCCTAGTCCACCCTCTCACTAGGGTATAGCCATTTGAGCATGTGGGTTGAAGGAAGAGTTTAGTTCAGTTCCAGCTCTGTCTTTTTCATCAGCTCATGACCTCATGTCCTATCGCCATGTGGGCATTAAAATCCAAGGTCCTGAGCTTCAGAGACTGACAACCTTCTTTGTGCTCTCTCCTAACCCAGGAGCTTACCATTCTGATTTTTAGTTTCCTCTGTTTCTAGAACTATGGGATTTCCTCTTTCTCTCAAAGCTAACGAGTCATTCAAAAAGATCTTCGCTATTCTTTTAATTTTAAAAAAATTTTGACTGTGTTGGGTCTTCATTGCTGTGCGTGGGCTTTCTCTAGTTGCGGCGTGCGGGGGCTACTCTTCATTGTGGCGCGCGGGCTTCTCTTGTGGAGCACAGGCTCTAGGCACGTGGGCTTCAGTAGTTGTGGCACATGGGCTCAGTAGTTGTGGCTCGCGGGATCTAGAGCACAGGCTCAGTAGTTGTGGTGCACGGGCTTCGTTGCTCCGTGGCATGTGGGATCTTCCCGGACCAGGGCTCGAACCCATGTCCCCTGCACTGGCAGGCAGATTCTTAACCACTGTGTCACCAGGGAAGTCCAGATCCTTGCTATTCTTTGTCCAGAATTTCTGGGTATTTGAAGAAGGATTTGAGATTATCCAGTTCTACATATTTCCAGAACCGGCACGGTCAGTGAAACAGGCGTGTTCACTCCCTGCCTGGTCTTCCTCTAGTTCCATTCAGTTCCTAACTATAACAATCTGGCTTTTGCTCCCATTTCTCTAAAGCACTCCATTCTAATAACACAAAAAATGCACACACCAAAGTGATCGCTCAACCTCAAATGCCCCTATACCCTTCTTGTTTACTTAACTCTTAGTTATCCAGTAACCTGGAGGGCACATTTCATCTTCTCTAAGAAGACTTTCCTTTGAACCACTGTAATCCCACAGATGCTGGTGCTTATTTCTCTCTCTCTCACTACATTACAATGAAAGTATATTATAGTGTCTCTCTCCGCATTTAAGATCCTTGAAGTCTGGGACCATGATTTACTCGTTGTACCCCCAGAACCTAGTATCTGACACATAGAAAGTGTTTAATATATTAGTTAACTGAATAAATGAACACAGACCAGTTCCATAATTATTGCCTTTAAAAGGTTTTTTAGCAGTCCCCCCAGCCCTGGAAAACTTCCAGTTTCCTACAAAACATTATGCAAGACAATCACCGGAGGAAGAAGAGGGAAGTATGTAAAGCTCAGAACACTATACCCCAGGGATAGATGACACATTGTGCTCTCTCGCCTCACAGGGGCAGCCTGAGACCTGAAAGATGTGAAATCCAATTAACTGAATGTTCATGTCTCTCCAATGACTTGCCATAAAATGTAGTACAAAGCTTCAGCCTGTCATTCAAGGTCATCCAAGATCTAACACCTAGGTGGCTTTTCCAGTGTTTTCTGCTTCATAAACCTCCACTTATTTCCCCCAAATCCTTATGCATCTCATATTATCACCCCTTGACCCAAACCCCTTAGTCATGCTATGTAGAAGAGCTCAAAAAGAGACAATTTTGTTGCAAGCACAGTTTATCTTTGTTTTTCACTACTGGCTTACTTTATGCCTTTTAGATATATATCAAAGGAAATAGAATACATTTAATTGTGTTACTCTTGGCTGTAATAAAACCCTCTGCTCCTTTTGCTACCCTACCATAAATTTCATATTAGAGTCTGTGAGCGACCCTCCCACACTGCACTCCTACAGCTCAGTTCCAAAGGAGAAAGAGCAGGGAGGGAAAAGAGGCTGATGTTTCAGGTCTACTGTGGCTCCAAATTGCAGAGTCATCTCTGTCTCTCTCTACCACCCCTAAGGACAAGGGCATTGATTGGTGAGCTCCCTGATTTGCAGCACCCTGGAAGAACTCTGTTCTTAAGATGTCACTTTTGCCAGTGAAATCTGCTTTCCTGTTGAAAAGGATTTAGATGACCGGATTACTCCAGAATAGTATGTAATTATTTTTGTGGTCAACTGAGACAACATCGCATAGGAAATTAGAACAGATGTTGCCCAAAAAGGAATTCAGTTTGGCAGATGGAGAAACATGGTGGGGAGAGAACTTCCTCTGACTCCCTGGCTAAGAAACTGCACAAAGCTGGTCTGCACAAAGCTTAGACTGAGAGAATGTCCCAGCAGGAAGGAGCATTCATGCTCCACTGGCCCCACCTTCTCCTGGAACAGATGAGGAGACTGAGGCCACAGAGAAGGTAGGGTCAGAAACCTCATCTACTTCTTTCATTCTAGGATTTATTTTTCTGGAAAATGCAGGAAGAACTGATAGCCCAAAGAATTGTTTCCTTTGGATTTTCCTATATGAAGAGTCATAATGAAGCATTTTCAAATATTTTTAGGTTAGTGAGAAGCCAGTGAACTCCATGAGTGATTGACATCCCAGAGTAGCTTCTGTCCTCAAGTGTGGCTTCTGCTCACTACACAGCTATGTGAATGTGGAGTGCTGAGTACTGAGCTCCAAGCACTGAGCTCTAGGCACCAAGCACTGAGCTCTGAGTTCTGAGCACTGAGCTCCTAGCACTGAGGACTGAGAACCAAGCACCAAGCACTGAGCTCTGAGCACTGAGTTCTGAGCATTGAGAACCAAGCACCAAACTGAGCTCTGAGCACTGAGGACTGAGCAAGCCCTCCTAAGCTCTCAAGCTCATTAGCCTTCCTGCGAAAGGAAAGCAATCATTCAGTGGATCCTGCCAGCTCTAATGGAACATGCCCCAATGCTGGGAAAGCATATGGATTTCCTCTATATTCAAAAAATACTCTGAATATCTTTTCTACTCTCTGTCACCAAATGGCAACAGTATACTGAATTTATTTCAGGCCCCTGGCGCATTCCAAAAAGAGTTCTGTTTCTCAAGGTCTCCCCCACTTTGCCCTCTCAGAGGAGAGAGCAGGCATGGGTGACAGCCTTCTGCAAGAACTTGCCTTCCCTCTCCTCCTGCGTCTCTTTCTCCTCCTACTGCTTCTCCTCCTCCATGAGGTCTTCCCTTCTGGTCCGGATACCACTACTACTTCCTTCCTCTGGTTTCCCAAAGCACTTTCTAAAACCTCTATCATAACACAGCAGTTGTGTGTTCAAGAATTGGTGTCTTTGTCCACTCCCCAACGAGACTCTGAAGTCCAGGCGGGAGGGACTGAGTCACTGACTGTTATATCCCACAGAGCCCAGCACATCACCGGATGCCTTCAAGATACTTAATAATAAAAAAGGCGTAGGTGACCACATGAGTCATCGTCTTTCTCCTCCCCCTCCTCTTTCTCCTCATCCCCACACCTTCCTCCTGAGACTCTGAGAGCAGGAGTTTAAGGACTGTAAAGAGCACAGCACTCCTGCAGGTGACCTGAGCCTGCATTTCAAGTACTCATTTCCTTTCCAACCTTGGCTGTGACCCTGACCCACTGGAGGTTTTTTAAATGATTTGCACAGATAGTTAACGATACTGCATTGCATACTTGAAATCTGCTAAGAGAGTAAATCTTAATTGTCCTCACAAAAAAAAAGGTAAATATGTGAGGCGATGGATGTGTTAATTAACACTTGATTATGGCGAACATTAGAGTGTATATGTATATCAATACATCACATTGCACACCTTAAATGTATACAAGTTTTATTGTCAATTTTTCCTCAAATAAAACTGGGGAAAAAAGAGAAATTATTTGTACAGTTGATGAGAAAAATAATCATCCTCATGCTCTATTCTGTTCTGAATGTTTCTGGACTTACAGATAGAGGTTTGGACCCTTCATAAAGCTCTCTGAAATTCAAATCTAGGGCCTCTGGAAGGTTCTTAGAAAGCAAACTCTGGGGTGAGCAGTCTCTCACAGCAGAGAGGAGCAACTGTTTTGCATAAGGGCCAATTTACGGAAAACAAACATACTTAAGGGCTGCATTTTTCTCCCTTGGTGGGAAGTGCATAGTTGTACAACTTAGATTTATCTCCTTTATTAATTAGAAGAATGTCTAGGAAGTAAATGCCACTGTTTTTCTGCCACAGCCACCTACAAATGGTAATAACTGGGCTGATTTTAGGAATGACGCCATAGACTAAGCTTTCTAACTTTCCTGCCAGACCCTGGCTGTAGGCTGCTCAGCCCTGCTGCAGACAGGCTTCTAAATCCCAGCAAGCTACAGTCTGCATGGAAAATGGTTCTTCCTCATGCTGTCTGTTCCACCTGTTACTTACTCTTTACATACCAGTAGTTAGGGACTCCAGAATTCTGCTAAGAGCAAAATCCTACAGTCATTTGGCAGGTGTTAAAGAGCACAATGAATCAGAAACCTTTTGTTAGAGGCGATGTTCAAAGAGAGGCTGGTACACCCATTTCACCTGACGTTCTAATCCTTTATCACCAAATTATCCCAGAGCTCAAGGAGAAGGGAGAGGGGAGATGGAAAGGGGGAGGAGGGAAGAGGCCACATTTGTGGTGCTTACCTTGACTGTTAGTTCTGGTGATAAGGCATAAACATTCCAAACAACCAACTCAGTGTTCATCTCTACCTCATGTGCACACACACTCACAAGCCTAGTGTCTTAACTGGAATACAGTTACAACAAGGGAACTTTCAAAAGGTCTCTGCTCTTATTTGCATTTCTGGAGCTTTTCTTTCTACATAGGTATTGTTGAGAAGCAAATCATTTGTCAGGTGAGCCCTTTAAGTTAGGCAATTGTTACCTGATGCACACATTACACAAGGAAAGACCCGGTGCTGCTGTCCGAGCTCTGGAACTGAGAAAGGCTTGGTGCTGAAGAGGCGATGCAGAGGGAAAAGAAGGAAGGAGGTTGTACCCATTCGAGATGGACAGCCTCTGATCAAAGCCTCATCCGGCTGTTGAGTTGGGACTGTGGGATGCTGAGTGCTTCTCACTTAGTGACCGGTGTTCCTCTCTGAGTACTACTGGGCAGCGTTAAGTACTGGGTTCATCCTGTACTGCTGCCCTCACCTAATGGTCACTCATTGCCTGATAGGATGTGCACCGAATACAACCATACAATCTGACATTCTCCTTCTCTCTCCCTGCTGTTTCCCTTAGATCAGGGTTGTCGGAAGGCTTCTGCTTCTGTTTCTGCTCCTGCCTCTGGCTCTGCCCCCAAAGACTTCCTGTGAGCAGCAGGAAACCTAGAAGACAGCAGAACCGAACTGGCCCCTCCCCAGGGATCAAAGCTAACTGGTGTCTCCTACTCCCCAGAGAAACCTGCCTGTCAGGTCCTGGAAGTGAGTTTAAAGACCAAAGGAGACTCGCTCTGTGAGGGCTTTGCCCTTGGTTCTTAGCCCTCCTGTCCTGTGCTTGTGGTAAGGACTCAGTAAATATTTCAGCTCAAGGTGCTAATACAGGAGCAGACCCCTTGCTCCATATGTGGTCAGAACCAGAAGATTCTTAAAAGAGAAAATAAATCAGGTGGTTCCTATAGCTCACCCTTGATTAGCCACAAATGTGATGGATTATTTCATGAGTCAGACTCAGGCAAGGGTGAGAGCACTTGAGTTTGGATCTGAAGTGTCCTCATAACCAAGGGGAGATGGACATTGTCTGCCCACTCTGAAGTGTCCCTTGAACTGTGAGCTGTCACTGAATCAGTCACAGGTGATTTGAGTTACACTTAGCAAAAGGCTGCAAGAAAATCGTGAGTCAAGAGTTCAGCAAAGGAATTACAAAAAGACTAAGGCTGTCAGTCAAATCATATCCTGAGATTCAAGGTGATAAAGGGAAAGGGGAGGAATCTGCAGATGTGTTGTTGACAAGCACAGTTACGTGAGCGGGAATATCCCCTCTGCACCAGAAGGTCTAATGGAACCATGGGGACCATGAAGGAGGTCCCCCACCTTCACCCCAGGGGGTAGCTACTCTCATGAAGGTGGGAACTGTCTGCCCCGTGTATTTGCATCTCCACCTGCAACCGGCCCAGTGCCCACACGCAGTGCCCTCCATCCACAGCACTGAATTGAGACCCACACTGAGTGGCTCCAAGGGACATGCAACCTTGGACTTCAGTCCAAGCAACCGATACCTTTTTACTTTAATCCACTGTGTCCTTAGCATTGTGCTTTGGTGCCCTAAAGAAAGAATAATTATGAGATTTGAGCCCAGCTTCTAGTTTCATTGAGAAGACAAGGTTAGTCAGTGAGATGTCAGAGAATGATATTCGGCAATGTTTAATTAATTGCTAAATTGTGTGGCACAGAGTTGACTGGCAAGGGAATCAGGAGAGGGAGGTGAGAACTGAGAAACTGCTGGCTCTCACCGTAGAGCTTTCACCTGTGCGGTTCCCTCCGCCTGGCCCACTCTTCCATCTCTTCACCTAGTTAACTCCTATTCCTCCTCAGAGGTAGCCTTTTTTTTTTGTTTTTTTTGGCCGACCAGGGATCGAACCCATGCCCCCTGCAGTGGAAGCACAGAGTCTTAACCACTGGACTGCCAGGGAAGTCCCAGGGGTAGCCTTAAATGTCCATCTCCTCAAAGGACCTTCTCTGATCCTCCACAGAGTTTTTGGCATGATTTTTGGTACTGACTTACTTCATGTTTTGTTTACTGTCTCTCTCCTCCTGCTGGACGGTAAACTCCCTGAAAGTAGGCTATGTCTGTTTTGTTCATGGCTGAAATTTAGACCCTGAGCACAGGGTAGTAGACACTCAAATGAGACCTGTTTCTTTTTTGTTGTTGTTAATTTCTTTTTTTAATTAATTTTTATCGGAGTATAGTTGCTTTACAATGTTGTGTTAGTAATGAGATCTGTTTCTGAGTGAAGGCAACTGTCCTTGAGCTGGGCTCTGAAGAAAGTGTAGTAGGATTTGAACAGCAGAGGCAAGAAAAGGCAGGATCCCCCAGAGGAGATTTCCACATGGGCAGAGACCTCAGTGTTGGCATAAACGCGACACATGTGAGTGCTGAGACCCGCCTGGCAGAGTAGAAGGGAGAATGGGGACCAGATCTGGAAGGACCGAAGAGATGGGCCAACATGTGACTATTGATGGAGAAGAAGAAATAGAGAGCCACTGAAGGTGTTTAATAAAAAGAATCTCCTAGGGAAAGTGATACTGAAAGATTAATTTTGCATCTTGCTTGAAGGAGAAAGTATCTGGAAGTAGAGAAGCCAGGTGTTGGGGGCCTGGCCTGAGACAGGGAAGAAGGCTTGCACTTTGTAAAGGCCTCTGCTTCAGGCACTCTGCTCAGGCAGGAAGTAGGCTGCATCACCAAGGAAAATGAGCAGAACTTGAGACTTGGAAATAACAGATGAAGGGGCAGGAAGAATGAAGAAGGGCTCCCAAGTCTAGAGGCTGAGCAAATAGGGACGGAGCAAACGATAACTAAGCAGGAGGAGCTGGACGGAACTGGGGAGAAGGTAAAGAGTTCAGTGTTGACACACTGGCGACAAAGGTCACGGGGTATGTATCAGTTATCTATTGCTATGTAACAAATTACATCAAAACTCAGTGGGTTCAACAACATGCATTCATTACCTCGCAATTTCTGTGGCTCAGGAATGGGGCACAGCTGAGTTCTTCTCCTGGGCGGGGCGGGGGGGCGGTTCTTTCACAAAGCTGTGCTGGAGGAGTCGGCTGACTCGGGTGTTAATCTGAAGGCTCAGGGTCGGGGGGCACTCCCAAGCTCACTTGTGTGGCCGCATCAGGATTCAGTTCCTCTGGGCTGTTGTGTTGAAGCCCCAGGTCCTTGCTGGCTGTTGGCCAGAGGCCACTCTCCATCCCTCGCCACGTGGGCCTCTCCAACACGGCATCTTCACCAAAGTGTATAAGCCAAGAAGGCAAGAGGGAGAGTCTGCTAATAAGGTGGAGGTCACACTGTTTTGTAACCTAGTCACGGAAGTGACGCCCCTCAACACTGCTATATTATATCTGTTAGAAGCAAGTTACTCAAGGCGAGTACAATCATAAAAGGTTGTGAGTACCAGGAGGCATGGATCTTAGAGGAATGTGGAATTGAAGTCTGGAAGCAAGGGAGGCATCATCTAAATGTAGAGGAGGGTTAGGATGATCAAAGGAAAGAGTATTTCATATATATGTGTGTTTGTGTGTGTAGTGTGTAGTGTGTGTGTGTGTATATATATATATATATATATATACACATATAGTATATATATGTGGTGTGTGTGTATATATATATATAGACATATATATAGTATATATATATATATATATTGCCTGGAGGATCATTCACATATAGAGATGAGAACAGAGGGACTTCCCTGGTGGTCCGGTGGTTAAGACTCTGCGCTTCCACTGCAGGGAGTGCGAGTTCAATCCCTCGTCGGGGAACTAAGATTCCACGGTGGCAAAAAAAAAGTGAATAAAATTCTACAAATACTAAAAGAAAAAAATAAAACAAAAGCATTTTTAAAAAGATGAGAACAGGAATGAAGATAAAGACCACCCATTTTGTAGAAGGTGGAGATGCTAGCAACAGGGAAGACCAGATCAACAGGCTTATTAGAAGGATGAACTAAGGTATCTACCATGATTATTTTTGTAATCTGGTCAGTTAATAAACAGTGACTGCTTTCAAATTTAAAATAAATAAATTAAATAAAATTTTAAAAAAAGATGAGAACAGGGAGGTAGAGAAACCTACAAAATGGAAGAAAGGAAAATTGAGAGGATAATTTCACTAAATCCAAGATTATCACTTTCTTCAAAACCTAGGAGGAAAGTCATCTCCTCCAGGAAGCCCTCTTAGACTGATTTGGTTCTATCTGATCCTCCACTAGATACTGACTCATCACAGAGTCTCTAAGAAGCTTACAAGTTAGGGAGTTAAGACAAATTCATAAAGAAGTTTTTATAAGATAAAAAGCAATAGTAGTGGGAAAGTGGTACACACAAGAGAAGAGAGTCACAGAATAGCATAGTGGGAGAACCTGCTTCTGCTGGGGAAATAAACTTGTGTATGTATCAGGCCAGTCTGTGGTTTTTGTTTTTGTTTTTTTAATTCTTATTAATGTGCACCTTAGGGCCTGGGTCGCAGGACATTTTGTGTGCCTCTGGGTTGCCTTTCCAGCTGGGTCATGTAGCTTAATGAAGGGAGAGCCCACATTTTCGAGACCTTTTCTGCACTCCTTGGGGCCCAGACAATGTCCTGCATTGGTCAGTTCTCTGGAACTGCCTGCTGAAGACAAAATTTCCTCTCGTGCCGTCTAACTAGCAGAAACACAGGACACAGCAGACTGCCTGAGAATAACTGAAGCATTTGAAATACACGTTCAGCATTTTCGAGTCATTGGGTTCTTAGCAGACAAAGGCCTTTATTGGAAGAAATGATTTATTTCCCCTAGCAGGCCAAGTGATGCTTTTGGTTAATCATTTCTTTACTTGGCTTTTAGATTGCATTTCACAAAATCACCTCAGGGACAAATCTCTCCAAATGAAACTGTTAATAAGACTAGATAAAACCGTGGCAGGTTTTCAAACCACCCCTGAAGGTCAACCACATCACAAGCCCAAGCTCTAACTCCATTTGTAAATCTCCTCCAACAGTTCTAGGGGGTACACACTACCCACCTGTTCTTCCTGCCTTTCTCTGGCTGGGCCCCCAGGTGCTACTTTGAAGAGAACAGTTTCTGGAAATAAACATAAGAAGGAAAAAACCTGGACAAAAGGAAAATAGGCATCCAGGGTCAAATTTCCTCTGAGAAAGGGGTTCCTGCTGACCCAGGGCAGAATAGAGGCAAGCGTCACTCAAGGTTCCACGGCAGAGGAAGGAGGGAGTGAGCAATTTGCTCTCAGCCCCAGGCAAGGCTGAGCAGACGGCAGTGTGACTGTCCCCAGCGAAGGCAGCCTCTGAGCTGACCACTCTAATGATCTGCTCCCTCCTGGTGGCCTGCAGGGATGCTAATAAGAACTGGCAAGTTGCCAGCATCCCCTTTATCAATTCATTGATAATTCCTCTGGGCTGCCAGTGCATCGATTTGACTCCAAATAGATCACAAAAATCAGCACTGAGATTTCTTTACCCTTTCTAACATTTCACGAGGGAGGAGTAGAAATTCACTCCGGACGGTCTGGGGACTGACTCTGGCGACCAGGGGTTAGTTTTCTCTTTTCTCCTAATACACAGGGGCCTGGTCCACTCCAGTCTGCCTCCCAGAGGTGAGCTGCTGCACTGGCTGGCTCTGCCCCCTGCTTACCTAGGGCCTCAAGTCTCAAAGTGTGGTCCCTAGACCAGCAACAGCAGAATGACCTGAAGCTTATTAAAAATGCAAATTCTCAGGTCCCGCCCCACACCTGTAGAATCAGGTCCTGCATTTTAAAAAGACTCCCCAGATGATTCATATGCACCTTAAAAAGCACTGCTTTAAACCAGTAATTTCATTCATGAGAATTTATTCTGAGGAAATCATGAGATGCACGCATACCTGTGTTCACTGCAGCATTGCTTATAAGGACAAAAACTGGAAACCCACCAAATGTATCGAAGCAATATTTACTGAGGGCCTACTATGTGACACTGAGGAAACAGGAGTGACAAAACAAAGTCCTAAAAATACGGTTTGTTTGTTTTTTTCAGATGAAACAATACATAGCCATTTAAAAAGTACCCTTTTAGAAAACCACCCTACTATTAGAGCCCTATTTCCTGCCTTCCAGCTTGGCTCAATTATTGTCATTCTCTCCAGACAAACAGCTCATGAAGGCTGCTAGGCTGGGGACATTTTCCTTTACTAAACAAATAAGCAAACACAGAAGGGTCTCAGCTGCCCGGGCATGTTGGAATTGCATGTGAAATGAATCAAGAGCCACTTCCAGGGCTTATGATGTAGGAACGTGACTGTTTGCTTTCACTTTTCCCCCAATTTTCCCATCCCCCAGGACATAATCCACTCAATCTCAGCTGCACATGGCCCCTCCACCTTATAGCCACAATGCTCAGCAGATTTATGTCGCCATATCCATTTTTTTTTTCTAGGAAGACAACTCAAGATAAGCATGTTCAGTTTAAGCAAACATAACTTGATTCAACTACAGCCACGAGAAGGGTAATAAACCCTGAAGAGGGGATCTTCCAGAGAATACAGCAATATTATCTTGCCAGCCCAGGGTTGTGGTTTACGGCTACTCTCAATAGTTGCCTGTAAATCCCTGCTTTGCTTAGTATTATCCAAACACAGCAAAGTCTCTCAAGCAACGCTTCTTATAATAAGGTAAACTGTCAGTGGCTGCCTTTAAAACAAACAAACAAACAAACAAACAAAAAACTCCTGACAGTACAGTCCCCAGCCAGAGGAAAGGCCCCTTGTCTGTATCATAGCCACAGCCCAGGTAGTTCTACCTACAGGGCTCACACCTGGAGGGGCCCCTGGAGTTGGGGCCCTGCCTCGCTTCTCAGGGAACATGGCTGCTGAAAATATTAGCCCAGCTGAATTTCATCTTGTTGGTTTCTTATCTAATTCCCTTCCTTGATCACTCAAACCTGTTTGGCCTGCTAGAGTACTTCCCATCTCTTTATTCTTTCTTCCTTACCCCCATCCTTATTGATTAATCTCGCTCATTGATTAATTCAACAACAAAGCCCCTTACTGTGTTGGGTGTCCACAACCTCAAATGAGCCAAGGAGCTCACTTCCCATGTGCAGAGAAAGAGACGTGAATAGAGCCAGACTTCCTAGGTGTCCACGATGCCACCAGTATTGGGAAGCCACATTTATTCTGTAATATTTAAATTAAAACAGCCTTTCCCAGCTGGGCCCCCTGCCATCCTCAAAGCTCTGTTTTGTCTACTACTCTGCCTTGGCTCTGAGTTTCTACACCTGCTGAATTCTCTCCCTTCATGCTCCACCTGGTCCTGCTCCTCCTGTGTGAGCTGGCCCTAGTCTGTCTGCATCCTGTGACCCGCTCTGGATGCCACCCTGCCTATGTCACTCCCCAGAGGACCTCCACCTGGCTCCCCCCCTCTCTCTGGCAGAAAAACTTGATTTTTTTCCCACTTGATCATGAAGAGTTCTTTCCCAGCCTGTCTGTCTCTCCAGATCTTCCATTATAAATCTGAAAGCTCATTCAGTTGACTAATAACCAAGAGCCGTCCAGTGGAGTACATCCAGTGGCTAGATGTCCAGAAAAAAGCCCAGAGGAGAAAGTCAAGGTTTCAGTTAAGAGAAGAAAGGAGAAAAAAAATTCATTTATATATATGATCATCTCACTAAATGCAGTAATAGCATTTGACAAAATCCAACACCCTTTTATGATAAAAATACTCATCAAATTAGGAATAGGAGGGAACCTCCTCAACCTGATAAAGAGCATCTACAAAAAACCCACAGCTAACATTGTACTTAATGGTGAAAGACTGGATAATTTCCACCTAAGATCAAGAACAAGACAAAGATATCCATTTTTGTCTCTCACCACTTTTATTCAACACTGTATGGATGATTCTACCCAGGGCAATTAGGTAAGAAAGAGAAATAAAAGGATCCAGGCCAGAATGAAAGAATCAAACCACTTAATTAGTGGTTGCTTAGGGTTGGGGAATGGGGGTAGGAGGGTGATAGCCAAAGATTTCTTTGTGAAGTAAAGGTTGCATGTATTTTTGAGTATACTAAAAACCATTGGTTTGTATAGCTATTTTTAAAAAGTGGCCAGTGAAATAACAGAACTAGAAGAAAGGATAAAGGTGGAAAATTCACAGAGAGGGTAATTAACATTAACTCACCAAGTTAAAGTTAAGGAAGAAAAAGTTCACTGGATGTAGTGATTATCAAGACAATTGAAGACCTGGTCTCAGAGAAAAACTGCCCTTCCATTTTGCCAAAGCCAGCTGCACACCCTATGCTCTCAATCACTTTCCTTTCTCTTTTTCCTCAATCTTCTTCCAGAAATATTTCCTCTATCTCTTACATCTTTTTTTAAAAAATTTATTTATTTATTTTTTGGCCGCCTTGGGTCTTCGTTGCTGTGCACAGGCTTTCTCTAGTTGCAGTGCGTGGGCTTCTCATTGCGGTGGCTTCTCTTGTTGCGGAGCACGGGCTCTAGGCACACAGACTTCAGTAATTGTGGCTCACGGGCTCTAGAGCACAGGCTCAGTAGTTGTGTTGCATGGCCTTAGTTGCTCTGCAGCATGTGGGATATTCCCAGACCAGGGCTCGAACCCGTGTCCCCTGCACTGGCAGGCGGATTCTTAACCACTGCACCACCAGGGAAGCCCCTATCTCTTACATTTTTAATCACATCATTCATACCTTTAATTCTTTCACCTAACAAATATTATAGCATCTCCATGTGCTGGGCACTCCTCTGGGCATCGGTAGACCTGATGGACCTGAAGGACTATGTCATGTGGTCATTACTAGCTGCAAGCAAAGCTGGGAAATCAATTTTTTTCATTTTCTAGCTTCCTTGATAGAAGAACGACAGAAGAGAAAATAGCTCGAATTAGAATTGAATGAATCAATCTATATCTTCTTCCATACATTTACAAATAAAATTTTGAATCAAATTTGAACACAGGCCTGACAGCAAGAATTGTTTTCACGGCTACTGGAGAGCCCAGATACCCTCCAGTGGTTCTCTACCATCTGCTTAATTGCTCAGGTGAAAAAGTTTGGAGTCACATTTGATTTCTGTCTTTTAATCATACTCTGCATCCAATTCATGAGCTGGTCCTGTGAAGCAAGATCTTCAAAATATATCTCTTTATCTCCACTGCTACCACCCTAGTCCAAGCATCCCTCACCTCTCATCTGACCTATTACAACTGCTTCTTAATTGGGCTCCCAACTGTCACTCCTGCCTCCCACTGTCTAGTCTTCACAGCACAGCCTGACTGATCCTCTCAAAACACAGATCTGCTCATGCCACTCCCTTGTTGGACAGGCTCAAACAGCTTCTCATATTGCACTTAAAATTAAATCTAGTGAAGAAAGGATAATCTTTCCAATAAATGGTGCTGGGTCAAATGGCTATCCATATGTATAAAATTGCAGCCTGATCCCTACCTCACTCCATACAAGGAAAAGAAGTCTAGACAGACTGTATACCTAAACACGAAAGATAAAATAATAAAGTTGTAAGACAAAAACATAGGAGAAGATCTTCCTTAGCTTTGAATAGGAAAAGATTTCTTAAAAAGAACACTAAAATCACTAACAATAAAAGAGCTACATTAAAATTAAGAACTTCCCCCAAGCAGACACCAATAAGAGGATGAAAAGGCAAACCACAGAGTGAGAGAAGATATTTACAATATAAATATCCAATCAAGGACCTGTGTCCAGAATATACAAAGAACTCCACAAACTTTTTTTTTTAAGACATTCAATTAACAGAAAAAAAAAAATGGGCAAAAGATTTGAACAGGTATCTCACAGAAGAAGATATCCGCATGGCTCACAAACATATGAAAATGTAATTTCATGAGTTATTAGGAAAAAGCAAAATAAAATTACAGTGGCATACCATTACAGACACACCAGAATGGCTAAAACAGAAAAGACAAACCATCTCAATTGTTGGCAAGAGTATGAAGCAACTGGAGCTCTCATAAAAGGCTAGTGAGAGTGAAACGTGATACAAGCACTGTGAAAAACTGACAATATTTACTGAAGCTAATATGTATATATATATATATCTCCCATAAGCCAGTAATATATATATATATATATATATCTCCCATAAGCCAGTAATTCCACTCTTAGATTTATACCCAACAGAAACACATACAGATATACCGAAAGACTCATACATGAATAATTATAGCAGCTGAATCTATTATAGTCAAAGCTGGAAACAACCCACATAAATAAACTGTGGAATATTCATACAATGGAATACAGTAAGTCCCCTACATACGAGCGAGTTCTGTTCCGAGACTGCATTCGTAAGTCCAGTTAGTTCATAAGTCCAACAAAGTTAGCCTAGGTACCAAACTAACACAACCGGCTATATAGTACTGTATTGTAATAGGTTTTATAATACTTTTGACACAAATAATACATAAAAAACCAACACAAAAAATAGAGAAAACATTTTTAATCTTACAGCACAGTACCTTGAAAAGTACAGTAGTACAGTACAACAGCTGGCATACAGGGGCTGGCATCGAGTGAACAGGCAAGAAATAAAGATACTGTACTACTGTATTCTACTCAGTACTGCACAGTAAAGTACACAAAAGCACAACCACTTGTAGAGGATGCACGGACAATATACGCCAGACACATTACCAACTTAGGTGACTGGACATGTGAACACATGTTCCCATCTTTGAAAGTTCTCAACTTGAAGGTTCGTATGTAGGGGACTTACTGTATTATACAGCAACTAGAGTGAACAAGCAATTATAACACACAACAACATGGAAGAGTCTCACAAGCATAATGTTGGATGAATGAAACCAGACATAAAAGACTACATACTGTATGCTTTCATTTATAGGAAATTCAAAATCATTCTATAGTTCTAGAAGTCAGATAGCAGGTCTCTGTTGGGAGGGGAGAGTGACTAGGAGGGGGCTCTAGGGTGGGGTGAGGTAAAATTCTATTTCTCAACCTGAGTGCAGGTTACACAGGGATCTTCAAATTTTTATATGTTTCCGTGTGTTCATTATGCTTCAGTAAAAAGATTTTCTTTTTAAAAATCCCATATGCTAAAAAAATTCAAATGTAGACATTAAAATGAAAGAGGATAAAATCCAAGTCCATAAGTGGCCTCCAAGCCTTGCATCGTCTGGCCTGGCTCTTTGACCTTCACCTCCTGCAGTTCCCACCTTGCTCACTAAGCACGGCCACTACTTCTTGTTGCTCAGACACCTCGGGGCCTCTGCACTTGCTCCTCTCTCTGTATGGCATGTTTCTCCTCCAGGTAACTGAGGCTCACTCCCTGATTTATTCAGAATTCTACCCACATGCCCACATTCTTCCTGACCACTCATCTAAAACAGCGCACACAGACTCTGTGGTTACCTGCTTTATCTTTCTTCCTAAGATGTATCACCACCATATTATTTGTTTCCTGCCCCCACTGTGATATGAGCTCCCTGAGGGCGAGAACTTCTTCCATTTTACTCATTGTGGTATTGCCAGTGCCTAGAACAGGGATTTGTTGAATAAATGAGTGAATAAAACTCAAGGGCAAGGATAGCTCTTTATTCAACTTTGTATTCCCTGTGCCCAGTGCAGAGATTGGTCCATTATAGATGCTCAACAGATGTGTAATTGCTTTGGTGTTGAAATTACATTGCCAATAAACCCTTCCGTGGAAGAGGACAAGGTCTTTTGTGAGCAGTATATGTACGCTACCATTTCCACGCTGGCTCCGAAAAACAAGGCAAGGTTCTTAAGATTTGCAGTAAGGCCACAGATCCTGTTCTCACTTAAAAGACACAAAACCAACTAAAAGAAAGCAGATCAATGCAATGATTCAATATTGCTAAAACCTAAGGGAGTAAGAAAACAATCCTGCTTGGTTGAAATATTCCTGCAGAGATGAATCTTGAGTGACAGGCAGTGAGAACACACTGGAATACCTATTTGCGAGATAACAAAGGCTCCCTCCCTGCGGTGCAATATTTAACTCTCCACGTCTTTAGAATGACAGAAAGCCAGTTTCTCCCCAACACCCTGGTGACTCACCCATCTTTGTGTGCCATCACTGGTGTGAATAAGACTTTGTGGGGCTGTGGAAAGATGGGTACAGCAGCGACTAGGCAAAACCCAGCGCTTCCAAGTCTTACGGTTGCAAGGGCCCTGCGGTGAGCACAGCAATCAAAGGCAAGCGTAGGCTGCCCACTGCCCATGCACCACAGGCGCTCCAGCAAGCAGGTGCTGGAGATGGAGTCTGGCCCCTCACAGTCCTCAAGTTGCCCAGCAGGGCAGCCCTTGGCCACAGGAAAACCAGAGCAGGCCTGCACCTCTGCCTCTCCCTCCTGGGCAGCTTCGGGAAGACGTGAAGGAGCCCCCTGCCCTCCCCCCTCCCCTCCCCCAGCAGTGCCCCTCTCTCTCAGGGCTTCAGTGCTGCCCCACACCCACCCTTCTAAAAGTTGCTCTCCGGAAAGGATCCCAGACTCATTCACACTGAGGTGGACAGACTGATAACAGCTTAAAGGGCTTCTTCAATTAAAGGTACATTGGTGCAGATTTCTTTGGAGACCCAGTTGAACTCATCCTTTACTCTCTTAAAATCATCTCTCTACCACGTTTATCTACTTTCATTGTGATCCTCTCCTGCTTCTTCAGACTCAAACCTTTGATGCTTCTCACTCCTTTAACCTAGGACGCAGAATACGCTACTCATGTCGGTACACATTAGGGAAATGTGGTGCCAGGCATCCGTTCTTTACCAGCCACTGGGGTTCCCCCTCTGCCCCACACCAGGACGCCCTGTAACTGTGAGCAGAGAGCACGCTGAAGGCCCTCAGTGCCCCGCCCTTCTTCCCTTTAAGTAATTGCAGTGTCCGTGTCTTCTGTAAGCTGTGACAGGAACAATTCTTTACTACTTCCCTCATTTCAGAACTTTCTCAAACCGATTCTCATAGCTAAGTAGAGTTAAATCCATATTTTCACCCTGGCATTCAAGACAACCCCCCATAATTTGGATGACCTATCTTACTTTCTCCCTATCCATCCTGAAAGTGAAAGGCTTAGCGGTAGGAGAAAGGGACTGAAAAATTCAGAAGAATAACATTTTTAAATATTTCTATTTTTCTTGAATTTTTAACCTTGAAAAAATATATGTGTGGACTTTTAAAAAAATTGTTTGTTTGTTTTATCCCCCCAAAACGCATGTCTTAGAACTGATAAAATACAGTAAGTGAGGAGACTGAAGCAGTATAGTAGGGATAAGGAAGCACAAAGGATAATTTCAGAGACACAAGCTTGATTGGCCTTAGGACAAGGACAATTTGCTCTGATGTTACAGGCATGAGCGAGTCAAACATTTGGGGGCCAGGTGCCCTCATATCCAGCATCCTGCCCTTGGACATTTAGAGCCAAGGAGACTGGCACTTCTGCCCTGCTTGGGCTGTGCAGCTTGACCTGCCTCTGCCCCCAGAGCCAGACTGTAGCAAGCTTCTCATGAACCCCTAAAGAGGGAGAGGTGGGAAGCTCAGAAGCATCACCTGCTGTCTTCTCCAGAGCAGACAGCCCTGGCCCTGTTGATACACTGAGAGAGAGGGCTGGCCTGTTGGGCTGTCTTGTTTCATTGTCCACAGACTATGGAAACAGAGGTGGG
Source organism: Stenella coeruleoalba (assembly GCF_951394435.1). Taxonomy (NCBI): domain Eukaryota; kingdom Metazoa; phylum Chordata; class Mammalia; order Artiodactyla; family Delphinidae; genus Stenella; species Stenella coeruleoalba. The sequence continues at coordinate 9,092,132 of NC_137164.1, read as the reverse complement.
CAATGAGATGCTTCTTAATGATGCATTTCCTAAGAGAACCCAGGGGACTTTTTGCCCATTTTCATCCTTATGATAAAACAAGAACCTCAGAGCTCCAGCTCTGAAGCCCAGAGAGACCTATAGATTGAATCTTTGCTAATCATCAGTAGACAGAAAGGAGGAGCAAGTGAACCTTAATTTCAGATCAGAAAACATACCACACACACACACACAGTGAGATGGTGAGACATTTGCAAGAGAAAAATGGATATTATTTTTAATTCTGAGTTTCTGTCATTAGATTTTCAGACACAATCTAGAAATGGTTGGCTTTCAATTTATTTTATGCAAGTTACTGCTGGCTACACATTTGTCTACAGTGACATTAGAAGCAGCAAACCAAGGACTTACATGCATATTTCATTAGTAGGTAATTATGTTCCTTATAATTGGTTTCTAAATCAGACCATTTCACACAATTATGATGTTTTCTTTGCCCATTCAGTCAATTGGAAAGATAGTAAGAAAGTTCTTTGTTATCAAAAGCGTATATTCTCAACCTCTATTATGGAGTAAAGGACATAAACTAAAATAAAAACACAACTATTTTGCACTCATAGAATACTCCCTGTTAAAATGCATCATAGATTCAAAAGGAAGAAGAAAAAGACTACAAGGACAGATGTTTCTAAATATATCTGGAGTAACAAAATACCAAAAGGGGAATTTGATGGTGGGGGCAGATTAAAAATATCAATAATGAAGTCATGCTGTTTAAATGCCAAAATCATTTTTCACCCAAATGAGAGAAGAAAACTGGGTCATAGTGAAGGCCACGAAATAACTACTAATAACAAAGGAATAACATGAGCCCTACACTCAGAAAAATCTATTTAGTCCTTAATTAAGTTAACAAACATTTCCTAAGCACTATGCTGGGGAACAAGGACACGATAGTGGGCAAAACAAAGCCTCAGTGCTGCTGGAGCTTAACACCAACCGCCAACCCCTGGGCTCTCAAACACACACACACACACAGACACAGACACATACACAGACATACACACACACACACACACAAAAGACTTAGTGAAGCAACACGCTGGTGGGGAGTGGGGAATGTGCAGGGCAGGTTTTCAGCAAGACTGTGTAAGGCAGCAGGTAAGATCATAGACTGCAAATCTCACCTCTACTAATGAACCTTGGGCAACTAACTCTCTCTCTGTGCCTCCGTCTTCCCATCTGTAAAATGGAAATAGTACAAGTACACCTGCCTCATAAGGATGCTGTAAGGATTCCGTGAGTTAATATATGTAAAGCACTTAAGAGTGCTGGAATGAATGAATAAACAAACAAACAAATAGGGCAGGAGGTGATGGATGTGTTTATGGCACTGATGATGGTGATGGCATACTCATCTCCAAACTCATCAAGTTGTATACATTAATTATATCCAGATTTTTGTATCCCAATCATATCTCAAAGTGTTCTTTAAAAAAAAAAACAGTTCTGGGTGTAGTGTAGGCACTATTATAAGTGTTAGCTATTATTATCTTTCCCAACTTCTTTACAGCTTTCCTCCAGGGTAAAAATGCAGTCATGGAACATCCTAGGGACCCACTGGCCTTTTTAAACTCTCTCTAGTCCTCTGGGCCCACCTGCAATGACACCTAAATTTTACTGTAAAGCCCCCAGCATTGATCCATAGCTGGTGTTCCATGCATGTTATTCTCTCTCCTTGTCCACTCCCTCCTTAAAATACTGTCTATCCCAACTGCCCACCAACTGGCTCTGCTGCCAGAACTTCATAATTCCCCAGTCTTCATTTCGAAGAGGGAGAACTATGTTCATGGATAAAATTTTCATAATTAAAAATTTCTCAGAATACATTTTTCCTATATTGCTGATATCTTTCTTCCTCTAGTCCATCCACTAGAGATTAGTGTGAGATAGTGTCTGCTTTAGCCCCAAATTTAGTGTTTAAATCTTAAAAATTAAATGAATAATATGTCATCATTTTCCAAATAGGTTTGAGAAACACTACTTCAAGTTCAAGGTGTAGTTGTGGGTATCACTGGTGTAACTCCCATGGGCATTCTGTGACGCAAAGGGAAGGAAAAGACGAGCAAGAGTTAGAACTGACTCTGAGACTATGAAATGTGGTACGTTTGAGAGTTGTTTGATGAAGTGAGTAAAACTTTAGCAATCAATGGGGCAAGTATTTGGAATGAGGTGGTTTTCCAGAGCAGGGTTCTTTGAGCAGAGAGCATTGATGACTTGGCCTGGCTGGCATGACAGGGGAGGTGGAAGTCCAAGCATCAGGGGCCAGGGATGGATAGGCCAAGGGGACAGTGGTATAAGGGAGGGACAGTGAAGCTGGGCAGGGATGCATGAAGCTGGAGGGTTTAATACCAACTTCCAAAATGCCTTGTCCATCCGGGGCAGCAGCCAGTGCTCAGAAAATGCCACAGACGCTGAGCATCTCTCAACAATCTACTAGCGACTGTGTAAGGCAGGGAGGCTGCTGCTTGAGAACCGGAGGGGATAGCCTGTCTCTGTTCAGAACACCCTCATTCATAGGTTCTCAGTGGCCTGCATCCACACCCATGAGGACCCACCGAGAACAAAACAGGAGCCCCATACTGAAAGGATGAATGAGTAAAGAATAAAGTTGTCGGGCTTCCCTGGTGGCGCAGTGGTTAAGAATCTGCCTGCCAATGCAGGGGACACAGGTTCAAGCCCTGGTCCAGGAAGATCCCACATGCCGCAGAGCAACTAAGCCCGTGTGCCACAACTACTGAGTCTGCGCTCTAGAGCCCATGAGCCACAACTACTGAGCCCGCGTGCCACAACTACTGAAGCCTGCGCGCGTAGAGCCCGTGCTCCGCAACAAGAGAAGCCACCGCAATGAAAAGCCCACACACTGCGAAGAGTAGCCTCCACTCGCTGCAGCTAGAGAAAGCCCGCGCGCAGCAACGAAGACCCAACACAGCCAAAAATAAATAAATAAATTTATAAAAAAAAAAAGAATAAAGTTGTCGACTTTATGACATTTTTCTCCCAGAATCCAATTTAGAGAACATTTCAGCTGTTTAAAGAGAAAGTGTGAAATACAGAGAGAATAAAGGGACCTATAGGAACTACATACAAGCCATGCTTTGAGGGCTCACTTTAGAGAATTCCCGTGGTCAGGACACCGAGTGGACTTTTTGACAAGATTTTGTATTGGCTGGGGCCATTCACTTTTGGCTTCACCTTTGCAGAAGGCACTGCCACCAGCTGCCACCACTGTCCACTGTCCCTTTAGCTACCACCCAGCTCCCTGCCAACCATAATCTCACAGTTTGCCACATCGCTGCTGCCTTTACCTGACCTGCACAGGACACCTTACCAATCTTTTCCCTACTCCCACGCTTCCATCCTTACACTCACCTTCATTTGTTTCTCGGCTCCTGTTCTAGACAAGAGTGATAGTGAGACTCTGATTTTTATTTTTAAAACCACACCAGGCTTTGTACACTCAGATGGGTCCTATCCATCATAGCCCTTTTGAGATTATACTCATTCTAATGATGGTGCATTGGCTTAAAGCAGTGCCAGCTTTCCTCTGTGGGTTTACCTTCAAACATTCATCATTCAGGAAAGAACACTGTCTCACTGTGTTTATCATAGATCTACTCACCCCAGTTGAATACAAAAAGCTCTGATCTTGGAATCAAATGACCTGGCTTTTTATCTTAGATTCACTACCTACCAACTTTGTAAGGTAAGACTTAAACCCACAAGACTAGATGTCTTCATACCTGCTCCAGTTTATAGGAATTTGTGAGGATCAAATGAGTAACTCTATAAGAAAGCACATTTAATGCCACAGAGCATGATATTATATTTTTAAGTTGTTTTTCTCTCCTCATCTCCCATTTTACTCATTGGATACCTTATCAACTCTCCTCTCACCTCTACTCTCCAGAGAAGACATCTATTCATGCATTCAAAAAAGATGTATTGCATCCTCATTGTGTGCTGGGAACACAAAGCTGAAAAACTTTAACTCTGTCCTCAAGGAGCCCACTGAAGAGAGAAGTAGGCAGATACAACTGTGAGTGGATGAATAACAGTAAATGAATAAAAGTCCTAAGAAAGGCATCTACATGTGCTAGGAAGTAATTAATTGTGCAAATGCGTAGATGGGGGCAGGTGATTTTTAAAAGAAGATAGATGATAGCTGAACTGTATTTATTCTTCAATAAATATTGATTGAGCACTGACTATGTGTCAGGACTGTCCAAGGCACCGGAGACATAGTAGAAAACAAGGCAGGCAAGATAGCTTGCCTCACTGTACGATAAACAAGTAAACAAAAGCTGAACAGAATTTCTGACTGTGACAAGAGCTAAGATGGAGATAAAAGGAAGATGTGGTAGAGGAATGGCAGTATTGAATGTATGCGGCTGCTTCTGTCCTCCTCGCCAGGTTCCCTGTCAAGCTGTATCTCTATTCTGACGATTTGATCCTGTGAGGAACTATAATATGTGGCCCTCAGACCACATGACACTGGTGCCAATCAAGTACTAAGTCAGTCACGAGGACCTCTTAGCCTACTCTCCACTGAGCAGGCAAACACATGCTGTACAGAAAACCCAGAGATTCCTTCCTTCCTTCCTTCCTCCCTTCCTCCCTTCTTCCCTCCCTCCCTCCCTCCCTTCCTTCCTCCCTTCCTCCCTCTCTTCCTCCCTCCTTGCCTCCTTCCCTTCTTTCTTCCACTTACTCATTTATTTATGTATTCAACAAATTAATTATAGAGTACCTTCAAAGCCCCAGCTGGGGTATCTATGCTGTGAGGAATAGGAAAAACTGAAGGCATGGTCCCTGGGCACTGAAGTTTACAAGCTAGGAGACAAGAGCCCCAAATCAGATTCAAACAAAGAGTTCCCACCTTAACAGATGTAGTACAGACTGCATGGGAGCAAGATTACCTGGAAATCTTCTTGGCAAAGTTGAGTCTTAACCCAGCTTCACACAGGGAGGTAAATAGGGATTAGCAGGATGCATGTGAGGGTACCTGAGAGAAGGACAGAAGCAGGTGGGAGCAGGATGGATCCTGAGTCAAGGCTGGAGAGAACGCAGGGGAAGTCCTGATCTGTGCCAAGTGCTGTGAAAACCTCTTCATCTCATATAATCTTTCCAGCAACCTTCTAGAAAAAATGCGTAATCTCTAATTCATAGATGAGAAAAATATGGTCCACGGGGGTTAAGTACAGTTGATCCTCATTCCTTATGGATTCCATATTTAGGAACTCACCTACACCTTAAAATTTATTTGTAGCCGAAAATCAAAGCTTGCAGCACTTGCAAGTTCATTTGTGGTCACATGCAGAGCAGCGAAAACCCTGAGTCACCTGACATGCTCCACTCAGCTGAGACTGAACAAGGCAATGCTCTGCTTTCCTGTTTTAGTTCTCATAATATTGTGTCCTTTTCACAGTCTGTTTAGTACCATCTTTTGTGCATTTTTCTGCTTTTTGTTGGTGATTTCACTGTTTACATGCCCCCCAAATGTAGTGCTGAGGTGCTGTCTGGCGTTCCTACGTACAAGAAGGCTGGAATGTGCTTTACACAGAAAATACGTGTGTTAGATAAGCTTCCTTCAGGCATGAGCTACAGCACTGTTGGCTATGAGTCCAATGTTAATGAATCAACAATATATATTAAATAAGTTGTCTTTAAACAGAAACACACACAAAACAAGGGTATGTACTGATCATTTGACAAAGATGTTGTGACCAGAGGCTCACAGGAACTTAACCTTGTATTTCCCCAGGAGCAGTGTTCAGTATTTGCTAATTCAGGGTTCACAGCAACTTTGTAGAACAGAACTGCCATGAAAAATGAGAATCAACTGGAATTTGCTCAAGATCACAAATCTCAGACTAGAAATCTGCTCTTTCTGATTCCAGCGCCAATGCCCTTTCCACTTGCTTTGGAAGATGGGGCTCCTTCCAGGTCATCCCAAAGGGAATACGTTACCATCAATTTACACATATGCTAGAGAACCATTTCTAGAAAGGGCCATTTTGGCCATTTTTTGCTGGCTAAAAAATATTACTCTTATTTAAAGTCAAAAGAATAAAAAACTGCTACATAAGCAGGAGCTACTTCTTTTTCCCTCTGCCTTACCATATTATCAATGCAACGTGCTCAGAATCCACAGATGACAGAGGTGCTTTCCAGTGAGTTCAGAGGTGGTTTACTCCACTTCACAGAGCAATGCTGTTTGGCATTTGCAGTACTGGATAGTCCTTTGCAAACAAATCAACATTGCAGTTGGGTTTAAGTGGTTGCCACATGGTTGTCTGTGTGGTGTTGGGACATCTGGCCTGGCCCTGGATGTAAGAATGTGGGTTTCACACAGCACCAGGAGGCCCAGAAAGGCAAGCCCCATGGATTCACAGGGGTTGTCAGTCAACAAGAAATGGCTGAGCTCCCATTCAGAGAAAAACACAGGAGTAGGAATCCAGGAGAAAGGAAATCTTTATAAAGTATCTTTCACTCCTGGACTAGCCCAAACTATTCTGGGTATTTTTGTTTTCCTTTCCTTGTTTTGTTTTGAGCAACGAAACAGCTTCGTAATGTAGTCCTCAGTGGTGCACAAGCATAACTGTGTGGTTGTGCCTGAGTGAAATATATGGAGAAACCTCCAGTACAAAGAGGATATTCATTCATGTATACCCTAAGATGCAATTTTACGCTTTTATAAGTTTAATGTTTTCACAATTAGGTCCAACTTTTGCTGGAGTACTTTTCTCAGAAGGGGCATTATAATGTGCTGTCTAGGAGGCCATTTTCTCCCATTAGCCATTATGACCTAATTTAACTACATTAAGATCCTGCTGGGTATGTGTCTAGAAGTATAAAAGAAAATCACGACCAGTAGCAGAAAATGCTGTCTGCTCTGGATCCCGAAGTACCATTAAACACATTGCCACCTCCCCCAGTATGCACACACAATCACACACACGGCAAAGCACTTTTACTTTTATTTAATAAATACACTGTATAATAAATTCAATAATTTCAATAAACTGAAAGGTGAATTATAACAAAGGTGGATATGTGTTCCCAAAAGGTTTGTGCGTACTGATTTCATTATGATTAATCTTTTACTTAAATTCTACATTAGATTTTGGAGATTAATCCTTTGTCAGTTGCTTAATTGGCAAATATTTTCTCCCATTCTGAGGGTTGTCTTTTCATCTCGGGTATGGTTTCCTTTGCTGTGCAGAAGCTTCTAAGTTTCATTAGGTCCCATTTGTTTACTTTTGTTTTTATTTCCATTTCTCTAGGAGGAGGGTCAAAAAGGATCTTGCTGTGATTTATGTCATAGAGTGTTCTTCCTATGTTTTCCTCTAAGAGTTTTATAGTGTCTGGCCTTACATTTAGGTCTTTAATCCATTTTGAGTTTATTTTTGTGTATGGTGTTAGGAAGTGTTCTAATTTCATTCTTTTACATGTAGCTGTCCAGTTTTCCCAGCACCACTTACTGAAGAGGCTGTCTCTTCTCCACTGTATATTCTTGCTTCCTTTATCAAAAATAAGATGACCATATGTGTGTGGGTTTATCTCTCGGCTTTCTATCCTGTTCCATTGATCTATATTTCTGGTTTTGTGCCAGTACCAGACTGTCTTGATTATTGTAGCTTTGTAGTATAGTCTGAAGTCCAGGAGACTGATTCCTCCAGCTCCATTTTTCTTTCTCAAGATTGCTTTGGCTATTTGGGGGTCTTTTGTGCTTCCATACGAATTGTGAAATTTTTTGTTCTAGTTCTGTGAAAAATGCCATTGGTAGCTTGATTGGGATTGCACTGAACTTGTAGATTGCTTTGGGTAGTATAGTCATTTTCACAATGTTGATTCTTCCAATCCAAGAACATGGTATATCTCTCCATCTGTTTGTAAAATCTTTAATTTATTTCACCAGTGTCTGATAGTTTTCTACACACAGGTCTTTTGTCTCCTTAGGTAGGTTTATTCCTAGGTATTTTATTCTTTTTGTTGCAATGGGAAATGGGAGTGTTTCCTTAATTTCTCTTTCAGATTTTTCATCATTATTGTATAGGAATACAAGAGATTTCTGTGCATTAATTTTGTATCCTGCTACTTTACCAAATCAAAACTACAATGAGGTATCACCTCACACCAGTCAGAATGGCCATCATCAAAAAATCTACAAATAAATGCTGGAGCGGGTGTGGAGAAAAGGGAACCCTCTAGCACTGTTGGTGGGAATGTAAACTGATACAGCCACTACGGAGAACAGTATGGAGCTTCCTTAAAAACTAAAAATAGAACTACTAAATGACCCAGCAATCCCACTACTGGGCATATACCCTAAGAAAACCATAATTCAAAAAGTCATGGGTGCTTCCCTGGTGGCACAGTGGTTGAGAGTCCACCTGCCGACGCAGGGGACACGGGTTCGTGCCCCGGTCCAGGAGGATCCCACATGCCGCGGAGCGGCTGGGCCCGTGAGCCATGGCCACTGAGCCTGCACGTCCGGAGCCTGTGCTCCACAACAGGAGAGCCCACAACAGTGAGAGGCCCGCGTACCGCAAAAAAAAAAAAAAAAAGAGTCATGTACCACAATGTTCATTGCAGCTCTATTTACAATAGCCAGGACATGGAAGCAACCTAATTGTCCATCAGCAGATGAATGGATAAAGAAGATGTGGCACATATATACAATGGAATATTACTCAGCCATAAAAAGAAACAAAATTGAGTTATTTGTAGTGAGATGGATGGACCTAGAGTCTGTCATAAAGAGTGAAGTAAGTCAGAAAGAGAAAAACAAATACAGTATGCTAACACATATATATGGAATCTAAAAGACAAAAAAAAGGTTCTGAAGAACCTAGGGGCAGGACAGGAATAAAGACACAGACAGATGTAGAGAATGGACTTGAGGACACAGCGAGGGGGAAGGGTAAGCTGGGACGAAGTGAGAGAGTGGCATGGACATATATACACTACCAAATGTAAAACAGATAGCTAGTGGGAAGCAGCTGCGTCGCACGGGGAGATCAGCTCGGTGCTTTGTGACCACCTAGAGGGGTGGGATAGGGAGGATGGGAGGGAGACCCAAGAGGGAGGGGATATGGGGATATAAGATATGTATAGCTGATTCACTTTGTTATACAGCAGAAACTAACACACCATTGTAAAGCAATTATACTCCAATAAAGATGTTTAAAAAATTTAAAAAATAAATTCTACATTAGAAAAATATTTAATCTATCTCTCACCCTCAATTTAATAGGATATACCTACTCATACACTGGAATGAAGCACTCTTAACATGGCACTTTGTCCTAAATAAATAGTCAAAATTCAAAAGAAAAAAAAATCCTGTGAGAGACCTTGTCCCATGAGATATAAATTATAAGTTAATATATCATCAAGACAGTTTTAAAATAACTGCTTTTTGGATTATAATGACATGTATTGATTGGCCCACAAAACAACAATAAACAAGATTAACGTGGAAAGTATCTTTATTAAGTTCCTTATTTTTTGTGACCAAATTTCCTATTTTATAATTTTTTTTTTAAACTTGACCCAACAAATTGATATAGCTTATCCATCTCTGGACGGAATTACTACTTATGACCATGTCCTTTTCTTACCAGAATGTAATTGAATATTGCCTGTGCCAAAAATTCCATTTAATTATATGTGATAGACCCACTATTAAGGAACAAAGACTACATCTTTTGATACAAGTCTTCCTAGGAAAACCTGTCTGCTCTATGATTTATGACTTTCCAGCCTCACAGAGTAAAGAATTTCATTTCCTAGCAGGCCAGGAATATTAACAAATACGGAATCTTAGAGAAAATAGTGCTGGTAACAATGATAAAAACTCTCTCACTCAAAAAAGTAATTTACAACTCTCAAGGCTTTACAAAGCCTCCAGACAGAAGTTAATTCTAAAGCTTTACTATCATGTGGTTCTAGCTCTGCTACATACAAAAAGTAGGTATTTATATATTACTCAACACCTCTTGTTATGCCTATATAAATAAACTGGTCAAATAAAACAAGATATCAATTAAATGAGTCATGATAATTTTATTCTCTTACCAAGTAACTGGTGAAGGTATGGGTATTGATACATTCTGGTCAATGATGTACTAGCAAAAATCTGGCTGCGAGTGGGGAGGCAGTATGGAAGAGATATCTTTGCCAACAAAAAGAGACACACAGAAAATCCCCCCTTCTGCTGATATTATCACAGCTAGATGTGGTGACAGGAACTGCTGCAGCCATTCTGCAACCATGAAGACAAGCCAGGATGCTGAGCAGTATTAACCTGGGTCCTTACTTTAGCCACAATTGGGTTCTTGAGCCAGACTCCCTGTTATATGTGATACATTTTCTTTTTTGTTTAAGTCAATTGAACTGGGGATTTTCTTTTTTTGCAGCCCAAACCAGACGTTCTATTAAAGACCCTAATTAACTCTCCTATTACCATCAAGATTCTGGGGCTAAAAGTAATCAAACCAGGGAAACAGTGCCAACATTATAAAGAGTCCTGGACATTATATTTGCTCTTGGAGATTTTATAATAGGAGATACGTATATAAATAGAAGAGAGTATTGCAGGGCACATATACAGCATTAAAATAGTGGAGGTCAAAAGGTAACCACTGGATCCAGATAGAAAAGATGCTAACAACCCCAAGGAACATAAGGGAAGTGAGGTGAACTAGCAAGTGATCCCAAGGATTACAGTTACAGTTCTTCTGATGAGAAAAATCATGAGAAGCATCTTCAGAAACATGTAATGCTTTAACCTGTGCCAAGGCCATGAGTGACATGAAACTGCATCTCTGTAACCCACCACACCTTAGTAAGTCAGAAGCCTGAGTTTCCTGCAGCATATAAAAATAGCTGTACTCCTCAAGATGGCTGACTGCACACTGAGTACCAATGGCAAGAACCTGATGTCTAGAGGTGTACAGTGATATTCACACATATATTTTTTCATCCAGTGGGTTGAAGGGCAGTGGGCGACGCAAGGGACAAGAGTGGACATCTCATTAAAAGAGCTGCCCTAGGGCTTATGTCTCAACACACAAGCAATCTTGTTTTATATGATGTGGTCATTTCATGTGCCATCAGGAGCCCTAGCAGTTCTTCTGTATTTGTATATAATGAACCCTCCTCATTTTTGTTTCAGAGAAATAACGTTCACTAATGGAAAGATACATCAAAGACTATCGGGTCTAATCAACCATTTCACACATAAGGAATTGAAGGCTGAGAAAAGTCTTGTGACTTTTTCAGAATCTCGGGCCAGCACTAGAACCTAGATCTTGTCTCTCACCCAAAATATACTCTTGTTCCCAAAAAACGTAATTTTACTTAATTTGCCAACAATTCACCTTGTCAATATTATTTTTATTTTGAATTGTATATTCTAAGATGCTAACAACTTTACTTACAACCTACTGGGAACTGACTTGGTTTCCAGACTTTTCTTTCTTTTTTTTTTTTGGTTCAATGGTGGAGCAAAGAATAAAAACCCTGACAAATAACCACAAAGAAGCTAAACCCTACAAAAGGTATAACTACAATGAAATGTGTATACTCTTTGCTATCCTCTCATAATGCCAGGGCCTTCAAAGCAATATTTTAGAAGGTCTGAAAAGTTTCAATATTAGAAATATTCACAGCAATTGTTCTTATTAATATCAGGTGTTCTTACCACACATGTATTATTTATGATCTGAGCATTAATTCTCTAGATCCACAGAGATCAGACAGCAATTAATGTTTATATAATGTTCACACAAACCTAATCATATTCTGATAAGTAGCTCAACGGAGCTCATGTAATTAATGAAGCTGATGCTTTCTGCTAAAATCTAAGGATGTCTACAGACTTCCAATGGCAAAAAACTGACCTTACAAAATGCCAGTTTTATACATCCAGCTGTGATTGCTCTAAGGGTGAGACTGCCGTTTTGATGTGTCAATGTATTGATCTGGCAACCTCATTACAAGTTGATCTATGAAAAATTAACTGAAAACTATGGTGTCCGTTGGATAATCCTTACACTGTAGGACAACACAATTGCAAAATCTCTAAGAAGTGTTTTGAAAGCTTCATAGTTAGACTATTGCTTGGCATAAGTGACTATTGTTAGGGCTTGACAACTGTTAGCTATGCTGAGATTTGAGTTGTTGAATTGGCTTGGATCGTCATAATTTGATTTCACTTACGCTTTTGCCCTGGGAATCAATTAATACGTGCTCAGTATCTCTTGGGTTCTGGCATCCTATTATAGTCTCTTGATGCGTAAATATACTTAAGAGCAAATAACATGCCACTTCTCGGTTTCCAAATAAGCTTACTACGTTTTTAATTAAACTTCTCAGAGCAGTTTGTCAACCTTGGCATTTACACATAAAACACTGACCATTACGTAAAGATTCTTAAGAGATTTGTTTAGAATGTTTCGAGTTAAGAAGCACAGTGCTGGAGAAAGGGCAAAATTAAAGCACTAACGCAGTCTTGTTCACGTAACAGCTCCGGAAACAAAAGCAGTGTGCAGCAGTGCATCCCACAGAAGGGAATCCTGCTCACTCGTTAGCCCCAGGGGGAGAGAGGGAGCCACGCTGAAAGCACGGCCAGGCACCCTGGCGCTTTTCCTGGGGAACTCTCCTCTTTATTTCTGGAAAAGTACTTAGAAACACCTGTAAGAACTAACAGTATCAACTAGCGGCCTGTGCTTAGAGCTAGCGTCACCGGCAAAGCCCATTAACAATTCCTGGGAAATTAGAGAGTCTGGGTAATAAAATAAAGACTAACCTTTTTGTTTCCTTTTCCTCTGTGCTTAGTTTCACTGGCTCACAGGGTGCTGCATGACGGGGTGTCACACCCGGCACCTGGCGCGAAACGACTGCACCAACACCTCAGCTCACCGGGCTGTGCGTAGAAGCGCCGCACACGCCACCTCAGTTCAAGATGGCGGCGGCGAGCCGTGCGCAGAGAGGCTGCGCACCTGCCCTCGATCTGAGGCGGGAGCAGCACAGCTCTGCGGCCTCAAGGAACCCCGCCCCCCGCCCCGCCCCCGCCCCGCCCCCGCCCCCCGCCCCGCCCCCGCCCCGCTGACTGTCGGGATGCCCATAAAGCAGTCCCGGCCTCGGCCTGTCTGAGAAAGTGAGTCCCCTGGGGTAGAGCTTGCACCTCTCCATTCTTTGATAAAAGAACAAAACTTTCCTTTGCTTCTGAACCAAATTTGGTCTCGTTCTACTGGCACGAGTGACACCAGGCAGGAGGATCCTTGCTGGACCCCAACTGGAAAGGTCGGTAACACTAGCACGGTATCCCTATCGGAAGGATGCAGGCATATGGGGAGGGAGGGAAGCAGAGACAGAGAGATACGACTAATGCTGATACTATGTTCCAAGAAACAAAAATACAGCAGCTTATAAATCTCATTCTCTTAAAGAGAAAGATCATCCGGGTTGTGGATACAGATGAGGTCAGAGGAATAACTGTCACCAGGCAGGTATTGCAAGGCATTTCCAAGGCTCTCTTCTTGCTCTTGTGGACACACAGGCCTGCTCTCACGTGGGCTCCCGGGGCACCGAGCTTCCATCCACTGGCACCTTAAGGGTCCAAGGGGCACCGCCTCGTGGAAGAGGCACCAGGCCGCCTCCCCGGACCTGCGCCCTCCTGTCTGCCATCGCCGCCTCCTCGGAGCCCTCGCAGTGCACTCGGAGCTCTGCAAAGACGGGGAAATGGCTTCCTTCCCTTTCTAGGTGACATTCCGTCAGAGGTGTTCCTAATCGGGGCAGTTTTTCTCCCAGGGACTTGTAGGGTTTGGGTCACAGAGCTGTTGCTGTTTACTTCCAGGCCGCTCTTCAGCACACAGACTTGGGCTAAGAGCTGATCAAGTGAGAGAAACTACAAGCCCTGCTTCGAAGGCCTCTCCTTCTGGAAACCAAGACTCCAGGGCGAGAGAGGGCTGCTGCCTTCTTCTTTCCTGGGTTGAAGGGCCTTGACTCCAACACACTGGGTTCTTGTACTCCCCCCACCCCACCCCAATCCACCAGATACACACAGAGACATCAGAGTCCAGAATTAGGACAAGCATTTGTCATGTGTTTCTCCTCTGTATCTCATTTTAATGTTCTTACTACATAAACAAGAATAGATGTAATGTGTCACACAGCATAATAATAAATGAAATGCGTTATAAAACCACCCGACTTAAGAAGTAGAATAGACCCACTACTACTGTGTGTGTTCCTTTCCTATCCCAGCCTTGTGCCCCCAGCAGGCGACACCTTTCTTGAACGTCAGGTTTCTCATTTCCTTGCTTTTTTACATATACATATATGGTTTTATCACATATGCATATGTGTCTTATTCCTAATTTTAAAGCGAAATGTTTCTAATAATTCCTTATGGAAAATCATATTTGTGATTGGTAGATATTCTTTATCAGATTAAGGCAGTTCTCTTCTGAGTTTTTATTTAGAATGTGTTTAGTTTTACCAAATGCTTTTTCTGAATCTATTGAAATGATCATGTGTTTTGCTTTTAATCTATTAAAAAGAATTCCTGGAATAAACCCAGGAATTATAGAAACCCCGTTAGTTTTTTCTTCTTTTTAAAAGTATATGGCTAGATTCAGTTGTTAGTGTTTAGGAATTTTAATCTACGTTCATAAATGTAATTGGCCTGGGGTCTTTCCCATGCTATCTTTGTGTTGTTTTGATATCTAACTTATAACAGTGTCATAGCTTATGTCATGAGGTAGGGAGTAAACTCTTTTTCTGTTCTCTACAGGGTCTCCTGAAACTTTGATAGAACTTGTCTATAAATAATCGGGGCCTGGTTGTTTCTTTTTAGGGATAGCTTTACTGATTCTCTATAATTCAAACTTTACTTTTCTTCTTTCCTCAGTTGTTTTTTTTAAAGAAATTTGTCAATTTTATCTAGAATATCAATTTAATTGGCATAAAGTTGTGCACAGTATTCTTATCTTTAAATCTTTCTGTGTCTATACATATGTCCCCCTTTTCATTCCTAACCTTATTTGTGACTTTTCCATTACATGTATCTAATAAAATCAATAGATTCTTTATAAAGAATCAATTGTTGGCTTTGTTAAGTCTGTCATGTTTGTTTTCTATTTCTTTGATTTCTGCTCTTCCTTCCTTCTACTTTTTTTTTTTTTTAAGAAGACGTTGTGGGTAGGAGTTTATTAATTAATTTATTTTTGCTGTGTTGGGTCTTCGTTTCTGTGCGAGGGCTTTCTCTAGTTGTGGTAAGTGGGGGCCACTCTTCATCGCGGTGCGCGCGGGCCTCTCGCTATCGCGGCCTCTCTTGTTGCGGAGCACAGGCTCCAGACGCGCAGGCTCAGTAATTGTGGCTCACGGGCCTAGTTGCTCCGCAGCATGGGGGATCCTCCCAGACCAGGGCACGAACCCGTGTCCCCTGCATTAGCAGGCAGATTCTCAACCACTGCGCCACCAGAGAAGCCCTCCTTCTACTTTTTAAAGAATTATTTTATTTTCTAATATCTTAAGTTAGGTGTTTCACTTACTAATTTTCAGACTTCTTTTCTAATGGAACATTTAATGCTATAAATCTCTAAGTACTGCTTTTGCTCCATCTCATAATGGCTGATAATGTATTATCATCATGGATGATACTAAAATTTTAAATTTCCCTTATGATATATTCTCTCAGTCTTCAGATGTATGGAAATTTTAATCTTATCTTTATGGAATTGCAGTCAGAAAACAAAATGTGGTTCACATAATATCAGTTCTTTGAAATTTGTTGAGAATTGCTTTATGGGCTAATAGATGGTCAATTTTTGTAAAGTATCCATGTGTGCTTGAGAAAAATGTGTATTATCAAAGTTTATGGCCCATCACACTAATTGACCAACATATTGTTTTGTTCAATATTCTGTATCTTTACTGATTTTTTTGTTTAACTTAATAATTGAATGAACTGACCTATTAAAATGGATTTGTCCCTTAGTCTTTATATTTTTTATGCTATTTTATTAGTGCACAAATTTAGAATATATATTCCCAGTAAAATGATCCTTTTATTATTATGTAGTGATAATGCTTTTTTTTTTATGTAGTGATAATGCTTTTTTGTCTTAAGGTATCTCTTCCTCATATACCTTGCTCAGCTTTCATTTTGTTATTATTTGCTGGGTATATTTTTCCACCCTTTAATTTTCAATGCAGTATTTTTTAAAGCATGGGTTTCACTCTGATATCAGGGAAGAAATGAACTTTTTTAGCGTTTAAATCAATAATAAAATTTTAGTTTTTTTTAAGAAAACATTTTCAATTATTTTTTTCTTTAACATAAAGGAGTTCCTTATGGTTTTACATGTCAAATGAAGTCAAAGCTACATGGAAACTGATCCAGGACAACAGGTCCATAGCTCACTCAGCATAACACTCTTGTCTGAAAACACCTGACACTGTCTTCCGAAGTCAGTTACTCCCATCATCTCCACCTTTGCTTTGATCATTTTCCACAGACTCTTCATGTATCTGTTTTATCAATTAAAAAACTCTGTGACTTTTCTGCTCAATTATTTTTAAAACCACCAATAGTAATACCTATCCCCCAAGGTTAAGATGTCGGGTTTCCTTTTGAACTTTATTCCATGCATACACATATATGTACAGACAATATGTGTATCTCTGTAGAAACAGAGAGAGACAGATCAGATTAGGGACCCAGACAGACCTAAATTTAGATCCAGCCTTGTCATTTTCTGTGTGGCACTTCCAAGATTAATGGGTTGTTAAATGCCTTTCAGTTGTCCTGGAATTTTGTCTAGGGCTCCGCGAAAGAACAAAACAATCCGTGACACCCGCGCAGAGTAGAAGATGAAAAGCGCCCACTCAGGAGGCACCCAGACGGTGATTTCACCTGCGGTTCTGCGCGCGCCCCCTGCCGGGCGGGGAGGGAACACTCAGCTCTGAAAGTCAAGTGGGGAGAGGGAGGCAGGGAGGTCAGGGGGACCATGGTGTGACCCGGCAGTACCTGGAATCCGGTATCCGGAGTCCAAGGCACGGGGACCCGGCCTGCAAGGTGAAAAGGAGCCTGTCTGTGATCACCCTTAAAGGGATCCTTCCCGAAGGGCCCTCGAGGGAGGAGCGAAGTCTGGAGCCCAAGGCGTCGGGTCACCTTCTTCTGTGGTCAGGGTCCCCCATGTCCCGGGGTGCCAATACCAGAGGCCATCTGAACCAGATTATAAATTTGGTACATTTGTTATCAGAATCCCTGAGTCTCGGTGGGTTACCTCATTTGTAAATGTTGATAATAATAGTAGTGATACCACAGTTTCCAGGAGGACTCAAGAGATAATAATAAAGTACTCCTGGGTGCTCTCCGGATTCCCCTCCTCACCTCTGGCTCTTGGAATCCCCCAAAACTCTGACTGATGAGCAGTCCTTACCCTGGCAGGCCTCTTTCTTGGACAAAATCTCTTTTTAAAAAATGACCCCAAGCTATTCCCTTACCCAAGTTCCACATCTGGTGCCCAGGATTCTGTGCTGTGGACCAGCCAGGCCAGCAGACCGGAGGGTATCACTTCTCAGGCACTGCCCAGGCGCAGCCTCCCTCCAGCTGTCTTGGGCCTCTTCAGCTCCCTAGCCTGGGCTAGGACGCCCAGCAAACCCTCACAACGCGTGCGATGGGGTGGTGCTCGAAGCATGGCTTTTGATCTGAGAAAATCAATCCTCTCTTCCTCCCCACACAATCAGCTATTTTACATCTTCCCTTATATGTAAGATCGCTCATATCTTTTCTGACCAATTCTCAAACTGCACATTCTATTCACAGCAACACCACTTCTGGGCGGGGGCGGGGAGAGGGGGGAGTCTGTATTTTATTTAGTCTTCCTCTGGTCGTGGCTCCACATCCTTGAGCTCTAAACAGCTCTGCACCTTACTCACTGATGTCTAAACACATCAATCTATGAAGGAAGCTCCACTTTTTTTTTTTTTTTTTTTGCGGTACGCGGGCCTCTCACTGTTGTGGCCTCTCCCGTTGCCATGGCTCACGGGCCCAGCCGCTCCGCGGCATGTGGGATCTTCCCGAACCAGGGCACGAACCCGTGTCCCCTGCATCGGCAGGCGGACTCTCAACCACTGCGCCACCAGGAAAGTGCGAAGCTCCACATTTGAAATCCTTCTGCCAAGAAAATAAGCCCCTTCAAATGCAAACCATTTTCTTTTAAATTAGTCACTCTGCATTTGAATGCTCTAGCTTTAGTGAGATTTTTTTTGTTTTTGTTGTGCAGCAGAAAATTTTGTAGACTTAAGTAGAGAAGAGGGGAAATATAAAACTTTACAGGCAAAGAGGAATAATTACTTCTGTTGCATTTGGCTTTTGGATTGGATTACGGTAACTGCGAGCATTATTTCTCCTACTTAAGCTCTACAGGCATATCAAAGTGTCAGGGATATGTGGACCAAAGGTAGCAGTGAAGTACAAAAAGAAAGCCAAGGGGAGGAAAACTGACACGCATGGAATAGGAGCTAAGGATCAGCGGCTGGAAAGGTCAACGTTTCCAAAAGCTCTAGAGCTCACAGGAAAAATGGAACTGAGAACCAGTGTCAGGCAATGAAGGAGGAACCAGAAACTAAAAGAGGCAAGCACACCTGTTGCTAAGTCACTCACTGTGGCAAGTGGAATTTCCTGGAGAGCCACACCAATACATATCCCTTTCCCAGGCTCATCTTACAGTGCCACTGACACTTCTCCAACGAGAGGTGGGAGCTGTATTCAGGACAAATGACAAATGTGAATGTAGAATAAATATATTTTCAGACATTCAAATACTCACAAAGTTTCCTTCCCATAACCTTTTCTTTCTTAGGAGTTTACTTGAAGGTGAATTCCAGCAAAGTAAGGAAATAATCTAAGAGGGTGACATGAGATCTAGGAAACAGATTCTAAGAGAAGGAAAATCCAGAATGAGAGCTGCACAGAAAGACAAAGCTCCAAGGGAGAGGTTCAGGGGAAAGCACGGGGGTGGGGCTGGGATTCAGGAGATTTATTGTTCTGAGAGTTTGGGACATTTTATTGAAGGCCACTCCATAATACTAGATTTTCCCAACTATGTACATTATTTATAAAAATTAAAAATTATTTTAATATAAAATAACACTGATATTCTTTGTAATTTGTGGCATACACTTATGGCTGTTTCTTTGCTTAACTCAATATGAAGTATTCTTGTTTTCTACTTATTTTAATCCTTTTCAATGGTTGCACTGGTATGGAAAGAAAAAAAAAGTCTTCTGGTTTTAAACAGTGGGATAAATAAGATTCCATGAAGGTCTCTACCCAAGGTATCAAGTTGGGCCATTTAAAAGGAAAAGCTAAAGTTTAACAAGTCATAAGCAGAAGGCACAGGGCTTAGTCTCAGATTCAGGTTTGGTTTGGATTACAGCAGAGATATAATAAATAGGAATCAAAACAGAATCAGTGGTGTGAAGAAACCAGAACCCTGTGCACTGTTGGGAATGTAAGATGGCACAGCCATTGTGGAAAACAGTATGCAGGCTCCTCAAAAAATTTTAAACAATTACTACATGACTCAGATTCCAGCTTCTGGGTATATACCCGAAAGAACGGAAAGCAGGATCTTGAAGAGATAATTGTAGCACCCACGTTCACAGCAGCATTACTCACAATAGCTAAAATGTGGAAGCAACTCAAGTGTCCACTGATAGATGAATGGTGGTTGCCAGGGGCTGGGAGGAGGGGGAAATGGGGAATTATTGTTTAATGGGTATAGAGTTTCTGTTTTTAAAAAAAAAAAGTTTTGGAAATTGATGGTGGTGCTGGCTGCACACTATGAATGTAACTAATACCAGTGACCTATGCCCTTAAAAAATGATTAAGATGGTAAATTTTGTTAAGTGAATTTTTCCACAATTTTTAAATACTGGAAAAAAAAATCCAACAAGATCAGTGCGCAAGATGAACTATCATTTGGACAATGAGCAATGGTCAGGATTTGAGAAACCACCGAAGGTGGACAGAAGACGGCAACATAGTTTGTATATTCCCTACCTCTGTTCCAAAGCAGTAAATATAATATAGATACCCTAACATACACACACCCACATGGAACTCTCAGTTCCCCATGACTGTATCTTGCTTTTTCAGTTAAATGTATTTTCTTTAAGGACCAAAAATTACCCTCTTGTCCAAAAGTGGGTAAAGATCCCAATAACTGAATTACTGATAACTGAGGACTTTATCATCCACAGATCTTTTTTTTTTACACATAATTTTAAATAATTTGATTGACTACACTTTGAGGGTTTTTTTTTTTTAAGCTATTTACTCCCGTTTTACAGGTGAGGAAACTGCAGTGCAGACAAGTAAAATAACTTGCCTAAGATCATACATCTGTTACATCTGCAGAGCCAGTAAAACGAAAGCTCTGTTATAGCTATTTGTCTACACTTTCCTTTACACCTGGAGTATCACATGGAATGAACAGACCTACATCTACATAAAGTTTCAATAAATGTATTTTCCATATATGTAGTAATATCATTCAAATGTATGTAGATAGGAATAAAAACTTACTGACTGTGGCAAATCTAAAGTTGCCATACAAACTTGGGTATAGCTGAAAGTACCCTTAAAATCCCTTACATCTCCCATGATTTTATATACTTAACCCCAAGCAGTGATTTCCATGCACACTAAAATTTGAGAACCAATGCCCTAAACCTATGAAAGGCACAAAAGGATGTCAGGGTATCCAAACAACTCTGCCTTTAAAATAGCTATGAAAACACTGGTGAATGGAAAATAGGTAGATATTGCTTCTTGCAATATTTACTTCATCTTATTTAAATATTTGCATTTTATACACTTAGTCAATCTTTTTTTTTTTTTTTTTTTTTTTGCCACAACACTTGGCTTGTGGGATCTTAGCTCCCCAACCAGGGATTAAACCTGTGCCCTTGGCAGTGAAAGCGCGGAGTCCTAACCACTGGACCACCGGGGAATTCCACTTATTCAACCTTATTATATTATATGCTGCTGAGGAGATTAAAGAAGCTAGTAGAGCCATATCTTTCAGGGGGAGTAGGTTTTAAAATTAGTGTGTAAGTTAAATATATTTGTGATGTGGCTCTACTTATTATGACTATATAAATTTTCTCAATGGATACTGAAAGTACAATTTCTACTGTGCAGAATTCAGCAAAACTTTTTTGCCTTTAGAAAGAGGAAAGTTCATAACTCTTACATTAAGTTACAATGCCAATTAAGGAGTGGGTGAAAAGAAAAACCACTACTGAAAATAACAGACATGCAGAAGGGTAGGAAGAAAATCCTATTCTAACAGTGTCACAAGGGCCAGTCAAAAAGCAAGTGATATAGAGAAGTCCTGGAGAAAGAGGATTGAGAAGAAAGGACTGGATTTGGTCATTGGTGATCTACAATAACAATTCTGTAAAACTGGACAGCAGAAGCCCCCGAGGAACTGACGTGACTCCAACTTACAGTGATAAGCAGCAGTAACATAACCAGACTTGCTAAAAGTAGTTTTTGTTTTGTTTTCTTTAAAGCAGCCCTGGAAGGCTCAGTCAGAGATGATGCATTAAGTATAAGCTTAAGAAACTTTCATTTCCCCAGCAAACAAAAAGAAAATGGGTAGGGACACAACATAAGTGCTGGAATGAAGATGGAATTCCACTGGATCCAGACAGAAGATTAGGTGCTGGCAACTATCTTCCCTCATAAAATGAAAGCGGATAAGAACACGCACACATACTCCAGATAAATCCACAAGAGAAAGAAACATAAAATTTTGGCAAATTCTGGAAAGAAAAACAAATCTTTTAAGAAGAACCATAGCCCAAAACACAGGCTAGAGAATAGCGTTGCAAAGGTAAAGTTTAGATGTGGAAGACAATTCGAAAAACTCTAAATATCTAAAAAGAATTCCAGAAACAGAACAGAGAAAATGAAGGAAAAAAAACAGTAAAGATAGCTATACGCTGTTTTAAAATCAGATATAAAACAAAATGACAGAGGGAAGCTTGAAAAAAGGGTATCAAATATTTATATCAGTCATAGAACTTCTAAGACCCGAACTCTGAAACATATGAAGTTAAAAAAAAAAAAAAAACTATCTCCTAAACAGGTTTGACAGATGATAAAACCAAGATATATAAATTTAAATAACCCAATAAACAAGCTCAATCTAAAACACACATACATACACACAAGTTGGTACACAAAACACTGTGAATAAACCTAAATAAACCTTCTTTTCAGGCACATATGGAAACAGACAACAAAAATCTCTCAATACAGACCAAGAAGTAAAATTACACAAGTGACATTCTTAGCCTACATTCAGTTAAATTAGAAATTAATCACAAAAAGATAACAAAATCACCACCACCATGCCCAACCCTATCTACTCAAAATTTTTTAAAAGTCTGCTGGGAGAAAAAGTCCCACTAAGCTTAAGACTCAAAAGAAAAATTACAAGCTATTTAGAAATTGAATAATAATGGGGAACACTACAAAACAAAACCTTTGGAATGTAATCAAGCCATAGTCAGAAGAGAAATGTATATATTATTAAAGACAGACTAAAGGTAAATGAACTGAGTATATACCCCAAGAGACTAAAAGAAGAATTAATAAATTCAAATAAATTTGAAAAAAGGAATGAAGATTATTGCAGAAATTACAGAAATAACATGTAACAGCAACAAAATGCTCAATCAATAAAAACTAAAGCAGGTTCTTAGTCAAGGAAATCCAAGGATAGAGGGGAAAAAAAAAGATAAAAAAAATTTTTTTGAACCCAGAAAAAATAAATATATAAGAGATGCTGCAGAGGAGATGTACGATATAAAGTAGCCTACTTGAACAAATTTTTAAATCTAGACATGCACAACTGCTAGGGAAAACATGAGTTACCAAAATTTCACTTCAGGAAGACTGAAAAACTTGGATTAACTAACCATAAAGAAGCTAAAAAGATAATAAAAGCTTCAGCTCTTAAAAAAGCTTTTAGGCCCCAAAGGAGTAAGGGTAAAGGAGTGAGGATAGACTAAGCCAGTGTTCCTTATCCAACAGCAACAATGAGAAAAAGTAATTTTAAAGAAAAATAGAGTTTGCAAGATTGTTGTGAAGTAAACTTTTACTTATGGATATAAAAGACACCAACCAACCCAATTCATGGATGGAAAGATTTCAATATCATAAAAATGACCATTCTCTCCAAAAAAAAATTTCTTTTAATTCAATGCCATTCCAGTAAAAATCCTAAGGACTTCTCCCAGAATTTGGCAACCTGATTTTAAATTCATGTGCAGGTGTAAAAAGACAAAAATAGCCAAAACAATTTTGAACAGTAGTAATAAGGGAGATGCCCTACTATAAAACTACAGTAATGAAAATATACTAGTTGCAGGAGTACTTACATAAACTAATGGAAGACAAAAGAGAGCCTAGAAACATTATAAACGTAAATATTATATTATTTTAAATATATTCTCAACATATAAAGGCACTTGGTATATGACAGCTATGGCATTTAAATCAAAGTAGAAAGAATGAACTATTTAGTAAGTAATAGTGCTGAGGTGAATGGCTATGCATTAGAAAAAGATACAGTAAGACCCTAACTCACACTACATACAAAGTTAATTTCAAAGGGATTCAAATCTAAAAATTAAAAGCAAATAACAGCTCTTATACACTGCTGGTGGGAGTATAAAGTAAGACAACCACTTTGGAATGTAATTTGGCAATACCTAGAAAGTAGAATACCCATATTCATTAAACTCAACATTCCCATTCAAAATAACCATTTATGAGACAGGAAGGATGCCCACTTTGGCCCTGACTGTAATAATGAAAGTGTAAACAATCTGATAATAAGAATAAAAATATGAAAAATGATTAACTGCTATAAGAATGAATTAACTGTGGTATAGTCAAACAATAGAATACTTTACAAAAGCAATTAAGAGGAATTTACAGAACTTCATCAAATTTAATACGACATCGTGATTTAAGAAGCATCCTAATTTCAGAGATGTTAAATCGTGAAAATATAGAACAACATGTAACAAACATGGCTATACCTATACCTCAAAGACACAGTACTGAGTAAAAATAGGCTTCAAAATTATAGATACAATGGATTTTTTCCCATAAAATTTAAAAATATACAAAATACTCCTATGCACTTTTTAAAATACACATATGTAAAAGAAGGATGAAAACATGCATGGGAATGATACACATTAATATCAGGATATTTACTGCTTAGTGAAGAAACGGGGTAAGAATCAAAAAAGGTTATAAGCTTTAACTATACCTTTTAGTATTTTACATCTTCTTAAAAAAAAAACAAAATAGGAATGTAGTTTTTACATAAAGTGAGTTTCTCCTCCCCATGAAAGGACAGACACAAATGCAATCACTCCACATCATCTATGACACAATTATGGAATGTTTATTCTTAAAACACAATAAAGAAACACTGCTTCCTAAACATTCCTGAGAGATTTTACTGCTCACTGGCAGAGGGAGCAGACAAAGTGTGTGTGTGCGTGCCTGTGCGCGCGTGCGTGCATGTGTGTGTGTGCGTGCATGTGCGTGTGTATGCGCGCGTGTTGGGGTGGGGGGAGTTATCGAGAATTGAAACAAATATGGTGAAGTATTAACATCTTTTAAACTTGGAGAATGAGATCATGATGGTCTGCTACATTATTTCCCGGATGCTGGAAATATTTTTTACTTGAAAATTGAAAAAATAAAACTAAGAAAAGCACCATGTACAATGTAAAATGTGAGCTCTATCAAGATTTCAGAAAGTAAATAATTCCTACATTATATAAACTGTTTCATAGACAAATAGAGAGACCTTTCCAACTTAACTCTAAAGGCTGGAAAAACCCTTCATACCAATACTGGAGGTAAAGAGAACATAACAAAGAAAATCACAAACCAACCTCAATACCCGACATGAATATAAGGATAATGAGTAAAATGTTACCACGCTAAATCTAATGGCATGACCAAGCTGGGTTAATCCTACCAAAGCAAGCAAGGATGATTCTATTTATGAAATCTATTTATATAATTCATTACACTGACAATTATATATTTTTTAAAACATAAACTGCCATGCAAACATGGAATTCAACACACATTCCAGATTTTATTTTTTAATAACTCTGATTAGACAGTAATAGAAACTTTCTTAAACTGAAAAAAGACAGGCTGCTTTCTAGTTAACAATGCTCTGGAAGTGCCAACCAACACAATTAGACCAGAAAAACATGATAAATAAATATCAGAACATCTGAAATACTGACAAAACTCTTTGCAGAGAGTGTTATCTATCTAACAAATCCAAGACAATTAAATGAAAAAGTCTTACAACTAATAAAAAGTTCAGCAAAGTGGCTGAAAACATACACAGTGGGTATAACCAGTTAGAAAATAGAATAACAATGTTAGCAATAACAATAAAATTCATAAAATATATTTTTTAAGATGCAAAGCCTATTCTTATGAAGAAAATAGTAAAACTATATTGAAAGGAAGGACTTTAAAAAAAATCTCAGTGGGCAGACTCAATATTGTAAAGACGTTGATGTTTTGAGTAAGAGAAAATGACAAGAATGGCCAAGAATAACAAATAAGACACTGTTAAAATTAAAATTTAGGAAAATTTCTCAGACCAAATATAAAAACTTATTATATAGGTATAGTAATTACATTATATATTGGTTATAGGCAGAGACAAAGAGATCAATGAAACATGAGTCCAAAACCAGGTCCAGGTAGATAAAGATATTTACATCATGATACCTGTAGCATTTCAAACCAGTGGAGATAAAGGAAACTACACAATAAACTGTGTTAAGAAAAGTAACTATACACTTAGGAGAAAATTAAGTTAGACCATAATTACACACTATATACAAAAGTAGTCCCCAGGTAGAGTAAATGATTTAATGTTAAAAAAAAAAAGTGTACGTATTAGAAAACAGGAAAATAATTTCAAAATCTTGTAGTAAGCACAAAACTCAGAGGCCACATTGAAAAATACTGACAGATTTGAGCTCACAAAGAGGAAAAACTCTCACATTATATGACAGAAGACACCACTAAAAAAACCTTAAAGATGGGAATTCCCTGGTGGTCCAGTACGTTAGGACTTGGTGCTTTCACAGCCTTGGCCTGGGTTCAATCCCCTGTAGGGAACTAAGATCCCCCGCAAGCTGTGTGGTGTGTGGCCAAAAAACAAAAAAAAAGCTCACTGATAGGTGACTAACTAGAAGATATCTTCCACGGACTTAACAAGCAAGTGAATAATGTGAGAATATGTAAAGAGCTCATGGAAAGATCGTAAGCTCACTTTTAGCATATATGCTAGCCAAAAACTACAGTATATTTTTGTAACAAAATGTAACATGGTGTGGCTGAAGTCCACAACCCATCCCTACCTCCTTCCTTTTTACCCAGAGATAAACAACAACGATAAAAAGACAAACAGCTAAATAGAAAAACGCGCAAAGAATATGAACAAGGAAATCTGGCACTTCAGCACAAAGACATTAACAGGAAAGATCATTTACTGCATCATTTGTAACAGTGAAAAATGTAAATAACCCAAATGCCCATCAACAGAACAGTGATTAAATAAATCATGGCATACGTATACAATGAACCTTATGCAGTTGTTAAAAGGGTGCAATAGACTCTTATGTGCTGATAGCTTTATAAAAACATTTAGCAGAGGAAAAAGTTGTAGAAGGGTATAGTATGGTCCCACTTACATAAAAACAAGATATACAGGTATATATAAGCAAGGAAGTGAGACTGAAATCCTGATCAGGTGAAACGAAGGGTGATTTTCATATTTTGCTCTGAATGCCTGTGTTGTTTCTACCTCCTTTCTATGGGAAAGGATTTAGGAAGTACCTGTGTAAGGTTTTAAATCAAAAATGACGTTCAGCTGGCTGTTACTTACTGTGAACGTTGTCTGTTTATTTGAATAATGGAACTACAGAACTCAGGTCTAACAATTACTAGTTATGAACAGTTTGAGGCTTAAAAGCAAGGTAATTGCTTCTTCAGAGCAAACTACTAAGCTAATCTTACAGTGAACTAACTGGACTAGTTTAGTAGTCCCTTAAACTATATTGTAGTCCCTTAAACTGTATTACACACCCTTCTAAAGCGGTCATGTGAAAAGTCCTAATAATTTCCTAGCTTCCTTCTTTTGCTCTGAAAATCCATCGGTAGCTCCCTTAACTGGCTTTGTAACTCAAAGCCCTAAACTATGTTCTCCCAAAATACTTCTGCAAGAGCATCTCCCCACTACCCAACCACAACGCAGATAAAGTTCTCCCCTTCAGCCAAGTTGATCTCAATTCCCAAATGAACATGTGCGGTATGCACCCAAGCTCCAAACATCCACATACTATCTATAAGGGGCTAACAGTATTATCACCTCTCCAGGATTTTTTTCATGATAACTAGGGGCATCCAAGGGGCATACGCAGAAGACTACCTAGTGAACCAGTTAAACCCATCCACCAAAGAATGTAAGTTATGTAAAGTAAATAAATTTACATTTTTATCCATCACTATCTAAGATTTGTCTGAAGCATTTTATATGCTTTCAATAAATAGAAAGCAGCCTGGGTTTAAGTAAGTTATTTAAATTCTAGTCCAAACCAATGGCATAAGTATTACTTCAGACCATCAACTCTGGCTCTACTCTGTGACCTTTGGGCAAGTCTAGGTTTCTTTATAAAATGTTGATAATACACATTTCTCACAATGGGAGATAATGTAGGGAAACAGGTAACAGAGTATCCAATAAAATGTGGCCAATGCTAGGTTATCACCTTGACTCGGAAATTCCAACATAATTTGAGAATTACGTCACTACTTCTTTAAGACTTATTAATATTTATTCAATCAATGTTGGTTTGATGATTAATATTTGAGGTAGTACCGAAAGGGCATAGCTTTGGAGTAAAACACATGTGATCGACCCCTCAGTCATCACTTTAGAGATGAGGAATCTTGAGTAAACCATTACAATCTCTGACCCTCAGTTCCCACATCTGTTAAAGGGCATACCATCAATGACCACAGAGCTACAGTGAGGACTACATGAGATGACAGTGTATGGAAAGTTTTTAGTAAGTTTATCTGGCACAATAAATTAACAGACTTCTTCGTCTTAAATCGAACAATTTTTAATGTCTTATCTACATTTTAATAAAGTAAAGTTAATTTAATTATTCAATAAACGTTTTTGAGTACTATGTACACTAGGCACTGTGCTGTGTGCTAGAGATAAACTAGTAAAAAAAAAAAAAACACCACCTCTGTCTTCATGTCGTTTACAATGTTGGAGGCAGTAGGACAAGCGTTAATCAAACAATTCAAATGCCAACTGTGCTAATAAGCTCTATAAAGAGGTAAACTAAGGGGGCGGATAACAGTGGGGTTTGTCCTGATCACAGAAATCTAGAAAGGCTTCCTAGGGAAAATTCTTACTTGTAGTGTATGAAACAACTAGACGCAGCAGAAAAAGGAAGAGTGCTCCAGGCAGAATGAACAGACTATTATTTTATCGTTTGAATGTCTATATACCTTTATATGCACCCTAATAACTTGTACCTCTGGCAGCTAGGTATAAGGGGACTGAAAGACTAGCCTAGCTGACAGAGACTAAGAAGAAAAGACTGGCTGGATAGGACTGACCAAAGATGCTGAGCTTTGTAGGGCACATTATCCTAAACGCAATGGTGTAGTGTTATGGGATTGGAGGGTTTATACTGTAGGGTTGTTGCTGTTGCTGCTGCTGACAGGATCACTGTATTTCAAAATATAGTCTGGCTACACTGTGAAAATAAATTTGAGG
Organism: Stenella coeruleoalba; assembly: GCF_951394435.1. NCBI lineage: Eukaryota > Metazoa > Chordata > Mammalia > Artiodactyla > Delphinidae > Stenella > Stenella coeruleoalba. The sequence continues at coordinate 9,063,138 of NC_137164.1, read as the reverse complement.
TCAGGCAAGAGCAAATGTGAGCAGACAAGTTTGGAGACAAAGAAATGAGAACTACTTTTTTTTAATACACTGATGAAAAAAAGTAGAAAAATTCCAGGAATAATCAGAAGGTAAAATCAACAGGACTTGATGACACAATGGATATGAGCATAAGGAAGAGGAGTTGGGAGGTAATTTCTAGATATCTGATCTGCATTGCTAGCTGAATGCTAGTTCTATTTTCAGATATATAAAGACGACCAGATCCAGGAAGGAAAGGTTATGCACTCAGTTTTAGACATGTTGAGTCCAAAGTATTTTTTTTTAATTAAAAAATAAGAAAGAAAAACAGGTCCAGATCTTGCCACTCTCCTACTCATCAAAGCCCTGCAGTGGATTCCCATCAAACTCTGAACAAAAGTCCCAAGAGGCATACAGGTATGATCTGATTCTTTGCTATCTTCTGAATTTCTCTCCTACCCTTTTATCCCTTGGTCACTTTCACTCCAGAAACACTGCCTTCTTGAAATCCTTGATGTACTTATTCTTCCCTAAGGACTTTTGTACGTACTCTTCCCTCTGCCCATAATACTTTTTCCCCCCATATGGCTTGATTCCTTCACTTAATGGAAGTCCATGATCAGATGTCACCTTCTCAAAGAACCTTCTTTGCCTGTCCTATGTAAAACAGTCTTCCTGCTGAGAGGCTGGGCTGGAGAGAAAAGCTGAATGACATCTCTGGTATTCTTGCAAGGCGTGTCACATAATACAAGTCTTACTCCCAAGACTTTTGAAACAAGTTTGAGTCTAACAAAAGCTGCAACCCAAGCCCAACTCCATGGATTGAGGTAATCAAGCCCTAAAATGCCTAACAGAAAAACAAGGCAAATTCTCTCCTGGTGGAAAATGACATCAACTTCAATCCTTCAGTTCTTTTATAAACATTCTCCTGCAGAAGGGGAAAAAATTAAAAGCCCTATAAAGTGAGAGAAAGAAGTGTGACCAGGAAAAATGTGACTAGTAATCAAGAAAAAAAAGAACTAGGCAATGGGATCAGATCCACAGATGATGCAGATGTTAGACTTAGTTATATAATTCAAATGTTTGCCAGCTGTATTTTTTTTAAATGGGAGGAAAGAGTAAAAAGACAGAGACATTCAAAAGAAAAATGAAATCTATAAAATATAACTGGACATTGTAAAACTAAAAAATACAATATTTGAAGTCAATTAATTGGGTTGATTAAATGGAAGACTGCACAGTGCAGAAGGCAGGCTTGATAAATCTGAAAGATGGGTCAACAGAAAACACCCAAACAGATGCACAGAGAGAAAAAAAAAAAAAAGCAGAAAGATCAGGGAAGAAAATAAAAAGCACATGGGACACAAACAGTAAAGTATATTTATAACTGTAGTGTCAGAAAGAGAGAAGTGATAATAGAGTAGAAGCAATATGTGAATGGATAATTTTTCACAAATGATGGAATACTTCAACCCACAGATTCAAGAGCTCAGTAAACCCCAAGCATGATAAATAAAATGAAAAACATAAGTACGCTCAGCACAGTCAAACTGCTAAAAACAAAGATAAAGAGAAAATCCTAAAAGCAGCCAGAAAAAAAACACACATTACCTACAAAGAACAAAAAGGTTTTAAGGTGACTTACAACAAAAAATATGAAAATCAGAGGACAACAGAATGCTAACTTTTAAGTTGCCAAATAAATAAAACTGCCAATCTAGAATTCCATATCCAAGGAAAATACCCTTCAAAAATGAAGGTGTGATTAAGACCTTTCAAACAAACGCTGAATGAGTTAACTGCCCCCAGGCCTGCAGCATAAGCAATATTAAAAGTTCTTCAGGCTTAAGAAAAATGAATTAAGATGGAAGCACAAAACTACCAAAAAAAATAAAAAATAAAAAAGTGCAAAGAAAAAATGTATGTATAAACAAGTAAGAAAACTATTGAAAGCATAGATATTCCGACATTTATAACCACAAAATATATAACAACTATAGCACAAAGAGTAGAGGCGCAGCAAATGAAATTGAACTGTTTTCAAATCCTTGCATTGTTCAGAAGGTGGCAAAAACATTAATATAGTGCAGACTATAATAGGTGAAATACAGATATTATAATCTGTAGGGTAACCACTGAAATAATAATACAATCGGGTGTAACTAAAAAGCTAATAAAAGAGACAGAATAGTAAGAAGTACTTTACCTAGCCAAAGGAAGGTAGGAAAAGGAGAAAATAAAGGAATAAAGAAAAAATTGGCAAAAAAATAGCAATAAAAGCTACAGTATCAGTGATTATACCAAAAATAAATAGTCTAAACACTCTAATTAAAGAACAAAGATTCTAAGATTGGATAAAAGAACAAGACCAAAGTATAAAATGTTTACATGACATGCACTTTTAAACATAAGGACATAAACAGGTTGAAAATAATGGAACAGAAAAAGTTTTGTCACGCAACCAATAGTTAAAACAAAACTGGCTATCAATTATCAGATAAAGTAGGCATGAAGTATTCATACAGCTAACAAATGATGTTTTATAATTATAAAAGTGTCACTTCATCATAAAGACATTAACAAACCTAAATTTTACTGAATAATGCAGCTTCTAAGTATATAAAATAGCTTCTCCTCCAATCATTTCTACTCTCTATCCTGCTTTCCTTTTCTAATCTCCATACTTTTCACAGTATGACATTATATATTATTACTTATTGTTTTCCTTAGTCCCCCACCTCTTTGTGGAGAATGTAAGCTCCACAAAGGCAGAGACTTATTCTATCCTGATCACACTATATCCTCTGTAACTAGCCTAGCACATAGTAGGTACTCAATAAATATTCACTGAACAAATTAATAAAACTGTCACTACAGTAACTTATTTTCTTAGTGTTTACTTTTAAAGTTTATATTATACATTTCTTTTCTTCAGTTATGCAACCTTTTAAATAATACTTAGTAAGTCTCTGCCAGCCAAGATGTTGCATGAGAAGTTTAAACAAGAAGTCTGAAAAATGTTACTAGGAAATATATTTCCTCTTTATGAAACAAAGCCTCCAAAATTAAAAATCACTAAAATGTGCCTTCCTCCATTTAGTAAACGTATTTAAATATATATAGATAGATTCACATAAATAAAATAATACAGTTATATATTAGCTTTCATGTTTATTCAACTTCACAGAAAATCCAAAAGTGTGTCTGAAAATTGATTATCTATCTAAATACCAACTGTTCATTACGGTGACATAATACTATGTGGTAGGGGAGATATGCCTAAGTTAAACAAAGTCTTAAATTCCTGACATTCTTTAAGTGGGCAAAAGGAAAATCAAAAATCAAACTTACAAGTTATAAGAAAATACAGAAAGTAATGTAACCTTTAATACCCGGAACAAGTTTTACAGCCACATTTGTAATTTACATATACAGTGGAGATCACTGAAAAAGCTTCCTGTTGCACTGCAGCAAGAAATTTTATTATAGTGTAGATTAAACGGATTTGCTACAGAGTGCAGCAAGACAACCTCACTGAAGAATCATAAGATCTTCATAATGGAACTTGTTACAGTGAGTTAAATATTTTCTTAACTTTTTTATACAGTATATATTTTCAAAATGAACATTATCACTGAAGAGTTTGCTAACCACTGTTAGCAATTAACGTTTTACACATACTTAATTTTACTTTAGTTACAGTATGTGGTTCTCCAAATGTTAGTACATGAAATGTTAAGTTTCAACATAATGAGATAATCCCCTAAGATGACTCAGGACATCAAAACTTTGATCATTATTGCACCTATTTTTTCTACAGAAAAATGGAAAATTTACATCATAATCCTCCCAAAAAGTGAACAGACAAGTTATAAAATCACAGACTCACTGTCATTGAACAAAATCTACAATGAACATTTTTTGTGAACTGATGTACAGAATTAAATGTGCAGTGAAATTTGGTTAACTATGATCATGCAAATAAAAATCCTCCACAATCATTTTTTCACTGTTTTATAAAATGGTCTTAAAGATATACTCCCATAAACATTTCCGGTGCAATTTAGTCAACGACAAAAATACAAAGCTATCCCTTATTCTTTATTTTATAGATTTAAAAACATGCCTTTGTACTGCGGAAATAGAAATAGTGTGTTTGGGAGAACTGAGCTAATGACACATTTAAAAACCAACTGTATCTTGGTCCAACATTAGCTGCCTTGATATACAGCAGCCTCCCATAATCACTGGTGTCAGTACTGTTGTAGATGAAGAATAGTTAAATATTGAGAGATCAAGACACAATTCAAAACTTTTTTTTAAAAAATAAAAGGCCGTTTCATAAACATGAAGAAATCTTCAAAAGAAAAATAATCACATCAATTGTGATATACACTGGAAAATAGTAAAATGTCACTTTCCAAAATAGTTTCTTTATTATATCCCCCATCTATTATAACCAACTTGGAAATATACCTTAAACATAATGGCATATTAAATGAAAATGCTCCATTATCCATTGTGATAAATTTAATAAGTTAGAACACGATTTTCTTTTCTGATGGTAACCATGAAAAAATGAAAGAACAGCACCTGAAATACTAAAATGAATTTAGGAAAGCATTAAGTTGTAACCTATATGTTTTGGTTGAAAATACAGTTCATAAAACTGTATAAAGGATGCTGCCTTTGTTTCTATATTTTGTAGATTACAACAAAGAAAAAAGATATGCTCTAAACCCAAATATATTTCCACTTCTCCCAATCTGGACAAAGTGGAATTCCATTCGAAGTTCATAAGATTGTGAACCTACAGTAGCTCATATAGTTGGATATATCACTCCCACCCTGCCCCTCCCCCCCAGAAACAATTTTTGGCTCCAAAATAAAGTACAATAATAAACTCTTGATGAAAAACTATGTTATGGGGCAATCTATCATATACTATGGCTAAATACGAATTTACAGAAAAGAGCACATCCCATTTTCAGCACTTTTTTTCATAAACATGCAACTCACTATAAAATACAAAACACTTGCTTTCAAGAACAGCTTTATAAAGACACACTGCATCAATAAAATTTTTTTCTTTCTGATTAACTTTACACTGTTATGGAGAACTGAAACATTTCTAATGTGTATATATCAGATTTTATATTATAGTGTAATAATTTGCATTTTCTGAATATAATGTTCAAGAGGAAATATCTATACACAATAACATTCTAGACTATTAAAAACTAATTCAAACTGCAGAATTTTATTGATACAGTAGATTAATAAAAACTGAAAAGGGATGATAAAATGGGATAAAGAACTCAGTACATTATTTTTATAACACACTCTTTAAAATTATAATATTTTAAATCTCTCTCTTTTTAAAATTTTCCTTGCCATGAAAGGCCAGAAAATTCTGGGACCAATACTGAGGTGTAAAATAATCAAACAACTTCAGGACTATTCCACAGTTTGCGTGGCGTCCTCCCATCAGAGGCATTGTTCAGGTGTAATGGCAGACAATTTAGCACCTCTGAAGATTAAGGGTGCCCAGGAGTAAACACTAGGTAAGATACACAAGGGAAAGCGATCATTTTAACTCTCCAACAAATTGTGACATCAAGAAAATGACACCATTTGTTGAAAAAAAATTTTCACAGTAAAACTGCAGAGAATACAAATACAAACACTGACAGATTACTGCTTAAGATCTATCCTAACAAACTCTTTTCAAATCAATAGATCCAATAAACAGCTGGGTACTGTCAGTTTAAAGCCGCAGATAAAAGCTATACAAGCACTTTAGAAGTCAGAAACATTAAAAAAAAAGAAGAAGAAAAAATATATTTACAAGTTTCTTCTTTATGTCTACATAGCCGTCGCACATTAGACTTTTTCACAAGACTCCATAGTCAATGTTATACCGTGCGCATGGCTAAAGCACGTGACCACAAATACATGAGGTCATCAGAGTAAGGTCCAACTGTCCACTCTTCAGCAGTCCCACTTTGTGCATCAAAGGCTTTACTCAGCCTGAAGCTTGACAAAAAATTATTTTTTTCAAAGCTTTCACATAGAAAGTTATTAATGACATTTGTTCATCGCCTTTCTCTTTTAGAACTTCGCCGCCGTACCTTGAAAGAAATATCACCAGATGCTTAATTAAAATGGGTACATATTAATTAGACACAGCAGTAATTATTTTTTAACCAATCATTATTCTTACATGTTCTTGATTTTCTTTGCTTTTCTTTCCTCAAAACCTTTCTCCTATGTTAACTTCCTGCCTTGACATCACACATTTAGACGTACATAATACATGAATGCCCATAAACAGCCTTTCTCAGGATAGCAAAACAGAGAACTATTTTACTTTTCTATTTAATAATTTTAAAGAGAAATGAACAGAAATCAATGCCAACAGCAAGAAAAACAATTGCAAATATCACCTTTTTACTTATGTTTCTGTAGTAAAAGAAAACATTTAATATTTATGAATTTAGGCTCACAGCTGTCTTTCTCAGAAAACAGCTATTGAGTTTGGATCATAACAACTATCAAATACATATAAATAATCTGAAATTCAGACATATTACCACTTACTGGCAAGTACTAATGAAAGCATAAAACTTTAGTTCAAAAAAGATCAGTATTAACAAGAGGAATACAAATAGAACAGGATTTTAATTTAATTAATTTACAGTATAGTTTTTCTTTGATGAAGACACCAGTCACTATGTACAACTCTTCAGCCTTATTTTTACACCCCCCTAAAACCCTTTACAAACAAGCCCAACTAGTTTGAGACCATAATTCAACATATTTATCTGTGGTCTTAATTCATTCACATAAATGCATCCTGATGCAGAGAGAAGTGCTGATTATATTAAATAGAACAGAGGGGCAGGGATCAACCCTGGGACCTGATCAAAGAACACAGGTTTCTCAAACAAAGATGGCTGGCTGAGCTGACCCAAAGATTCACCATTAATGTTAGGAAGATGACAGCTCTTACTTAAATGTGTTAATTATATTTCTTCCAAAGAGAAAAAAATCTGAGATGTAACCAGCAAAACCATTCATTTCTTTAAAAAAAAAGTATCTCAGGAAGCATCACATTCCTACCTCTGTAAAAGAAGTGTCTATTACCAATTTTATGAATTCCAAAAGCTAATTTTAGTTAAAGACATGATTTTATTCTATACAACTAACTACTAGTAGCTAGTGGGAAACTCAAACAAATACTTACGAAACAAGAGTATATATAACAGATACAGGAAGAACTTAAATGCGTAAAGTGTTGACATCAGACTGCCACTTGTTCCTCTCTGCATTCAGTTTTAAACTGGGCATTTACACTTTCACTAGGCTACGTCTATTATTCTCACTTGGTTTCAGGTTTTCACAAAGGACATAGTCTCCACTATCTAAGCTGGCAGATGAAACACTATAAACTAATGAAGAAAAATATATAAATATTTAGAATTATTAAGTAACAGCAAGTGCTAAATGGACCTGACCAAATATTTACCAACTCTAAGTCTATATTCCATACTATTACACATGGCACTTTCATAAACACATACATTTACTGCAGAAACTTCTTCTTCCTCTGTTTCTTCCTGTGGATTTTCATCGACAGGAGAGCTACCCTGAAACACATCTACTTCTTCACTTGAATCATTTTCTTTAGTAGCGGCTTGTTTGGAGCGTCCTACACGGCTAGAGTAAAACACATGTAAAATAAAATGAACATTCTGATCCTTAAGTGGTAGGTTACTTCATAACAGGAAATGCTTTAAATATTTCACAGGCTTTCATTTATTATCATTTTTATTCCCAATTACCTTGTAAGCCAAGAAATATTTTTCTTACATTCCGAACCCTAGACAAGCACTTAATCCTAGAATCTTACATATAAAAAGATCTACCAAATAACAAGTCAGTGTAACTGAGACCAATACCATAAAGGATTTTAAAACATAACCCAAAGTCTACTCTTCCTTTTACCTTTCCCAACTCAGTAAAAGGCTGACTTGCTCAAAGCAGAAATTTTAAGAGTCTTTCATCATAGTCTACAACTCTTTATCTAGCCCTAAGATTCTACTTATAAAGAAATCTCAAATCCATTCACTTCTCTCCATCTTCATTGTTACTACATATTTCTAAACCATTCTCATCTCTTGCCTCTTGTCTCTACAAGTAATCTTTCAAAAATGTAAAAACAGCTGATGCCACGCCCCCTAGAGAGCCCCCTACGTACTGAGAGTAACTGCATAAACCTCCTTAATACAGTATATAAAGCGCTGCAGACAGGCCTTGCCTACCTGTCCATTCTCATCTCCTTCCACTCCCCAGTTCCCCACAACTACAACACAGCAATATCCTTGTCTTCCTTCAGCTCTCTGAATTTGCCAGGATTTTTCCCACTTCAGAACCTTCCAAAACAGTGTTCCCTCCACCTGAGTTCCTCTCCCTACTCTCTATCAGTCTAACTCCTACTACTCTCAAGGAACCAACTGGTCACTTTCCAAAGAGAAAAAAACTTCCCCAATTCCCCAGCCCTGTCCTTACATTCTCCTACAGCACCCTAACTTTATCCTTCAGGGCACATATCACAATTTACTATTCCATATTTATGTGTGATTATTTAATGACTACATGCCCATTTAGATGGTAAGTCCTATAAGGATAAGAATCGTGCCTGTTTCGTGCCACTATATTCCCTAGCACCTAGTACCCTCTGAAACAGGAGACACTCAAAAATATGTAATAGATGTCACCATTTAATTAAATGTATCTCTCTTGATAAATATTTGTTTTTTAATTAAGAACTTAGCCTATCATTTCTATAAGCAATCGAAAATAGGTATTGTTTAATCCATACTCAAACCAATTACTCAAACGTACTTGATTCAGTTTTTCAGAATTAACAGAAGAAAATACAAGGAAAATAATACAATCTTTCTCAATTCCACTGAGGTCAGAACAAGAAAACAGACAAATCATAACATATGTTATTACATTACCTCTAAAAAGGGGCTTCCCAGTGAAAGGAAGTTAGGTTGTTAAGACAGAATACAGAATCTCTTTCTGTATTGATTTTTTAACAGAAATGTTTGTTTGATTTAGAACACTCATGTGAGGAACTTGTGTAATTTTAGGAGGTAACATGATAATCATCTAAGCCCTTAATTTTATGAGGCCCAAACAGAAACAAATTAAAGTTACAAGCATGAAAGATATTCACCCTGTTATATTCTTGTTATAAAATTAACGATGGGAATTTAAGATGCCTCAAGAATATTTTTTTATCGAAAAAACAATGAGTTTCCATGGTTGAATACAAACACATTTATGAAGCTGCCACAAAAATGTACTTACCTTTACTTTTTATCTGAGGGAAAAATTATATGGAAAAAGGCAGGAAGTACTGGCTAGACACTCAGGTAACTTTTCCTCTTCCTATGGAATACACAGGAACAGGAAAAACTTTGAAGGTAACTGAGTATTTAACCAAGGTCTGTTGGCAACTCTGAAAAGTCAAGCTATTCAAGTATGGGATTACTTTCAGAAAAACTGCAAAAGTTCTAGTAGAAGACACACTATTCTATTTCTACTTTGAGGAGAAAAAAGTGCCAATTTACAAATTACAACACTGATGCCCCTGTCACTCTAATAAGTTTGGACACAGATTTGTTACTGTAACTCTCCTATAAACATGTACATGTGTGAACATCCAAAACTATCTATAGATACAGATGTGTTAATGTGATTAGAAAACAAACAAAATCAAGACATCAAAAACTTGAGATCACCATGTGGTAATTTCTACAGATGTAATTTAAGAAAAATGATGCCTGTTACTTTCCGACATGGTTCAAAGAATCAAAGCAAAAGTGTAAAAGCTATTTTTTAAAGCTGTTGAGGAAAGACACGAAGAAAAATTGTAGCATGGAATGACAAGGTAACGTGGTCTATACTGTAATTATTTAAAAATACTTCATCATCTCTTCAGGTACCATAAAGTATGTATTGGAAATAATAAACTATTTGGTATTCATTTATAAAGTTTTGTCTAAAACCTGTAAAAATGTACAAATGTCACCAAAGGTTGACTGAGTATCAATCACCTAGGTAAGTTTACAAAAATGTTATGTTATCTAGTGTAATGGGGCTAAATATATGGGATTTAAATACAGCCCTATGTATATTTAGAAATTTATGAACCCCTGCAAAATAATCTGAAACTGGTTTGAAATTTAATATTATTTACAACTTACACATTTTTGGGGGGTTGTGATGGTGATGGCGTTTTTGATGGTCTTCCTCGTCCTTTCTGTGGTGTGGATTGTATGGATTCAACTGCACTAGTTTCAGGAGATTCTGCTCTGCTTTGGGGAAGACCCAAATGTGGATAGCATCAAATTATGATTTATAATATAGTAACCAAATGTATGCAGTTTAGAGTTAAACATACTTACCTTTGTTGTGCTCTCCTTGAAGTTCGGTGCTGTTTACTTTTTGACTTCTGTTCTGTGTTTCCACTTTGTCTTTCTTCTTCTTCCTCTTCTTCTGCTGTTGAAGGTCCAGGTTTTTTTTTGCTTCCTTTTTTAGAAGTTTTCATTGTTGGCTCTTCTTTGGGTGTACCTCCACCAGGAGGTTTTGGTGGTCGGCCTCTTTTACCTTTTTTTGGTGGACTATTCTGTTCATCCTCATTTTCTAATATATCTTCTTTGAGCCTCTTTTCCTCAGGCCACTGCTGTTCGTCTGATTCTGAAGCCGTATGGCCTCTCTTCCTTCCACGCTGACTGCCTTTAGGTTTCTGTTCCTGTACCAACTTAGTCAGGTCATCCATCCCTAATTTCTCCTCTGAATCTGTTACAGGTGTTTTTTTCCGGCTTCTAGGTTTGTCCAATTCAGACTAGGAATAAAAGCCACAACTTCAAATATAAAACTTAGTATGCATTGTTAGTATATGTATTTTTAAGAATCAAAAAAAAAATCTGTTATCCACTTCAGTCATAAAAATGTACCTAAATAAGGTATAGAGTTCTGAAGTACATCAGAACGATAACTACTTACTTGCCTTTATTAATAATTTTCTAATTTAAAACACTATCTGGGGGTAAGAGGGTACGTTTTTATTCTTACTCAAGCTAGAGAGCCTCAAATGAAACCCCTCAAGATCAGTATTTGATTAGATTATAAACTTTTGGTGAAGAGCTATTTCATAAAAAAGAACATTCTAAATTGAATGCTTAAATAATGGACAACTATACTGAAGTATAATGGATCTGTTTTGATAGTCAATTTAAGTAATCCTAATTTTACCACACAATGTATAATAAGACATAAAATATCAACTATGTTATATATATATCATGCATACACATCATAAAAGAACTATTTTTATTTTATAAATGGAGGTTGCAAGATACAAAAGTTTAAACATATTCATCATTTATTAAAAATTCTGAAAACACTTCTGAATCAAAGATATCACTTCTTCCCAGATACAACTAACAAAAAAAATAACTTAAAAATCAGTGACTTTCAAATTTAAAATAAAATACCAGTCTACATTCACTGAATTTAAGCACTGACCAGCAGATGGAGACTGAAGAAATTCTTCAAAGAAACCAAGAATAGTGTATATGAATTTATAATGCTCTCCACAGGTATACACATGTACATAAGACACATAATATTTTTTTTTTTTTTTGCGGTACGCGGGCCTCTCACTGTTGTGGCCTCTCCCGTTGCGGAGCACAGGCTCCGGACGTGCAGGCTCAGCGGCCATGGCTCACGGGACCAGCCGCTCCGCGGCATGTGGGATCTTCCCGAACCGGGGCACGAACCTGTGTCCCCTGCATCGGCAGGCGGACTCTCAACCACTGCACCACCAGGGAAACCCAAGACACATAATATTTATAGTACTAAGTTAATTTCCAAAACGTCTGTTCCAGTTTACATTCTTAAAAAAACAGTGAAAAGAAAAATTATCTAATTACTTATAATTTTTTAATATGTTTAATTAGTCACTTGTGTTTCCTGCCTGTGAACTGCCTAATTATATCCTTGGTATTATGCCCTTTGTCCATCTGTTTATTAAAGTCTGAGTTTTAACCTAAATATTCTACACTTTTGTGTATATTTAAATTTTATTTCCTATTTGTTATGAACTGAATTGTGTCCCCACAAAATTCATATGCTGAAGTGCTATGATACTATACTACTTGGAGATGTGGCCTTTGGGAGGTAATTCAGTTGAGATAAGGTCATGAGGGTGGGGCCTTCGTGATGGGATTAGTATCCTTATGAAAAGAGACACCAGAGAGATCTTGCTGTCTCTCTCTCCACCATGTTAAGAACACAGTAAGAAGGTGGCCGTCTGCAAACCAGGAATAGAGCTCCCACCAGGAACTGGATTGGCCCACACTTGATCCTGGACTTCCCAACATCCAGAAATGTGAGAAAATTAATTTGTGTTGTTTAAGCCTCCCAGTCTATGATATTTTATTATGGCAGACTGAGCAGACTAAGACATTATTGTATCTTGTTTTAGAATAGGATGCTGAGTTGAGGTTCTAAACTATTTTTCCTACTTCCACTGCCAAACAGACATCTAATCAATTTCAAAATCACTTATTTGTAATGCTTCCTTTATTTTGCATTATTTTTCAAAAAATAATGTGGGCTTCCCTGGTGGCGCAGTGGTTGAGAGTCCGCCTGCTGGTGCAGGGGACACAGGTTCGTGCCCTGCTCTGGGAAGATCCCACATGCCGCGGAGCGGCTAGGCCTGTGAGCCATGGCCGCTGAGCCTGTGCTCCGCAATCGGAGAGGCCATGACAGTGAGAGGCCCGCATGCCGCAAAAAAAAAAAAAATAATAATAATAATAATGGTTCTGGGCTAATGTAACAACAGGGCAATATTTTACTAATTATAGCTAAGTATGTTTGTGTTTGGTTGGGCTGATCTTATTACTCCTCTTTTTTGCATCCATTTTATTCTTCCACATGGACTTAAAATCACACTGGAATTTTACAATGATATCTTCATTTAGAAAGAACTGTCATCTTTTTAACTCATTTTTTCCATGAAGGAATATGGCATGTCTTCTCTCTCTTCTGTTTCTCAGTTTTGGTATTTTCTCCACATAGGTTCCCCCTACCTCTTTTTAAGGTTATGTTTAGATCCATCTATCTAATTTCGTTGTTGTAATGGCTAGTGTTGTAAAGTAAATCCCCTTCCCCCCAAGTGTACATCTGATATAAAGTAAAATTACCAGAGTAAAATTATAGTTACATATATACATACATACGCCTACACTCTTAGTTTTTCAACTGCTTCCCTTATTTTTTTTAAGAGTACAAAAATAAAAATAAATTTGTCTCTTCTTTTTCATTGTCATACTTCTGGCTCCTATTTACTATCTTTCAGAACTGGTCAAATATTCTAGAACAATTTTAAACAACAGGTTGTTTTGTTCCTGAGTTTTAATAAGAATGTTTCAAGTATTTTGCCTTTAAGAATAATAATTTTGACTAAATCACTGACTACTGATTTAAACAGATAAAACTTTTAGCATGTTAATGAAGTATCCTTCTAGTATTAATTTACAAAGAGTTCATATTTGTCAAGAATGAATTCTAAATTTTATTTGTGTCTGCTTGGCATGATCTGAGATTATCTTGTTAGTATTTTTATTTGGGATGTTGATTTGCTTTTTATTCTTTTTAGCGTTTAAATTATCCTTGAAATCTAGGGGAAAATAAAGCCCTATAAATAATTGGTTTTAATTTGTTAGTATTTATCTAGAGTTTTGTACATAAATTAAAAATTACCTGTCATTACTTATGATGGGAAGAGAAACATTAAAACTAAACCCTCCAATTTTCAATGCTACAATTCATTCTGACATCCAAAGATCTGAAAAAGTGGCTGAATTCATTTATGCTCTGGAAAAGGTTGTTGGCAAACCCGAAATTCAATGTCTGTTTTCTTGAGGATATCATAAAATAATCTAAGCTTCCTAAAGCACTACATTCTCTAATTTTTCATTTTGTACCGTATTGTTTTCAGAACAGAGGGGGGTATAAAATTGAGGTTAGAAGCAGGAAATGGAGAAAATATGTTATTTGTAAAGCTAAATATTACAATACAAATGTATATGAAGAATAATTCCTTTGCAGTGAAATTTCAATGTGAAGCTCGTAGTATATAAAAAAGACGATACTCTTTCACCATGATCTATTGGTCTTTAAATTGAACTTCTGTCTCATAATGCTCACCTCTTTGAGAATATTTCAGTTGAAATGAGCTTATTAATAAGGTTCCTCTGAAAATGGATGCAATGTTACACAAAAGACCGCCAAAGGCCTTCATTAATTATATAAATAAATCTTAAAACTCAGAAATTCAAAACTGTTCTATAAAAAATAGACTTCAGGGTTTCCCTGGTGGCGCAGTGGCTGAGAGTCCGCCTGCCGATGCGGGGGACGCGGGTTCGTGCCCTGGTCCGGGAGTATCCCGCATGCCGTGAAGCGGCTTGGCTCGTGAGCCATGGCCACTGAGCTTGCGTGTCCGGAGCCTGTGCTCCGCAACAGGAGAGGCCGTGGCGGTGAGAGGCCCGCGTACAGCAAAAAAAAAAGACTTCGTTCTGCATTGCTCCAAAAGGTAGAACTAGATATGGAATTTATAGGCTAGCAAAATATTAACCATGCTTCCTAATTAAGGGGGTAATGGGGAGGGAAAGGAGGCAGTATATGTGGGTATGGGTAGCCTAGTTGAGGTTTCCAACAAATGAGAGAAATTATAAGCTCTCCACTTAAGGCATTTTCAAGCACCAACTCTCATAAATGATAATGAAGAAATTTCTGCACTAAGTGAGAAGCAGGACTAGAAGACATAAATACCTTTTCCAACTCAAAGATTCTTCCATAAATCAGGATAACAGGATTCCTTTCTGGCTAAGCAATCAATTTTTAATTCTGTTTGGGTGAAAATTTTAAACAGCCAATAAAAATCCGAATTTATAGTATAGTTAGGATTTAGTAAGAATTTTAGAATTTTAATTTTTTTAAGTGGAAAGAGAAACAATCTGCTAAAATAAATTACTGGAGAAATCTGAAAAAAACTGAAAATAATTTAAACTTCTTGGGATATGTAAGCTTGGGCCAGTGGAAGACAGGAGTGCAAGTTCTATGTCAGAGAAAGAAAATGTTTTTATTAATAACCTTTTGCCTCTATTAATCGAGTAGATTAAAACATTAACTTTCATTATTATGATAATCATTAATCAAAAATATTAATCTTTATAACAAAACAGCAGCAACAACCATTCATTTGGGCTAATTCATTTATTCTGATAAACCTTACTAGCTAAGTATCCACACTTCACTGATAAAGGAACTCATTCAGGGAACCTAATGGGTTATTCAAGAAATGTTTAGAGCTAACCTCGAAAGTCAAAATATACTCAATTATTAATGCCATCAGGTTGTGTTGCAATACACAACTGTATTCTGTATCTTTACTAAAAGTACCAAATTTGTCTTCAAATGGCATTTATAAATTATGCCTATCACACACACATCAACATCATTGCTATTAAGATTTTAAAACTAAACAAGGACTTTATGAAAACAGCAGCATTTCCTACATTTACTAGAAACTTACTTAGTAATTAAAGGCTCAAGAAATCAACTAAAATGAAGGAAACTTTAAGGACCCTCATTCTAGCCTCCTTCTCTAAGGCTAAGCCTAAATTTACTGTGTTTAAAAAAAAACACAAAAGCCAAGCAGTTCTGAGTATGGAACTGGCATGTTTGATTCCAAAGCGCTAAAGAATAAAGATTGCTTACTAGAATGACAAGAAACACAAGAAGTTCAATATACTTAAATTACATGGTAGAGGATAATTATGAACTCAAATTTGTGAGTAAAATCAGATGTCAAACTTGAGAGTAAAATTAACTGGTTTCAGTGTAAAAATGATTATTTACATAGTAAAAATAATAATTATTGTACTTATTATAAAATCAAACCAAATATCTCACCCTTACAAGATCAGAGTCGTCTCTCTTGTCACTTTTTTTCCCCGGCAAAGGTGAAGACATTGTGTAATCTTCATTTTCACTGTGATCCATTTCAGAGCTATCAAGCCTTTTAATATAGACATTTGTAATTGTTATTACAATCAAATAACCTTAGAAGTTTTTCCTTTTCCCTAGTGTAGCTTTATAACTTTATGAGGAAAAGTTTCATTCTTTTCAAAAAGTATCCGGTTTTAGTATATTTAACACCATTTGGCTATTTTCCATCATCTTCCCTTTTCATCCCTTCCCCAGATTACTATTAGCTGACTCCAAAGTGGCATTTCCTACCTCAATTCTAGTGCCTCTATTCTCCACCAATAATCTGGGCAATCTTTTAAAAGCACAAATTAGACCACTAGACTCCAGAACATCTTCCAGTTTTACTTAAAATCAAACCCAAATTCCTTACATTACCCACAAAGTCCAAACATAATCTGGGTACCTCACACCTCCATCCCTGACCATTATTCTCTCATTCCTACTCTCCAACCAAATTGATCTCTCAAACACACCTAGCTCATTCCCTTAGAAAGAATCTTAGTGAACCGATGGGATTTGGAGAAAAAAAGCAACAGAGGCTGAAAGAAAGTTTAACCAAAAGTAAAGTAGGGAAACTACGAGTCATTTGTTGTGAAAAACAATGGGAGATGAGGACTGGGTAAAACTATATATTGGTCTTGAAAACAAACAAGGGAAGCCAATTAAGATTTCCAAGCAATGGAATAACCTGAAAACATAGCATTTAAAAAAGATTATCTAGCAGTGACATGATATACCATACGCAGACAGAGGAATAAGAAAGGGAAATATCCAAATACTACAGTAATTAAAGAAAGGGAATGAATACGATGATAGCAGAAAAGAGAAATATTAAATAAACATTCTAGAGAAAAATAACTGGCAAAACTTATTAGCACAGGGGAAAAATCAAAGACAATTTTGAGGCTCTTAGCCTAGATGGGTGAATTAGATCATCTTTGATTATAACCAGGAATTCAAGGAGAAAAGCCAGTAATTTAGGAAATGAGTTGCTGGAAATGTTTTTGGTCATGTTAAATATGAGGCCATCCAGTAGAAAAATGTCTAAATGACATAGGTAAAGAACGGTCACTTAGGTATCAGCCACTAATATGCATTAAAACAGGAATCTAGAAAAAACAAGAACTTTAGATGTAATTTTTGTTTTAATTCGATTATACTATATATCATTTACTAATTTATTCATTACAAGGAAACTGATAAGACATTTTAGAATGTCTCCTCCCTTCTTTACTGATTGGTTATGAATAGTGCAAAAGACAACATAATCTTTCATAATAACTTAGCAAAATGAATAAATGGTGGCAGTTTAGCCTTGTACGAGGCTCTGCTGCTGACAAATGGTATGCTAAGCCCCATGCTAAAACCAGTTAAAGTGTGATTTTCCTTTTTTCTTTCTTAAGAAGAAAAAAAAAATCTCCTGCAAAGCATAATTCAAAAGTACGTTTTTAAAATATTTTTTAAACAAAGAAGTTTATATACGTACATGGTAAAAGAAATTCAAACCATATCAGAATATAAAATCATCTCCCTCCTACACTAGATGATTGTAAACACTATTAAGACGTTGTGTACTGTTCCCCAAATTTTCTATGCATATACAAGCAAATGAAAATACAAACCCTTCTTAAAAACTCAAAAATACTTTACACTGTTCTATTCTTTCCCTTTTTCACTCAATAATATATTGTGGAAACTCTTCATATGAGCTCATGCCTCATCATTTTTTAATGACTATGTATTCCATTGTATGGATGAACTAGACATTTAGTTTGGAAACTAGCTTATGTCTACCAACAACAACAAGCTAAAATATGAAAGGCTAAGATGGAGTACCTACCTAAATGAGTAAGCAAATACATTTAACTTATAAATGGCTACCAGTGTTAAAATAGGAATGTTCAGCTATGCACTGATTTTCATTCACTGACATTAAATGTAAATGATGTTAATTTTAGGTCTCATAGCCTTGATGGAGTCCTTAAATGTTAAGTATGGTATTTCTTATGTACTTACCTTCCTTTTATTCTTCCAGGAGAGCTTGGATTTGAGCTGCTGCTTGCATTGCTTACAGTTTCCATTCGTGATGACTTTGTCTGAGATTGTTTGCCTGCTGATGAAAGCGGCTTATTAACAGCTCCTAGAACATTGGTTGTTTTAGGCTGAAATGAAAAATGCATATCTTTCTATTTGATTAAAACCAAAAGAAGTTTAGATGTAAAGAAACATAAATAGTACCTGTCAAAGTATTTACATATACAAATCATGAAAAACTTGCCTATCCTTAAGCAAAATAAGAATAAGAATTATAAACTGAATATCACTGAACAAAGACTATATAAACAGAATAATAGTTAAGTTTCTTAGTTACCTGCAGTAAAAGGCTTACATAGGAAGTGAGAGCACATAAAATGTATAGTCAAAAATGAAAACTGATAATTAGACTCTTGCTAGGGAAGGACATAAGAGGATGTCTTTTTACTTTCATATTTTTATCTTAATATTACAAGATAAGATATTTGAAAGAACGTCTCCAGGGTTTTATCATAAGCTAAAAAACAAGTTCTATATCTCAGCTTCCATCTATATAGTAAATATAACTATTTCTTACTAGTAAATAGAAGATAATACTTTTGATATATCAATTTTTAAAGAAATACTAAATAACATAATTATGCCAACAGTCACACTAAAATAAACTACCACATAAAAATTAAAACAATTTTCAAAACATACTTTTCCAGGAGTGAAAAACGATTTCATTTCTGGAGGCAGATAATTTTTGGTGTTACTGAAGTTCTACAAACAAGGGAAAAAAATAATAGTCAATGACTACTGAAGTACTATATCTAGGAGGTGATTCAAAAGCCAACAAAGCATAGAGCAGCTTTTGTTTTAAAGTACATTATAAAATACGTATTTGTTTAAACTAAACAGTCAGTTGAAACACAAAATTTTAGTCACTGATTTTAAATGCTGTAATAAGCTTAAACTAACCTCGTACTAATTCTAGTACTAACACAACATATTTGAGCTCTAACATGCTAGAGCTCTAAGAGCTCATCAGCAAACACATGCTTATGTAATAATACTCTCCAGGGAAGAGACTTCGTATACTCCTATTATCTTAATCACAAAAAGGTGAATGCTTAAAAGCAGACAGTCCCTTTTATTGGGTGAACTTACAGGACTGTTCTGATCTCTGTAAACTGGGTAAGACGTTAACCGGTATTTTGCTTTAAAAAATAAGAAAAAGGTAGTGGCTGTTTCCTCTCAGTTACTTTAACAGGCTTAGATGCACTATAAAACTCCAAGAGAGATTCTAAAAAACACCTTTTTTAGTATCATACAATATTTGAGTTTTCTGAGAGTGGTTTGGGAACATCCCTGTAGTGTTCCCAGGGTCTTGGGCCTGTTTAGTGGCAGTTCTCTGCTTGTTTCTTCATACCAGTTAGAAATCTCAAGGGCTTATCAGACTATCCCTATCAGCATTCTCCTTCCCATTTTGGATCAATGGCCATTATCTCATAGATTTACAAGCTTTGATCATTTTTGCCTGTGCTCTTAGACTAGCATAAAACTTGGAATACAAACTCTAGATCATCCTAACTCATCTCGGAACTTATTTGTGTCCTCCAGTTTGGCCCATATTCTGGTCTTGAACCACATTGTTAAGACTCACGGCAACCTTTTCATGACATTAGTAGTGTGTCACTTCTTGATACTGATTCTTCGTGATCTTCCCACAACCTAGTGCTGAGAATACATTTTATTTCAACTTATACAAACAAATCCTAAAATAGCTACCTTGTCAGGTTGGGTGAAAAAACGAGCTGGTAGTACTGGGTCTTTAGGAGATTCCAAACTATATGTGGTGCTTTTTGACATAATGATATTCATGGCAACATCACACACAGTATACAGTTTCTGCAATGGTATTAAAAGAAAATTAGGTACTTAAATCAGTATCCTAGACTCTGAGAATTAGTTGTAATTCTAGAACATGCATTTAGTATGCAGTTTTCAGGACAATAGTGTAAGTTAAAAGACTTACTCTATTATTTTCGTTAGTTTACTAGTAAGAGCATTACTACTAATTCTATATTAATTCTATGTTAGTAAGTCTAATTACTACTAATATGAATACTACTAACTATTTATTATACTACTAACAGAAAAGACTGATGTTGTCTACAGAAGTTTCATACCCTATACTCAAATGCTTGAAATCAACATGGAATCATAACTATTTACAAAGAATTACATACTTCATTCATTTTTGCATCATCTGGTCCTTGAGCATCTTTTGTTTGTTTAATATTTTCTACCATCTTTCTGATAAATGCATGACTGTTATTTTCATTTTTAGCCATTAATATTTCCAGAACAAACCAAAGACACCTAAAAAATACCAAGAAAAAAAGAAAAAATTCACTGTTAAATACAGATATAATTCTAAATATAAATGTAATGAACTCCAGGAGCAGGAAAAATTAAAAAGAAACAGCTGTAAATCAATAGAGAAAAAAAATATGTCACATACATATCACAACGTATCGGCAATGTACGTGCGAGGTCGTAATACCCCTTCTCAAAGTCTCACTTACTTTCTTAGGGAGGCAGGTTAAAAAGAAACAGAAATGGTGGAAAGAATGAAGTGATCTTAATCCCTGGCTATGACAGGAAGGGAAGACTGCCTAAAGGAATAACTGGGCCATAGATAAAGTGAAGTCTCAAATATTCAAGACTGACTGTAGTCCTGAATGGAAGTCTTCAAGAAAATCTAACCACCTTACTCAATAGTAAGAATCTTCATCAATAAATCTGAGGAAAAAGTCATGGCTGACAACTCTGTATACTGTTTTTGCTTAAAGAAAGAAAAAAATAAAAGAAAGTGTCAGTACCTCAGTTTTAAAGTTAACTACATTAAATTCTACTCAAGAAAAAACTGAAAGTGCTTTGTCTCTGTGTTATGTAGACAGAATGGGACAGAGGGATAGCACAGAGGAGAAAATGGGAGAAGAGAGAAATGTGAAACAAGGTATCATTCTAGAAGGGAAAAAAGTAACCTTTGAGACCTCAGGCACAGGATAAGTTCTTCTGGTGTGGCTCTCTGCTGCAATGGAGATCACTCATGGCTGTACTAGGGCAATTTACAAATACCGCCCAAAATGTTTAGTAAATTCCAAAGAATATTTTATCTATTTCAAAAACTAATGTGTTCCGATAAGGAGGAGTGGCTAAAAGTTGTCATTAGTTATATAATCACTCTAACACAGAATTCATTTTGGGAAAACTAATTGCTTATTTTTTAAAAATAGAAACTGTGGCAAAAAGAGGGTAAAATCGTTTTCTCTTGTCATGAGAAAGTTATCAATAATTTAATTTTATTCTCTTGAAGCATCTCAAATATTTAACTATAAAATATTTCTATGAATCAAGAAACCAAGAGTTATTTTCCTTTAATAAGAAGCTAAAGGCATGAGAAATTAATTTATTCAAAGCCACAAAGGTCATTCTTTATTGTAACAGAAACAGGGTCTCATCCATATTTTAAAGAACTCTGGTAGTCTTACAAAGACTTCTCTAAATACCGTTATATTCCCCTATCCCACACCCAGGCATATATAGTCTTCTGGCCTCTCAACAAGAATCTTTGAAAGAACTGTTAACTGTCATAAACTTTAATTAGAGAATCACCAATGAAGCAGTAAGTGGGATCAGTTGCCTGGTTATCAACTTGGCCCATTATTAAATTAGACTATTCTCTATTCCTTATAGAGGAAGATAGTAACTGCAAAGAAAATGTGCTTACTATGTGAATCAAAGAGAATATTAATTCTCCCCACATGAAAATCTATACAGTGTTTCAGAAGAAAGTAGGAAAAGATAAGAACTGGAATGGAAACTCTTAATGGGTTGCTTCAATAAAAAAGAAATGCCAGACTGGTAGAGAAATATGTCAGTAATACAGTAATTATGCTAAGTTGTTTTGGGAAATTATATAAGAAATGAAACATGAAGAGATGGTATGAAAAAAGAAAAATAAGAGAACAAATAAGGTAAAGAACCTGAAACTCCTAAGAAATGAAATAAATTTAATATACTAATTATAACTGAGATTCCATTATCAGCAAGAAAGGGAAAAAACTTTCAGAAAATATGAAAATGGGATGGAAAAAGTCTTACTCTTTAACATCTTTAAGTTGTTCAATATCCTGTACTTTGACATAATCTGGGTCATGTGCCAAAAGGTGAATTGTATATGGAACAACATACTCGGGTAGAAGAGACAATAATTTTTCTGAAAAAGAAAAAGAAAAAGAAAAAACAAAACAAAACAAAACAAAAACAGCCAGGTTAGAAAACCAAATCTTACTCATTCTCTTTCTCTCTCTCTCTGATACTATGTTTCCTGCATCCCAATAGTTTACCACAATACGACTGGAAGAAAAATATATTAAAATGTCCAGTGTTGAGGTACATCATAAATTAAAGTTTATTCATTCATCCATCATGGCCAATATTGATTTCCCTACTAAATGCACCATGTGCTGAGGCTACAAAGACAAATATTTCAATTTTCAATAGATATGGGAAAAAGTGACCCAAACTATATTCAAGACTAAGGAACATAAGATCTATTTTTTTTTATTATTAGTAACTCTATGTTCAACACTCCCTTGTAAGCTACAGAGCAAAATGAAAAAAACTAGTAAATTTTTCAGTTAGTATGACACAAAAACAGGAAGTAACGGTTGATACTATTTGCTATTATTTGTAACATAAGAACAGATATAAAGGAATAGACATTGTTTCTAGGGCATTTTAAATAACAAACATCTTTTTAGTTTAAATTCAAATATTTTAATATTTTGACTGAGATCAGCATATTCCATTAGAGGTAGAATGGAAGTCCTAACTAGTTTTAATAAAGGTTACTCAAAAGACTAGGATTCATATTCTGAACAATTCTTTTTATATTTCCTCTCTCAAAATTTTAAATCAGATGTTGAATCTAGAGTATAATAATGTATGTGTCAATAAGGCACCAAGTTTTCTTTATTTCTACTGCTGAACTCAAAGAGAATAAGTTTGTGTGTAATATCATTCATTTCAAGGTAGGTATAGAAGAAAAAAGTAACAAGGTTCAAAAGTCAGTGAAAAAGTCTGTCAAACATTTATTGAGTGCTTACTCTTTTCCAGACCTTCTATTTTTATTGGGGCTATTTTAAATATAAAGATGCATAAGACTAGATAAAAACCTCATACTAAAGCATGGACAGGACAGAAGCTATACTTCAATGTGGACAGTGCCCTAAAATAAAAATAGCTAACAACTACTGAGTACTTCTTTGGACCATGCATTATGCCAGGTGCTTTATACACATAACTTTTTAATCATAATCATAACCACCATAAGCTATGAGTAAAACTATACCAGTCTTACAAAAAGGAAACTAAAGCTCAGATTGCACAAGTAACCCGCCCAAACACAACCAGTAAATGGCAGTGGTGGGATTTGACTCCAGAGCCCTCATTTTTTCTAAGGTGAGGTAGGAACAGAAAGAAAGAGGGTCCTAGTGATGAGGTAACACCAAAACTGTATTTTAACAGATTCAAAAGGGGCAAACCACTCTCCTTTGTTTTGTTTGTTTGTTTGTTTGGACAGAAGGGGGACACAATTTCCAGACAGAGTTGACAACAGAGAAAAAAGATGGCGATACAGATTTCAAATAATCCAGAGTACAATGAGCACAGAATTCATAGTCAGGAGTAGCTAGAGAGAAAGCTTAAAACTCAGGCTGAGGGCAAACTAAAAAGGGCCATGCTGATGAGCTTCAACTTGACCCTATGAGCAATAAGCAATCGACAAAGGTTTCAAGCAAGGAAGTGATGTGATCTCATCTGTTTTAGAAAGATAATTTTGACAGCGGTGTGGCACAGCTGGAGGTGGGTCAGAGGCAGGGGAACATTTACAACAGGGAGTTAGTTAGGAGTATATAAAATAATCCAAGTGAAATACAGCAGTGTAGGAGAGTTGAGGAGAAATATTCAAGATATCCAGAAGAAGAATTAAGAGGATTTAGTGACCAACGAGAGGAAAAAAGAAGGCGTGAAGAATGCCTCTGATTTCTGACTTGCATAACTGGATGGATTTTAATGCTGTTGATCAAGTCACAGAAGTCAGAGGGGCACAAAAACTAATAGTGTGGATGGGGTAAAGTGAGCAGATTTTAAAAAGGCACACAGGAACCCGCTATTAATGTCAGCTACAGGTGAGGACAACCAATAAAGATCGAAGACCGGTACTTTTTAAACTAAAAGATAGTACTTAGACAATCTACATAAATGTACCGCTTACTGTTTTATTTACCTCCAAAGTCACTGATTTTTTTCCCTTGGCCTTTTAGTCAGTTGCATAAAGAGCTATGGGTTGATATTTAAATACCCATGCATTTATATTTTAAAATGACCTATTAAAAGGAAAAGCTGCTATTGAAAAACAGTAACAACTTCTTATTTAATGAGGGCAAGTTAGAATATAATAAATAATAGTAACATCATTTTGTGTTCTATAAAACTGAAACTGGCAGGATGGGAAAGTACACTTTTCATTTTCATATACGCTTACCACTAACAGCTGCATGCTGTTTCAGATACTCGCGTCTCACATTGATATTTTTTACCAGACACTGCCTGGCATGAGCTCTTCTTTCTTTTACAGGATCTTTCGCACAAAGTGCACAAATTGCCATATACTCAAGTGGAAGCCGTAATCGGGAAAGACCTTTGTGCAGTTTCTGAGCAAACACTTGTCTTACTTGATAGCATTCATCCTGAAAGACACAATTATTTAACATATTATCCACATGGTACCAAAGAGTAACAACTTTAGATATGAAATTTGCTATATCAAGTAACCAGAAGGGTAAACATAGCAAGTTTACCCACAATCACTGCTTCTGTTCACAAGACTGAGATGTGATAAGTTAATATCAAGGCTGGAGTGACCACCTGGACCCTAGTAACTACCAGCTACCTGGTGTTAGAACATATTGAATGTAATCTTAAAACAGATAACACTAGTAAATATTAATCCATCCTAACTTAAATAAATGAGATGTGTAAAAAAAAAAGTTTGAACACTATCTAATATTTAGCTTTTTCGTTTGCTGAGCAAGATAAAACTGTCCAATTTATATATTTTAGTCCTATCATTTAAAAAACTATTCAGATTAAAATGGACAACTCTGAAGGCAAGAATTACTAATTTCAGAAACATCACATTACTTTCAGTTCTATAAATGAACCAATCTGTTCATTGCCACTGTGCTGGCTTTCTTCACGCTCCCCACTCTCCTAGACCACCCACCTCCACTCTCCTAGACCTCATCTTTAACGACAGCTCCTGTATCTTTCAGAAATCACTGAGGAATCTGTATCCTGCATCCACTTCTGTGCTCCCTTAGCACTCTGTGCTTATCTCCACCACAGCCTTTAGTATACAGTATGAAAACAACTGGTTTATCTGTCTTACCCAGTGCTGTTTGTTCTTTGAAGATGAGAACAACATCTTTATTTTTCTTTGTGCCTCTAAACCTAGCACAATATCTGGTACACAGATTATCAGAATTTTTTCTAAACTACAGGGAAAAGCTCATATGACTTTTGAGCCATATACGAGACATACAAAGACCTTCTATGACATAAAAAGACTTTCATTATTACACCTTACACTCCACCAATGAACATAACATGTGGTATGTTTCATATTATTGCAACTTTATGTTTATTTCTTCTATCGAGAATATAAATTTTGTTTTTCTTCGAAACCTAGGTCATAACATCTTGCCCTTATCATTAAATCCCTATTTTGGGTATCTTCTTTCATTTAACTTAAACTTCAGTTTATTACAATACCAAATACCCACTTTTAAAAAAGTAGTCAAGTGCAGCCACTATGGAAAACAGTATGGAGGTTCCTCAAAAAACTAAAAACATAGTTGCCATATGATCCAGCAATCCCACTCCTGGGCATATACCTGGACAAAACTATAATTCAAAAAGATACAGGCACCCCTTTATTCATAGCAGCACTACACACAATAGTCAAGATATGGAAACAACTTAAATGTCCATCGACAGATGAATGGATAAAGATGTGGTACATATATACAATGGAATACTACTCAGCCATAAAAAGAATGATACAATAATAATTCCATTCTTTTTTATGGCTAATATTCCATTGTATGTATGTGTGTGTGTGTGTGTGTGTGTGTGTGTATATATATACACACACACACACACACACACACACACACACACATACACACACACACACCATATCTTCTTTACCCACTCATCTGTTGAAGGACGTTTAGGTTGCTTTCATGTCTTGGCTATTGTAAATAGTGCTGCTACGAACACTGGGATGCATGTATCTTTTCAAATTAGAGTTTTTATCTTTTCCGGACATATGCCCAGGAAAGTGGGGTGGGGGAGGGATGGAGTGGGAGCTTGGGGTTAGCAGATGTAAACTATTATATATAGAATGGAAAAACAACAAGGTCAAGGTCCTACTGTAGAACACAGGGAACTATATTCAATATCCTGTGATAAACCATCATGGAAAAGCATATAAAAAAGAACATATACACACACACACATACACACATACCTGAATCACTTTGCTGTATAGCATAAATTACCACAACACTGTATATCAACTATACTTCAATTATAAAAAAGAAGCAGTCAAGCTTTCACAGAAATATTGTCTATTATCTACCCTCATAATCCACAAAAGGAAGTTAAACTTATCTCATTCCTTCCTCAGTATTACTCCTATAGGGAGAGGAATTTTCAGTATTCAATTATTTATTACAAAAATACCCAATTACAAACTATGTAAGTAAAAGTCAATATATCACAAATATATTCACAAATGAACAGACCATTCATTAAAATATTAAACAAGAGGGAGAGGAACAAATTAGGAGTATGGGATTAATAGATACAAAGTACTATACATAAAATAGAAAAGCAATAAGGATTTACTGTATAGCACAGGGAATTATACCTAATATCTTGTAATAATCTATACAGTGGAATATAATCTGCAAAAGTCAACCTGAATCACTAAGCTGGTTACACCTGAAACTAACACAATATTATAAATCAAATATACTTCAATAAAGCAAACAACAGAAACACTGAATAGCACTCAAACATCCCTCCCCCTATCCCTATCCCCTAGTTAGATACACTAGGGGCATAGAACATGTCATTCTCTCATTAAGCATCGAGGATCCAACAGTACAATGCAAATTCATTACAAAGTCAATTGTGAATCATAGCAAAGGTAGGAGAGTTTCAAAGTCATTAAAGTGATGTTAGAAAAGAACTGTCAAATCATATGCCAGGCAACTGACACATTTAACAACAAAAGATTAGAAAACTGACCACAGTGATGATACAGTATGTACATCAAAAGAGAATCATGTGAATAAAGATTAAAAGATGTGCTCCTGGGAACTGAGGAAGTCTTCCAATGTTTGTTTTTTGCAAAGATTTACCCTTTTCGTTAGGTTATAAAAAAAATATGAAGGACAGATTTATCCCTTTGACTAGGTTATTAAAAAATGTGAAGTAAAGATTTACCCTTTTGACTAGGTTATAAAAGCATGTGAAGTAAAGGATAGAGTGATACAATTTTTATCAGGAAAAATACACTCTCAAAAAAGCACACTTGATACTTTCATGGTTATACTTATAACCAATAATTGGTTCAACATAAAGAAGATGGTGTCTAATACTACAAAATATTTTTCCCAAGGATAAAGTTCTGATCAAAGCTTTTATTCACTACTAAGAAATTAATTTTAGTCTGCATCTTAAATTAAATTTTAATGTCCTTTTTTGAATTGAAATATAGTTGATTTACAATGTTGTGTTAATTTCTGCTGTACAGCAAAGTGTACTTTTTAGTATAAATTATCTCAGAGCTACTTCTAGTATCTTGCAAATAGTTCAATTACTCTGTGTACCGCACTGTGTTATCAACACTTATTTATATTTTCTGTTCTCCTAAGAGGTTATCTTCTTGAGGGCTGTAGCCATGACTCATCTTTGCATTTACAGAACCTAGAACAATGCATAGCACATAGCAGTATACAGCAAATTTTAATGAATTGCATTCAAATTCTAAAATACCTAAGTAATTATTAAATAATTTTAAGATTATTATTGAATTTCTATTCCTCTATATTTACTTTCTATTCAAGTACATGACAAAGGTCACTGAGACACAATATTGCCTTTAAAGATCTCAACTCAAGCAAAGAGAAATAAACCATAGGTACATAACTAAGCACAATGCATGTATGTACCGGAGGACTAGAGACAAAATCTGTAGCTGTAAGAACAAGAGCAAGTTTTGTGGAGAAGGCTGTGCCTGAGCCTTGATTTGCAGAAAGGGTTGGATTTGGATGTGTAGAAATGAGAGGGTGAAAACAAAATTAGAGGCAGCAAACCACAGGTACATAAAAGAAAAAAATGTTCGGCTTTGTTGAAATAAGCATGGGTAAAGGGCAGTGTGCTAAACAGAATTTTTAAATGTATATTTGGGTCCAAATATTAGAAGGGCTTGAATGGCAATGTAAAATATATGCGATTTTTTTCTTTCTTACGAGTGTAAGAGCCTAAATATTTTTGACCAGGGGAATAACATGATCAGAACTGTAACAGAGAAATTTAACGAACTACAGAGAATAGCATAGTTGAGAGCTAATGATGGGTACAGCAGTAAGAATGGTTAAGAAGGTATGAATAAAAAGAGATATAATAGATATCAAAGGACAGAATTATCTGTACTTTTGCAACAAGGTGCAACTATAAGCAAATAGTCAAATATAAATCATCATTTTAGGTCTAAGAAATGCCAACCAGCTTTATTTAATGCTTATTGAGGCTCTCTGCAGGTCAGGAAAGAATAGATTTGGGAAAGATTCAGTCTTACCTTCACAGAACATGAAAGTTTGAAATTTCTGTTTAGCACTGGAAGTGGGACTGGAAACTTGAGAAGGGCCAGAAAATGTAGTCGAGAAGCATGACAAAGATCAGGAGACAAAAAACAAAGAAGAGCGTTTCAAGAATAAAGGTGCAGTGAGCTGTGTCAAATGATGCAAAAAGGACATGTATAATAAAAATTAAGATCATTGGGGCTTCCCTGGTGGTGCAGTGGTTGAGAGTCCGCCTGCCGATGCAGGGGACACGGGTTCATGCCCTGGTCCGGGAAGATCCCACATGCCGCGGAGCGGCTGGGCCCGTGAGCCATGGCCGCTGAGCCTGCGCGTCCGGAGCCTGTGCTCCGCAACAGGAGAGGCCACAACAGTGAGAGGCCCGTGTACAGAAAAAAAAAAAAAAAATTAAGATCATTGGATTGGGGGACTTAATTAGACCATTTTTGGAAAACAGTGAAGGCAAATGGCAAAATGTGAGTAGTGAGGAGTGAGAGGATCAGAGAGACAAAGATACAGATTACTCTTTCTTGAGGTTTGGAGGTTTAAAAAGAAGAGACAAGCATGTGGTTTAAAGGAAAAGCATAATTAGGAAAAAGTTTTGCATAGGATAGGGTAATCTCATGTTTGTAAGTTGTGAAAATGTGCTAATAATTAACTCTGAACCATTAACACATGTTCCACAGTCAGAATTTCAAAACAATCTTTAAACTTAGGTAATCTGAACTTCGACCTTGGGAATCTGGTGACTGAGATAGTAACATAAAACAAATAGTGTGCTAGAAAAGAAAGTCTCTAGAACTTACCAAGTGTGGATGCTTTTTGCACGTAGTGGACATTTAACTAATGATCTGCACAAACTTATTACACACAGGGAGTTTCAAACAAAGCCCATCTCTTTTAACATATTTTCATACATACCTTTTTAAAAAAAAAAAAAATTTCTACTTCACAACCGACAACACCAATACACTAACAAATACCAGACCAAGAATCCAACAACTCAATGGACTGCAACTCAATGGGAGAAAATATTTGCAAATGAAGCAGCTGACAAAGGATTAATCTCCAAAATTTACAAGCAGCTCATGCAGTTCAATATCAAAAAAACCAACAACCCAATCCAAAAATGGGCAGAAGACCTAAACAGACATTTCTCCAAAGAAGATACACAGATTGCCAACAAACACATGAGAGGATGCTCAACATCACTAATCATTACAGAAATGCAAATCAAAACTACAATGAGGTATCACCTCATACCAGTCAGAATGGCCATCATTAAAAAATCTACAAACAATAAATGTGGGAGAGGGTGCAGAGAAAAGGGAACCCTCTCGCACTGTTGGTGGGAGTGTAAATTGATACAGCCACTATGGAGAACAGTATGGAGGTTCCTTAAAAAACTAAAAATAGAATTACCATACGACCCAGCAATCCCACTACTGGGCATATACCCTGAGAAAACCATAATACCAAAAGAGTCATGTACCACAATGTTCACTGCAGCTCTATTTACAATAGCCAGGACATGGAAGCAACCTAATTGTCCATCGACAGATGAATGGATAAAGAAGATGTGGCACATATATACAATGGTATATTACTCAGCCATAAAAAGAAACGAAATTGAGTTATTTGTAGTAAGGTGGATGGACCTAGAGTCCGTCATACAAAAAAAAAAAAAAACCTAGGGGCAGGACAGGAATAAAGACGTAGACATACTAGAGAATGGACTTGAGGACACAGGGAGGGGGAAGGGTAACCTGGGACAAAGTGAGAGAGTGGCATGTACATATATACACTACCAAATGTAAAACCAATAGCTAGTGGGAAGCAGCCGCATAGCACAGGGAGATCAGCTCACATAGCAGAGGGAGATCAGCTCGGTGCTTTGTGACCACCTAGTGGGGTGGGATAGGGACGGTGGGAGGGAGGGAGACGCAAGAGGGAATTGATACGGGGATATATGTATATGTACAGCTGATTCACTTTGTTATAAAGCAGAAACTAACACACCATTGTAAAGCAATTATACTCCAATAAAGATGTTAAAAAAATAAAAAACAGTAAATGTACAGAGATACGAAAAGTTTGAGTTGCCTGACACACGTCCCAGCAGAAGTCAAACAAAGCAATGTTCTGCCTCCCTGCTTCAGCTCTCATTATCATAAACAAATGTCTGTCTGGTGGTCTCTCTAGTGCCACATTTTTTGCATTTTTATACTTTTTACTGGTGATTTTGTTGTTTAAAATAGCTCCCATGCATACTGCTGAAGTGCTGTTTCGTGTTCCTAAGAGCAAGAAGGCTGTATGTGCCTTATGGAGAAAATCTGTGTCACATAAGCTTCATTCAAGCATGAGTTACAGCGCTGTTGGCCATGAGTTCAATGTTAATGAAACAACTATACACTAAAAAAGGTGCCATTAAACAGAACCAGACAAAAAACAAAGTTGTGTTCTACTGCAAGTAACAAGAATCAACTGTACTATGTCAGCAACCCACAATTCAAATGACAGTTTTAGAACTCTAAAATGTTTCACATACATAAATTTTCCAAGAGGAGACACAAACATTCAAGATTTTTATCTCTTTATCATGGTGGACTTTCTCCTTCCTAAAAGTCAAAGACCATAGAAAGTCATGTTCTATATAGCCATTTTCCTTACATTGATAGCTAAAGCACATAGCTGATATTGTTCTAATGTGATAATTTCATGATAACAGGGTTCCTGTGCCAGCTTCACAATAGCACTCCCAGCAGCAAGTCTCAGACGTGACATATCTGGTTTACTGAAAAATAAGCAAGAAAGAATGTGAATTAGATTTCTAAATGTCTGCACAAAAACATTCCTACTTTGAATATTTAATTTTATAAAAATTCCTCTGGCCAAGGAAAAAAAAGGGTAGAAAACAATTTAGTGATACTGAACACCATATTATGCTTCCTTCACTTCTCTAAGACGGTGTGTAATGCCACAAAATTCTTCTCTTGAACATAAGTCTATGCTAGTCATTGAATTCTCTTATCCCACACAAAACAGCTTTCAGCCAAGCCTAGAACAAATATATTTGTATGTTTAGTTGTTAGGTCTTAAGTCTTCCACTACAGATTTTTTTTTAATGTGTTTACTTATACATTAGGCATAAAATATCCTAAGTTCCTAATCTGTCAACTGAAACTATGATGCTAAGTACAAAAGAAGTGGAATGAAAGCAGGTGTAGTGGATAAAACATTACTACTTTTAGCTAGTATTCAATCTTTGAAATACCCCCAAGAGCCTATATTTAAGAAATTTTTTGCTAAATGGGACATACTTAAACAATTAGGAAATTCCTGACTAGTAAATATATTTAAACAATCCTTCCTAATACACTGACATGTTAGATGAATTACTAATGTAACTGGACTAATGTAAGGAGGGAAACTGTAACTCCTTAATTAGGATCCCCTATGTAGTTCCATAGTAAAAGATTATTATTTAATATTCATACAACAAATATGTGTCAATTTTATATACAGTACTGAGAGGGACTTAAAAGAGACAAAGCTCATTAAAAGAGACAAAGCTCAGTCTTCCAAGATCTAATGATCTAGTTGGTTTAAGACTCTTCCTTTATCTTTCTAAGGATTTTGTAAAAATATTTATTGAATGTATGCCAACATTAATAAGGTTCTGAAGTTACAGGTCCCAGAGGTGCTTTTCAGTTCATCAACAGCAATATTCCAAGTAGTTAATATAAGGTAAATCACCCAACCACTGCTAAGGAAAGTCTGATTTTTCTTGTTGGAGTTTTTTTAGTACAAATAAAAAATAAATAATTACAATACTTTACAACTACGTTTTTGAAGACCCAGTTAAAAAACAGAGACCCAGTGAGTGCTCCTGCAGCGGGGACATGTCAGGTCTTAGCAGCTGCAGGCTCTGTGGGCATGTACACATGGGGGCTGGGCCAGGCTAGGGTCTGAGCTGCCTCCATAGCTCCCACAGTGGGTCCAGGTGCACGACTACTGCAGTCCTGAGACCTGACTTCAGTGGATCTGCACTGGTGGCCTTGTGGAAACAACTCCTGAGAGACACCAGGGACAACTGCTGGCATACCCACAGTTGAGGTGGGCCCGAGGGCAGTACCCACAACAGTGTACTTTGTGAGTCTGCACAACAGGTGAAACGTGACACAAAAGAGCACACTCAGTTGAACAGCTCCAGTGGAAGAACACTCAGTGGCTCCTCTCCCAGTGGGAGCATTCCAATCCCACCTACCTTGCACCACAGCTTAGAAACATTATCTGGGGCTTCTACTCCAACAACTAGGGAGCAGACCCTGCCCCAACAAGGCAATGACAACCACAGAGCAAAGAGAAGGCCCTGGTCAATATCCTGTGCAGGCCCTGGTCACCACAACATCAGTCACACCTCCTATCAAGGGGATAATGGCCAGCATACACCGAGGAAAGAGGTGGCAGGCATCCATACTAAAAACAGCCCTCACACCAAAAAATATTAAACCCACACAGGCTACACAGGGACATTCCCACATAAAAATTCCCTCCAAGACCACAGTATATAACTGTTTCTCCTAAACTCATAGAGCAAGAGAAATATAAGTAAAATGAAGAAGCAGAGGAACCATTCCCAATGAAAAGATCAAGAGAATTCCCCTGAAAGAACAAACAATGAAACAGACTGCTTCAATCTAATAGACACCAAGTTCAAAAAGGAGATAATGAAAATACTGAAGGAATTAAGAAAGGCTACAGACATAGATGCAGATTACTGTAAGAAGGACCTAGAAACTGTAAGGAGGAGCCAAGAAAAAATGGAGAATTCATTTGAAGAGACGAAAGCTGAACTAAAGGCTATGAATAGCAAAATGAATACTGTAGAAGAAGGAATAAGTGATGTGGAAGATAGAATAATGGAAATCACCCAGTTAGAACAGCAGACAGAAACCCAAATGAAAAAAAGAACAATATAAAGCGTGTCAACCTACGCATAATAGGGATTCCAGAACAAGAGGAAAGAGAAAAGGGGATTGAAAATGTATTTGAAGAAATTAAGGCTGAAAACTTCCCAAGTCTAAAGAAGGAAACAGATATCTAGATACAGGAAGCAAAGAGGGTCCTAAACAAGATAAACCCAAACAGACTTACACCAAGACATATTATAATAAAAATGGCACATGTTAAAGATAAAGAGAGGACTCTACAGGCAGCAAGAGAAAAACAAAGTGTTAATTACAGGGAAACCCCCATAAGGCTATCAGTTGATTTCTCTACAGAAAGTTGCAGGCCGGAAGGGAATAGCAAGATATATTCAAAGTCCTGAAAGGGAAAACTCTGCAACCTAGCATACTCTACCCAGCAAGATTATCACTTAGAATAGAAGGAAAGATAAAGAATTTCTCAGACAAACAAAAACTAAAAGAATACAGCAATACTAAACCTATCCTAAAGGAAATGCTGAAAGGTCTTCTCTAAGTAGAAAAGATGTAAGGATCTATACGAAAGAGAAAGTCATAATTGGAAAGTAAATCACTTAAATAAGCAAGTACACAGATTAACAAAACATCAAAAAATTTCTGTGAAAGCGATGATTACCACAATGAACAGCAAAAGTGTGAACATGAAGATGTAAAAGAGGACATCAAAATCATAAAATGTGGTGAAGTAAGAAAACATACATTTTTTTTTTTAATTTGTTTGAGCCTGTATGACTACCAGTCTAAAGCAAGGAGATATAGGAAAAGTGTTAACGTATTTGAAAAACAGGGCAACCACAAATCAAAAACATACAAGAGATTCACAAAAACAAAGAGAACATAAGAATAACACAAAAGAAAATCATCAAACCACAAAAGGAAAAAGGAAAAGAAAGGGACAAAGAAGAAATATAAAATCAATGGGAAAACAAGGTTTAAAATGGCAATAAATACATATCTATCAGTAATTACCTTAAATGTCGATGGACTAAATGCTCCAATCAAAAGACACAGAGTGGCAAATTGGATAAAAAAAAAAAAAAGAGCCTACAATATGCTGCCTACAAGAGACCTACTTTAGGGCAAAGGAGACACACAGATTGAAGTGAGGGGATGGAAAAAGATATTTCATGCAAACAGAAATGACAAGAGACCGGGGGTCAAAATACTCATATCAGACAAAACAGACTTTAAAACAAAGGCTATAAAGAAAGATAAAAAAGGACCCTATATAATGATAAAAGGATCAGTACAAGGAGAGAATATTACACTTGCCCACTTATATGCACCCAATATAGGAGCACCCAAATACATAAAACAAATACTAACACACATAAAAAGAGAAACTGACAGGAATACAATAATAGTAGGAGGCTTTAACACCCCATTCACATCAATGGACAGATCTTCAAGACAGAAAATCAATAAGGCAACAGAGATCCTAAATGATACAACAGAACAGTTAGACTTAATTGATATCTTCAGTACAATACATCCAAAAAAAGAATACACATTCTTTTTAAGGGCACATGGAACATTCCCTAGGAGAGACCACATACTAGGGCACAAAACAAGCCTCAACAAATTTAAGAGTATAGAAATTATTTGAAGCATCTTTTCTGACCACAACGGCATGAGACTAGAAATCAACCACAGAAAAAGAATGAGAAAAAAACAATTACATGGAGACTAAACAATATGCTACTAAAAAACCAACAGGGCAACGATGAAATCAAAGAAGAAATTTAAAAACGCTTTGAGGCAAATGACAATGAAAACACAACCTTACAAAATCTATGGGATCCAGCAAAAGCAGTTCTTAGGGGGAAGTTCATAGCAATACAGGCCTTCTTTAAGAAACAAGAAAAATCTCAAATAAACAACCTAACCCACCACCTAAAAGAATTAGAAAAAGAAGAACAAACAAAACCTAAAGTCAGCAGACTAAAGGAGATAATAAAGCTCAGAGAGGAAATAACTAAAATCGAGATGAAAAAACAATTAAAAAAATCAATAAAACCAAGAGCTAGTTCTTTGAAAGGGTAAACAAAATTGACAAACCTCTGGCCAGGCTCACCAAGAAGAAAAGAGAGAAGACATAAATAAACAAAATAAGAAATTAAAGATGAGAAATCACACCTGATACCACAGAAATACAAAAAAAAAAAAGAGAGAGAATACTATGAACAATACTGTAAACCTAGAAGAAGTGGACAACTTTCGAGAAACATACAGCCCACCAAAACTGAATCAAGAAGAAACAGATAACTTGAACAGGCCAACCACTAGAATGATACAGAATCTGAGAAAACAAACTCCTACAAACCAAAGTCCAGGACCAGATGGTTTCACTGGGGAATTCTACGAAACATACAAAAAAGAATTTATACTGATCCTTCTCAAACTCTTACAAAAGGCTAAAGAGGAAGGAACACTCCCAAAGACATTCTATGAAGCCACCATCACCCTGATACCAAAACCAGACAAACACACCACCATAAAGCAAATTATAGGCCAATATTTTTGATGAATAGACACAAAAATTATCAACAAAGTATCAGCAACTTGAATCCAACAACAAATAAAAAAGGTCATACACCATGATCAAGTTGGATTCATCCCAGGGTCACAAGGATGGTTCAACATACGCAAATCAATCAATGTGATACATCACATCAACAAAAGAAAGGACAAAAACCACATGATCATCTCACTAGATGCAGAAAAAGCATTTGATAAAATTTAACATCCATTCATGATAAAAACCCTTATGAAAGTGAGTATAGAGGGAGCATAGCTCAACATAATAAAAGCTATTTATGACAAACACACAGACAATATAATACTCAACAGTGAAAAGCTGAAAGCCTTCCTGCTAAAATCTGCAACAAGACAAGGATGCCCACTCTCACCACTTCTCTTCAACACAGTATCGGAAGTCCTAGCCAAAGCAATCAGAGAAGGAAAAGAAATAAAAGCTATTCAAATTGGTGGGGAAGAGGTAAAATTATTGTTATACACACATAATATTAATTATCAGAGAGCCCAGAAATAAACACACACACCTATGGACAATTAATCTTCAACAAAGGAGACATGATATTATTATATGTAGAAAACTCTAAGGACTCCACACAAAAAGTACTATAACTGATAAATGAATTCAGCAAAGTAGCAGGATACAACATTAACATACAGAAATCAGTTGCATTTCTTTACACTAACAATGAAATATTAGAAAGGGAATGTGAACAAACAATCCCTTTTCAAACTGTACCCCGCAAAATAAAATACTTAGAAATAAACCTGACCAAGGAGCTGAAAGACTTATATGGTGAGTACTACAAAACATTAACAAAGGAAACTGAAGATGATTCAAAGAAATGGAAAAACATCCCAAGCTCTTGGATTGAAAAGAATTAATATTGTTAAAATGGCCAGACTACCCAGAGCAGTCTACAGATTTAATGCGATCCCTATCAAATTATCCATGACATTTTTCACAGAACAAAAATAAATAATCCTAAAATGTATATGGAACCATAAAAGACCCAGAATTACCAATGCAATCCTGAGGAAAAAGAACAAAGCAGGAAACCCTCCCAGACTTCAGATAATACTACAAGGCTACAGTAATCAAAACAGCATGATGCTGGCACAAAAAGGGACATGTGGATCAACAGAACAGAACAAAGAGCCCCGAAATAAACCCACACACTTAATCTTCAAGAAAGGAGGCAAGGGCTTCCCTGGTGGTGCAGTGGTTGAGAGTCCGCCTGCCAATAAAGGGGACACAGGTTTGTGCCCTGGTCCAGGAAGATCTCACATGCCACGGAGTGGCTAGGCCTGTGAGCCGTGGCCGCTGAGCCTGCACGTCTGGAGCCTGTGCTCTGCAACGGGAGAGGCCACAACAGTGAGAGGCCCGCGTACCGCAAAAAAAAAAAAAAAGGAAGCAAGAATATACAATGGGGAAAAAGCAAGTGGTGCTGGGAAAGCTGGACAGCTGCACATGAATCAATGAAGTTAAAACACACCCTCACACCATACACAAAAATAAACTCAAAATGGCTTAAAGACAAGATACCACAAAACTCCTAGAAGAGAACAAAGGTGAAACATTCTCTGACATAAATTGTACCAATGTTTTCTTAGGTCAGCGTCCCAAGGCAATAGAAACAAAAGCAAAAATAAACAAATAAGACCTAATGAAACTTAAAAGCTTTTGCACAGCAAGGAAACCACAAACAAAATGAAAAGACAACCCAGAGACTGGGAGAAAATATTTGCAAATGACGCAACTGACAAGGGCTTAATCTCCAAAATATACAAACAGCTCATACAACTCTACAACAAAAAAAAACAAACAACCCAATCAAAAAATGTGCAGAGGACCTAAATACACATTTCTCCAAAGAAGACATACAGATGGCCAATAGGCACATGAAAAGATGCTCAACATTGCTAATTATTAGAGAAATGCAAATCAAAACTACAATGAGGTACCACCTCACACTGGTCAGAATGGCCATCATTAAAAAGTCTACAAATAACAAATGCTGGAGAGGTGTGGAGAACAGGGTACCCTCTTATGCTATTGGTGGGAATGTAAATCGGTAAAGCCATTATGGAAAACAATATGGAATTTCCTCAAAAAACTAAAAACAGAGTTGCCACATGATCCAGCAATCCCATTCCTGGGCATAAACCCAGACAAAACTATAATTCGAAAAGATACAGGCACCCCTATCTTCACAGCAGCACTATTTACAATAGCCAAGACATGGAAACAAGCTAAATGTCCACTGATAGATGAATGGATAAAGAAGATGTGGTGTATATAATGGAATATTAATGGAATATTACTCGGCCATCAAAAAAGAATGAAATAATGCCATTTGCAGCAACACAAATGGACCTAGAGATTATCATACTAAGCAAAGTAACTCAGAAAGAGAAAGACAAATACCATATGATATCACTTACATGTGGAATCTAAAATATGACATGAATCAACATTATCTATGAAACAAAAACAGACTCACAGATATAGAAAATAAACTTGTGGTTGCCAAAGGGGAGGAGGTGTAGGGGAAGGAAGGATTGGGAGTTTGGGATTAGTAGAGGCAAACTTTTATATACAGGATGGATAAACAAGGCCCTACTGTATAGTATAGGGAACTATATTCAATATCCTGTGACAAAATACAATGGAAAAGAATATGAAAAGATTTTATATATATATATATATATATATATATATATATATATATAAATGTTTACCTGAGTCACTCTGCTGTACAGCAGAAATTAACACACCACTGTAAATCAACTATACTTCAGTAAAATTAAAAAAAAAAAGCAGACCCAATGTAATTCAAATACATGTGCAGAATTCAAGTACACACGTGATTTTATTAAAGAATAACATGGATTAAAAACAGGTGAGGGACTTTCCTGGTGGCGCAGTGGTTAAGAATCCACCTGCCAATGCAGGGGACACGGGTTCAAGCCCTGGTCCGGGAAGATCCCACATGCCACACAGCAACTAAGCCTGTGCACCACAACTACTGAGCCTGCACTCTAGAGCCCGCGAGCCATGACTACTGAGCCCACGTGCCACAGCTACTGAAGCCCACGCACCTAGAGCCTGTGCTCCACAGCAAGAGAAGCCACCGCAATGAGAAGCTCGCGCACCGCAGTGAAGAGTAGCCCCTGCTCACCCCAACTAGAGAAAGCCCGCGTGCAGCAACAAAGACCCAACGTAACCAAAAATAGATTAAAAAAGAAACAAAAACAGGTGAGATCTAAAGTGCACATAAACAATGTAATTAATAAATTTAAGACAAAACGTATTAATACTAAGGAAATTTTTCTCTAATTATTATGTAAATCTTGAACGCTAGCATGTAATTATAAGAGTAGAAGGTGAAGACAACTAATTAGACTGAAGGAAGGTAAATAAATGAGTTATACATGTAACATGCTTTACAGAGTTTTCTTATTATTTGATTTGTTTGAGAAGAATGTGCTACTGTTAATATTCTATGCAAAAAATACAGCAAGAGCAAAACATATAAGAAGAAATGAAACAAAGATGGAAAAGTATTAAGCAGCTGGCAATCACCATTTATATTTTGTTCTAAAGACTTGAAGCTAGAGACATATGTTAAGGTGGGGGAAGTTATTCTCACATGTTTTATTACCAATAAGAGACAATAAATGACACTTGTGTTTTCACAGAGGACAAACTTCTAAATTTTAGCTAACCTTGACATAATAACCACTACCACCATCAATACTTCTAATTACTATGTGCTGGGCAGTGTTTTAAATACATTAAATATACTAACTTATTTGATTATCATAACAGCTAGACGAGATAGGCGTAATCATTATCTCTGTTTTATAGATGAGGAAACTGAGGTACAGAGAGGTTAAAGTAACTTGCTGAAAGGCACCTCGCTGCTAAGAGGTGGTGCCAGGATTTGAATCTGGGCTCCAGAGCTCATGTTTTCAGTCACTATACTATACATCTTTCAAAGAAAACAAAATAAAACAAACAAAAAGGTATGTGTATTTTTTAAAATTTGCATCAAGTCATTTTTCACATTTGCATATATTTATACTTCTGGAAACAGATTCAGTAAGTTGCCTTCTATCCAGTCTGTTCTTTTAGCTTTAGACATTAACAAGAATGTAAAACATCAGTTATTGATTGGTACAGTAACATTTTCACATTAGATATTCAAAACAGTAAACATCTATTGTTTAAAATACTTAAGATTGCACAGCAGTACCTTGCACTAGACATGAGACTGTCATTTTGAAATAAGCACTATACAAAAGCGTATTACAATAAAAATATATGCATACCTACAAAGCAATATTAATTATCTTTTAAAAAAGAAACCATCATTCAACAATTACACCAGACATTAAAATAGTGTGTAATCCAAAGAACTCTGAAGTTGTAATTACATACCTAATTTTCCCCTGTTCTGTCAAGTCTCCATCACTATGCAGTATTGTGGTGAGCAATCTTAAAGTAGAAGTTCCTGATTTACTGTGATTATTTTTCATTCCAAGTAGCCATCGAACCATCATTTTAATAGCCTGAATCTATTTAAAATACAAATTGACAAATAAAACATTGCTACCATTTAAAGAAATTCTATATCAGCCCTGAAAAAGAATGAAGAAATGTTTTTAACAGATATTTTTTAAGAAAAGGAAAGAAAAAAATTATTTTTTTCTGCATGTGTGAAGACAACTTTTTGAATGTTTTAAATTAAAGATGTCTCACCCCCAGGTAGTTGACAAATGAACGATTTATCTAAAAACTGGTTCTTTTTGCTTTTTAAAAAATGTTTCCCCAACAAACACTTTACCCTTTAGAACCCATAGTAAAATCGTGCTAACTTCCCTAGTCCAGAAAGATCCCGACTGAAAATTATATTCGATCTTTTGTGTCTAAGAGTTGATACCACCTTACATTTGTACTGCATTTGACAATTATGAAGTACTTAGTACTTTAAAACCTGTTATTGCCTCTAAGGCTTGCAACAGCCCTTTCAAAGGGGTGCATATTATCTCTTTTTCACATATTATCTTAATTTTTACAGATCTGAGACTCCAGAGCTAAATGGGTTTTGAACAGTGGCATGTGGCTATCAGTCTTAAGAT
Source organism: Stenella coeruleoalba (assembly GCF_951394435.1). Lineage (NCBI taxonomy): Eukaryota > Metazoa > Chordata > Mammalia > Artiodactyla > Delphinidae > Stenella > Stenella coeruleoalba. The sequence goes on along the minus strand of NC_137164.1, from coordinate 9,021,308 downwards.
CCTCTTCCTGGGCCACTTTGTAACCATGAACTTAAGCGCAGGTGGCCTGCCTTCTAGTGCAGTGCTGCCCAATTATACAAAACTGCTGCTTGAGACCAAAGCTGAGAAAACAGGTTTATACTGGAACTCAAAATTTTCAAGCATCATTCAATGATGCTAAAGGAAAGACTGCCCTACAGGTCTGGAGAAATAGTATCAGAATCTGAAGCTGCAATAATGTGACGAAGTAGTTCACAATATGAAACATAAACAAATACACACACAATGAAAGGATCTGCAAGAAATTATAATTAGAAAAACAATATTTAATATATTTGTTCCTGGCCTTTACACCTTGGGCAGTGGCTTGATATGAGGTCTACATTACGGAGTACAGACAGTTTTAGTAAAGCAATACTTTACAGCTGTGATGAGCAATCCTTTTACCCATAACTCCTAATTCAAGAAATTACAGGTTGAATTTTCTTTAATAAAAATAAAAAAGTATATCAAATCCCATGGAAAAGACGAACAGTCTTAAAACCTGGACGACCATCTTTGCTGAATAGGAGAATGTACCTAAGAAAACCAGCACTGCCTTTTCCCATTAAAAGGTGGATATCTAAGAAGCAGCAACATAGAGAAAGTTTTCAAACTTTGTTTTCCAAACTACATTATGTGCAGCTGCCCACAGGCCTCAAGTTTCTCATTATTGCCCTACACTCTCACAGCACAGAGGATAATGTCATACAATAAATATAAAAACCTGATTTTAATAGCTGTATCTTTATAACAGGAACAGACATTTTAACACCTATAATAATAATACAGTATATTAAATATATTAAAATCAACAGATCTATGCATATCACTCACTTTGACCATTGTCTCAGGTGAAACTTCTTCATCTGGAACCCAAAGCTTAGTTGTCTTTTTTCCTGGAAGCTAAACAAAAATTAAGGACTTTAAAACACAAATACACATTCTCATGTGTAATTAATATTTAGTGAATGAATGAAATTTTTATCTTCTGCAACAAGTCATTATACATGACTATGTTTTCTGTTACTTACTCAAAAAGGTTGAAAGGCCTGTCTTCACTAGCACCACAAATGAACCTTATACATCCATCACCAGCTGGTTCTTTGTAGGTGTGAGATAGGCCCAACTTTAACCACTTATATATATACTTCCTTACCCAATCCCCTTTAATCTACTGTTTCAATTATTTAAAGCAGTTGGCAAGGACTAAGATAAAAATCAATGGAGCCAAAAAGTGTACAGATGACCCTTGAACAAGACAAGTTTCAACTGCACAGGTCCACTTTATATGTAGATTTTTGAATGTACACCTGCTACAGTAATACACAATCCACAGCTGATTGAATCAGAAATGCCCCGTGGATAGGGAGGAACCACATACAGAGAGCTGACTACAGATTACATTAGGATTTTCCACGACACAAAGGGCTGGCACCTTTAACTTCCATGTTGCTCAAGGGTCAGCTATAGGTCATAAATGATGAAGGAAAAGGTATCTGCAAAACATCTTGAGCAAGGAACAATTATAAAGGTTTGCAGAAGTAACAGAAAACATACATTAGTGTCTTCCTATTTAAATCCCACCAAAATGGCAACACACACACACACGCACATGCACGTAAACACACACCAGTTAGCTGGGCCGAAAACAAAAGGGGCCCCCCAAAAAACCAAAGAAAAATTTCGAAAAGCAAAATATACAGTAAAAAAATATTAACAGAGCTAAGAGGGCTTACAACTCCAGAAAAGCACAGAAGGAAACACCCTCCAAAAAGCCTTTTTTTTTTTAGCACAATCATAGTATAACCCTGAGATGATAAGCTGAAGGTATTAAGAAATGTGAATTTAGAGTAGCAGCCAGGAAATTAAATAAGGTGACAAAAGAGCTGAACCCAATCTTGGAACACTGGAGGTCCCATTTTTACCTCGACCTGACATGAGTAATTTCCAGTTGGAAACAAATCAAAAAGCACCTCAGGTAACCCTTTGGCAACAGGATAGGTAGCTCAAACATCCAGAAGGCAAACTCCCCAAACAGAGCTATTTACAAACAGCTTAAGAATTAATTCTTCAGCTGAGAAATGCCTTCAAAGTGTGAAGTGAAAATAATGAAATAAGGATCTCATTAGAAACATACTGATGAAATTTCTGAACTAAGAATATCCAAAAAATCTCAAAGCTTGCATTGAGGAACCTACCAAAAAAGAAACAAGAACCATATCAACTTCAGATTTCTTTACACACCAAAAAACAACATTCTGAATTTTCTGTTAGCCAAGTGACTTGAAAAATAGAATTCTAATCTTCAAGAATGAGGAGGAAAATATTTTCAGAAATCAGAGAGAAAGCTTCCAAATTACAAGCCATTTTGAACAAATTATTCGAAGGTGCACTCCACTAAAATATTTAATTCACAAGAAAATTCAATCAGCATAAATTATTACAAATAGAAAACAAAAAAGTTATCATAAGTAAGACCAACAGACAGGTTCAAACAAAAAAGTTATCATAAGTAAGACCAATAGAGAGGTTCAAAAATAATAAATGAAACCACAACAGATGCAACACAACCAAAGACAGAAAAGAATCTAAAACTAATGGACAAATACACTAGTCAAGATCTAAAAGCATTTAAACAGGATATGGATTTATATGGGATACTAATATAAAAAGGATATTGATGTACTTCTCTTTAATCTTACATAAGATATAAAATTCATGAACATCTGTAAAACTAGCAGTTTAATATCAAAACAAAAATGATTTTTTAAAAAAAGAACGTCGAAAACTTCATCATCACAGCAGTAGACTTGAATATACCTCTTTCAAAAACTGACAGATGAAGCTGAGATGAAAAAAGGTAAGTACAGGAAATACATATAGAAATATAAGGAAATACACAGAGATAAAATATTTAAGGATTAAAAAAAATCAAAATTGGCCTTTCTCATAATTATGATGAAAACTAAAGAGAAAAGAGTTTAGCAAGACAAGATGATATGAGATTAAAAACTACAAAATAATTCCCCAAATCCACCACAAAACAAAATAATTTTAAAAACTGAAATACCTAACAAAGTTGTGTAAGAGGAATATTTAAATTTTCTTTACAGAGAAAATTATAAAACTTTAATGAAAGAAAATTGTAGATGAGCAAACAAAGCAATGGGAAAGAATAGAGGCCGTGTATGATATGAATGTTAGCACTGCAGATGACTGGAAGAAGGAGAGATCATTCCATAAATTCTGCTGGGAAAGTTGGTTACCCTAATGGAGAGTAGAAAGAAATGGAATCCTTAAGTCACAGCATACAAGAAAAAGCAAACAAATCAATTCCAGATGTATTAAAATTTTTATGTGTGAAAAGAAAACTTTAAAACTTTTAGAACATATGGGAGACTATTTTTATGACAATGGCATAGGAAATGATTTGTTAAACAAGATATAAAAGCATTAACTACAAAAGAATGATAAATGTAGTTAAATTAAAATTAATAATTTTTGTTCAAAGGACACAATGAAGGGAGTAAAAAGACACACCATAAATGAGATTTTATGCATTTTATGAACATACTTCAACATGTACCTGAAAAAATATTAGTGTGTGTAAAGATTACCTATGAGAAAAAGACAACCCAAGAAAAAAAAGCAAAAGACATGAAAAGGAATTTCAGAAAGGAGGCAACATGAATGATGACTAGACATATAAACTTTTTTAGTAACCAGGGAAATGCAAATTAAGACTATACTGAGACACTGTTTTATATCTAATTAAACGGGCAAAAATTAAGAAATCTGACAATAATGTGTGTTATACACTGCTGAGAGGAAAATAAGTTTTAACAACCATCTTCAAAAATATTTCAGCAATAAAGTGAAAAGTTAAATATGTGTACAAACTGATGTTCATCACTATATCACTCTTGTGAATGTAACCTGGAGAAATCTGTGCTCATATGCATCAGAAGGCCCCTATAAGAAATTCACAGGAGCACTGTTCAAAAGAGGAAAGAAATGGAAATACTCCAAATGTCCATTAGGAGAATAAGAGACATTTCACACAGTGATATAATACAGAGTAATGAATGAATGAACTACAGCTAGATTTGACAACAAGGGTTATTCTAAGAAACATATCCATAATGATAATATCAAGTCACCCAAGAATATATACGGTATAAAATAACTCTTATAAACTTCAAGAACAAGCAAAATTAAACAAGTACATGTTTAGAGATGAATATATGGTAAAATGGTGTTTTGTTTTAGTTAGGGAATAATAAACCAAAATTCAACAAAGTGGTTACCTGGGGCAGGAAAGAAACAGGAAGAAAAGTTTGGAGAATAATAAAACCAGGTGCTAAGAATTCATGGGTGTTCAATCTTTGCAGGCAAAGTTTCAAAAGAGGAGAATAATCAAGAGATTTGAGTCTGGCACTAAAACTGCTTTTCTTATATATATGATGCCTGATTTTGAAAGTGAAAAAGGTTAAAAGGTTGAGCAATGTTTTCATCACTGTCACAGAGGTAGAAGGAAAAAAAAGTGGAATTCTGAGTTCAATAAAGAGTAGAGTCCTTGTTAAACACCCTAGACTTGTGGGGGGATCCCAAATAAAAACATCCTAGACATAAAAGTGACCAGAAAAAGAATGAGCCTGTCAAAAACTGAAGGCTAGCTTCCAATCACTGCAGTCTTGACTGAATGAATGTGATCTGACAGTAGCTCAACTGCCTGTCAGAAGCAAAAATAAATCCTGTTTGGAAGAATTATAAAATCATCCAGAGCCTCAAATTATCTCTACAATTTTTTGTTCACAAAGTCTACAGCTCAATCAAAAATAACACGTGCAAGATAAGACTTGACCAAAAATCAAGCGAAAAACAGACAAGAGAAAAAGAGCCCCTGGAGATCCAGATATTGAGGCTAACACACATAAACTTTAACATAATTAAAGATGTTCAAGGATTAAATGATAAGAAAAAGAATTTCGTCAGGGAACTAAAAACTATATTTAAAAACTAAAGGAAATTACAGAATAAAAATATATTAAAACTGCAATTAAGAATTCATATTTATAGGTTTAACATAAGATTAGACAAATCTGGAGAGAATGAGTAAATTCAAAGATGGGTCAGAAGAAAAAAAAACTGAAGCATGAGCAGGCTGAAACAGGTATACCTCTGAGATACCGCAGGTATGGTTCCAAACAACCACAAGAAAGCAAATATTGCAATGAAATAAGTTACACAATTTTTTTGGTTTACCAATGCATAGAAAAGTTATGTTTACACTATAACATGGTCTATCAAATGTGCAAATAGCATCATGTCTAAAAAAACAATGAACATACCTTACAAAATACAAAACAATACAAAAATATAAAAAGAAAAAGCTATTACAATAGCAACTATTAATAGTAATGACTATTTGGGTCTTTTGCCCATTTAAAAAAATTGGGTTGTCTTTTTGTTGAGTTGTAATCGTTCTTTTATAGAGTCTAGATGAAAGTCTCTTATCAGATATATGATTTGCAAATATTTTCTCCCATTCTGTACGTTCATTTTTCACTTTTTTTTTCAAATTGATAATTCTTTTTTTAAAAAAGGAGACATAGGGCTTCCCTGGTGGCACAGTAGTTGAGAGCCCGCCTGCCAATGCAGGGGACACGGGTTCGTGCCCCGGTCTGGGAAGATCCCACATGCCGCGGAGCGGCTGGGCCCGTGAGCCATGGCCGCTGAGCCTGCGCATCCGGAGCCTGTGCTCCGCAACAGGAGAGGCCGCAACAGTGAGAGGCCCGCATACACCCCCCCCCAAAAAAAAGGAGACATAATTGGCATATAACATATTAGTTCCAGATGTACAATGATTCAATATTTCCATACACTATGAAATGATCACCATAATAAGTCTAGTTTTCACCCATCACCACACAGTTACGATTTCTTTTTCCTGTGATGAGAACTTTTCAAATACACTCTCTCAGCAGAAACTTTCAAATATACCATACAGTATTAATAACTATAGTCACCATGCTGTACATCACATTCCTTGACTTATTTATTTTCTAACTGTACCTTTAGAAGACTCCCTTTACCCATTTTGCACATCAGCCATCCCCTGCCCCTGACAACTACCAATCTGTTCTGTGTATCTATGAGTTTGGAGGGTTTTGTTATTGTTGTTGTTATTCAGTGTTTTTTAGATTTGATTCCGTGTGTAAGAAAGATCACACAGTATTTATGTTTCTCTATTTCACTTAGCATAATGCCCTCAAGGTCCATCAGTGTTGTCACAAATGGCAAGATTTTTTCTTCTTTTTTATGGCTGAATAATATTACATTGTATATATACACCACTTTTTCTTTATCCATTCACCCAACAGATGGACATTTAGGTTGCTTCTATGTCTTGGTTATTGTACATAATGATACAATGAACATGGGGGTGCAGGTATCTTTTTGAGTTAGTATTCACATTTCCTTCAGATAAATACTCAGAAGTGAAATTACTGGATCACATGGTACTTCTATTTATAACTTTTTTTTCCTATTTTTAATTTTTGGAAGATTCTCCATACTGTTTTTCATGGTGGCTACATCAATTTACATTCCCACCACCAACAATTTATATTCCCACATCCTCACCAACACTTGTTATTTGTCTTTTTTATATTAGCCAATCTAACAGGAGTGAGGTCCTATCTTATTGTGGTTTTGATTTGCATTTCCCTGATGATTACTGATGTTGCGCACCTTTTATATAATTGTTGATGATTTGTTTATCTTCTTCTTCTTGTTTATCTTCTTTGGAAAAATGTCTCTGCCTATTTTTTTTGTTTTTGTTTTTGTTTTTTTTTTGTGGTACGCGGGCCTCTCACTGCCGTGGCCTCTCCCACTGTGGAGCACAGGCTCCGGACGCGCAGGCCCAGCGGCCACGGCCCACGGGCCCAGCCGCTCCGTGGCACGTGGGATCTTCCCGGACTGGGGCACAAACCCGCGTCCCCTGCATCAGCAGGCGGACTCCCAACCACTGCGCCACCAGGGAAGCCCTCTCTGCCTATTTTTTAATCAAATTGTTTTTTTGCTATTGAGTTATATGTGTCATTTATATAATACGGATATTAACCCCTTATCAGATACATGATTTGCAAATATTTTCTCTCAGTAGGTTTCCTCTTCATTTTGTTGATGGTTTCACTTTCTTGATAATGCCCTTTGATGCACAAGAGTTTTACATTTTGATGAAGTGCAATTTATCTGTTTTTGGTTTTTATTTTTTTAGTGTTTGTGCTTTTGATTTCTCATGTAGGGATACACTGCCAAATCCAATATTAGGAAATTCTCCAGGATGTTACTGTTACTTTTGTTCTAAATCATATGTATATAATCGATTATGTTTCATACTTTCTTAATTATTATAACAAGGTGTGATATCTAGTAGCTTAAGTCCTCCAAATGTCTTTAATGATGACTTCTGCTGCTGCTGTTCCTCCTCCTACTACGACTACTTCATCATCATCATCTTCTTCCTCTTCTTCAAGATGATTTTGGCTATGCCTTTTGCATTTCTATTGAAATCTTACAATCAGCTTGTCGCTTCTCCCTATACCACTCTATGCCAACATATACACACATCTGGCTAGAATTCTGATATATATTGTATTGAACTGTAAATCTGCAGATAATTGTCATCATTATAGTATCACCATCCCATTCCGTGGTATTATAATACTGACCTTTTCATTTCATGAAGACAGTATATACCTTAGGTGGCCTTTAACTTCACTGAGGAATGTTTCTTAAACATCTGTGTAGAGGTATTGCTTACCTTTCTTAAGTATATTCCTAGGCATTTAACGGTTTTTGATGTTACCGTAAATGTAATTTTTAATATTTATTTTCTAACTGTTTATTATTGGCATAGAAATATAAAGTTACTTCTTTTTTATACTGACTTTGAATCCAGGGACCTTGTTAAAGACAATTTTTAATTCTATTAACTTTTGCATTCTTTTAGGTTTTCTCCGTTCATAGTAATAACAGCTTTTTTTTTTTTCCCTCATTCTTAATGGATTTTATTTCTCTTTCTTCCTCCTAGAATGGCCAGAACCTTCAAAACAACACAAGTGGTGATAGTGGATATTTTTATCCCATTCCCAATCTCAGGGGGAAAAGACAGAGTAACAGTAACTAATAGAAGACTTGAAGACTTCTAAATGTCATATATAGAACTGTACACAACCCAGTTCTGACAAACTTTCTGTCAACTTTGTATTTAATTAGCATATTCTGCTTACATGTTATGTAAATAGTGATTAGGATTAATTGCCACCTGAGGAACTTCCCTGGTGATCCAGTGGTTAAGAATACACCTGCCAATGCAGGGGACACGGGTTCAAGCCCTGGTCCAGGATGATCCCACATGCCGCAGAGCAACTAAGCCCATGTGCCACAACTACTAAGCCTGTGCTCTAGAGCCCGCAAGCCACAACTACTGAGTCCACGTGCCGGAACTACGGAAGCCCGCATGCCTAGAGCCTGTGCTCCGCAACAAGAGAAGCCACCACAATGAGAAGCCCGCGCACCGCAATGAAGAGTGCCCCTGCTCGCCACAACTAGAGAAAGCCCGCACACAGCAACAGACCCAAGGCAGCCAAAAATAAATAAATAATTTTTTTAAAAACTGGCCAAAAAATAAAATAAAATAAAAATTTGCCACCTGATGCTTTTTCAGTTTGTTCTATCAGTTCTGTGTTCATTTTCATCTTCTTCTTGCCTTATTTTTGGTAAAATATTTTTATTCCATTCTCCTCTTTACTGGCTTATTCGTTTTATATTTTCCTATTCTTTTAGTAGTTGTCCTAGAGAGTAGTGGCCTTAACTTATTGAAGGCCAATTTCAATAATTCTGTCTTAAACTTTCAGAACAGTAGTAGGTTCAGTATTCTAAGAAAACTTAAAATACATCAACTCCCTTTATACTCTGATGCTTACTGTGCTCTTGTTCACACAGGACCATTACTGTTCTAATTTTATGCAGTTAATATTTATTTAGACTTACCAACATATTTTCCTCTTTCTCTTGTTTTTCACTCTGTTTTGCCTCTGTGATAATTTGCTTTCTACCCAAAGAATTAAAGTAGAAATTCTTTTAGCTGGGATAACTGCTAATGAACTCTTCCAGTTTTTGTTTGTCTGAAAATGTCTTTATTTTGCCTTCCCTTTTTTTTTTTTTTTTTTTTTGCGGTACGCGGGCCTCTCACTGTTGTGGCCTCTCCTGTTGCGGGGCACAGGCTCTGGACGCGCAGGCTCAGTGGCCATGGCTCACAGGCCCAGCCGCTCTGCAGCATGTGGGATCCTCCCCGATCAGGGCACGAACCCGTGTCCCCTGCATCAGCAGGCGGACTCTCAACCACTGCACCACCAGGGAAGCCCTTGCCTTCCCTTTTTAAAGGATATTTTCTCCAGGTTTAGAATTCTAGATTAATACATTTCTTCCACTCGATAATTTCAAGATATTATTCCATTATCTTCCATTTTCTTATCTTTTCTTTTGAAGTCAAGTGACAGTCTTATCCCTTTGAAGGTTTTCTGTCTTTTTGCTGTAAATGCTTTTAATCTTTTCTATTTTGATTGGTTCCAGTTTTACTATGATGTATCTGGGTGTGCTTTGTGTTATATTTATCCTATTTGGGGCTTCTACCTGGTCTTGAATGTACAGCTTTGACGTCTTTCATAAATTTTGAAAAATTTTCTGGCATTATCACTTCAAATACTATTTCTGTTTCATATTCTCTTTCCTCTCTTGCTGTAGTTCTAATTACACTCTAAATATACAGTATTTTTTTTTTACTGTGACCCAGCTGTCTGACATACTTTTTGTATACAGACAAAAATTGTTTCATTATGCTTCACAGATACTGCATTTTTTACAAATTGAAGGTTTGTGTCAAGCAAGTCCATCAGTGCTATTTTTCCAACAGCATTTGCTCACTTCATGTCTCTGTGCCACATTTTCATAATTCTTGAAATATTCCAAATGATTTCATTATTATTACATTTGTTATGGTGATAAGTGATCAGCGATCTTTTTTTTTTTTTTGCGGTACGCGGGCCTCTCACTGTTGTGGCCTCTCCCGTTGCGGAGCACAGGCTCCGGACGCGCAGGCTCAGCGGCCATGGCTCACGGGCCCAGCCGCTCCGCTGCATGTGGGATCCTCCCGGACCGGGGCACGAACCCGTGTCCCCTGCATCGGCAGGCGGACTCTCAACCAATGTGCCACCAGGGAAGCCCGATCAGCGATCTTTAATGATACTATTTTAACTGTTCTGAGGTGCCATGAACCACTCCCACATATCATAGTGAACTTAATTAGTAAATGTGTGTGTTCTGACTGCTCTACAGACTGGCCATTCCCCCATCTCCCTCCCTCTCCCTCAGGCCGCCCTATTCCCTGAGACACAACAATGCTGAAATTAGGCCAATTAATAACCCTACAATGGCCTCTATAAAGTGTTCAAGTGAAAGAAAGCATTGCACATCTCTCACTTTAAATCAAAAGCTAGAAATGATCAAGCTTAGTGCCGAAGGCATGTCAAAAGCTGCAATCAGCTGAAAGTTACACCACTTGTGCCAGGTAGCCAAGTTGTGAATGCAAAGGGAAAGTTCCTGAAGGAAATTAAAAGTGCTACTCCAGTGAACACGTAATGATAAGAAAGCAAAACACCCTTATTGCTGATATGGAGAAAGTTTTAGTGGACTGGAGAGGAAATCAAACCAGCCCAACATTCCCTTAAGGCAAAGCCTAATCCAGAGCAAGGCCCTAACTCTCTTCAATTCTGTGAAGACCTGGCGAGGTGAGGAGGCTGCAGAGGAAAAATCTGAGGCTAGCAGAGGTTGGTTCGTAATATTTAAGGAAAGAAGCCATCTCTATGACATAGAAGTACAAGGTGAAGCAGCAAGTACTGATGCAGAAGCTGCAGCAAGTTATCCAGAACATCTAGCTAAGATCATTAACTAAGGTAGCTATGCTAAACAACAGATTTTCAACGCAGAAAACAATCTTCTATTGGAAGAAGATGCCGTCTAGAGCTTTCATAGCCAGAGAGAAGTGAATGCTTGGCTTCAAAGCTTCAAAAGGACAGGCCTACTCTCTTGTTAGGGGGCTAATGCAGCTGGTGACTTCAAACTGAAGCCAATGCTCATTTACCATTCTGAAAATCCTAGTTTTAAGGTTTTCTTTTCACACATATGTGTATATATCTAAAAACACAAAGACGTGCATAAAACTCCACGTAACTGTAAGGGGTCAATTCTCTAAGACCCAACATGTCATGCCCTACCCCAAATACTCACATACTGGAGACAGAGAAAATCACTATTTCTTTCCCAATGTTTTCTCCCAAGGCTCTTTTAATTCTCTCTTGTATGCATGAAATGCAACAACTACTATCATAACAACCATATTATAAACTAACCTGTCAGTCTTCACATTTTTTAAAAAAGATGTCATTATAAAAATTAAACCCCTATAAAGTTAAAATAGACAGAATCAGGTAATGTTTTGTATTTATGAAGGAAAGTATTCCAGGTCATAGTCCTATGCTCAACTAAAGAGATGTTTCAATGTTGTTTCACTTACAATGGAGATACAGCATGTTAAAAAGATAGGAAAACCTAAAATAAGTCAGCCAAATTGAAGTGTTATTTACATCATTTCACTTCTCTCTTTGATGCATAAAATTTTAGAAGATAGCATTATGAAGAACACACCACTAAAAAATAAAAATTACCCGATCATTCATGAGAAGATCTTTCACAATGAAAGTAGCTACCAAAGACTTCAAAGGAGCAGCAAACTGATCCGGTGCAAGGAGAGCAATATGACCAATAGTAACCAGCGGTGTTATGAGATGTTCCAGGTTGCTTGGATCCAGGCTCTTATGCAGAGGCTGAAAATGAGGAAAGGAAAATGATCAACTCCATAAACATGCAAATAAGCTGTTCACATATTTCACCTTCAAATATTAAAAACTACAAAAGTTCCAATACATGGTTTAAGTAGTAGCTCAAGCTTACATTTAAACTTTTATAGGTTATTTATGTAGAAGGCATCATATTTAAATATTTTCAGTTTTGCCCAAGTTATATTTTAGAGGTTACGTAAAGAACATTTCAGCATGAAGAATCATATTATGTATCATATATTTTATGACCACATATATAAGTATGTTAGAGACTGCTAAGGCTCACCAATATCCACTTCCATTCAAGGACGCCTATATGTGCAGTTAGGTGAGGATGTGAATAAGTTCTGGTTACCAGAATGGGAATGAAAGTGAGGTATGCCATGCCTGTACTGAGGCAGATATGAGCAATGTTTCTTCTCCACATTCTCTCTCTTTACTCACTGGCTGTCTTAATACCAAGGATCCAGTGGGACTCAAAGAGAAGCCACTAGTCAAAAAGGGTCTGTGTGCCTAAGCCACTGATTAGAATACAATCAAAGCACCCAATTAGACTTTTTTCAGGACCAAGAAATAAGTTTTATTATGTACAGTCACATGGATTTTTGTGGATTTTTATAGCATCAAATATTAAGTACCATAACTAATAAAATTATCTTTATTATTCTAATAGGAAACCCAGCCATTAATATTCATTTTGCCATGACAAAAGAATGAGGCTCCTTATATACTCACATAAATTGATACCTAAAATATATTGTTAAATTTTTTAAATAGGAAAATCAGAAGAGTGACTACAGTATACTATCATTGGCATAAGGAGAGGGGGAAGGGACAAAATATGTGTGTATTTTGTGTATTTACATTACTTGCATATGAATAAAATCTCTCCAGAAAAGTACATTAGAAACTGGTAACATTGGCTGCCTCTAAGAAACTGGGTGGCTGGAGATATGGGGGAGAAGCAAAAGAGAAAACTCTTTACTCTTTAGTATTTATTACTGGATATTTGTTTTGTATCTCTTGATTTTGAAGCAAGTGAATATATTATCTATTAAAAATTTTAATGACACATTTTAATTAAGAATTGATGCTCTATCCTCCTACACTGAACACCAAGAATTCTAGGCTTGAAAAACAACACAAAACTGTTCTTCCCAACACAATGGGGCAATATGAGAGGCTTAGTTTAGTCAAAAGTATACTTAAATGAGTTTACTTCTTGCTATTCTTGATGACCTCCCTCAGTACCTCCACTGCACATCTAAGTGATAACTTGTTGTTTACATTATAAACAAATACCTGATAGTGTACTTTTTTCAATTCATTTATTATAATGTGTGACAATTTTCCACAGTAAGATAATAAAATCATTTCTGAAAAAGCAAAATAAATGGCCAGTCCCTCGATTAACAGTAACCTCATAAAGGCCATATGTCTCTATGAGACCTTTTCTCAGAAAGCCAGCCAATCCTGTATGTCATAGTAGAAGGATGACCAGTTAGGTTCTCATAAAGATAAGTAAAAGATATCAAAAATGAAAATAAAAGTACCCTAAAAATTCAAGTTATTATCAGCATTATCCTCCTCCTCATCATCATTGGAAGGAACAAAAAGGAGATTATTCAAGAAAAACAAAAGCTTTCTAGAAATCAACATGAGTTCATTGAAGTCATCCTCTTATTTAAAAAAAAGACTATAGAAAGTATTTCCACCCCCAAATTTAAAATATATTACTATTTGCTATCTATAGCAAAGATGCTGTTTAATAAAGAAAACTTTTTTTCCTCCTTTAGGTCTTTAACATAATATATGAAAATATGACAAAATTAGCATAAATATTTCTAAAACAGAGATAACAAGTCTAAGTATTTATGGTGGGTTAGTTTCAGCATAATTTCCAAATTGTTTTGACTTCATTCAAAGCTCCTAAACTAAAATTATAAGTTAGGATTTTATAGATTTTCTGCTTAGCTTCTATTTGCAGGAAGAATGCTAAAGACAGCCTCTGATTATAATAGCTTGTAATGAAATTGCAATGCTTAGAAAGGGTAATAGTAATTCCAAGTACAGAAAAAATAATATAAAATACATATTGAAAAGATGGTCAGTAGACATTTGGTCCTATCCAATACATCCATAAGACACTTGGTCTACACACAAAGGTCCTCGATATTTGTTCATATCTGGTCCTGTCCAAAACCATTTGGCATGGACCAAATACGCCCACAGACATTCTGGAGAGCACCAAAATATCAAGAACCTTTTGGTGTGGACCAAATGCTCTGCAAGGGAAAAGGCACATTTTAATCTGACATAAAATTATGTCAGTCACTGAAGTACAAACTTATACTTATTTACCTTACATTACAAATTAGTATGGATTTATAGAACCCCACATTTCAGTAGTATCTCATATATAGAAATCTAACTTTCAAATCCGTAAACTGATAATCATCTACTACCTACTATCAGTAAGTAGGATTTTATATGTAATTACTTACTAATGAAAAACAGTTTCCTAATACTAAATGTATAAAGTAATGTCAAAAAAATATTATACAACTGTTTGATTTCTGAATCTGAGTTAGCATTAAACATCTGAATAATCAGATATTTTCTGATTTTAATCGCCCATCAATATTGATTATACTAATTCAAATTCTGAAAATAAACTATAAAATGATACATCTCCAAATGTGAACATCCTATAAAATCATTCATATTTGTTTTTTAACTATAACATGAAACAAACAAAAAACTTTTCTCTTTACCTCAAATATCTGTGCAAACTGTGTCTCTTTACTAGAAAATATTGCATGGATACAATGAATAGCATATTTGGCTTGACGGGGGGGTCCTTTCTTAGATTTGTGATGTAAAACAGGAAGCAAAGCTCTAAAAAAAACAAAAAAAATTAAAGAAAAACAATTAACCAGAAAAAACAACATGACTTCCACTAGATAGCTTGTATTTTTTAAGTAATGTTTTGTAAGAACAAAAAAAGTCATAACATCTACTCAGACATTTTCAATCTATAATTTCGCTTTATAAATATCTATATTAAAAATATAATCCAAATAAAGTATTTTTTCCTTTTTACTTGATAATTATAAAAACAAACAAGGATGGTGACCCATTTCTTCTTTTTAATGTCATTCCTTTAGCCTTTTCTATTTCATTCTCACTGGTACCACTTCAGCTAAGCTTCTGCCACCTTACACCTTCTTTCTCCAGGCTCTTCCTCTTCCAATTCACTTTTTACTTTGTGCCAAAACAACCTACATGAACAGAAATTTGATCATTTAACCAATACAAATTGAGCACTTACTATAGTGCCAGGCACTATTAAAAGTCCCAAATCCTTGCCTTCATGCTACCAGCATATTAGGGATAAGACACATGATTATACATAAAGTAGCAAAACATATGTTATGTCAAATTGTGGTAACTCCTGTAAAGGGAAAATAAGAAGCAGAAGAAGAAAAAGAAGACAGGAATAGGGAATGGGGCTAAGTGTGTGACAGTGTTACAATTTTAAATAGGGTGCTTATAGATGTGCTTATAAAGTAACATTGGAGCAGAGTTCTGAAAGAGGTAGGGAATGGGTCATATAGCTACCTGGAAGAACATTTATGTATCATATCATTCCACTATATAAAAACTTAAAATCCTGAATAAAGCAGAATCTCTTAGCTCAACTATTATGAATACATCTCACAGTGAAAGCAACTTCTGAATCCTCCCCCTTCCCCAATAACAACCCAGTGCTCCAGTAGAAAAAAAAAATTAGAGATAAAATAATTCATTATAATAATATCAGAGTCTCAGAAAAGATACCAACAGCAAAATATAATAAAAATAAATAAATGACAAACTGAAGGGAAACTTTGCATTTCATGTTACAGAGAAAGGGTTAATATCCCTAAAATGTAAACACCTACAAATAGAGAATGAAAAGACCAACAATATCACAGAAAAATGGGTTGGATTTAACAGAGTAGAAAGCTCTTCAAAAGAAGATAAACAAATTACCCAGTTATGTGTGAACAGATGTTTACCTTCACTCCTTTAAAAACATATATAAATACAAATTAAAACTATACTCAGAGGACTTCTGCTTCAGATTAGGACAGTGTATCTGAGACTGGGTTTACTCTTTTACCTTAAACAAGTAGAAAACAAGATAATATGTTAATGGTTTCAGACACTGGACAATAGGAAGCGCAGTGCGAAAATCCGTAAAAGATGGGAAACAAACTAGAAGAGCCCTACATCTGCCCCCAATTACTGCAAGGAGGTAGTTTCCAGACTGCAGTACAAGGAGAAGTAGAGACCCAAATAGAGCCTGGTGGTTGCATGCAGTTGAGGGAGACAGGAATGAGAATTCAGGGAGGCCAAGGGAGCTATACTTTCTACAGCAAAGCACCACAGAGGAGGGAGCTACAAAGAGAGAAAGAGAGCTTGAGTTCTGTAGACCTGAAGAGGGGTATCCCTGAGTCTTTGGCTGAATAATGATCAGCGTCACGCAAGAGCAAAAACTACCTAAGACCAGGAAAAGAATGTTAGAAAGAAGTAGGCCAAAAAACTCCCTACCACACACAGGGCTGGTAGCAATTCATGTTTCCACCAGCCACAGCAGAAAGACCTTCAAATATATAATCAGGACAAAATTAATCAATAGACGCAGTCCCCGAAATGGCACAGGTGACAGAATTAGCAAAGACATAAAAACAGTTGTTATAAATATGCTCCATATGCTCATGAAGGTAAGAAGAAAACATGAACGTGATGAGGACAGAAGTGAAATATATATATATTAAAAAGACCCAAATGGAACTACTAATTCTGAAAAATATAATACCTCAAATTAAAAATATATACATAGAATAAAAGCAGATTATATATATTATAGAAGAAATGATCAGTGAACTTGAAGAAATAGCAATAGAAACTATGCAAAATAAAACAAAGGGGGGGGGACAGGAAAAAAAATAAGAATGGCACATCAGTGACCTCTAAGACAATATTAAGTAGTCAAAAATACATGCAATTGGAGTCCCAGAAACCAAGGGGGTGAGAAGGGGAGAACATTGGGGAAAAAAAAAAAAAAAGAGAAAGAATTACCAAAACAACTCCAAATATGATGAAAATAAACCCACAGTCCCAAGAATCTCAATAAACCTCAAGCAGAAGAAACATTAAGTACACCATTCCAAGGCACATCAGTATCAATTTGGTGAAAACAGCGATAAAAAAAAAAAAAATCTCAAAACCAGTCAGAGAAGACATATTATGTACAGAGGAACAAAGAATGAAAGATCACTTTTCATCAGAAACTATGCAGTCCAGAAAATAAGAGAGTGACATCTTTCAGGTACTGAAAACCAAAAGAACTCTCAACCTAGAATTCTTATTCCAAGCAAAAATACTTTAAGAATGAAGATAAAATAAAGACTTTTTCAGACAAAGAAAAGCTAAGATAATTAATTATAAGCAGAATTATACTCTAAGAAACATTAAAGTTATTCAGGAACAAAAATGATACCAGCTGAAACTATGGATAGATATCCAAAACATGAAGAATGGTAAAAAAGGTAAATATATGTGTACAAATCAAAGAAATATGCTATTGTTAATCTGAGATATATCAAAGTGTTTAGGGCAAAAATATCAGTAACATATTGTAGCATTTATAACATACATAGAAACAAAATGTATGACAACAAAAGCACAAAAGCCTGGAGGGGGAAGGCATGGAAGTATACTGCTGCAAGATTTTTACAATATACATTAAGGGGTATAATTTTATTTGAACACAGATAAGCCAATAAAATAAAATCATTAAAAATAGTCAACCTCAAAGAGGGCAGAAATAGAAAGAAATGGGAACATATATTAAGATGGCAGCTTTAAACCCAACTGTATCAACAGTTACATTAAATGGTAAATGGTATAAACATTCCAATTGAAAGAGTGTGTCAAATTGGATTAAAACAACCAAAATCAAAACAAACCAACAAAAACAAAACAAAGACCCAACTCAAACTATAGGATATTTACAAGGTATTTATTTTAAATATTAAGCCCCAGGAACATTTACAGGGAAGGAAGGAAGGGGGGGAGGGAACGAGGGAGGAACGGAAGAATGAAAGAATGAGAGAACTGGGACTTCCCTGGTGCCACAGTGGTTAAGAATCCGCCTGCCAATGCAGGGGACACGGGTTCAAGCCCTGGTCCAGGAAGATCCCACGTGCTGCAGAGCAACTAAGCCCGTGTGTCACAAATACTGAGCCTGCGCTCCAGAGCCCGCAAGCCACAACTACTGAGCCCGCACGCCACAACTACTGAAGCCTGCGTGCCTAGAGCCCGTGCTCCACAACAAGAGAAGCCACCGCAGTGAGAAGCCCACGCACTGCAACAGAGTAGCCCCCGCTCGCCACAACTAGAGAAAGCCTGCGCGCAGCAACGAAGACCCAACACAGCCAAAAATAAATAAATAAATAAAATTTTAATGTTAATAAAAAAAAAAAAGAATGACAGAATAAAAGACTGAAAGAAAGAGATATGCCTTGCAAACACGAATACAAATGAAAGTAGATGCTGCTCTCAAAGACTGCAGAACAAGGAAGCTAACCAGGGACAAGGAGAAACATTTCATTAACAACATAGTCTGTAGACAAGGCTATGGGGAACCAAGTACATTCATACACTGCTGGAGAGAATGCGAAATGGTATAACTACTACAGAGGGAACTGTAACAATATCTAGTAAAATTATGTATGCATTTATTCTATGATATATCCACAAAATAAATATTTCAATGTGGAATAACTGCTAGTATATGTAAAGAGAAAAAAAGCAAGGTGGAGAAAGGCATGTATAGTGTACTTTTTATCATTCTTCTATCAAAGAGGTCATGTGAACACACATACATATACACATACGCACTGAAACATATCTAGACCGACATGCATGAAAAGACTTCTTTTAAGTTTATCTATAGGTAAGAAGGAATAGAGTAGAGTGTTGACGAGTACAAGCTAGACTTCTTAGACTATATCTTGCTTTTTCAGCTTGTCTTTAAAACCTGTGAATATTTCATATAATTAAGAAATAAAAATTTTTTAAAGTAACCTCAAAAAATAAAAAGAAACAAATGAACGAAAGTGTGCATCCATTTGGTGGCATAACCACACAAAGAATCATTCCAAGTAACTTTAAAACACAAGAATTTGACTGTAAATCCCTAGTGTGATGCACCCTAAATACATAAGAGAACTACATAAGGCAAACAAACAGCTGTTTTTAGGAATCACACTGGTGGTGCTACTACTATTCTGAGACTGTTCTGTATTTATTATGGGATAATTCAAATGAGTTATTATGTAATATCATAGTTTTATCATCCTGTATTAGCTCGGCATAGGGGAAAAGATAAAAATGTAAAATTGAAGAGGCTCAATAAAAACGCAATTTGAACTGGAATAATCAATGTAAACATACAATGCATTTTATCTTCCAAAAAACCTTTTTTTTTTTTTTTAAGCTGTATGCACAGAATTGTCCTAGAAAAGTGACCCACACATTAGCAATTAGTACACACAAGACTGACATTCTGATTTCTTAATACTATTCCCATTAAAAGGAACCAGGGCTCCTCAGAGAAATGGCTGAATCCAGGTCTGGGGCAGGACATGTACAAGATGGGTCTGGAACATTTTGTCATACCAGGTTGCAAAGACTGCAAAGATTAGTGGAGTTATTCAAAAGGATTCAGAAGTCAATCTGAATAGCCTATAGATGGGACAATGTGAGCATCGAGTGATCACTGTAATTGACTGAAACACAAATATGAGTAAATCCATCAGTTTATAATGATATTTTTAAAAGACGACAACAGAGGATACTAGTAAACGCCTCACTCTTTATTTTGAACTCTGTTCAATACATAAAAGAATCACCCACTACTTACAGATATGGAAAACAAACTTATGGTTACCAAAGGGGAAGTGTGGCGGGGAGGGATAAATGAGGCGCTTAGGATGAACATATACACACTACTACATATGTATAAGACAGATAACCAACAAGGACCTACTGTAGAGCACAGGGAATTCTACTCAATATTCTGTGATAACCTATATGAGAAAAGACTCTAAAAAAAAAGAATATATGTATAACTGAATCACTTTGCTGTACATCTGAAACTAACACAACATTGTAAAGCAACTATACTCCAATAAAAAAAAGATTATTCATGATGTTTAAAATAAACTGATAAATTAAATGAAAAAAAGCATTTTAATTTTTCTTTATGTGCTTTAAAGTAATGTTTATGTTTCTGCAAGTTAATTGACTTAGAGCAAAACGAATAATATTAGGTACAGAAAAAAAGCCTGAATAAATAACTTCTGACGCTAAAAAAAAAGGAAAAAAAAAAAGTATCAAGCACTTATCCTGCCAAAGAATAGATGAGAAGTTCCTCTTTATAAAAGTATTCAGCTAACAAGTGATAAAGGAATGACACAGTATCATTACTGATTACTAAATATGACCAGCTGCTAACATCATAAAAGAGAAACAGCCAGGTATTACATTCCTCCTGACAGAAGAGCATACCACCACCTACAAAGTGGTCCTGTGACGACAAAATAGCTGAAGTAGAATCCAATCAGGCCTCTGGATTCAACTATCACTTTACAGAAAACACAGGAAAACGTTAAAGCATGCCAAAGGCACACAATTAGCAAAAATCAAAAGTCAGTTTATGTGAAACTATTCAAGATAAACAACCTGGTTTCTTCATCAAACACAAAGAGACGAGCTAACTGGAGGGGGAACCTACAGGAGAAAAGGGACTTCAGAGACCTATCAAGCAGTAACAATGTAGAAACCTCACTTGGATCCCGATTCAAAAAAAAACCAAACTGTTAAAAAAAAATTACTATGTTTTAATTGGATATTATTATTAGGAAATTATTATTAATTGTGTTTACGATAAAAGCATTGTGATCATTTTTTTAGAGTTCTTATCTTTTGGAGATCCTGAGATGTATAGATGAAAATATAGAGTCTGGGATTTGTTTTCAGATATAAGGGGAATGTGGGGAGTGGGCAGAATTATAAATTAAACGAAGTGGCTTTTAGTTATTTATATATAAACGGGTTGGTGGATACATGGGAGTTCACTATTATATTCTACCTCTTCTTTATATGTTAGAAAACTTCAATAATAAACTATGTAAAAAAAACAATTCGAGCCTCACCAAAATGCCCTCTTTTTAGTCTGTGATTTGTGGCTTCCTTGTGAAATGAAAAATTATTATTTTCTGGTTACTTCAGTAACTGAAGTCCCCAGAGAAGACCTATCGTCTCATAAGTCACACACAAGTAAGAAGCAACTATGGTGGGACTTTCAAAGATAGCATAAGAAATTTTAAGTTCATCCAATGTTCTGCATTCTCATTTCAACAGAAAACAGAAATAAACCAAAACAATAAGGAAGGGGAAAAAAACAATTTCAAGAATTCTAAAGCCCTAGGCAGACTGAGAAGTTAATGAACGTAAATGAAGCGACTACCTTCTGACTGCTTTTTATATTAGTAAGTTTCTATTAAAGGAAATCCTTTATTCCCTCATTAAATTGATTTTTCCCCTTCAAATTCAAGGGGGAAACCCCCCTGCCGCCCCACTTGCGAACAAAACTGAAAAACACATTAAAAACACTAAAGAAAAAAACTCCAAATCCTACTACCCTGAAATAATTAGTGTTAACATTATTTTAGAACTACTTCTAAAATTTCTCTGTACATACATACACATATTAAATAAATGAGAATACAAAACATATATTTGGAAACTTTTTTTTTTAAAAGGTCACACAGGTCTTCAGTGTCTGGCTATACCACAATTAATCTAACCAGTCTCCTACCACTGAACATTTAGATGGTTTTTTTTTTTTTTTTTTTTAAATCTTGACAACAAACAATGAACATCCCTGTGCTAGCTCTTTATCTAGTGTCTCTGAGCTTTATATCCTATAATCTGCTCTGAGATCCTGGAGCTGTAAATCTGCAAATTACATTTCCCAGACTCCCACAAGAGCTGGTAGGTTCTCCCAACAAGAGACACCACAGCTTCTTTAAGGCCTTCTCTGCAGTAGCTGTGCTGCCCTGCAGCAAGAGCCAGGCCACCCCTACTCTGACAGTTAGTTGGCACAATGTGGACAGGCTCTTCCACCCATTGGGCAGTCCTTAACACCGCTTATTCCCAGTTGTTCCACCAGCCCTAAGGGTGGTAACTGCTTCCGGCAAATCATAATCTCTGAGCTGCCAAAGCAACTTTTTGCTCTTTCAAGCTTCAAACATCTGTATTAATTAATTTATTTACGTTTAAAATACCTGGAATGGTTTCTGCTTCTGACTGGACCCTGAACCATATAACCACTATGTAGACGTATTTTCTAATTATCTCTGGGATAAATACCTCAAAGTGAAACTACAGTATTAAACACCACACACATTTTAAGTTGGTAAGTATTACCACATTACCAACGCAGAAAAGCTGCATCCATTTATATTCCAACTGAGAGCAGCACTGGCATGCTAGCTAAAACTGGTTATACAGCACGTGGGTATTGTATTTTCCTCCAGCACTCTTAGCAGGCATAAATGTCCTTTCCTAATGTGATGAAGGACTTCCCGTTTGTAAATTTCTTATTTATTCCCTATGTTAGTATTCTACTGTGAGATATGTCTGTTATTCCTTTGTTAAGAATCTTAATACATTACAAATATTAACCTTTTCTAAAGTCATATATATTGAAAATAGCTTCCCAGCATACCAGTTCTGTTTCCAATTTATTTCATGATTTTTGCTTTTGTCTAAATAGTATTCTCCCTCACTAAAATATAAGGGCAGAGACTTAACCTGTCCTTTTCATTTTAACATCCTCAAGTACCTTATACACAATGAAGGCTCTACAAATATTTTTTCAATAAATGAATTTTTAAAAATCCAACCCATCAATATTTCAATTGTGACTTGGCATCAGTGTCCCTTTCACCACAAAGTAAGACGTTACAAAAAATGTACTGGTTACTAATACGTTTATTAATTAATTTTATATATATTTGAAATCTTAGATATATGAATAATCTTTGACTCATCTGGAATACATGTAAAAGCAAGTAAGCAGTCTACATTAATGTTTCTTTTTAAAACAGCTTGCCAATTATTTACTCAATAATCTAAGTTTTCCTAATTTCTTTGTTAAATATTATACCCCTCACTATTACAGGGTTGTACAGGGTTGCAAATTTCTTATACACTTTACTTCTAAATCTTCTGATTTCTACTCGTATAATATTTTCTAAATTATTGTTAATGGTATATAAAGAAAGCTTTGGATTTTTACATACTTATTTTGCCCATCTTATTTTTTAGTATTTTACTAGTTCTGCAGTTCATTCTCTTGAATTTTTCTTAGAATATGATAACTTTGCTTCCTCCTTTCCAACGCCTCCACCTCTTATTTTCTTATGTAATTATATTGGTTAATGCTTCCAAAACAATGTTAAATCATAGCAGAGCTAGTGTATTTTCTCATCTTGCTCCTGATTTTACTGGGAATGCTTCTAGTGTTTTACCATATGATGGTATATACTGGTTTGAGAAGTATGAAGGCATTAAATCGTATTTTATTGGGTTTAATTATAAATAGCTGATTTTTTTTTTTATCAGAAGCCCTTTCAGCAGCTGTCAAAATGATCTATTGTGTGCCCTTTCCCTTTTACTCATTTATACAATGAATTATAACATGAATATTAGGCTTTTTAGTAGTAACCCTTTTTGTATTCCTGGAATTAATCACATTTGGCCATAGTATATTCTTGTTTTACTGTAGTAAACTCTCTTTTTGATAATATTTTATGTACAATTTTTGCATCAACATTAGTAAGATTTGTCTTAGTTTTCTTTTGGAGGGATATCTTTTATCAGGTTTTAGCATTCCTGTAGTTACCTTGGCTTTATAAGAAGTAATCTAAATGCTTTCTTTTTCCCCCATGCTCTAAACAACTTAAATAAATTAGAATTCCTATGTGGTTTTTATATATATAGATAGATAGATAGATAGATAGATATAGATATAGATTTGAAATACCTCCTTTAACACACACCTTTTATTTGCCCTTATTATTATTATTAGAGGGTAATTTTCTCTAATTCTTTTATAGTTATAGTCTATTAGGTTTTCTTCTTCCCTCTACTTGACCCAATTTTATTTATTTACATCACCCTTAAAAAAAAATTCAGGTTTTCAAATATCTAAGACATAGATATAGCCACATCTAAAACTTAAATAATGAAAGTAAAATGATGAGAAAAGACAAATCAGAGAGATGCAGACAAGAAGAAAACAAGAGTTTGATTTAGGGGCATAAACTAAACTGAATGCAAAGGGAAAAAAAATCACACAACTTGGTAGACAGAGTGACCTCACGATAAAAAGGGGCTAGGGCTTCCCTGGTGGCGCAGTGGTTGAGAGTCCGCCTGCCAATGCAGGGGACACGGGTTCGTACCCTGGTCCGGGAAGATCCCACATGCCACGGAGCGGCTGGGCCCGTGAGCCATGGCCGCTGAGCCTGCGCGTCCGGAGCCTGTGCTCTGCAATGGGAGAGGCCACAACAGTGAGAGGCCCGTATTAAGGGGCTAATGCATTCCTTAAGTCCTTGAATCCTAAATAATATCCTTCATTTCCCCTTACTTAAGCACAACTTGGCTAGTTAGGAAATGCTTTAGATACATTCTTTTTGTCCATCAGAACTCTCTAGTTGTTGAATCATTAACTTTGGAAAACTTTTGTGGTTGAAAAGAAATAAGTCAGCCTCATTACCTTTCCACTGTACATGATCTACCTTTTTTTTTTTCCCTTGATGTTTATGAAATCACTTCTGTAATCTCTGAAAAGTCAGTAAATTCCATCACAATAATTTCCTAAAACATGAGCACTTTTAATCTCCAGATTCATGTTTTCATTCATTCTAAACAAGTTTACTATTATTTTTTTAAAATGTTTTCCATTTCCCATTATTCTGTTGTCTTCTCCACAGAAACTAATCATGGCTTTTCACTATCTGCAATTCTCTCTAACTGCCTTCATTTCTTTGCCCACTGTATCTACATTCTATGCAGTTTCCTCAAGTTCAACAGAACCCTTCCTGGTTACATTTTCAATATTGTTTACTCTGCTCCTTGCTGTTTATAATAAATTACTTTCTATAATACAAATATGTTGCTGCTCTTCTTTACCCTTAGTTCTGCCATTTCTCTTTTTATGTTATCTTATTTTTGTTCTTTTTTTCCAGATGTCATTGACTGTTTAATTTTCTTGGCAGTTTAGAACAACTGTCTAAAATTTTCTTTTTTCCTAGAAAAATACAATTCTTCCAAAGTGCTGATCAGCTATCTTTTGAATGCTAAATTATCCCCATAGGATTCATGTTTGTTAATTTATTTGTATTCTGTTAATTCATCTTTGAATAAGAGAAATTCTCTCTGGCTCCACCATTTAAACAAAAATGTAGATAGTGTCTCCCTGAGGACTGAACATTGGGCACTTGTTTTAAAAGATTAACATCAGAACTCTCAACTCAAACTACACTTGCTTAATTAGCTGGATAAACAGCATGGAGGAAGAAGTTGGGACTAAAGGTATCAAGTCCTTTTTTTCTGTGTAATTTCTAAGTCTGCTTAAGCTCCCCCAATTGAGAACCAGCTCCACTTGGACTATGACCACACCTTATGCTGTAGGGGACTCTCAGTTTTGGCACATCTGCCTACTTTGGGATGAGCCAGATTCCTGAGAGACTTACTGAGTCATAATGGAACCCATAATTCACCATAATTTTAGTTTAGTGGGTCAGCACATAATTTTTTCTGTTCCTGTAAAGTTGGTGAGACGTTTGCTTCACAATTCTACTCTAAGCCTTACCTCACCTGTAAGCTTTGCTCCTCCTGTTAAGCCCAGAGAAAAATGGTATGACCGCAAAGCCTCTCCTTTAGCTCTATTCCAGCTGAAATTAGATTTTCCCTATTTCTCTCAAAGCTGCCCATAGCTCAAACTCCTCCCTCTAAATGAGCAGATGAAAGAACACTTATTATACATTCCCTTAAACATCTGATTCAGGGATACATTTATCAACTGTCAATGTTTTCACACTCAATTCAGTCTAAATGGCTTATCTAGCACCAATTCTGTCCAGCTTGTGGTAGCTTCTACTTAGATACATTTTTCTTTTAAATTATTTTAGGGAATTCAAGGGAAGATAATTTAATAAACATTCATTTAACTCTATCGTTTTTCCTCAACATCAACTCACCCAATTTAATAATTTAAAATATAAAATCTGCAAACATATTTTATCTCCTGGAAGACATATACTATGAATTACTTCATCGAGAACAGTGTGTACACACAGTAGGTATTCAATATCAGCTGAATTAATTCTCCTCATGAGAGATATCCGAAATATACTCAGCATATATATCAAATAACTCTAAGTACTTCAGTTCCATATTAAAGCAGAGTATGTTTTAAAATGCCCTCGTGTGTTCTAAAATGTCCACCTTTCAACCTTGCTCTCGTAGTTCTCCTACAAATATATCAAACAATGTTTCTTTAAAATATAAAGCGTACTAGGAAAGACAGTTTAGAATGAAAACTAAAACCTCCATTGAATAAATCAAACTAAAACTTGTTTAAAGCTCCAATTAAGAAAGGAACTGTGCCATAATGGATATGGTACCATAAGTACTGCAAACAAACAGGCCTATATTCAAATCTTCACTCTGCTATTTGCTAGCTATGTGACCTAGAACCATTTACCTCAAGTAAACATTAGATTCCCCATTTGGAAGATTAGGATAATTCCTACAAATCACACTGAATTGTTACAAGGTTTAAATGAGATAATACAGTAAGTGGGCATCCAGTATATGGTAGAGTTATATACAGTTTATACATATAGTGTGTGTGTATACATATATCTCCAAATTCTGATCTCTGATCTGGATAGGAGAGTCGCAGCTCCATTCCAAAGGGAAATTTATGTTCTCGGCTCCCTTAAAAATTAAGAAGCCAGTTCTAAACAATAAAGTTTCTTATCCTTGCTAAAAAGTATACTGTTACAAAATTATTTTATGTTTCAATTATCACTTAAATAATGCTTTTGTCCTATATATCAATAGTTTCTAGAATTAAGTTCATGCAAGTAGAAAGTAATAACAGAAAGTATACCTGAGCCTCTAAAAGCTAGCTTTGTCCAAGTCTCTTTCTAAAGAAAAGAGCCACAGGCAATTCTTCAACATGAAGAAGCACAGTACCCCAACCACAACTAACTAGACCAAAAGTAACGAGCTGGAAGTAAAACCAACCACCAGTGACTATGGCAATATCAAGACCAACTATCAGCTATGCTCTCCAGGAACAGGGAGGAGAGATGCATACAGAGAAGTAAGCAGGGATTCATAAAGAATGAAGACTTATTCTTTTTGAGCTATTAGAGAACCTGAGCTATTTGAGAATCTTGAACAATAATCAACCACTATTAGAGATCACCAGGATAAGAGCACAATTTCCAATTCTTGGAAATACTAGAACACACAAACACACACACATAACACACTGCTGTTAGGATGCTTATACCATGCTTCTCTGTTTCCCTGTGCCAAATAAAGCAATACTTCTGAAAATTTTCGAGTCAATACTCATATCACAGGAGAAAGTAAAGAGTGCTATGGACAATCCTGTTGAAATGCCTTTGGAATTTCCCATAGGATCTTAAATTTTCATGAATTACTTATCCTGTGCCATAATATGCCAAGGAACTGTTTTACTGTAAAATTGTTTTCATTAAAATCTTTAAGCGCGGGCTTCCCTGGTGGCGCAGTGGTTGAGAGTCCGCCTGCCAATGCAGGCGACACAGGTTCATGCCCCGGTCCGGGAAGATCCCACATGCCGCGGAGCGGCTAGGCCCATGAACCATGGCCACTGAGCCTGTGTGTCCGGAGCCTGTACTCCACAGCGGGAGAGGCCACAACAGTGAGAGGCCCGCGTTCCGCAAAAAAAAAAAAAAAAAAAAATCTTTAAGGGCTTCCCTGGTGGTGCAGTAGTTAAGAATCCGCCTGCCAATACAGGGGACAAGGGTTCGAGCCCTGGTCCGGGAAGATCCCACGTGCCACGGGGCAACTAAGCCCACGTGCCACAACTACTGAGCCCACATGCCACAACTACTGAAGCCTGCGTGCCTAGAGGCCCGTGCTCCACAACAAGAGAAGCCACTGCAATGAGAAGCCCGTGCGCCACAACGAAGAGTAGCCCCCACTCACCACAACTAGGGAAAGCCCGCGTGCAGCAATGAATACCCAACGCAGCCAAAAATAAATAAATTTTTTAAAAAGTATATATACAATTCAAAAAAAAAATCTTTAATCAAAACTGATGCTTCAGAAAGAAACGCCATGCTCACCCTACATTTTCATGAATCTTCTAAAACCAATCAATGCTTTCTCCCAGGAAATGAGAATCTAAACTGAATATTTTAGACTTAAGATAACCCAGACATTATTTCCTCAAAACTTAAAAGATTCCAACTATTACATAAATCAAGAAACAGTAAGTATTTTTCTGTCTTCCAGAATATTTATCAGAAAAATCTCAACTCACGATCTGATGTGTGGGAAATCCTCTTCAATTTTGCTTCCTGTGTTTTTGAAAATTTGGAGTGCAGCTTCTGCTACTTTTTCATCATCCATTTTCAGACAAGCCAGGAGAGATTCAAATGTTTCAGCAGAATGAAACGAGATGGGATGTGTAAATGAGAGTACCTAAAAAATGATCATAAAAAATGATCTGTAATCCTTTTCACCTTTATAAATCTGAAATGTTACATATTAGAAATACTACAAATCCAAGTAAATACAAAAATAATTATGCTAAAAAATCAATAAGAGCACTATAAATAAAATTTAAAACAAATATATAACAGAAATGTTCTTGTGTAGGAAGACTGTACAGTCTAAAGAAACAATTACCTTCAAAATTAAATTACATGTACCATAATTCTACTCAGAATAATCTGGATTTGGTTAATGTTTGGAGAGGGGGGTGGTGGAGAATGAAGGTAGGAGAAAAGGAAAATGAGAAGAGAGAATTTAAGAAGATATCTCTATGATTCTTAACAAAGATCATTAGAAGAGACCAGCTAATAACATTTTCAGAAAAAAGTAATCTAGGGAAGGGGGTAAAACACCAGACAATAAACGATATTGTAAGGTTACAATAATCAAATCAACATGGTACTAACATTAGAAGCGACAACAAAAAAAAATAAAGCAATAAATAGAGCTTACCATATATATGCACTTAAGATAGGGTGTAGTAGATTATAAAGATGGTAACAGAAAATAAATGAGAATGGATGGAATTTTTATTTTTAATAAATAGTCCTGGTAAAGGTGGATAGTTATTTGGAGGAAATCAAATTAGACCCTCCCCTACAATACACAATTTCAAAATAAATTTTAGCTGCACTGTTTCAAATTTAAAAATCACAGACAATAAAAACCCCTCTGAACATGACAGGACTTTTAAGCTTAAAATAAACAATTAGACTCAAATGTAGAATGTAAAAACAAGCAAGTAGTAGAAAAACGTATGAGCATAATGCCATATTTATAAGACTGAGAAACAAGCAAAGTAAGTGATGTTATTTAGAGATATAGACATAAATGGAAAATCTATACAGAAAAGTTAAGAGAATAATAAACTCCAGATTCAGGACAATCAGACCTGGGAGATGTGGGGTAAAAAGCCACTCAGTGAACTTCAACAGTATTAATATTCTATTTAATTTGAGTTCGCATTCCTTTTACTTTCTATTAGTATTCATTTTATTACTATACTTTATAACTTAAACAGAATACATTTTATTTTTTTATATATCAAATATGTCCTATAAAAAAAGCCAAGGAAGTTAAAAGCACACTTAAGTCAGTTAAAAAAACAAAAGATTGAGATGTCAGTAGAAAATGAACACAGGATAAAAGCAATGAATTCACTATAGAGAAGACACTAATGATCAACATATGAAAGGTGGATCTCACTAGCAATAATTATATAAATTAAAGCATTATTTTTCGCTTATCAGATTAGTAAAACTCTTAAAATTTTATACTATTCCAAATTTGTGAAGATAGGAGATAGGCACCTTCATACACTGTTGACTGAATTATATATACTGTATGAGTACGATTTCTCTGTAAAGGAATTTGAATACACATATATCCAAGAATTTTGAAAGTGGTCATTCTCTTTGACCCAGTAATGTCCTTCTAGTATTTAAAAAAAAAAAAAAAAAAAAAGAAAGAAAGACATTAGCAGGAGATCTTATTTACCTTAGCAGTAATAAAATTAGAAAAATCTAAATATCCAACAATATGAAAGTAGTTGGGAACACTATGATATCTCCAAAATGAACTAATCAAAAAATAATGTTTATTATTATTTTTAGTATGAGCCAGACACTCTGCTAAGACATTACGTACATGATTTAATTTAGTCCCTGTGAGAGAAGTACTGTTACTAACTCCATTATAGATGAGGAAACAGAGGCAATTAACTTAAAGCATACATCTAAAATAAGATCTGTTTTTTGACACTTAAAAATACTGTCAAAAAACACTGAGAAAAATGCTTATAATTTATTATGGGAAAACAGTCAAGATATGAAATTGTATTTTCAGTCTGATCTCAACTATATAAAAGTGTACATTTTTCTAAAGATTAAAAGGAAACAAAATATATTTATGAATGATAGGCTTCTCAATGTTTTCTTCTTTATTAGTTTATATTTTCAATGTTATCAACAATTAACTGATATCTTTGTAATCAGTAAAAGGTAGTAGTATATTTTAGCTAACAAAGTAACACATAAAACAGACTTTAAAATTTTGGTTCTTCCTGTGGTAGGGGTAAGCAAGTTCTTTGTTTACTAATGAAAGCTTCAAATTATAATCCTTAATATAATTAATACTAGGTTATATTATACAATTTAAACCTGAGAATATTTAGCTTACATGTTAGAATAAACATGCAATTTCAAAATTACCTAAAAATGATTAAGAAAATTTTACTTCAGGTTCTATAAACCTAAAGAAGCAAATCTCAAGTCCAAAAAATCCAAACTATATATGTTTAACAATTGTCTAATTAGGCACTTAATTTCACCTTAAGCATATTTACCTTAAGCAGTTCAAGACCTGCCCTGATGGCTTGATCAGTTGGAACACCCTCATCTTCATCATCTGCAGTTCCATCTATTGACTTGTTCACTTGCTTTATAAGAGCACTAAAGCATGAAAAAAAAAATTTTTTTTTCATTTTTTTAACTCTTCTATTAGCAATGTCTAAGAAAAATAATCCTGAATATCTTCTATATAGACCACAACTAAACCACATAAAATTTGATACAGCTGTTGCCCAACCATTATGGCAAAACAGAAAGTTATAGTAAATATAGCTTCTTTTTGAAATGATATTTTCCTTTGTCCATTCAAATGAGGTCAAAATGTTACCTGATTTGCTGTTTATTAATGCTATATTTTTATTCTTGTATTTTCCGTGTAAAGTTTATGCCTAAACATGTGAATGATAATAGATGTTTTCTAACTATCTAAAGTTCGTTATTACTCCAGTAAGTAGAAAAACGTACATTGAAATAAAGGATAAATGGCAACATTAAGCACTTTCAAACCATCTAGCAAATATTACTGTGTCTGGGACTGTTATAAAAGCCAGAAAGGCCTCCTCCTGAAAGGTGTAAAAATGCCACATAACAGACACACAATAAATCCTCACTAGAACATTCAGAATATATCAAAAAGGAAACACAATGTTTTGAAATTTTCTTCTAAAAACAAGCTTATGTAATTTTAAAATAATTATTTGTAATGCACTGTCTATTATCGAAAATAATCATTCACTCTGGTAGGTATTTGTTCTTTTTACAAAAAAACAAGTAATAGACACCAGGTTAGAGACATAATACATATCAAAATATAAGAAAATTCAATTATTCAATGTTCCTTAAAATGTTTAGTAGATCTACATTTCTACAAAAACATTATGTACTCAAATCTAAGGTCAAGCTACAAGTCAAATATACCTGTCTTCCTTGCAGCGTCCTCTTAAATTTATCATTCCCTTAACAATTAGTATCTTTGAGGATGTTTTGTCCTTTTCTGCCCATTTTCCCTGATAAACTGATTCTCACAGCTCCAACCACCCCAAATAAAAATCTTCAGCCTGAATCCTCTTCCCATATTTTCATCAGTCCCAAGGTTTCATTTTTACCTAGATGTACCATAGGAATGAAAAATACCATATATCCAAAATTAAATTCATTATTTTCTTCCATGAGTAAGAGCATGAAGCTCTCAAGTCTAGCGAGGGAAGGCCAAAGGCCAAAAATAAGCAAACAAATACATTAAAATCAGGGAACAATAGGACTAGAAAGAAGGCCAAGACAAGAAGACAAGACCCTTGGTTAACCAGGGCAGTCAGGAAAGGCATTCCTGAAGAGGTACAATTGAGCTAGTAACCAAAGAACAAGAGCCAGTGATATTAAAAAATCTATGAGGAAAAAGCATCAACCTGGAAAACCGAAGAGAATCAACTGAAAAACTATTACAAAATACTGATAGTTCAGTGAGGTGACACCAATAAAACACTAAAAATCGACTGTGCTGTTCTGTATTAGCCAAAGCCACCTAAAAAATACAGGCGGGTGAGGGGTAGAAGAAATCTATTTATAATGACAAGCCAAAATAACTAGGAATAAAAAGTTTTAGGGGCTTCTCTGATGGCACAGTGGTTAAGAATCCGCCTGCCAATGCAGGGGACACGGGTTCAAGCCCTGGTCCAGGAAGATCCCACATGCCGCAGAGTAACTAAGCCCGTGCGCCACAACTACTGAGCCTGTGCTCTAGAGCCTGCGAGCCACAACTACTGAGCCCTCGTGCCACAACTACTGAACCCTGCGCGCCTAGAGCCGGTGCTCCACAACAAAAGAAGCCACCGCAATGAGAAGCCCGCGCACGGCAACAAAGAGTAGTCCCCGCTCACCACAACTAGAGAAAGCCCACGTGCAGCAACGAAGACCCAACACAGCCAATAAATAAATAAATGAATGAATAAACTTATTTTAAAAAGTTTTAAATGCACAGAATCTGTACATAACTTCTGAAATTATATTAAGGGAGCATAAAGATTTGAAAAAATCAAGACAAGCATGGAAACACAGAATTACACAAATGGTGTTTTTCACTACATCTCAGAGGAACACAACTTGGTGTAGGACAAGATTCAACAGACACATTCTATAGCTCATCTGGAAAAATTAATTAATGTTTGGGAACATCTAGTACATTTTAGGGGAGGAGGGATGAAAGAGTTTTCTCAGTGAGATAAAAATGTATCATAAAAGCCTCAAAAGACAAAGAAACCAAGGCAAAAATCCAGTAAGACCCCAAATGTAAGAATTTATGCTATAATGAGGGAACATCTCGAATCAAATGGGAAGGAATCAATTTTTCAATAAATGGAGCTGATACAACTAGCTATCAGGATTTTAAAAAAGGATGGATCTCTATCTCCACCTTACAACGAAATGAGTTCCAGACCAATTAAAGACTAAATGTAAAAAACATAACCATCTGATATGATACCAAAGGCAGAAAGAAATCATAAAGGAAACAAATAATAGATTATATAATTTAATATTTATTAATGTCAAGCACAAATTTAAAAGGTAATCAAACTGTGTTACTAGCCTTACTTTATAAAGCATTCATATAATCAATAAGACAATTCCTCTAAGCCACTCACAGAAGAATAAGAAGAAACACAATTAGCCAAGAAACACATAGGGAAAAAATGTTCAATTTTATTCCCAATTTTTTGTTTTTTTAAAAAAATAGTACCATCATTCACCTATAAAAAGGTAAAGACTGAAAAGGTTAAGTCACTATCAGGAAGAGTTAGGTGAATTGGACACTCATTGACTACTGGTGGGGAACAAGAGTGGAATCTTTCTGCAGTGTGGTGGCTAAAGCAAGAGGGCGCTGGAGCCAGACTTCCTCAGTTTAAATGCCGCTAGCTATTTCCCAGCAGTGGGAAAGTTACTCAAACACCTGTGTAGCTCACTGTTCCTTACCTGTAAAATGGGAATAAAAATATTTCTTGCCTTATAAAGTTAAGAAGTAAGTTAAAACATGTAAAACACAGAGAATCAGCCCAGGCACATTATAAGCACTAATGGCTACTACCTGTTACTATTATTTATGTTTGAACACTTCTTCTGTAACACCATGACCTACTAACTGCTAAAGTCAAAGACCTGTTTTGGTCCTCAGTCTTTCTGTTCATCACACATATTACTGCTGGAAACTTTTTCTATCTTAAGTTTCAAAATACTGCAATAACCTGGTTTTCTTACCTTTCTGTAATTTTTCTACTGTTAAAAAAAATTTCAAGGTTCTGTCCATGATCTTTTGACCTTTTTAACTTTTTTCTACATAATCTTGCTCAGGGAACTATCTATTCTCACAGTTTCACTTTAAATTTAATTTGCCTTGATTAAAAAAAAATTGCGTCCAAATAAGCAGCGCATCCTTTCTTACCAGCTCCTTTCATTCTTTTCATGGTAATACTATTCATCATCTGGACTTGACCCCGTATACTTGTGACTCCTCCCTTTTATTCCCCATTTCCAGTAAGATGACCCATTTTTTACGTTGTTCTTTTAAAACCTTCCTCAAATATGTTCTTTCCCTTCCATCCCACTACCACCATCCACAGACAATTATAACAACACCTTAGCAGTCTATCTTTTTGACTTCCCTCCTCCTATCCATCATCAATCATTCCTGGTTCTCAACAGAGCAAAGAACAAAGTAAAAGCTCTAAAGTTAGATCTTATAGCCTTTCCACAATCTGATCCCAAATGCTTTTTTTTTTTTTTGTGGTACACGGGCCTCTCACTGTTGTGGCCTCTCCCGTTGCGGAGCACAGGCTCCGGACGCGCAGGCTCAGCGGCCATGGCTCACGGGCCCAGCCGCTCCGCGGCATGTGGGATCTTCCCCGACCGGGGCACGAACCCATGTCCCCTGCATCGGCAGGCGGACTCTCAACCACTGCGCCACCAGGGAAGCCCCCCAAATGCTTTTTTAGAATCACCTCATAACACTGTTACACTTCTCCATATTGTACTTTAAATAGATGGCAATCATTTTCTAAATATCCTTGTTCTTTCCTATCCCAGTTAGCTTGGCTTATATTAATCTCAATACCTAGAATACTCCTCCCATTTCTGTAGAAATACAATCTTACCCCATTCTTCCTCTTAGGTCAAATACTACCCCCTTTGACAAATCTTCTTTCAGTCCTCTGAACACTATCTGCACCAATTTTATAGAACTATAATATAATTTCCTGATTAAAACTCTCTATTCCCTTACTCAACAGAAGGTTGATGAAAAGCAGAAAATATGCTTTGCCAATATCTAACTAGCATCACTTCAAATATATTGTAGCAGGCATGGGATTATTTATTCAATTAATGAATTTCAGTCTGATTCAGATTCTTCCTTGTACTAATATAGAGGTTCTGGTTTTTTGTTCTGTTTCCTTTTGTTTTTCAAACTGAAGAACCCTTTCTTCAAATGAAAAATGATGCAAGAGAAGTCCAAAGTGACAAATGGGCATCCAAAGTAGGGTCTGTCTCCCTACTCTATGGAGGGTCACAAGTGAAAAGCTACACCCTATGCCCTCAAAAAAAAAAAAAAAAAAAGAAAAAACCCCAAAGGGGCTTTACTGAGTACAGAGTGTACCATTATTATTATTTATTTTAGAATCCAATAAAGCTCTGAAAGGTACTACTGATCACAAATAAATCAGTGTGCTATATATATATATTTTATAAGTACTTTCTTTTTTCAACCAGTTGAAAGATTTAAGAAAAAGCTATTAAAAAAAAAAAGAAACGGGGACTTCACTGGCGGTGCAGTGGTTAAGACTCTGTACTTCCAATGCAAGGGGCACAGGTTCGATCCCTGGACAGGGAACTAAGATCCCGCATGCCACATGGTGCAGACAAAAATAAATTAATTAATTAATTAAAATAAAAACTAAAAAGAAATAAATAAATAGAAAAGAAAAGAGCTCTTCCCACATTTTACAAAACCAAGTACAGATATAAATAGAAAGTATTTTCCAAGATATCACAGTCAGCTGATAAAGTTTCAAACCTGAAACTTTAAATGAAGGTTGTTTTAAAAATAACATTTTCAGTTCTCAGATATCTGTGAAAATGCATCATATGTTGTTTTACAACATATTCACTTAGTTTTCTTTTCCTGAGAACAGAACTGCAATTTGTTTCTATTAGTTAACCTATGCAAGCTAACTAACTAGTATACTAGTAACAGACAAAAACTAGGCTTGGATTGACAAATTCTCATCCAAGTTGAAAGAGTACCTAAATTAAAATATATAACAAGAAAAACTAAATACATACATATATATATACAGAGGAGTGTATGTATATATACAAACATACACATATATATGAATAGATCTATTTACAGATATCTACAGATTAGGGTATAGCCATTATGTATATACATAAACCTATATTATGAATGCCTTACTCAATAATGAGCGCAGGTACCCAATAATGACTGACTACTAAAGCATGAATGAATTAATAGTAATGAAAATTCAATATTTTAATATACAAATACCTGATAGATTCAGTATCTATGTGCACAGGTGCTATCCTCTCCAAGAGAAACTTGATCATTTCCAGAAAAGGATTTGTAGGCTGTTTGGGGTTGCCCAACTTCTTAGTTATTTCTCGCTGTAATGTAGATTTTTAAAATATTAAAAAAGTATTTTTAAATAATTCATTACATTAAAATGTTAAGAACCTATAATAATTAAAACCACATAGTATTGGTGCTGGAATAAACAAATCAATAGGAATAGACTAAGAATTTAGCATAGGAGAAAGGTAATATTTCAAGTAGGTAGGAAAAAGGTAGATTATTCAATATATTGTTATACTGAAATACCTGAACAGACATTTAGAATAAAAGCAGAGTTATATCCCTATCTCACACCTTACACCAAAAATATTCCAAAATGATGAAAAAACAAATACGAAAGAATAAAACCAAGGGTCAGTGGATATACAAACTTCAACAAGCAAAATTATTAGGGGAGTCCATTAAAACTACAGATTCCTGGGTCTCATTGTGAAGATTCTCATTTAGTCAACCTGGCGTAGAGCCAAAAATCATCTTTTTTAAAAAAGAATTTAGGATGATGCATGGGCAACAGATTAAGAAATACTGACATCAGGGACTTCCCTGGTGGCGCACTGGTTAAGACTTTGTGCTCCCAATGCAGGGGGCCCGGGTTCAATCCCTGGTCGGGGAACTAGATCCTACATGCATGCCGCAACTAAAAGTTCGCCTGCCACATCTAAGGAGCCTTCAAGCCGCAACTAAGGAGCCCGCGTGCTGCAACTAAGACTGAGCACAACGTAAATAAATAAATAAATAAATATTTAAAAAAAATACTGACATCAGTAAACATTTTCATTGACCTGCAACAGAATGGGATTCCATAAGCAGGACTCCAAAGACAAAAACCTTGAGGAGACTGCTGATAGACTTAGCGAGATAACAAAACTATAGTATGTAAAGGACATCATAAACAAAATGAAAAGGGAAAACTACAACAGATAGAAAACTATATCTGCAGCTTAATTAACATACAGTGCCATGACATACTAACAAATGAGATAAAGATAAATATTCCAGAAAAATAGGCAAAGACTAAAAAACACACAATTTACAAAAGAAGTAAGAATAGCTAATATACTGAAGGAGAAAAAATGGTCAGATGACTAGCAACCAATTTTACAAATCCTATCAAAATAATGATGTTTTTGTTTGAGTTTTGCTTGTTCCCAACAGTGATAACTGGCCAATAATGAATTTATCCTAAAGAAATGAAATCAAGACTGTGTAAAATTACTTAGCTATAAAGATTAAGTATTCTTTACATTAATCAAAAACTGGGAAAAAATTTAAATGTGTAACACAAGTGGGCCGTTCAATAAATTATGGTACACGTATTCAATGGTGTGCTATGTTGCTACTAAATATAATACTGCAAAAGACTAATTAACGAGAAAGTAAAATGTACGAAGATACATGTATAATATAAACATACACCATAATATTAACCACTGTCTCTATAGAGGAATTACAGTTTAATTGTATTGTTATTTTTGTGATATTTTCTAAATTTTACTTAACAAATTACAAAAGGGGACAAAAAAGATTTGGAGGTTTCTCCAAACATGAGCTCTTTTTAAATTTCTCTCCTTACCACACAACCTTCAGCCTGTTTGCAGGAGCATGTTGGACTAACAAGTACTTCTAACTGTTTTCTTATTTTCTCATCATCTTCTAACACCTGTGTGAATTTCTTCATGAAATCCTGAGCCTTACCAGGATCTGGCAAATTTCCTTAAATTAAATTAAAATTCAATTAAAATACAATTTTAGAAATTTATCAAAATAATAAATGAGATCAACATTTTTCATTCCTTTTATTACTTTGATGAATAATCCTAACTTACAAATTCATTTAATTTAATGCGATAAAAATTGTAGAGCACCTTCAATAATAAATTTTCACAAATAAAAATCTGTTTCCTAGAAACATAAAATAAGATCATTGTGAAGGACCATCTATGCAGAGAAAGACCAAACTGGCTATTTCTAAATAACTCCTTATAATACTTAAAGGCATTACATGTCTACCTGAGTAATACCAATTTTATTACTATCCCTTGAGCTTGTTGTATACATTGTTCTTTTGCAATTCAGAGTAAGAGATGAAGATCAATCAGTTTTACCTAGAAGAAACCATTTTCCTGTACTGCACTGTTTACTGTTAAACCATCCAGAGATAATGCACACACGCACGCATGCTACTTGGCACCAACACATGCTGAGCAACACGTTCCAGGTGTTACTGCTGGGTAGGCCATTATCACATGAGAAAGGATGAGTTCTTGTAGAATCATAGATGAGTTTTATACTACTCTTCTAATACATCATGTATCAAAAGACTTATGAAAGCTAATAAAATATTCATCCTAGAATCTTTTTCTGGCTACTCACAACTGTGAGGGAGAACAAGACTAGGCAGGATCCTTCTAATAACAGAAATTATAATATAGAACCATGGACTCTAATAAAAGTAGTAGAAGTGTGTTGAATCTTAAAATACGAATACAGTAAATGCAGTCTTCAAGTTCATATACAACTCTGAAATTCCATTTTAACTCTTGGCTAGATGACTGAATATAGTAAGAACAAATTTTCCTCCTAACTACTTGACTGTATGACATTTCCATATTTCTAGAATACAAAAATTCTACTGTACTGTTTGTCAACAGTTTTGGAAAATGTCACTTTACAGCCCCTCCATAACATATAGGCATCATATTAAAGGCTACAATAAAGCATACCATTTAAGAAACAAAACAAAAAGAAAGTGAAATGGGGATAGAGGGAGGGGGAGGGAGAGAGAGAGGAGGGAAGGACAGAGATGGAGACAGGGAGGGAGGGAAAAACAACAACAGAAAACCCCTTTAATTCAGGATTCTACAAACGTACTAGACCATGGAACTCTTTTTTCTGATGATACTATTAACACCTGCAGGATACTGGCATTCTTCACAACAGAATTTGGGAAATACTGTACTTGTTGTAAGAAAATGGATAGGGGGTTAAAAAAAGAAAGAATATAGGAGACGATCTCCTTTAGGGGACAGTGTCTGCAGCCAAACAACCAGAGAAATAGTTGTTAAAAAGCAATAGCACAAAATCACTTGCTTTAAGTTATCCAAAGGGACTGAAAACTAATTTATGTTTAACTGCTCAGGACTAAAAGACATTTTGGTCTTTTTGGGAAATTTCTACTCATGCTAAAACTTCTATCACTTAGTCTAATACCCAGTGAATTAGGTTACTGATCTCTTTGGTGTCTTAGCATTACTTCCACACACATCTCGGAATATTTGTTAATATCTCAAAAATCCGTCTAAGAACTCTTCATTACTACCACATGGAAGCTCAGTAGAAGCATTCCTCCAGGTGTTCCTGATTTTCCCTCCATCCATATGCTATACACAGTGATCCCTGAGGTGAGAGGAAAAGCAAATGACCTACAAAAACCGCTACTTTTTCCTACCCCTGCCCTGAACAAAGGAGATGTGCTACACAATCCTTTAGTATTTACTGTTAAAGGCAATTAAATAACATTTTATTTAAAATCACTGAAAGTAAAAAAGCAAATTAACTTTTTTTTCAAAGAAGCTCTCTTGTAGTTATTAGGTATATCTTTCATTGTAAATTTTGACTCAGGATGAAATTAGCTTCAGATAGATTCACATTAGACCAAGCAATACCAAAGCACACATGCAGTTTTTAACAGCAAGGTTATGCAGTAATTTGAATGTATTCTCAAAAATAAATTTATGTAATAAAACCCAGCTTTTGCTCGTATCAACACACAAAATAATCCTGTGTAGTATGCAAAATAAATGAAAATCAGGAAAAAAAAGGAAAGCTGGGAGTGTTGGGGGGGAAAAAAAATCAATCAAAAAACTTTAATATTTTCCTATATTATCATAGCCTAAAATGGAACTCCAAGAAACACTTTATATTATCCGAAAGAAATGTTTCAAATAAACCTTAAAGTTTACATATATTTGAAATAACTTACTTGTAATAACCATCACTTTTGAAAATATGGCCTTGACAC
Organism: Stenella coeruleoalba; assembly: GCF_951394435.1. Taxonomy (NCBI): domain Eukaryota; kingdom Metazoa; phylum Chordata; class Mammalia; order Artiodactyla; family Delphinidae; genus Stenella; species Stenella coeruleoalba. Next base: position 8,980,352 of record NC_137164.1, on the reverse strand, counting down.
TGGCATCTGTCTGTAAATCACACAAAAAAATGCAAAATTAGAACCTCCTGTACCAAGTATACCACACTAAAACAAGATGTAAATAATAAGGGAAATGGGGAGAGGGTAGGGGTATATGTAAACTCTGTACTTTCTGCTCATTTTTCTGTAAACCCAAAACTACTCTTTTAAAAAAGTCTTTTAATTTTAAACAATTAGTAAATAGCAAAAAAAAAAAAAATCTCCTAACAATAATCTTCACTGTATTCTTCAGAAAGTTAAGTAAGTAAAGTTAAGTTAACCCATTCATGCTCTCGGCCCACGCCCTGACCACCACTATATGCTCCTTCTTTGGCCATGTTTAAACTCCAGATGAACCGAATGAAAGGTAGAAGTGAAGTCATACTCCACTGTCGTTGCCTCTTCCCTTGTCCTGTTTTGTCAGCCTCCAAAACAAAAACAGATGACTGCTACATCAACCTTTTGGGACACAGAGATATTTTGTTTTTCTTAAGTACTCAAAGAACAGGACAACTAAGTTTAAAAAAGGAAACTAATCTGGAAATGTTGGTTTTCACATTTTTAGCCTATCTCAAACAAAAAGTTGACAATTAAGTATATAATTCTGATTGAACTGAGGTATTCCTAAAATCGTTAACCCTGAGGATTATAAGGCATAGTCATGAAGCCACTGGGAAGACACTGGATGAAGACAATGAAGATGCCACTGACAGGTACAAAAATTTTCCAAGAGTGCTAGTTATTTGTTGCATCAGGGTAGTATTTCAGTGAATGAATGTGTTCATCACATTGTGCTGCACGTAATACACTCTGTAAAGTCACATGTATAAAAGATGTTTCTAAGAATACTAGTTATTCATTCCATCAGGTGTTACTAAAAAAAAAAGTCCCTGAGCAACTCTGCATAAAATACTGAGCTAGAGAAACATTGGGGTGAAAGCAACAAATCAAAAAATAAACAAATAAACTGTCCCTATTGAGAAGGAGCTTTCTAAAAGGAAGGAGAGACAAAGAATAATAGAATAGCATACAAGAGCTAATTCCCAAATATTTGGAACTTAATAGATCCGAATAGAAACATAAGATTTCTATTGTTTTTCAATTTGGGGGGAAAGAGGTGGTGCTGGCCTTACTAGAAGTTGATCCACATGAAAAAGAAACATCACCAACAAAGTACAATACTGCAGGGCTTCCCTGGTGGCGGCGCAGTGGTTGGGAGTCCACCTGCCGATGCAGGGGATGCGGGTTCGTGCCCTGGTCCGGGAAGATCCCACATGCCGCGGAGTGGCTGGCCCCGTGGGCCATGGCCCCTGAGCCTGCGCATCCGGAGCCTGTGCTCCGCAACAGGAGAGGCCACCAACAGTGAGAGGCCCACGTACCGCAAAAAAAAAAAAAAAAAGTACAATACTGCAAACTACAGAGTCACTTTGAGTGACACTGAGCAAATCAATTTAGTTACATGAAGTAGAAGAGCTACATTACTAAGAAAGAATAAAAACTATCTTAATCAGAAAGAATAATGAGGAAGCCAATGAAACATGTACTGATTATTATATCTAAGAGTCTTCCTGGTAAAATAGGCAGAATTATAAAAGTTAAACACAGCTTTGTATTTTTTTTCTAACTTTATAATATCTACTACAAGTCTCAGTATAAAGTGAATATTAAGTAATAAGAGACTATGAATTCTCCTTTCACTAGAATTCCACTTTAGAGTACTATCCTCCTCCATTCTGTTTCTTCTTCATCCCCCACCACACATGAATGAGAATTCCCTCTTTGATTTGGATAACTTGTTAATTATTTTAAGATAATTTAAGGGAAAATACCACAAAGTGGAAGGGAATAAAACATTGTAACTGAATTGAGATTGTATTTTATTTCATGTAGACTGAACAGGAATGTCATGAGACCCTCCCAAGTTTTTATGAACAGGCAAAGGACAGAAGCCCCCACTAAATAAAATTTAAAGGGACAGTGAGAGTCAAAAACAAAGTTATTTTTGGTTACCGTCTCATACATCACACTGTTCAACATATGATCTACACACTTATGCTATTCGGCTGCTAATGACTTCAATAATGCCTAAAATCAGGAATAATTTTATACACATGCAAATAAGAACATTCTTGCAACTTTACCTAAAGGAAGTAAATTAACAAGTCTCTAGGAGGCAAAAAAGGGCACTCTAACCAGAGCTTATTATCTGAAACACATCAACACTGCATTATAACACTGACTAACACACGTTTATTTGGTTGAAACACACTAACTTAACTGGGATTTTCCAATTTTCCTCCTTCGCACAGAACGTACTGAAATAGCAGAATCTCTAAAACTAGTTTTAAGTCATTGACTATAAGGAAAAACTTCTAGCAGGTTCAATATACTCAGGAATCACAGAAGGTTAAATTATGTTCAATAAACCATAAACAAAGAGGTCATTGTTAGCCTATAAAACAAAAATACTACTCAGTTGTAAGCTTCAATCAGGCAAACAAGTGGTATGAAATGCCTTATTACTAGTGATTTAGAGGTTAAGAAAAAAGTGAGGTCACAAAAAACCACTCAAACAACTACTGTTAGCTTACTGATTTTTAGGGCAAATGGCAAGATTTACACCTAGGAAAACTGGAAATTTTCTCCCCTTAGATGAAACAACTCCATTCTGTTGACCTCTGTCCTATGAACATGAGGTGTATGTCGGGGGGGGGGGGGGGGTGGGGGGGGGGGGGTCGGGGTGGGGGGTGGTCCACTGTGCTTGAAAAAGAAACAAAAAATAACACTACACTGTTTTCCCTGGATGCAATTTAAAGTGACCAGGCACACTGATTTTTAGATGAATTATACTTTTTATAGGCCTACATACAACATTCTCAAACAACATCAACTGGATGAATAACCACCATTAAATTATAATTATGAAGACCAGGTAATACATTAAAATTACCATATTAATTATAAGTAAAAATATCATGATACTAAACTATAATTACATGATATTAAAACTTTCTATAACCACAAGACTATATAAAGATGATGGGAGCATTTCAGTGTAGCAACATTAAGTGTAATTTTACTGTTTTCTATGCTTTCAATAATGCTGAGTTATTGTTTTGGTTTTATTTTTTTAATTTTAAAGCTACCAAAAAAGGCTTCATTCTGTGTACACAGAAGCACATTCTCCTTCCTGTTGGGTATCACCTTTTGCAGATATAGTAAATTTAAATTTTTCTAAGCAATAAGTTTCTTAAAAATTTCAGTGTTCTAAGTTAGAGGTCATAGGTTCTAGAGTCAGAAGTGTTCCACACAGAAATAGCTGTTCAACACTAGCAAAAATGTTGATAACTTACTTTGGGTTGCTTAATTAAGTCAAGCAAATCCTTTACTTGATGTCGGAGCAGATTTTGACATTTCCACATTTCATTCAGTGCTCTGAAAAACACATACATAAATTTAAATAACAAAACGGGATAAACATCCTTCCAGAATATCCCAACCATGTTAATTTTTTCTAGGAGTTCAAATTACAAATGGAGATGACAGAGAAGGGTAAAATTTACAGGACTAAGCAACCGATGATACATGAAGAGAAAGAGAGAAGTCAAATATAAGAGATAATAACATTTGAAGAGATGGCTATATCAAAAGAAAGGGATTAGTGGTGGTTGTTTTTCTTTTGTATAAAAATAGTGAAAATCTATCATTAACTGGAACATGTTTGTAGGCAAGGGCATAGCAATGAACTGCAGAGATTACAAACTTAAGAAATAAAGCAATATTTAATGGAGTAAGGTCTTGTATTCAATAGCAGGCCGGATGAAAAGGAATAAAAGACACAAACGGAAAAGACTGAGCCCTGAGAGAATGGAGATACTTTTTCCTGAAACAAAAATATTATAATTTTACATTATATTATATACTTTTATTTATAAGTAATATTTATAAATTACATTATATGTATATAAGTGAACATTCATTTTATATGGCAAAAATTTTGATCACCATAACACTTCTATTGTTCTCAGGCAGAAATTTAAATCTAAAAAAAATTATATAGGTACTCAAAAAAATATACATAAATCACAGACAGCAGTTAATGTTATTTAAATATTAAGTTATAGAATATCAGAACCACTCACATTTAAAATTTTAAAAAGGAAATTTTCCAAAACCAAATAATACTTCTCATTGTTTTCAATTATCTATACTTCTATTAACCTCCATTATCACACATATGAAGCACTGCCATAAGAGTAATTTAATATAGAAGCATATAAAACCATATAAAAACACACTTTTTCTTTTGATAGACAAGGCAATTGTTTAATATTTTCACCCTCCTCAGCAGTATGTTTTAAAAATATCTTTGTATTTTTTAAAGGAGACAAATTAGCTTAAATTTGGACAATTCCTTCATAGTAGTCCCTTCAACATGGTACTGGCAAAACAACAGTACTGGGGCATTTTCATCTTGAAATAGCTAAACTTTACTGTCTTCCAGTTACTAAAGTTCCACAAAGTTTAACTGGCACACTTTACGAATGTAAACATTAAAACAAAAATGACCATTATCCAGAGGACTGTAAATAATTTTCAAAGAAACAGAGTAGTCATCTGTGAAATTACTTGTGAACTCCAAAGTCAATGAATTCTCTCCTTACCTATACATTTTATCACTACTTAAAACTTCTGAAAGCCCTGGATTTTGAAACTTGCTTTCACTTAAAGCAGAAAAATAAAGCAGAAATTATCTTATTTATTAACTTAAAGATGAAATCTTAAGCAATTCTAAAGCTTATTATAAACTATCATGGCTATAGCTTAAATCAAAAAGTGACCATCACTGACTAAGAATTTGTATTATAACATTCAGGGGGAGCATCCTCTTGAGCATTTCAATTAAATTATATTAAGCAGCAAAGACAATTTGTCCTTGTGCTTTGCCTTTCTAAACAGTACTTAAGGAAAAAAAGTTGTACTAGTAGAAGCAGTATTACTACAATAGGAAGACAAATATCCATTTATTTAACATTAGCCTGAATTCCAGCTCTGTCACTAAATAAACGTGAAAAATCTGGATAGAGCCTGGATACTCTTCCATTTGTTAAGTGACATTTTAGGTAGACAACTAGTTCCCTCACTATGGCTTCTTGTTTGCACCAACATACCACAGGTTTGCGTCAGTTCAAAGAAACAAACGACTACCATTGGGCTGCAGTCAGAAACCTGTCCAAATGTTGAAGAGAAACTCTCCTCCAACCTTCTACTCCCAACTGGCAAATTACCCATCAGACTCCACAGTTCAAAACTATCTAGATGAGAGCCTGATCAATGAAAGAGAAGATCACAACCAGGACACCTGATACTACCACTTACTCTTGTCACTGACAGTTGTTCTGGGGAACTTGGGGGAGGTAGAAATACACACCATGATCAGACAGTACCCAAGCTTGCCTCTATTCTCCTTTCCGGTAATCAGTATACTTACAGTTAACCTAGGGACTTACCCAAAAGTGGGTACACATCAAAAAGTCTAAAATATAGGAAGTATTTTGTCTTCCCCAAAAGAACACAGATATAGAATAAAATATATGGCTCTTTCAGTAAATAAGAAAAATCCTTACCAAACAAGTTCTTAGCAGGAACCCACCTGCCAAGCAGCTACTTTATTTTTTTTTATTTTTTATTTTTCTTGCTGTACGCGGGCCTCTCACCGTTGTGGCCTCTCCCATTGCGGAGCACAGGCTCTGGACGCGCAGGCTCAGCGGCCATGGCTCACGAGCCTAGCCGCTCTGCGGCATGTGGGATCTTCCTGGACTGGGGCACGAACCCGTGTCCCCTGCATCGGCAGGCGGACGCTCAACCACTGCGCCACCAGGGAAGCCCCCTAAGCAGCTATTTTAAAATACTTTTCAAACTAATTAGAGGTCACAAAAATTCAAATGACTTTCTGGGCTAGAATGGTAATGTAAATGAATGAAGTAGGACAGGTGTTATAATACAGAGTATTATATACAGAGGACTGTGGTGAAATTAGAAACATTAAGTAAAACATCAATATTATTAGTATTCAGGCCAATGAAAAAAATGAGAAAAAATGTGACCCCCAAAAGATTGGCAAAAAATAAGATGCCTGATAATGTTTTGGAGTAAGAGTATAAATTAGTATAATCATATTGGGAAATAATTTGACTAGTTTATAATGCTGAAAATGTGCATCCTCAGCAATTCCAGTCATAGCTGTATACCAGTGATCCTAAACCCTGGTTACCCATTACAATCTCCAGAAACGCTTTCCTAAAAACCCCAATGCCCACACTACACTCCAGACAAAATTAAATGAGGATCTCTGAGGATGAGATTCATGTGTCAGTATTTTTTAAACCTCTCCACGTGATTCCAATGTGCAGCCAAATTTGAGAACCATTCATAACCATACGTTAGAGAAACGCTTGCATGTGTATACTAAATTGAAAAATGTTCACAGTAGTACTATTTGTATTATTAAAAAAATGGAAAGACACAAATGTCCATTCTTTGCACTGACTCAGATTTGCAATGCCAAGATGATGGAATAAAACTGTGGTTTAATGACAAAGTAATTCAGTACCACAGTGAAAATGAATGACCCACAAGCTATACATATAGAGTAGATGAAGCTTAGGAACGTAATAGAGTGGCGTGAAAAAACAAGTCACAGAAGAGTATACCCACAATTATTCCGTTTTCATAAAGTTCAAAAACAAGCAAAAATTAAAAATATATTATTAAGGGATACATACATACATATGATAAAACTTTTTTAAAAGGAAATGAGAAACACAAAATTAAAGCTAGTGGTTTCCTCTGGGAGGAAGATAGGAGGATGAAAGAGAGAAGTGTTCACAAGTTGGGTGGTAGATTCATACATAGTTTTATTTTATTACTATGCTTCAAAACTCATGATTTGTGTGCATTAAATACTTCATGATAATAAGTGTAAAGACTTTTGGAGAAAATAATCACAGATAAATGTAAAGTTAAAGTGTAAGTAATAAAATGTTAAGAAGCATTAGGTGTATAGTTGGTCACTTAATTCCAAGAAGTTGATTAAAATAAAAAGTAATTTTAAAAACATTATCTCTCTCTCTCTCTAAGTATTTTAACTTAAAAGAGATAAATACTCATTCACTCACCAACCATTTCTGTAGAATCAATTGATCCACAGATTGGAAATTACTTTCAGCTTTTCCATGACATTATCTTCCAGTATATCTCCTATGTCACCATTTTTTCTTTTTAATTCAATCAAATGGACTTGTCATTTAAGTGATGAATGATATCTGATAAAAATATTTAGTTTTGAAACTGCTATTTATGTTTTGTGTATTCTATTTTCAATTATTTTTTATTTTCTTTTCCACTTCTGGTATTAAGGTTTTCATTAATTTTTTGCTCCTATGGGTTTAGAAGTTATACATTCGAATTCTATTTTTTTAGGGGTGACTCAAAGTTTTAATATGCACACTTGATTCATGGTCTAATTAATCAACATGTCTGTCCTCACTCTTATATGACAAAAGAACATTAGAACACTTTACCTGCCATCTTAACATGTTGTTATCTGACAGGGTCTACCCTGGCATGGGGCAGGGTATCCCAGGGACTCTCAAGAGAGTTCACATATCATTGCAGTGGTGTACACTGGCACAATATCAGCCTAGATGATAACCTACTTTTTAATCCAGACCCCAACCCCTTGTAAAGAAAATTTTATCCTATTCCTTCCTTCTGGATTCAATTTCCTTTTTTATTCTTTAGTAATTTTTTCAAGTAGGATTTATGAGTGGTGAACTCTCATTTTTTGCTTGCAAGTGTCTTTAATTCACTTTTACTCCTGAATGACAGTTGAACTGAGTCAAGGAGTCCAGATTGGATGTGATTTAAATAGGTTGTTTCAAATGGGATATATACATATCCTATCTCATCCATTCTAAGAGGCCATCAACTGCACCATGAAGAAAAGGATGCATTACAATTCCACAGATGCTAGCATATGAAAATTTTATGTTTTACAATTAATTATAGAGGTAACATATTTTACTATACGCAGTGGAAAAAGAATGAGCTTTGGAACCAGGAAGAACTGAGTTCAAATTCTGGCTTTGGGGCTTCCCTGGTGGCGCAGTGCTTGAGAGTCCGCCTGCCGATGCAGGGGACACGGGTTCGTGCCCTCAGTCCGGGAAGATCCCACATGCTGCGGAGCGGCTGGGCCCATGAGCCATGGCCGCTGAGCCTGCGCGTCCGGAGCCTGTGCTCCGCAACGGGAGAGGCCACAGCAGTGAGAGGCCCACGTACCGCAAAAAAAAAAAAAAAATTCTGGCTTTGGCTCTTATTACTTGTGTAATTTTGTGCAAGTTCATTGATCTCTGTGGGATTCAGCTCATCATGTGTAAAACAGAAAAAAAAATCATTTATACTGGGAGTTTCCAAGCTTTTCCTATAAAAGGCCAGAAAGTAAATATTATAAGCTTTGTGGGTCATAAGGTCCCTGTTGAAACTACTCAACTCTGCCAATTGTAGCAGAAAAGCAGCCACAGTTAACACATATTCCTGTGCCTGAAGTACAGTGGGTATCAAGAAATGTACATTTCTCCCCCTACAACCCTTTTTCTCAACATTCCTATGAAAGATATAAATAGCATACATAATAATTTCCATGTGGGAAGTGCAGTTAAAAGTCCCATTAAGCTGCGATAGGAATGAAAATTATATACAGCTCCGTATACTTCTAATTTCTGAATATTTAATCCCCATTAGCTGGGGATTAAGTTACACATTCACTGGAATACTGATGATCTAAACTTTCTGAAACCTAGAGCATATCCATCTCTAGGCCTCAATTTCCTAAGCCTCAGTACGATTCAATTAGCAATGCCTCTCCCATGTCCAAAATGCCAATTCCCTACAAAGCCATACAAAAGCACTTTTTGAATGAAACATGGTCATAAAAATGTATTTGTGCTTACCTTTATATCAAACTATAACACCATGTTGAGGCTATGCAGCACAAAAATATGTATCCTACTGCCCTACTCTATAATTCAAATCAGTATCAGGTGAAAATAAGAAAGTACTAATTTCACAATATGGACCTTTCTAATGCCTTAAGGAATACAAACAAAAACAAAAGGTACATCAGCATTTCTTGAGACAACAATATGAAAATCTGGAGAGAGAAAAACTAAATCCTAAAAGATTCCATGTCAATCAGCTCTGTTTTTTAATTAGTTACAAAAATCCTTGTTAATCTCATGTTAATAGCAGTACTTTCTGAAAAAATATCCTATCCAAGTATTTTATTGTGTCTGACCATTTAAACAATGTTTGCATTACATAAATTGTTGACATTTAAAAATACAGTTGTTTTCTTTTCCATAAAATCCAACATACTGCAAAAGACGGAAAGAACAGAGTTTAACATTTGAAACATACTTCACAGCATTTAAATCCAGTGTGGCATACAAATAATATAAGCATTTCATCCGTTCTGTAGTTTCCAAATTGTGGGGGACCATGTATTGAGCAAAGATCCGTTCAACAAGCAATCTACGAAAAAACATAAAGTACTGTATTAATTTCTTTAAATGTACGTATTAAATATGTATGTAAATTTCCAAAACACATAAAGAACACATATAAAAGAGCTTCTTCTTTCTGAGTAGAGATGAGATTTCCAAATCAAAGATTTCTTTCTATAAGAAGAAGAGCCAAAGAAAAAATTTTAGCTGGATGTACTGGAAACAGTCCTATACCTAACTAAGATTAACTACTTCTGCATGACCTTGGGCAAGTTATATACCAGGGACTCAATTTCATTGGCTAAATAATAAAGGGTTAAAAAACTACACCAGAACCTTCCAAGTGACAAATTCTAAACATCTATAAGTTAACCATAAAGAAATGTTTAAGATTCTTGACTTTTTGTAGTGATCATCATGAAAAGAGACCTAGATAAAAGTAAAAAAAAGAAAAAAAGGAGAAAAGAAAAATTAAATGGTGGGGGGTGGGCAATGAAACCATAATGCAAATCTCTGTGCACTGATGCCACACGCTCAAAAAGCTTAAAAACGTCAATTTTCTAAAAATAATAACTATAAAGTCTCTTAGATAATATCAACCTAAGATACTCAGTTTCTGCTTCCCATACCTCTTAAAATTGTAAGATGTCCTACTGGTTCTTAATTTTCTCATTCTCACCTGTTAATAAGCAAGATCATTTGGACCCCACTAAAAATTCATCAAATCAATGCAGACTGCAAGCAGAATTTACAGTTCTACTAACTACTAAATCGCTAGGTTCCATATAAGATCTAACCTTACACACTGGAATAGAAAAATACAAAGATTATATTCAGATAATGTGTTTTTATATAAATTTATAAACTAGTTTTTTTAGCCTTGAGTAGGAATTGTTTGTATTTAAAATGTCTAAATCCAAAGGTTGTATACTTATTTTAATTTTATTTGAAAAAATGAATGTGAATCCTTATAACACAATTATCTATGAAACAAAATTTAAATAATTACATACACTCCTACTTTCAAATATTACTCTGTTAAAACACAGTATACGAAAATGACCATAAAAGACATATCCATCCCTAAAGTTATATGTACATTACTACTTCATTTATGGCTTTGGTGGGAAAGCAACTAGTCACTCACTACCTTTAATTTGCAGTAAAAACTGAGGAGGGAGTTTAAAGTTATAAAGAAAATAGTTAGCCTAAAACAACAGCTCAACAACAGTTATATAATACCAAAAGCACTAAACATTTTACATGTGGTGTCTTTAACTTACCTATCATCAATACTATTTTGATAATATATATGTAGCAATTTGTCTTTGATCCATGAAATCTGTTTTGCAGCATCTTTCCCAGCTGCTGATTGTAAAGCATATTTCTTATAGATCTGGGCAAGTCCCATCATGGCTTCTTTGCGCACTCTCCACTTAAAAAAAACAAAAATTTTTCTCGTAATTTAAAAATGCCTCCATTATATTAATTCAGTAAAGTCTAGTTTCCCAGTTTTTTTATTTACTTTATACAATTTATTTTCATCATACCTCAGTTCCTGGATGTCAATCTGTAATGACTGTATGAAAAAACACAACTATCATTTTAATATATCTACTATGTCAAGCACAGACATCTATTAACGTGTATAAAGAATTTTAATGCTTTGATATCTTATACCCATTACCAATCCCTAAAAAACAAAACTCAATCACAATCTACTTAATGTCACTTAGAATGAGTGAGGGAAAGCATGCTACCAAATTGTAAAAGGCAAAGACAGTTAAGTGGATAAACTGTGAGCTATTCCTTATAGAGTTTTTTCCAAATTATGGTCTATATTAAGCATACGTGTATTAAAGGTATACATGACAATGGCTTTATCAGATGCTGAATGCAAAGACACATCAGTGGTTCATTTTGTATATCTGGCAAAGACGTTCAGGTATAAAGGTATTCAACTATTTTCTAAAATAAATACATATCTGTTATAGTATACCTAACATTAATTATCTTGGTATGAGTTTAATCTTAAATTTTACATAAACACAGCACTATAATCAGTAGAGTGTAAGTAATATTAAGAACTTCATGAATCTGCGAAGATTATTAATTTTTCCTTTGCAGTCTGTCACTCACAGCAACATTTTTCTCTTGGTTTCTCTTTCAACTAATTACAGTAAATAATAGTCCTTATTTCATCCATCCACTGCATACATATTGAAATAAAAGACTTCAAAAGCTTTACTCATAAAATAAAAATTCAATATGTTTGTAAAAACTTTATCTCCAATTCCCTATCTTATCTCTAATTCCCGAAAGTGCTACTTTAGGGAAAATTTAAAGATATAGATAGAGCATATTCTAATACTGCCAGTAACATAAATATATTTAATTATTTTTTGGTACTCCATTAATATTTATATGAATGAACCAAGCAGTCCTATGATGAACACACCATGATGATCAAAAACATACATGAATTATGATCCCAATAATACACAAATACTTAGCTTAAATTCTAAGTTTAACTATGAAAAAGTTTACTTGAACACTTAGAAGGCTGTTATCCTACCATGATGCAAATCTCCTTTTCCTTCTTTACAGCTTTTGGCCTTTTCATTGTTTAATACCGTACTGAAATATTCAATAACAACAAGTCTAAATTTATCAACTAAAATAAGTTGCTCTGAATACCTATAGATTTGGAGGGAAAACCATGCAATTCCTGTCCATGTATTCTCCATCCACAACCCACATGATCAAAGAGAGAATTAAATGATGGAGATAGCACAATCGACCATACAAGTGACTTTCAAAATGTTGTGAAGTTTTTACCTAGTTACAGCTATTCATATCTACCAAGAGGCCTCCCACTTTCTTTGCTTATTAACCCCTAAATACACCAAAGATTTTCATCCTTCACCAAAATTACTCTTAAGTCTAAGTCTGTAAAATCCATGCCATCAAGGAAAGGCAAAGGGGAGGAGGGGAGAATAAATATTCACTGAAACACTTACTGAGTGCCTAATACATTCTAGGCAACATGGAATACAAATGTAAGACACAGTGCCCTCTTCAGAAGCCACTAACTAAAGAGTGGAGCTGTTCAGTGCTCTAGAAGGAAGATTTGGGGTCATGGGAGATAGGCTCGAAGCATGCTGCTCTGCTGGGGTTAGCTTTGCCATGTTGAAAACATTTTTGGGACTTCCCTGCTGGCGCAGTGGTTAAGAATCCGCCTACCAATGCAGGGGACACAGGTTCGATCCCTGGTCCGGGAAGATCCCACACGCAACTGAGCAACTGAGCCCGTGCGCCACAACTACTGAAGCCCACGCTCCTAGAGCCCATGCTCCACAAAAAGAGAAGCCCACGCTCCTAGAGCCCATGCTCCGCAACAAGAGAAGCCGCTGCAATGAGAAGCCTGCACACCACAACAAAGAGTAGCCCCCACTCGCCACAACTAGAGAAAGCCTGCATGTAGCAACAAAGACCCAACACAGCCATTAATTAATTAATTAATTAAAAGAAAAAAGAAAACATCTTGTATTTTCCATTCCATAGAAATTATAATACAATCAGCTAGAGGACTATGAACTGATACCCATATGAAAGGAAAAAGAGAAAAGAGAAGTTGTGTTCAGAGGCCTTTTCAAAAGTCACTTACTAAAATTAGTGTACAGGTTAAACATCTGATTACTCTACCATTTAGAGCTGACCCATTTTGAGGATGAGAACAAATAATCCTAATAAAGAAAAACTAATAAAATTTAATGTAACAAAAAGTAAAATCTTCTCATAAACATTATTTTAGATATTAAAATGCCTCCCCCCCAAAAAGGGCTAATTACATTTAAATCTCAATATTTTCAAATGAAATACTATTAAACTTCAAGTATTCAAAATGCAAACCTACTAATAATTATTAACCCTACTTACCCGTTTGTCTAATGTTCTCTCTCTCACAAAATTAAGTAAGTGATCATTGACCAGAAGAATATCCTTTTTAGCAGCTGTAACTATAGACACAATAACATCATGTCTAATAGCTTCCTCAGGGTCATGTGACCTCACTTTAAGATACTCTGAAAGATAAAATTTTATTTGATTAAAATGAAACTTTGACAACTAAAATGTTTGAAAAGATTGCATAAGATCTTTGAAAGTAAACCACAACAAAAACAAAACCTAAGTAGAAGGTTCAATATTTCAAAAACATTAGGAGTAGGTAAGAGAGAAAGGGAGAAAGAGAAGGAAGAAGGAAAGAAGGTCAGTCCTTCAGGCAAAATACAGTAGTTTACATGCAACTGAGGAGTAAATCCCCTCCCCATTTGTGGGACAGGGTAGTTAACTAAGGAGTTCCTAAACTCATTAATTCAACAAACCATATAAATGAACCAAGAAGTATATCAATGTTAAATATTTCACTTTTGTTTTTTAAATGGTTAAAATATTCAAGTCAAGTGGTTCTAATCGGAAAAGGCTAGAGAATTCAAGTTTCTGTCCCTTAACTATGTAAACCCTTAGTGAGGTTATTGAAAGAGTAAAATTAAGGTAATGGCAGCCAAGAAATAGGATTACAGGAAAGACCGTAAGGCAATTCTGTTTTACTGAACTAAAAGGAAGGCCAAAGGAAAGACAGAAGAAATGAAACACTTAACAATTACAAGTGACTAGAAGAGAATCTTAAAGTCAAAAACATGGAAGTTCAGATCTGGCACTGAGAAAGCTGAAAGAAAAAATTAACAATCTTCAGTAATGATATATTAGGTTTAAAGAAGAGGTACCACAAGTGAACATAAATTATTATTCAGCTTTTTAATTATATGACCAGTAAGATAAAATTTCGTTGTTTGGATCTGGAGTAACATACATAGCCATGTCTATAAACAACAAACAGAGCTTATGATTGTGAATGGATTTACTGCTCAATAAATTAACAGTTAACAATATAATGCAAAAGCTCATAAAATCAATGCCCAGGTCCTAAGCCCCTCCACCTTGAGCATTCTCTACTAACAGGAACTATTTCAAAAAGTGTTTAAGACAATATGTCGCTAAAAAACTTCTGAAGAAATGGAAATATTATTTTATGTATCACAGAAAACAAGGTTATTTTTAGTATTGATTTCAAATGCCCCATGCTAAATATATCTCAAATTCATTTACCCCTCAAGATAAAGACAGGAGTTTTTATCTTTCGCTACACTTGTTTCAAATGTAATATGTATTATTATTTCAGGTGTCACTAAAAAATGGAAAAACCAATGACACACCATCAATTTTCAGATACATCCTCATTTCACTAAAACAAATCATTCATATTAAACAGGTATACACAAGAGCTATTAACTTATAGATATTAACTGTGCAGAGGAAGAGAAAACAGGACAAAGAAGAAATTCTCAACAGTTAGCATGATGCAGCATCTAACAATACTCTTCCCAATATGGCTACGTCCCTCAAAACTTGGCTGAAGGCACAGGATGAAGCTCACAAACACACTATGGAGAAAAGAAGATAAATGTATGTTTTTAACATATTTATTTCAGCTCACTCCTGAAACCCTCAGAAAATGTCTTTTAAAAGGGACAAGTAACAAGAGAAGAGATCATGGCAGAAGAGATTTCTCACCAAAATTTTGGCAGATGGATGACTGGTAAATGCCCAGAGACAAAAGAGAAGGATGAAACCTAAAAGGGAAAGAAAAGCCATAGACAAGCTCATTTCCAGGGTAGAAGAACCCTGAAATTCAAGGTACCAAGCAATGAGAAAGGCAGAGATGAAGACAGCAGCTGAAAACATGGAATGGAGTGGTTGAAAATCTGCATTAATAGTTAGACCCCTAGATTTTTCAAATCTGTCTTTTAGCCAACCCTAAAAATTAAAATGTGCCAGGAGGCTAGAGACTAGGAAATACATAACAAGATAAATGTTTCATAAAATATGAAACTGTACACTATCCTTTGATAAAGCAAAACATTCAAAACAATGAGAAGGACTAAAAAGGTTATTGGTGAAATTATTCACATCTAAAGTATATTTCAGACAGCTATAAAAAAACAAAATATCTATTATTTAGCCAAGAGTAAACAATGCACTGAAGTTCTGACTATGGAAAAAATACTTTAAAAAGATAGAGACTATGTACAGAACTACTACAAATCAACAAGAAAAAAAAAGACGAACAAGCCAATTAAAAAAGAATGGGTTTAAAATTTAAACAGATACTTCATAAAAGAACATATGTATCAATATGCACATAAAAAGATGACTAATCTCATTAGTCATCAGGAGAATGCAAATTAAAATCACAACAAACATCAAGACCTATGAGAATGGCTAAAACCAAAAAGACTGACCATACAAAATGTTGGCAAGGATGCTGAACAACTGCACCCTCAAACATTTCTGGTGCAAGTGGGAAATAGTATAACTACTATGAAGAACTTGGTCATTTCTTATAAAGTTAAACATACATTTACCCTATGACCAGCAATTTTACTCCTAAGTAGTTCCAAAGAGAAATAAAAACATAAATCCACAGGAACACTTATACAAGAATACTCACTGTAATCTTAATCATAATCACCCCAGACCAAAAACAACCCAGATATCCATCAAAAGAAAAAAAATGGATATAAGCAAATTATGGTGTATTCATACAATGAAATACCACTCTATAATAAAAAATAAAGTAATAATACTTGGTGTCCCAAAGACACAAGCAATTAAAATTAAACTCCTGGTAGGATACTCTTTTCTGGGAAATCTGAATAGCCAAAGAGAAAGTATCTAAACTAAAGGTTTTCCAACAAACAACCCACCCTGATCACCCTACAGTGAAGTTCAGAGTGAACAATCCCATCCATACGCTCAGGGCTTTCTGAACAGCTTTTAATTTAGTCCCCCACTCTTAATAAAAGCCGACAGCCATGGATTGCCAAGCATTTGAGGAAAGCCTCTAACATGGAAAATACAGACAAAAGCAAATAAAAAGTGGGAAAAACAAGTGGGTGAAACAGACATTTTTAAGAAAACGAAAACTCCAAAATACTATCATTAGTATTCTCAGAGAATACTGTACCCATAACACAAGAAAAGGGTGCTCCAGAGTAAAAGAAACATCCAGGATAAAAGAGAAGGAGGAAGAGAAAAGGAAGAAACAGACAGACATACACAGACACACCCATGCACGCACGCGCACACACACACTCAGGGTCACACAGAAGGGGGGAGAAAAGAAGGGAAGGAGAGGGGGAAGGCAAAAGAGAGAGGAAGAACAAATCATCTTAAGATGAATGCTATAAATCAGAAGCTCACACACAGCGAGCAGTCCAAGTTCAGGTGTCAGCAGGTAGACAGAGGGTTCTCCAAGCAGGATATCTCCCAGAAAAAGCAGTTTAAAATGTACAAGTTGGTAAAATTTTAAAAAGAGTAAATAACTAAATAATAACAAGCAATAATATGAAAGATGGGAAGGTAGTGCTCAGGGGTAAACCATTCAAGGGTCCTGGATTGCTCAGAAAGAAGCTAGTGTTCTGATTAATTTCAGACTTTATTAATCAACTATGCAGTAAAAGCATGAAGGAGAATGTAACTTCCAAGCCCATATGGATAAAAAAGGAAAAATGAGAAGAAAACTAATCAGTTGGGCAGAAGAGAAGAAAAACAGAAATAAAAGAAGCAAAGAATAGGCATGCAAAATAGAAAACACAAAATAAGATAGTGGGAATAAGTTCAACTATATCAAATTCAAATTATTTCAATAAAATTTTCAAATCACATAAGAATACTATATATAACTTATGTACAGATACACATGTGACATAGATAGAAAAACATGAACAGAATGCACAACAAATTTAATAGAGAGGTTACCCTCTACAGAAGTAGGAATGAGAGGAGTTGTGAACAGCATTTCAACTGTATCTACAATTTACTTTCTTTTTTTAAACTCCTAAGCTAACATTTTTAAACTCCTAAGTTTAAACTCTTTTTTTAAACTCCTAAGCTAACATCAAAATGCTAACATTTCTGAGGAAGACAGTGGCTGCTGTATTCATCCGTATTCTCTGAACTATTTCATAACTTTAAAAACCTTAACAGAGCAGCAACAGTCAGATACACAGTATTCTCATTACTATAAAAATGCAAAGTTCTGAAATACCTCATCAATATACAGATTTCAGAAAAGTTACCTCCATTAAGCATGGTTAAATTAGTTCATAAATTAATGACTCTCACCTAAGTTCTCAAAATATTAAAGACGACTGAAGTTCCATAATCTATTCAAAGTCAAGACCTGTTCAAATCCAAATGCCTGAAATACTTGTAGAATTGTTCTTAAATTAAGAAACCAATATTGTCTCTGATAATGCTACTTTTTATGTAAGTGCTTCTAGCCTATGTAGGTACTAGGAGGTAAAAACTGTAGCTTCACCATGATGATGAACTGAAACAAGAAGACTTCACTGAGAATCATCACAAAAAACAACCAAAAATAAAAAGGTTTTTTTTCCTATATATAAAACCAATTTTTTTCACCAAAGAGCATCTAGGAATATTTGCCATTATGGGTATACAGTACCTGTTAAGTCCTTTGCTAAATCAGGATGGTTCATGAGACAATGGCTAGCAAATTTCACACATTCCAGGCGGATTGGTACATGGATATCATTAAACCTGATAAAATATAAAGTCACAGAGTAATCTTTAAAATAAGAGAGAGAGATAAGTGTTTATCCTGCACTTACTTTATATTTATTTCTCTAATTAAAAGAAAAAACAATTTATACAGGATAATTCAAAGCAGAACCAGACTATTTTAAAAAAGTTTTTGATATACTATGTATGTAAGAATGCTTTGGAACCTCTATATTAAACTAGGTCAATCTCCTGTGAGAACTATGTACTTTTAATGAGGATGTTTAAACAGTACACAATTGGCTCAAATACAAGAACTGGAATGACAAAATTTTTCCTATAAATAGTATACTTTCTTTTTTGTTATATATAAATTTATTTATTTTACTTTATTTATTATTATTTTTGGCTGTGTTGGGTCTTTGCTGCTGCGCGCAGACTTTCTCTAGCTCAGGCGAGCAGGGGCTACTCCTTCATTGTGGAGCGCAGGCTTCTTATTGCGGTGCCTTCTCTTGTTGTGGAGATGGGCTCTAGGCATGCGGGCTTCCGTAATTGTGGCATGCAAGCTCAGTAGTTGTGGCTCGCAGGCTCTAGAGCACAGGCTTAGTAGTTGTGGCGTATGGCTTAGTTTCTCCGCAGCATGTAGGATCTTCCCGGACCAGGGCTCAAACCTGTGTCCCCTGCACTGGCAGGCGGATTCTTAACCACTGTGCCACCAGGGAAGCCCTATAATTTCAAATGTATCTGTTTATGCAAGTATATTGTGTATACATAATACACATATACATTATTAAATCCCACACTGAAAAGAAAGCTTTTCCTCAAATTATTCTTTCTTAAATACAGAACATTCACAAATGTTTGGTAGATCTTGCACTAAACCCTGTATTACTTTATATGACTCTAAAATTGTGCCGAAATTACTCCTATCTATCATAATTATTTCCACTAATATCAAAGCAAATTTTTACATGTATATGTAAATACCTTAGTATGTATCTCTAAAAAGTTAAAACTCTTTCATTGATAAGTCATTTAAGTATCTTTTACTCATATTTTTTCCCTCTCTATCTTTTTCTTTTCCTTTGTAATCTGGTGAAGCAACTGTTTTGTGTTTGTGTGTGTAGTGTTTTTCCACAGTTTAGATTTTGATAATTTTATCATTCTGATGTCAATTAACAGGTTCCCCTCTCTCCTAAATCCTGCACATTAGGAATCAGGTCTCTAGACTTGATCATATTCAGGTTCATTTTTTAGCAAGACTACTTGATAATGGCATTGTGTTCCTCCACCAGGAAGCACATGATGCCTAGTTGTCTCTAAACCATTGATGTTCAAAGCCTATACACATAAGTTCATTGTGGACTACAAAGCAGTGGTTTTTTTTTTAAATCTTAAGTAACAATAAGAACGTTAAAGTGAAGCAAGAATTTTCCATTTGACATTTTCATGTCTTAGTTCTCGAAGACCAAAAAGTCTCCAAATCTTGTATCACCTAATACCATAAGAAACAAAATTTAGCATCAAAAAGAAAAAAAGTCTTCTGAAGGAGCAACAAATTACTCATAAAAGATTATTATTAGGAAACAAACTGCTTTATGAAGTACACTCAAAAAAATCTAGTCTATAAAATCTAGTCTCTGGGGTTTCCCTGGTGGCGCAGTGGTTGAGAGTCTGCCTGCTGATGCAGGGGACACGGGTTCGTGCCCCCGTGCCCCGGTCCGGGAAGATCCCACATGCTGCGGAGCGGCTGGGCCCGTGAGCCATGGCCGCTGAGCCTGCGCGTCCGGAGCCTGTGCTCCGCAACGGGAGAGGCCACAACAGTGAGAGGCCCGCGTACCGCAAAAAAAAAAAAATCTAGTCTCTGGTCTCATATAGTTTCCTGAGTGTTCTGAACCCAAGTACTCAATCCCTATACACTTTAACCTTTCTCAACTAAACATGTACCAAATAACCATTAAAAGACATCTTTAAAAAAATACTCTAGCTCCCTAAAATTGGTAATAATGTGCAAGTTTTATGTCATTAATAAAAGAAGGAAAAATTACAATGTAATCAAAAGGTAAAAAGTTTAAATTAGAATTTTTCCTCCTAAAATCCTACAAAGTCTGGCTAATCCAAGTCCTGATTTAAAGATATATTAAATGTCTATATGTAAAACTGTATTTGTTTTAGCACATTAAATAAAACAGATTTTGATTTTAGTTGCACAGTTTAATTAAACAAACTATTTTGCCCTCTTGCTCATTGTATTTAAGGGGAAAAAGTCTAGAAATCACACTCAGAATGACAATGGTTTAATATTTATTAGTTTAACACACCTTGTTAAATATTATTATTGAGCTACATAAGAGATAAGAAAACAGAGTAAGAATTTAGGGCTTAACATATAAAGGCTTATATGATTTGACAAATTAGAAAAACAAGACCAGAAGAGATTATCTTTATCATAATCATTGATAGTTCTGGTAACAAAATGGAAAGAAAAGTGGTGATGACAATGCAAATATTTCAATACAAAGAAAACAGAGTAAGAATCTCAATCCTATTTACTTGTTTATTTACAACTTAATTGCATGATTTGTTATAAGCATAATTATAAAAGGGAGAAAAAATCCTCCTCTATCCTCAGGGTCAAAGTAGGTTTCAGCCAGGGCACTTGGAAGTGGTTTTAACATATTCAAGGTCGGGGTATCTTTAGAAAAGTAATAAAATAAACCCCTCTCACAGAAAAAATATAGAAACACATTCAAAATTTTGCAACCGATTTCAGGAGGTTTGTGGATCATTAAAAGCATATAAGAAGCCCAGGTTATCATTTCCTCATTATCATAAGAAACGTAGAAAGGAGGTTAGTAGGAGGAATATACATAATCATTTATTTATTCATTCTATGGATACCCTTTTATCTTTACAATGTCTCCAAATAATCTAATTAAATATAATTTCTTTGTGGAGAGGCTGTATCTCACCATGATGTATTTCTGGTTGGAATTAATCAATCACTGCTATGTAACAATACACTTCAATTTCATGATTATAATACTTTGTGAGATAGTTTTTTAAATGTATCATCTTTTAAAAATTAATGAAGACAAAATAAGAAGGGGAAACTGTAAATATGGCCAATCACCATTAGCATTCAAGAATTTCAAAATATAAAACCCCTCATTTTTATGATTTCAGAAAACAATCTTAAATGTGGGTGCTGTTTTAAAATAGTAAGTAGATATAAACACATATTACTGTTAAACAGGACACCAAAATCATATACCTGCCCAAGTAACACTGCCAAAGTGGTTTGTTTTGAGAAGCCAATTCTGAATCCTTTGCCCCAAACATTTTTGCCAGTAGTTTAACAACTTGAAGGCGTTCCTCATTATCATTGCTCTAAAACAAAACACAACCACAGCTTTAAAACCATGAGGTAGATATACTGAGAATAATTTTTCCCCTGATTTCCCTTAATCTCCAATTCCACAGAAAACTTTTTATTAACTTCAGCTGAAAAATTATACATAAAAATGTTTAATATATTTTTCATAAAATTAAATGTTACCTTAAATATTCTAATCATTTCAAATTACATTAAAGGAGTACTCTCCTACATGAAAATTCATCCCAAAGTCTGATTAAAATTTAGTGGCCTCTCCTACAACTGAGGCTTGTTTCCATTCAAAATCAAAATCAAAAACTAACTTGCATCAAACCTACTTGGGACCCTTGAAAAACTATTTGTGGTCTTTAAGAATAGACACTGATAGAGGCCAGTCCTACAGTAAACAGAGACTTATGTATGAAGGTACTTGTTAAGCCCTTTGTAGAAATAAATATGCACTAAATCTCCCAACAGGAGAGTCCGTTCATCTACATACACCAGATTCATAATGCAGTTCAACGACATGAGGAAGCCTTACACATGCAAAAACTAAAGTTTCCACTTTATATAGAAAATGGGTACTCTGGGGATGAGAACTCAAATTTTATTACTGCTTTTGGTACCTCCAACAAATGACAATATTTAAATGAATGAGCCAGCTACAATACTAGACTTGAACACAAAATGTGACAGAGATTGTTAAAAGCACTAATATTCAAGGTACTTGGATGGCACTGTACAGATCTTTTAAATTTTAAACCAATGCCAAAGCCCAGCATTTAAAGCCCCCATGATATGACCCGACTCATCTCTATTATTTGATTATTCCTCTAAAAAAGTACGTTTTAACCCTGGCTGCACGTTAGAATGACCTATAAGGCTTTTAAGAAACAACAAACAAACAAACAAAAACTCGTGTCTGGACTCCACTGCCAGAAATTCTGATCTGGGTTAATGCCTGGACATCTGTTTGTTTATTAAGGCTCCACAGATGAAGATTCTAATGGGCAGCCAGGAATGATTTAAACTTACTTTATGCTACCATGCAACTGTAATTCTTTGTGTTCTGCAAATTCACCCAGCACCTTCCTACCTCTATATGATTCTGCATGCTGTTTCCTTTGCTTCAATTGTATGCTGTCTGTATCTTTTATGATACTTATAATATTTGGCCTCTTATTAGATATGGATTTTTTCCTCTTCCTCCCATAATAGATGTTAAATTTGCTGAAAGCAGGGATGATAATTCTTATTTTTGTATTTCTTACAGTATTCAATATTTTTATTAGAGAAAATCAAAGCAACAAATAATTAAAGGTATGACTGCCTTTTGCCCATCAAAATTGCTAACTACATGAAAAAAGGGGGTAGAGGAAGGCCAGTGAATCAAATGTTTCACTTGAGAAATACACCAGAAATATGCCCCAGCATAAAATGAGAATAATTATTTGCTGCATTTTGGGGGTATTTACACTACCAACATAAACTGTTTATTTTGTAGTTTTCAAAGAGACAAATTCAAATTTTTAGAAACAAGAAATACAACACAGAAATCATTTAAAAACTTTTCTGGGTGGTACAGTGGGGTTCATCAAACAGTATTAATTATAACCAGATTTATTTAATCTTTATGTAATAATTTGAAAGAGAAAACATGCCCCAAATCTGCAAATGAAACTCAATTTTATGGCATAATTTAATGGCAAGGCAATAAGGACGTTACCGAAAGATTCCAGAAAGCCATGTGAAAAGCAAAGGAGCTTTCAAGATAGGCTAGGCAAGTACAAGATAATATTCATAAAGGGAAAATATTTCACCCTATGTGGATAACAGATCCTAAACTATTTTTATGGCACATCAAGGGGTCTTGGGAACCACTATAAACTATGCCTTAAAAATGTAAAAGTTTGATGTATACCCATGACCTCAAAAGTTAGTCACAACCCAGAATTTATCTGGAAAACATCTGAAGGAAAATATCATTCTGCTAACCATTAATTCATCAGATTTTATCTGCTAGGCACCATGCCAGGCACTGGAGATACACAAATATGCAAGGCACAAACATGTAAATAAATAACAGTAATACCACCACATGGGTAACATTCAGTTAAAACCACTATAAGGATTAAAAATCCACAAATAATGTGCTTTGCTAATCTGGTTGATAAAACCATATTATTTTTAGAATAGTTACCTTCAATTTAAATTCAAGCTGGGGTAAAACTGAGAGCAGCAAATGACTGTCAATATTATAGAGCTCCAAAATTAAGTCAAAGACATGCTCTGACAAATCGCTGATAGATGTTTTCCCAAGCATCAGAACCTGATTAAAAAACTTTTGAGAAAGAAAATTTATCATTAATAGAAACAACATAGATAAAGTGAATTTTCTGAAATTTTATTATTCAATTAAGTTCATTATCGTTCTATACAGAGTCAAAACAGGCATACTAAAACATTTTCTAAGAAGGTGGGAAATCACTACTGGCTACATAAAACATGGAATTCACCTCATACATATTAAAAGACAAGCAATTTGTACTGACTCATCAATTAGCATATCAATAAATACCCTACCTACCAAATACACTTTATTCCACATTATGGTACTTACCATATTTTATCCTATATTACAGTTATTTGTACACATGTCTTAGTTTCTCTACTAGATAAATTTCTTAAGGGCAAGGGATCACATTTTGTTCACCACAGCAGTATGGGAGACAACAGTATGGAAGACAAAGCCTTACACCTTCATAGTAGAAACCAATTCCATTTTTAAAATACGCAATTTTATATTTACAAGGCAAAACAATATCTTTCTAATACTTTGTCTTCTTTTATATTCTGATAATGTATATATACATACAAAGTTTATAGCACTAATTAAAGTCCAATTAAAAGCACATACAAACACAAGGAAAATCCAAATGTGAACAATTTTTTTCTATAAGCAGCCAGCACTAACTAGTTTGCACATTCATTCATCATATTACTACTGAAAATGGTAAAAATACATGGCATAATGATCAAGTTCCTTTCTATTTAAAGTCTTCCAAATATGTAAAAAATTAACCCGGAGCATATCCCACATATTCTCCACAGTATCTTTTATCTCCTTGAAGAAGGAATTAAGGATTCTTTACACCACACAAGCTGCCCTGATCTCTTCTTTCTGTGACAGTTAATAAACAACTTGGCTTAATCAGGTTTTCTATCTGGAAAGTACAGTCAGGACTATACATTTCAATGTCTCCTCTGATTACTTTTAGTTCCTGTGTTGTTCTTAAGTTTTTTAGATCTATGAACCTGTACCAACCACCTAGCCATGAAGGGATAAAAAGAAAAAAATTCTATTCTACTATTCTTTCTTTATTGGTTTTAAAAATAACTTGTCTGTCTTCCATGTTCATCAATTTTGTGGGAAAAGAATTTCATGACACCAAAGGTTAAATTCTCATTCAAGTTGAAGATAAAGTGGCTTCGTTGTTTCCATTTGAAAAATTTCTCCTGTTTAAAAATGATAAATCTACCTTTCTTAACAGAAAATAATCCTTTCCAATCTGGCCATCTTGGTGATCAAACCATCCTCTTCTTCTATCAGTCTGGGGAAAACTCATTTGAAAATGGGAAAAAACAAAACAACAACAACAACAAAAACCCAGTGTAATGTCCTACAAATTCCATCAAAAACATTTATTTGACACTTATAATCTCCATCTATCTCCAAATCAGTCTTCACTGTATAACAAGAAACTGATACACTGCCTGACAGAGGTATCCAAAATAGATTCAATAAATGAATGAATGATATGTAACAGGTACTATAATACAACTATAGGTGAAACAACCTTCCTGAGGGTATGCAATTCAGTGAAGAAGCAGATATAGATTTGAATAAAGTATTTCCTACCAAAAAACATTAGTCTTTTACTTACAAATGGTAACTAATTTTCACATAACAAATTAAATTATAACAACTGCCTCCTAATGAAAAGAGTAAGAGGAGTAAGTTAAAGGTCGATAAGAAATTCTACCTTAGATTTAAATGATCAATTTTAATTACAAAAGTGCTTTCACATCAGTTAACACATTCTCTACCATCAACCCAAGCATTATTAACTCCAATAACTAAGGCTAAGTGAGATTAAGCAAATTAACCAAATTTTACCTACATCAAGACAAGCTTGATACATTTTTTCAATCCAACAAAATACTTTTGTGCTATCCCCTAAAACTTGTGATTAAAAAGATCTGGTAAAAAATAACAACATTACCAAGAAGTGATCCATGTAGGATATTTTTTGAATTGTCACTATATACTTTTCATTTTGATACTGTTGTACCTTTTATATATATATATATATATATATGTGTGTGTGTCTATATATATATATATATATATATAGACACACACACACACACACACACACTTTAGTTTCATGAGTTGTCAAGTTACAAAAAAATTTATTTTAAAAAGTAATCTAGGGCTTCCCTGGTGGCGCAGTGGTTGAAAGTCCGCCTGCCGATGCAGGGGACACGGGTTTGTGCCCCGGTCCGGGAAGATCCCACATGCCGCGGAGCGGCTGGGCCCGTGAGCCATGGCCGCTGAGCCTGCGCGTCCAGAGCCTGTGCTCCGCAACGGGAGAGGCCACAACAGTGAGAGGCCCCAACACCGCAAAAAAAAAAAAAAGTAATCTATAACGCCACAGTGACTTCTTAAGTTCTATATATGTAAACAACATTGTATATAAAGAGGAAACTTGAATGTGTCTATATGCATGAGACTGAAAAAAGACACAAGTAAAAAAGAGATAGAAGTGGGGTTATTATTACCTTGACATCCTACCTCTATTTCTGCTTGCTAATTCTCTACTAGGAAGATATATGAATAATGGCTATTACATGTACAAATGCAAAAAGGCTGAGAATGAGTTTTACACTGTACTAAAATCCCACAAGGAATTAAGCTCACCATAAAGTATTTTACATGTAACTGTAGATTTATAAGGGAGAAGAGGAGGGAAAAAAAGCAATTCTTAATGACTTCTTAGCTAACTCTCAAATAAGTCAAGGGACAAGAAAATAGGGAAAACAGAGAGAGATAAGAAAATAATGACAAAGTAATGGGAATAAATAAATATATAACTGAAAGTGTGCTCAGACTATTCTACTAATCCTTTGCCTCTTGCCCCCAGCCCCAGCTTCTGATAAAGACATAACCAAGTATGGATGGGGCTGTCTATTTCTGTAGGTAAGGCAGGAAATTAACATGAGGTTTAAGTGACAGTGAAATGTTTTTACCTTGATTTACCTGGGAATGCTAAAAGTATTTCCTTCATCCTTCTATCTTTCTTTTAATTTTTATTATAAATACTTTCAAACATACACCGATGTTGAGAGAATAGTATAATGAACCTAATCACCTCATTCTATCTTGATTTTTTTTCTTTTATTACCCAATCAAATATTTATTTTCCCAATCCTAGAAAATATATCAACGTAGTATAGTGTTAATTTCTTATTTTTATGCCAGAAAAAGGCATCAGAAAAAGGTAAGTGTTCCCCTAAAAAACATCTGGCTCAGCAATATCAACTTAAATAAATGACCACCAGGAGGAGCTCACCTAAGTGTATCTAATGGCCGCAGAAACAGTCATTCACAGGCACTTGAAGCAAAGGAAAAGGGAAGGGGCACTTAATAACAGAATGCTTAAATCTGGTTCTACAGATTTCAAGTGCCATTATGTCATAACAGAAAGAACTCAATCCACTCAATCTAACCAATTTACTGCAGCCAATACCCAAGACTCACAAAACTTGCAGAAATCAATATTTAGAATTCCCTGGCAATCTGACTGGAGCTATTAAGACAGGTTACACAATTTAATTCTGCAGATTCTGAAAGTCCACCCTCCAAAACAATTTCTTTACAAATTAAATACATTTTTCCAAATCATCATGTGCTCACAACTATTTAAGGTCATAAGCCAGTAACAAAAACTGGAATTTACCATAGTATTGTTCCATAAAGTATGTTAATTTTCAAAGTACATCGTTTCATGATGTATTTTTATATACTAAATTTTGTATTTCTTCAAGAAAAATTCTCCAATAAACTTCAGGAAAATTAAGTACATAAGTAATTATAAAAGGCTTTCTTTCTCACTTTTTTCAAGAAGACAGATTTACACGTTTAGATGTGGGTAAAACTGGAAAGCAGGTGGAGAGACAGACCAGCTACACAATTCCAGAGGCCAACATCAAGACTGCATTCTAGATTTGTTCCAGTAGGTACCATTCACATGGAAAACAATGTGAATGGTGCCACCTAGAGTTGTGCAACTCAACAGAACTATGGGGGAAAGATTAAAACTTATAATAAGTTTCTATCAGTGAATCTATCAGATAAAATACATTTCTCCTGAAAATAAATAGAAGATCGTTAACCATAAATAAGTAGATTTGAGATGATAATGAAAGGGCTCATTTCATTGCAATTCTTCCCCCTTCTCAGAAAAGGTAGATTTATATGGAATCTACCCCAGGGAGAGCAAGATAGGCAACTTTCACCACACCGCTGTTATTCATACTTGCCTTCAATTTTTATGTCTTGATACTAGTTCATATCTTCTTCTTATACAAATCAATTTAATTTCCAAAAAGCTGTAAGCAACTTCTCTGAATAATGATAAGTTCCATAAGATTTATCTAATTACATTTAACTCCATTTCCAAGAACAGAAACAGTATATCTTGCTAACCAAACTAAAAACTGTTTTAGTTCCTAGGCAATTTGAAAGAGAGAAATGAATGAACAAATATGAGAGCTAATTTTCTAGAAAGTATTAACCAATAATAATTTTAAATAAGGAGAAAGAAAATACACTTAATTATTAAAACAATACGAAATGTTAAAGTATGTATCACTTGCCGAAATTCTGCTTCTAGCAGTGTTTAAAATTTTGGCTAATCTTTCTGACAACCAATTGGACAAGTAAAACTTACATTGGTAATATATGGTTCAATAGCTTGAGCTGTCCTCTTCAGTAAAGCCTTTGCCAAATCATATGCTTGCTTGTTTAAATTCTGAAGGAAAAAAAATAGTATCTATATTATACACCACTAAATATGAAAAAGGAAATATTACCTGTATTCAAAAAGCTACTGTTAAATCAATGAATGAGAAAACTGTTTAAGATTCAATTTGAATAAAAGGGCGATGGCAAAGTCACTTTTCTCCTAAGACTAACTGATCTAGTAGATCTTAAGATCCCTTCCAAGCAAGGATAATTATATTCTCTTCATATCTTACTCACAGCATAAGGTAAACCACATAGAAAAGGTCAATAAATGTTTATTAGACAGAAAAGGAGATACTGAGTCACTGTAAAGCTAGTTGTAAAGTCAAATCAGTTCAGCTGAGTACAAATACAGGCTATTTCACTCCAAGACCAAAAGAACCAAAACATCATAAGAGAATGAACTGGGTCCTAGTGCGGGCAGAAATGGGGAATCCTCAGGTGGCTGAAGACAAAAGAGTTTGGGGCAGCTATGGGAAAGCAGATTTTCCCGAAGCACATCTCAGAGCATAGGGAAGCCCAAGGATATAAGAAACATAACAAGGGAATCCCCTGGCCGTCCAGTGATTAGGACTCAGCGTTCTCACTGCCGGGGCCCCGGGTTTGAGCCCCGGTCAAGGAACTAAGAAACCACAAGCCATGCAGCACTGCCAAAAAAAACCCAAAGAAACATAGTCAAGTATGAAAAGAAAAAAAGTACAAGAAACAATACCTTAAGAATATATGTTTCTAAGAGATTTTGATGATGGAAAGAATCATGACCAAAGATCTGAAATGGAATCACTACTCCAGTTCAAACATATTACAGACAGCAGGAAAATTGTATATATCCTGAAACTCACATTCAGCGTATTTTTAGATTTATCCGCATTGACACTTTGTATTGTATCATTTCATTAATATCTAACTGCTGTTTAGTATTTTCATATATAATATGCTACAGCTTATTTACTCATTCTCCTATTCATAGACATTAAGCTGTCTTGTATTGATACATGCCTCCTTGTGCATATAAGAAATAATTTTCTATAAATACTACCTTTGCCATTTTTCAAATGAGCTGTTTTGTCTTGTTCTTATTTGTAGAGTTTCTCTATACACTAAACATTTGCCAATTACATGCACAACATATCTTAGAGCCTATACCTATGTTTTTACAATGCTTATGGTATCTTAGGACATACAAAAGTTTTCATTTTAATATAACCAAATATATTAATCTTTTCGTATTTGGCTTGTGCACTCTCTATATTTTTTAAATTCTTTTCTATATTGAGGTTAATTTGTTGTTTTATATTTTCAAATAAAATTTCAAAGATTTGCTTTTCAGATTTAGATCTTTATTCTGCCCGTAATTTATTTTTATGCATGGTGTGAAATAAGAATCTTATATTATTTTCCATATGGATATTCAAGTCCATGATTCCCTCCAATGACTTCCCTGTAATACTCACACTCTCAAGTTTCTATACAACCATGTACCATTTGTAAATTTTCCATTACTTCCATATGTCCCTTTGTCTATTACTGCCTGATTACAGTCAAAGAGACATATGGAAATAATGTCTTAACACCAGGTAAGATAAGTCCCCACTTTCTTATTCTTCAAAAACCAATTTGTCAAACTACACACACATGCACATATACACACGCACTACACATTCACAATTTCTATTTTGATTAGGTTATCTATTAGTATGCAGAGGAATGAAATTATTGTGATACTGAGCTTCCCATCACATAAACAATTATAACAAATCATGCAACATATTTAAGTCGTCTCTTACAATTCAACAACAACTGTAATAACTCTGAACATTAAGGTCATGCACATTGTTAATAAATTTCGAAGTAGCTCAAGTCTTTGTTAAAGATACAAATAAAAATTTTTTGAAATTATACTGACAGATTTTTATATATTGATCTTATATCTAGCAACTTTGCAGAATTTTCTTATTTGTTCTAGAAACTAATCTGTACATTGTTTTGTGTTTTCTGCACAGACAGTCATAACATCTGCAAATAATTTCAGTTTTGTCTCTTCTTTCTAATCCTTTTACCTTTTCTCTTGTTTTACTCCACTAACTTAAGGCTTCTAGTTTAATGCCGATTCGAAATAGCATACTTGACTTTTTCCTGAGTAGAAGTAACATCTTGACAATGTTCCTAACTTCAAAGAAAATCCTTCAGCATTTCACCATTAAGTGCAGTTATCATACATAACCTTATCAATTTAAGGAAGTTCCTTTCTATTTCAAATATGCTAATAATATTTTTTATCATAAGTTATACTGAATTTTATCAAATGGTTTTCTTATACATCTATTGACTATTTTTTCTCTTTGTTCTGTTAATTTCCACAAATAATTTTTAATGTTAATCCATCTTTGAATTCCTAAAATTTAGCCAATTTGCTCATTACCAATATTACTTTATATCATTCTGGACAGTGTCCACTATTATTTTATATTGGATTTACATGAATGTATTATAAATTAAATTAGCCTATTATCCTCCTTTCTTGAACTTGGTTTTCTCTAGTTTTCCCTATGAAGACTATATTCTGCTCATAATGTGAACTGTGGAGCATGCCTTCCTCTTCTATAATCTGAAAAAGTTTGCTGAATATCATGATTATACGGCACTTAAATGATTAAAAGAAATCTCCTGGTGATGTGTTTAAATTCCTTCATACTTGGTTTGAGTTCTGCTGCTGTTGCTATTATTACTGTCATCGTTGTTTAGGAGGAAATATTTTTGTTTGTTTTATGGATATAGTTTTTAAAACCAATTAAATTTCTTTTATTGGTTAAAGGTTATTCAAGATTTTCTCTCTTGAGAAAAATTGGCAAGTTTTATTTTCTAGAAATTTGTTTTGTCCAACTCCAAATATGTTAGCATAAAATACTGTTCATGGAATTGTTTTTTGATCTTTTTAATGCCTGCTGTTCCTCATTTCATTCTAAAATTGTATATTAATACCATCTCCCTTTTTCTGATTCAAACTGCCAAGGGTATGCCTATTTAATATACTTTTTGAATTACCAACTTTAGGTTTTTCTGAAATGTCACTGTGTTTTCTATTTCATTCATTTCTGTTCTTCATGGTTTACTTTCTTGTACGGACTGTATATTCTAACGATACTTTTATAATTTCTTGAACTGGACACTTTAACTATAAAGTTAGATTAGGGCTTCCCTGGTGGCGCAGTGGTTGAGAGTCCGCCTGCCGATGCGGGGGACGCGGGTTTGTGCCCCGGTCCGGGAAGATCCCACATGCCGCGGAGCGGCTGGGCCCGTGAGCCATGGCTGCTGAGCCTGTGCATCCGGAGCCTGTGCTCCGCAACAGGAGAGGCCACAACAGTGAGAGGCCCGCGTACCGCAAAAAAAAAAAACAAAAACTAAAGTTAGATTAAAACAACATTTAAGTTGAATCCCACAGGTTTTAATATGTATCATTTTAATAATTATTTCTAAATTTCTTATAACTGCCATCATGATTTACTCTTTTGACAGATTAATTATGAATGCTAGAGGCTTGTTAGTTTTTTGTTTTAAAATCCTCAAGAACTGTTGGTCTATTTGACTTATAATCAACTGGAAATGTATTAAAATGGCCCACCAAATTGTGAGTTTGTTTCTCCTTATAATTCTTCCAATGTATGCTTTATATATTTTGAGCCTATGTGAATACAAGTTTAGGCATCTTCCTGAGAACTAAAACTTATCATTGTATAACTCCCTTCTTTACCGGGTAAAGACTATAACATCTAAAATCAATACAAGTTATTTCAGTTTTCCTTCAGTTATTATGTGCCTGGCACGGCAAATCTTTTCTCCATCCTTTTAGTGACAACCTTTTTGTGACAGTATTTTTGTTATCTCTTATTAACAATGACCAGTTGAATTATTTTTAATCTAATCTGACAACCTGAAGTAGTAAATTTGGGCCATTTACATTTATTGTAATTCTTCCTTGCATTGTAATCCTTAAAATTTTAACATGAATACTTCATTTAAAGTTCAAAGTAGGGCTTCCCTGGTGGCATAGTGGTTAAGAACCCACCTGTCAGGGACTTGCCTGGTGGCACAGTGGTTAAGAATCCGCCTGCCAATGCAGGGGACATGGGTTCGAGCCCTGGTCCAGGAAGATCCCACATGCCGCGGAGCAAATAAGCCCATGCGCCACAACTACTGTGCCTGCGCTCTAGAGCCCGTGAGCCACAACTACTGAAGACCGTGCACCTAGAGCCCATGCTCCGCAACGAGAAGCCACCACAGTGAGAAGCCCACGCGCTGCAATGAAGAGTAGCCCCCGCTCACCGCAACTAGAGAAAGGCCGCACACAGCAATGAAGACCCAACACAGCCAAAAATAAATTAATTTTAAAAAAATAATAAAGTTCAAAGTAAATCAATAGCTCTGTACTCCTAATCATCAGCAAGATCATATCACTCTTTGACTGTATTAGGCCATTCAATCTTACACGTTATTTTTATCCAGTGGTTTAGGACCATTTTGTTAAAATCCCTTTAATTAATCATTATAATTATTATTGCTACTGTTTTTGTTTTATACATCAGTTCTTATTTAGAGCATTTCATTGTTCACCAATACTTCTTACATTTCACTTCTTTCAAGTTCAATTGCCATTATTCTGAAGTACTCAAATAGTAGTTCTTTCAGGAAGGATCTATTGACAAGTTGTATATTTAATGTCTTAATTTCACTCAAATTGGATAGCAACTGTGTGCCAGCATATACAGTTATTTTATCTCAGTACTTTGGAAATATAGGTCCATTATGTTCTGGCATCTATCCTTGCTACTGAGAAGTCAGCAATCAGTTTAATGTTTATTCCTTGTTAAGGGCTATGTCTTTTCCCTCTGGATGCTTTATAGATTATTTCTATTTTGTCATTCTACAAATTCTCCAAGATATGCCTACACTGGGATTTATTTTTATTTATTCTGTTCATGACACTTTTGTTACCTAACTCATAAATTTACGCTTTTCGTCAGTTCTAGAAAATTTTAAGCAAATATCTACTTGAATATCATCTCTTCTCCATTCTTACTCAGTGTTCTGCATCACTTTTAAATATACTGGACCTTTTCATCCTATTGTTTATGTTTTCCTTAACTTTACCTCACTGTATCTGTACAATTTCCTCAGCTCTACCTCCTAGTTCTCTAAATATCTTTTATAATCCAAAAAATATTTTGATGTCTATGAACATTTTTCATTTCTACTTTTCCTAACCATAGCTTCTTCTCCTTTCAGATGTCTAGCTATCATACTTTTTAACTCTTATGCTTCTAGAGATTAAAACATAAAACTGTTATCTTTAATCCTTTTATAGGTATTTAATGTTTTTATCTAATAAATATATTATCTGAATTTTTACTTAGTGTCTGATTTTCAGTATTGATGGACTTCTTAAAAGTTTGGAAATTTTGGATTATGAGGTCATTTTTAATGAAGCATTATATTTGTGAATGCTGTGTAGCTATAAATTTAAGTTATATCTTTCCAGAAAGGTCTTAATTTTGCAGAGACCTTTATACTGGTGAATCACAGAACCATATTTCCAACTGCTTACTAGAGTGTTAGTCATTTTCAAAGAACGAAACATACAAAAACACACACAACACCCACACAACTTGATTAATATCACCCAGGCAAGAAATACTTGTGTCATCAACATATCCTTTTCTCCAAGTTAGTAAAGACTTCCCCTTTCTTTGTGTGTTTTTTTTGCAGTATGCAGGCCTCTCACTGTTGTGGCCTCTCCCGTTGAGAAGCACAGGCTCCGGACGTGCAGGCTCAGCGGCCATGGCTCACGGGCCCAGCCGCTCCACGGCATGTGGGATCTTCCCGGACCAGGGCACGAACCCGTGTCCCCTGCATCGGCAGGCGGACTCTCAACCACTGCGCCACCAGGGAAGCCCAAGACTTCCCTTTTAATTTCACCCCTCCCCGCCATCTACACCGTCACTGTCTTTTACCTAAGGCCTTACTTGTGTTCCTTGAAACATAATCCTATACAAAACTGAGTTATTACAGATACTTTATCACATGTACTAACTCTGTTATTTCTTCATTTAATTAGTGACTAATAAGTGTATCATGTTTTATTAAACACAAGTGATGTACATTAATATTAATCAATAAAAGTCTCCAGGGCTTCCCTGGTGGCGCAGTGGTTGAGAGTCCACCTGCCGATGCAGGGGACACGGGTTCGTGCCCTGGTCCGGGAGGATCCCACGTGCTGCGGAGCGGCTGGGCCCGTGAGCCATGGCCGCTGAGCTTGCACATCCGGGGCCTGTGCTCCGCAACGGGAGAGGCCACAACAGTGAGAGGCCCGCGTACCGGAAAAAAAAATAGTAATGATAAAATAAAATAAAAGTCTCCAAAACTATAAAGCAGGATAAATTGCATTTTAAACGTAAGCAAATTCTGGACCCTAATATTAACAAGCTTTCGATACATTTCAATATATATTGCTACTTACCTTATGGGCAGGTACCAGATTTACCAAAACTGTATCCAAAAGCTCCTGAGATACTGTATCACCTTCACAAATAATAGAACTCATGAGATCCACCATATGCATATGAACTTTCTGATTGTGGCCATTGCTGAAATTCAAAATTGATATTTCATTTAAAGTATATCTGAAATTTATAAGATTTAATCATAACATAGAACATTACACTTTATTTTAAACTGATACTCAGGTATTAATTAAATCAAATTCTACATATTCATTTAAAGCTTCCCTCTCTTCCAAATCTTACAATAGCATCCAAAATATTTTTTAAATTACATTTCCAGGATTACTTTTTCCTAATTTTTACCAGTCTCACAATCAAAAGTAATTAAATCAAATGCAACTTTAGTTTTGCCTTAAATTCAGAAAATCAAACTACTTTGCGGAAGTTAATTCTAGTAGATAAATTTAAGGAATACACAAAGAACTCAACTATTCACATGAATTAAGGAGTCAGTAATATGTGATTTAAATAAAAGAAAATAACATAAGCCAAAATAAATTTTATATTGGCTATAGATTACCTTATGCCACTCTTATATTATTCTCTACAGTACAGAATTAAGCTGTATTCACTGTCCAAACATCTATAAAAATTATGTTAATGAGTTCTTAAGTTATAACTCTTAGCCTTCCAATATTCATCATAGTTAACAGTTTATGCAGATTCACCTGTAAGTTAAAAATTCTTTACATTTAAAAAAAGATTATATTCTTTGTAAAGTAAACTTACTTTATAACTGAAAATAATGTTCTGTATAATTGGGTAAAAATTTCATTGCTGTCTTCCAACTCAAAGCATATGTTATATGACTTGACCCAAGCAATGTTCTAAAAATAAGACATAAAAAAGGAAAAGGGTAAAATTTTAATTAGTAAAAATATACAAGCACAAAACCCAGTTTAAAATGTCATCTCAAGATAGAATATATTGCTTACCTCAAGTAAATAAAAATACCTATTGAATTGTGGGCTCTTTGTATCCTCTAGCCCCTTCAACTGCCTTGTTATAAACATAAATATATCCTTTAAAAAAAAAAAGACAAAGTTTTGTTTAGATTATGAAAATATCCACTAAATTCCTAAAGATAATTCAGCACTCATGTGTATCTATCATGATAAATTGTAAAGAACCAGTTTAAAAAAATTCTACTTGGCTGGAATTTTTTAAATGTGCATCATCATGAAAACACCAAATATCTTACTGCCCTTTAAAGGAAAACGGTAAATCATTTACTATGATCTTAAAGTAGAGAAAGAAAAACACCTTACTGTAGGTTAAAAAAAAAGACCTGAAAATGGAGTAAACTAAAATTTATGCTGTCATTAAAACAAACAGGTTGCGATGACTGAGAGCTGAACTGATCAGGTTTGCTGGAATAGCACTATATATAGTAATTATATAGCAAGAACATGGTTTAGGAAACTTGAAATTCCAAAATAAAATCACCAAGTGAGAAGACAATAGATTGCAGAAGCTTAGAAGTTTTAAAAAGACCCACAGAAGTTAACTCGTCAAGCTTCCTACCTTGTCATTATAACTACTTGTTCTCCCCTACCATTTATCAATCTATCCCCATCTCTTGCTTTCGGTTTTTTACTGCACACCCCTTTATACCTGGGTAAAAATAAGTTCAATATCACTTTGAGTCAAATTTTTATGACGATAGTTTTTGAAAAATTTGGAAAAGGTTAAAATTATTAAAGCTAATTCTACAAAGGAAGCATGTTAATCAATCAAAAAGAAAAAGATGTTTCCCTCATAAGTAAAACGATAAACAAGCATTTCTTAAAAGGGAAGAAATAGGATATGCAGATTACTGAGTAGCTTTTCAAGAAAAATACTATCACAAGTACATCCTTCAAAAATGGTTACTTTAAAAAAAGGTACAGTTACTTTGTTAGTAGTACTGCATAAAATATGTCCTCCATGAACGAACCCTTTCTGGTTCGACTAAGAGAGAACAACTGCTGTACTGAATCTACCTGGAGATGGAAAGACAATATTCATTGATCATCTCTCTAACAAGCACTGACCTAAACATGAAGCTGGGTATATAAAAAGGGTTTTCTGATGACAATAACAAACTGACAGTGGAAAGGTAAGGATCAAAGTGTCACAATTTTCTATTATTACTACTGTAGACAAAAATACAAACTTGATACTAACCAAAACAGAGTGAAAACTATTCTATAAGTATTCAGAAACACCCTCAAATAATTTTTAATACTACCCCAATAAAAGAAAAAAGTGGCATTTAAAATAAGAGCCAAAAAAATTGACCAGAGGGGGAAAGCGGGTGGGGGGAAGAGGGATGGTGGGATGAATTGGAAGATTGAGATTGACATATATACACTGATATGTATAAAATGGGTAACTAATGAGAATCTGCTGTATATAAATAAATAAATTAAATTAAAAAAAAAACTGACCAGAAAAAATAAAATGCTTAAAAATTTTAAGCTAGATTCTAAAAACTCTAATTTAATCATACCTCTTCAATATTCTTCTCAAAAACTGTCCTATTATTAATAGAAAAGATTTGTAGCTATTCTTTTGGGAGGACTTTCATTACCCCAAAGCCTTGAGACAGATCACTGATAACGCAAACTGAGAAATCCACGAGAGGTAGAAGAAATCATGTAGCAGCACTCTTAAGTTAGACTTCCCTCTTCATGAGAATGCCAACAAAACATCTAGTGAGGACGAGCCACAGCCCACAGTCAACCAAATACAATTACTCCTTAAACCAATTAAGTACCTCAAATTAAAGGTTCACAATTAGAAATCAGGATATACATCTGGGTACACAACTCCACAGGCCAGCTCATATTATCTACTTTAAGTCTCTCACCATTCTCAAATCTTACAATTCAATTTTACTTGTAGATGACAAATATTGTCCCCTACCTCCCCCATCCTAAGATATATGAAACAAGCGTGTCCACGGCAGTTTGGGCATTCCTTACTGGAGTCTTGGCTGACTTGATCAAATGAGCAGGTTCCTCACTCCAGTTTTTAAGAAGCAACTCCCTGAGTTCAAGAACCGAGTCTGGGTTGTTTTTCACCAAGGTAAACCCAGTTCCTGACATATAATAACTAACATCAATATTTGTTAAATGAAATAAACCTAAATTGTCTTTTTGTTCCATACTGGGTCATCTTCCTAGGGACTCATTTCCTAACCAACAGTTTCCACAATTATCTTTTATTATTGTTGGCTTTTCTAATTTTCTTATAACTTGCCTCATTCAATAAATTTTTGCACAGCTCTACTTATTTTCATGCTTTCTACCCACTGGATTAATCATGCTATTCTCCTTCTTTTCTCATCTTTTAAAAATTATTTCATTCACATGCCTTTACTTACAACTACCATAACCAAGTACTAAGTGTGCTTTCTACCTTTCATTAAAATTTTGTTCATTGTATTTTCTTCAAAACAATTCACATCACACCTTACATTAAGTGAATTAGGATTCATATATTATAAATTCAGACTTACACTAGATACTGTGTTTTAAATAATGAACATGGTCTTCAATATGAATTTTTAAAAAGGAAAAGCAAGTGTCCCCAACTGATACTGAAATACCACTAATGATGACATAATATAAAAAGTATAGGGAATTCCCTAGCGGGCCAGTGGTTAAGACTCGGCACTTTCACTACTGTGGCCCAGGTTCAGTCCCTGATCAGGCAACTCAGATGCCATAAGCTGTGTGGCATGGCCAAAAAAAAAAAAAGTATAGAAGACACTTTACTAATCAACTTCTTATTCTGAAGATCAGAAATTGTTTTACAAAATTAAATACTAATGGGGGGTAGGAAATTCTACAGAAAACAGAAGTACAATAGTTTAACAAAAGACTGCTGCAGCTAATGTCAAAGAATCTAAAGAAATAATCGAAATACTTTAATTCCCATTTTAGACAGAAAGATAAAGTATCAGTCAATCTTGGCAGTTCTTTTAATCAGTACTTGCCTTTAATTTATCAGGGGATGTGTAAGGAGCTTCAGGAGCATAAATCCTAAAAATATCAGCAAGGCAGCAGGCTACCAGTAATCGAACATCTTTATCAGGATGCTTGAGGAAAAAATCTGAAGCAAGATGTAAAGCTAGGTTTAAATAGAGCTCCTTTTCTTCTTCAGAGTCCTGGTCCATATCCATGAAAGTTTTCACAACCATCTATATAAAAACAAAATAATCAAATAATGAAATCCTCCATGTAAAAATATATTTATTTGAAATAAAAGCCATATTAATTACAAAGGTTAACTTCCAATAAATACACTTTCATGTTTCCCCTAAAAGTATCTATCTGAGAGAACAAGACCTTTCTGAACTATAGGGCAAATACAACTTTTCTTTAAAAGACTAAATAGGGCTTCCCTGGTGGCGCAGTGGTTGAGAGTCCGCCTGCCGATGCAGGGGACACGGGTTCGTGCCCCGGTCCGGGAGGATCCCACATGCCGCGGAGTGGCCCGTGAGCCATGGCCGCTGAGCCTGCGCGTCCGGAGCCTGTGCTCCGCAACGGGAGAGGCCACAGCAGTGAGAGGCCCGCGTACCACAAAAAAAAAAGACTAAATAAAATACTTTTCATTTACCCATCACACCTGCTAACCAGATTTTAAAAGTTTAAAAGTAGCTTAACATAGTACTTCTAGTCTCACTTTTACAACACTGAGCTAAAAAAGAATATATAAACATTCAAGAAAGGATGACAAAGATGAATCCCTAAACATTAAAAAGCTACCATGAAGTAACTACTGTAGCATCCAATTAAATATTTCTTGTACCACAGTTAAAGACAATATGAGATGGACAATTCATTAGTAGGACTCAATGGCATGTATGGAGTGAGCAGAAGAAAGCAAACATTTACATAAAAGAAGTGGGATGGAAACTACAATGGTGAAAAATCATATAGTTTGAATTCTGTGAAGAGCTTTCTCTAATTTTAGTATCAGCAGTCACAAGGAAGCCTCAGTCTGTACTATTCCTACTTCACGTAAGACTTGACAAAATTGCTGAACTCGTCAGGGACATTTAAACACAACTTTAATGCAAAGGTGACAACCTGGCATCCACTAGGTGGCGCTACAAATACTAATCAACAAGTAGGGCTGGACTTGGTCTTTGAGACATAACTGCATGGATTTCCACTCTGCTGTAGAGTTAGACTTCTGACTAATGAATTGTCCAATGTATTACTGAATTCTCAGAGCAGCTGTGGGTAACAGCGTTCCTCACAGAGCAGACCCTCAGTTCTACTACACCAGAGGCCAGAACCATCAGTAGACTAATCTTTCCAGTCTGACACTACAATTAGTTTAAGGGTACAATGTCCAGGGCTACTCTCCTAACTTTTTAATTTTATTACTTTTAAGATATATGCTTTGATGGCTTTGATGTATTATGAAAAAAGACAAAAAAAAAAAAAAAGCTATATGCAAGGAACTCTTTCTTTCCCTGGAATCGCTTCACAAGAGTGAGAGATTCAGTATATTTTGAATAAAATGTTATAAGAAATTCTAGAAATTACATAAACAATGACACTTTACATATTAGCAAGTTTTTATAACTTATAAAACTTATACCTGTACTTGTACATATCAAAAATTACCATCATCCCACATTAAATCCTTCCTATATTTCTCCAAGACGGTTGCTATAAACAGTGGGCAGTGTAAATCAGGAAAAAAGAAAGAGAAGAAAAGTAACCAGATTATTGCTGAGCAGAAATGTCTACAAAATAATGAAAGCTTACTACAAGCACTAAATGTGAGCACTGTGGAAATCATTCCACCAAAACTATCAATAAAGTTTATTCAAGGGCTAGATAATGGGAACTCCTCAATACTCTGACCAACTCAAATGGTGTTATAAAACTCATGAATAACTCATATATGAGTCCTCTAAATTAAAAAAGATGTCTGAGAAAATATCATCCATAAAAGACACTAAATGCTAAATGCTTGTAAGTATAGTCTCTGTGTTCAATGTTCATTTCTTAGCAAACAATAAGGATGATATCATTGCTGAAATATAAACAAATCTGAGGAAATAAATGTATTCTTTCTCTAAAAACTTAATAGGTCAAGAAAATCTAAATACATAGAAATGAAAAATTTCATATCTAGGGTTTGTAGCTTAACCATTTTTTTTTTTTTTTTTTTTTTTTTTTTTTGCCATACACCGGCCTCTCACAGTTGTGGCGTCTCCCATTGCGGAGCACAGGCTCCGGACGCGCAGGCTCAGCGGCCATGGCTCACGGGCCCAGCAGCTCTGCGGCATGTGGGACCTTCCCGGACCGGGGCACGAACCCGTGTCCCCCGCATCGGCAGGCGGACTCTCAACCACTGCGCCACCAGGGAAGCCCTGTAGCTTAACCATTTTTAATAAAATATACACAGTTCCCAACTAGATATAATACCCACATATTGGTAAATTTAATCTGCTCAAAGATGTCTTTTGCTTTAAATAACAAACACCTTATATCTGACATTCTAATACTTTATGCACAGGATATAATACTAAGATTTTATGTGAAACTTACAATAGTACTAGGGTCTTTTTCCTCTAATAAATAAACCATGCAACAATGAAGTAGTACTTCAAGGCTCCTGGGTCTTCAATGATTAATTAAGGTAAGTCTTTTACACTTGAAATACTGGTAAATATTGATAATGATATAACAAGCAACATGTCTAGGTAGATACAACATTGAACTGAAAAAAATGCTCAAAAATAAAGACCATCTGAACTAATCAGCTTAACAATCTTCTTGGCCACTCTGCTCTCTTAACCATTTTAATCACGGAGACTATCACTGCCTCGAAGACAAAGATGAAATATTATTCAAACAAATGTGAAGAGAGTCTAACCATACAGTGACTGCCTCACGAATGGAAGTTCACCATCAGTCTTGACTCACTGCTGTACATCAGAAGCAGAGAGCTAAAAGTAAAGCTCTTTAACCTACTTTCAAAATACAAGAAAGTAAAATACAGCCTTAGTATTCAGTAGAATTAAAATTTCTTTTCTCAAATTAAAATGGTTGCTTTTATGAAATAAATGAGATATAGGAGGAGACAACTTTCTGAAGATAATAATGAGTATAAGCGTATTGTGGGTTTGTTCTTTATACCCAAGTATAGACAGCCCTAGAAAATGTAAGCTTCACCTTTCTAATTGCACTCCCATTAACAATAGCTAAGGAAACCCTACAGTTCTTTATCTACTCCACTCTCTTAGCTCCTAATTACAGCTAATTAGTTTTGGCCATGAGACATTTTCTGCTTTGATTTGCTTGAAGTTGCCCTAACAAGATACAGCCCTATGTGATTTCCACAGGTGTCCTCCACCAGCTCTGCTTATCCTAAACAGATGTGCAAAGGACATAACCCAATTTTACTCACCTTTAACCGTCTCACCATTTCCTCTTTAGATATTTTATCTGAGATTTCCTTGACACCAGGAGGATAGGTAATTTTTCCATCATTGGTCCTTGTCTTTGAATGAGCCATGATGGAAATATCTTTACCCCTAAAACGAGAAAACTATTAGATGCAAACCAAAAAATAAGTATCAACAACATTCATAATAAACATGAAAAGGAATCTCTCCCTACAAAAAATTATAACTACTTCCTAATTTATAGTAATTCACTTATCTAATTAATGAAAATCATTTTACTGAATATTTCCCCAATTTTTAAAATTTTATTTTTACTTTCCATTAGTGGCAAGCTAGGTTATTTGCACTGACCCTCCAACAAAAAAACTCTAAGTGATTTTATTTACTTACTTATTTACATATATATAAAATACACACAGCATTTTTTTTAATAGCACCACAAATTACTTGGGCCAAAATCTAAGGGAATTCAGGAACCCAGAGAACTAAATGGAACTTTATATCCACTTACACCCTGAAGGCACCTGCCAACCCTGTCAAATCCAGAGTTCAGTTTTGCTGATCTTATGGAAAAAGAAGGACAGAGTCCTGTCAAGGAAGAACATCAGAGACCCTCCTGACATTAATGTAGAATACTACCCCAACCCAAAAAAGATAATACCTGCAAAGGAAAGAATTAAACCAAGTCAACATGTGCCCATGCTGCCATTACCACCCACAGGGACAGCAGAGAAGGCTGCCTTGGTATTAAGCAGAGCAAAGTAATAGCAGATACAAGGGAGGAACAGCTAATTAGTTTTGGCCATAAGCCTACACATTTGCTGAGGTTCACACTGCCTACATAGTCCAGAGAACCTCAATACAAGAACTCAGTGACCCTCAACTGGTAACACCCCCATAATATAAGTACATTCAAGCCCTCCTAGAGGAGGGCACCTTCATGCTACACTTCAAATAATCCCCATATGATGTTTCTAGGACAATAAGCATTATCAAGTCAAAAATAACCAAGCATCTAAGCAAGCAAGGCACAATGAGCAAGAACCAGCAGAAATACCAGACCCCCCAAAACTTCAAATATTACAACCATCAGATGGAATATAAAACTACTATACAACTGTATAGTAGCCCTTGAACAACATCGGTTTGAACTGCATGGGTCCACTTATACACAGAACTTTTTCAATAAATACTACAATACTACACAGCCTATGGCTGGTTGAATCCGTGGATGTTTGTAACAGTGAATACAAAGGGTCAAGTATAAAGTTACACGTGGATTTTGAACTGCGGTTGGGGGGGGGGATCAGCACTCCTAACCTCCATTAGTTCAAGGGTCAAATGCATTTATAATTTTAAAGAAATAAAAGATAAGTTTAAAAATCTACAAGGAATAAAAAAATTATACAGTAAATTAAAAGATATGAACAAAAAAGACCTACTAAAAATGAAAAAATACAAAAATTGAAAGTAAAAACTTAATGGATGAGTTTATTAGCAGATTAAGAAAAGCTATGAGACTTAATGAGCTACAAAAGATGTCCGAAGAAATTATCCAAAAATACAGAACAGAGAAACAAAAAACTGCAATACACAAAAGAAAAAGTAAAATAGCTTAACTTATGATTCATGGGAGTACCAGAAGAAGAGGAATAAGGCAGAGGCCTCTCTATGAGGTGAATATCATAAATACCAATTCACAAATTCAAGAAGCCAAACAGAATTAAGTTCAAAATAATAATTCCAAAAAAAC
Source organism: Stenella coeruleoalba (assembly GCF_951394435.1). NCBI lineage: Eukaryota > Metazoa > Chordata > Mammalia > Artiodactyla > Delphinidae > Stenella > Stenella coeruleoalba. The sequence continues at coordinate 8,935,953 of NC_137164.1, read as the reverse complement.
ACACAAAACCTTATAGAAGACATATTACCTTCAAAGGAACAGTATTTAAACTAATAGTGACTTCTCACTAGCAACAATATAAACCAGAAGACAGCAAAATGTCACCCACAATGTGGTTAAAGAATATAATTGCAAAGCTGAAGTTTATATCCAAGGAATATAAGTTTTAGGAATACAGTGAAATAAGGACAAATGAGCCAGACAAAACTTGAAATGTATAATAAATTACTATATATAGTACTTAGAACAATATTTAACATATATCAGTATATTATAATATGGTATATATGGTGTACATGATCACATTAAAAGATCAAGATTTTTAAACTTCAATATAGAGAGATTACAAAAAAATTTTTAAATAACGATATGAGATACTGAAAGTAAAAGGATGGAAAAAAAGGATGCAAACACTAAACAAAATAAAGCACTTAAGCGAAACATAAATTAACAAGCATAAATAAGTAGGCCCCAAGATACACTCCTTGGTATTTACTCAACGGAAACACATACCTGCGTCCACTACAAGACATAAAGATGTTCATAGCAATACCATTCATATTAGTCAAAACAGAAAACAAAAATACCTATCAACAGTGGAATGAAGATACATTGTAGTATAGTCATACAATGAAATACAACACAGTTATGAGGGTGAATAAGCTACTGCTTCACACAATATGGATTAACATTACAAAGAAAGTTAGGTGAAAGAAGCCAGATATAAAACACTATACATAAAATATGACTACATTTCCAGAATTCAAAAATAAGGTAACCTAGCCGATGATGTTAAAAGTTAGAATAGTGAATTCCTTTGGTGGGAGATGTAACTTGAAAGAGGAGTAACAGAATATTTCTTGGGTACAGGTAATGTTCTACTTATATATCTGGATGCTGGTCACACTACTGTTTTCACTTTGTATAAAGTCACAGAGCTAGCCATTTATAATTTTTATACTTTTCTGAATTATGCTATACTTCAACAAAAAAAAAGAAAATCTCCAAACATTTAAAAATGTAAAGTGCTTTCTAAGAATCAATGAATCAGGAGTAAAGAAAAAAAAATAAGCGTAAGATCAACAAAGTAAAAAATCACAGGCCAATCTTACAATTTTTGACATAAAAACATTTAAAAATTTAGACAAACTGGAGAAAACCTATACCTTACCAAAATTTACTCAAGAAGAAAAAATGCCACTAAGAAAGAAAATCAATAATCAATAAACCTTTCCACAAGGACAAACACCCAAGGCTACATGACTTTACTAATGAGTTCTACCAAATAACTGAGGAAGAAATAATTCCAATGTCATATAAATATTTCCAAGGACGAGAAAACAAGGGAATCCTTCCCAACTAATTTTATGTAACTAACTAGCATAACCATGGTACTAAAACCCAATGAAAAAAATAAGAGAAAGGAAAAACAATCACAGACCAATCTTTTCTGTGTTTACAGATACAGTATTTTTAAATAAAATATTGAGAAACCAAATGTAGCTACATATAAAAGACTGAGTTTAATCCAAGGAATGCAAGGTTGAATTCATCATATTTACAGATTAAAAAAGAAAAACCGTGTGATAAGGTCAAAAATGAAGAGACAATGATAAAAATTCAACATCAATTCTTGACTATAGAACAAAATAGAAGAAAAAGCTCAACAAACTAAAATTTATATGAAAGTTTCCTTTATCCGAGAAAGGTAGGGTGCTATAAACACCCTACAGCATAAATCACATTTACTGATGACCTTTTGAAAGTGTTCTACTTGTTTTTAGGACCTGTAAAAACATACCTGCTATCATGACTTCTATTTCACACTGTAATAGAGATGCTAGTCAACACAGGAAGAAAAAGGCATCCAGTATAAAGATACAAAGTAAGGAACAAAACAGTCATTACCTGCAGATTACGTGATTATGTATACAGAAACTCCAAAGATTTATAGATAAAACATCAGAATTAGTAAAATTGAGTTTAACAAGGTTGTAGAGTAGAAAAATCAACATGCAAACATCAATGACCTATAGCTAACAAAATACTTCACGGCAAAAGACTGAATAATTCCTCTCAAAATCAGAAACAAGACAAGGATGTCTGCTCTCACCACTCTTATTCAACGTAATACTGAAAGCCCTAGCCAGCATAATATGGCAAGGAAAAGAAAATAAAGGCATACAGATTGGAAAGGGAGAAGACATGACTGTCTATACAGACGATTCCTGGGGAATCTTAAAAAAACAAAAACTAGTTCATCAAGATTACAGGATATATTGGACTTCCTTGGTGGCACAGTGGTTAAGAATCCACCTGTCAATGCAGGGGACACGGGTTCAAGCCCTGGTCTGGGAAGATCCCACATGCTGCAGAGTAACTAAGCCTGTGCGCCACAACTACTGAGCCTGCACTCTAGAGCCTGCAAGCCACAACTACTGAGCCCATGCGCCACAACTACTGAAGCCCGCGCACCTAGAGCCTGTGCTCCGCAACAAGAGAAGCCACCGCAATGAGAAGCCCATGCATTGCAATGAAGAGTAGCCCCCGATCTCTGCAACTAGAGAAAGCCCACGCACAGCAACGAAGACCCAACACAGTCAAAAATAAATAAATTTTTTAAAAAAAGATTACAGGATATAAAGATCAACATAAAAATCAAATTTATTTCTATATACTCCCAAGAAACAGAAACCAAAGTTAAAAGCACAATACTACTTTCAATCACTACCCTCCCTAATATTAATAGAACGTTTTAGTGCAAACCTAATAAAACATATACAGAAAAAAAAAAGAACATATACAGGACTGGTATGCTGAAAATTACAAATCACTGATGAAAAAAACCACAGAAGATCTAAATGAATGGAGAGATATACTATGTTCATGGACCGAAAGACTCAAGATTCTTCCCCAAACTGACCTATGGATTTACGGATTCTAACAACATCCCCGCAAGATTTTTCATAGAGACAAGCTTATTCTAAAGGTTACCTAGAAAGACAAAGGAACCAGAAGAGGTGAGCTAATTTTAGAATGAAGTGAGAGGAACTCATTCCACTAAACTTTAAAATTTCCTATATAGCCGGAGTAAACAAGACAATGTGAATTTGGCAGAAGAACAGACACACAGATCAATGGAACAGAACAGACAACCCAGAAAGAGATCCACACAAGCACGTCCAACTGATTTTTTTTTTACAAAGATACAAAAACAACTGAATGGAGCAATAACAGACTTTTCCACATATAATGCTGGAGCAACTAAATGTAAAGACTAAAAAAACAAAATAAAAAAAGACCTAAATACCTCTTTTTTTTTTTTTTTTTTTTTTTGCGGTGTGTGGGCCTCTCACTGTTGTGGCCTCTCCCGTTGCGGAGCACAGGCTCCGGACGCGCAGGCTCAGCGGCCATGGCTCACGGGCCCAGCCGCTCCACGGCACGTGGGATCTTCCCGGACCGGGGCATGAACCTGCGTCCCCTGCATCAGCAGGCGGACTCTGAACCACTGCGCCACCAGGGAAGCCCCCTCATACTTTTATACAAAAATTTTATATAGATCATGAACTTAAATATAAACTGTAAAGCAAACAAAAAACTTTTAGAAAAAAACAGAGAAGAAAATCTTCAGTACTGAAGCCAGACAAAGAGTTTTTAGAAATGACACCAAAAGCAAAATCCATAAAATTAAAAATTGATATATTGGACTTCAAAAATTAAAATCTTTTACTCTGTGAAAAACTGTTGAGAATGAAAAGATAAGCTACAGAATGGGAAAAATATTGAAAATACATATATGACAAAGGACTTATATCTAGAACTCTCAAAAGGATACTATAAAAAACCAAACAACCCAATTACAGGATGGGCAAAAGACATGAACAGACATCTGAACAGGATATACAGATAGCAAATAAGCACATGAAAAGATATTCAACATCATTAATCATTAGGGAAATGCAAATTAAAACCACAATGAAATATCACTATATACTATTAGAATGGCTAAAATAAAAACTAGTGATAATATCAAACATAGGCAAGAAAGCAAACAAAATGAATCTATCACACATTGCTGGTAGAAATGTAAAATAGTACAGCCATACTTAAAAACAGTCTGGTAGTTTTTCATAAAACTAAACATGTATTTACCATACAAACCAGAAAATGCACTCTTGGGCATTTATACCAGAGAAATGAAAGCTTCTATTCAAACAAATCTGTACAAGAATGTTTATAGCAGCTTTGCTCATATACCTTAAAACTAGAAGTAATCAAAATGCCCATCAATGGATGAATGGTTAAACAAACTCTGATAGATCTGCATAATGAAATACTACTTGGCAATTAAAAAAAACTGTTTTACTGATAAATGCAATAACTTATTACTGAAAGAGCCAATCTCAAAAGGTTATATACTGTTATGCTCCCATTTATTTAACATCCTCAAAAACGACAAAACTATGGACATTGAGGACAGATTAGTGGTTGCCAGGGAGCATGGATGAGCATGACAAGTAGCACAAGAGAATTCCTTTACAGTTCTGTATGTTGACTGTAGTGGTGGTGAAATGAATCTATACATGGGATCAAACTACACAGAGGTACACATACACATACAGGGAGAGAGAAATAGCGAGAGCAAGAGCGAGCAAGCATGGAAAAAAGTGAGAAAACTAAGGTCTGTAATCTAATCAACAACACCATGCTAATGTTAATTTCCTAATTTGATATTGTGCTACAAGTTACATAAGATGTCACCACTGGCAGAAGATGGATGAAGGGTTCACAAGACTCTAGGTAGTATTTTTGCAACTTTATGTCCATAATTATTTCAAAATAAAAAGGTTTTAAATGCAAAACAATCAATTATATTTATATAATAGCAACCAAAAACTTTAAAAATACAATTCACATTGAAATGCATAAACTACCCAGGAATTAATCTCACGAAAGATGTGTTTTACAGAGAAAAATCATAAAGCTTTATTAGTAGAAGTTAAAGAAAATTTAAATAAATAAAGAGATATCTTGTTCACAGAAGTCTCAAATATTATAAAGATAGCAAATCTTCCCACACTGATTATGGAGTCACTACAGTCCCAATCAAGCCCAGGTTTTGATATTTAAAGAAAGATGACAAGTTTAATTTTTTAAACTCGTAAATTTACATGACATGTACATTCAAAAGGCCAAGAATAGCAAGATACTGAATACTTAAGAAAAACACAGTGAATGGACTTTTCTACCAGATATCAAATCCCTTTAGAAAGCTAAAGTAATTTAGATGGTGTGGTATTGGAGCAGAAAAAGATCAATGGGAAATATTAGCCCAGAAATAGACCCACACAACGTGAATGTAATATATGAATACAGTGGCATGGCACATCAGTGAGAAAAGGAGAAAACAAAATTAGAAGTTCTAAATATTGCTTAATATTTTAACAATATTAAGTCTTCCAATCCATAAACACTGGATGTCTATTTATCTGTCTTCTTTTATTTCTTTCCCCAATGTACTGTAGTTTCCAGTATGTAAGTCTTTTACCTCGTTAATTTCTAAGTAATTTGTTCTTTTTGATGCTATTATGAAGGGATTGCTTTGTAAAATTTTTTTCCATATAATTCATTGTTAGTACATAGAAATGTAACTGATTTGTTCATTTTGTATTCTGCAACTTTACTGAATTTGTTTATTAGTTCTAAGAGTTGTAATAGGGTCTTTAGAATTTTCTACATATAAGATCATGCCATCTGCAAACAGATTAAATTTTACTTCCTCCTTTCCAACATGCATGCCCTTTACAGTTAGCCCTTCATACACGAGTTCCACATCCTCACAGTCAACCAACCGCAGATTTAAAATATTCCCAAAAACATTCCAGAAAGTTCAAATGGCAAAATTTGAATTTGCCACATACAGGCAACTATTTATGTTGAATTTATGCTGTATTAGGTATTATAAGTAATCTAGGGATGATTTAAAACATATGGGAAAATCTGGTTATATGCAAATACTACACCATTTTATACAAGAGAATTAAGCATCCTTGGATTTTGGCATCCAAGGGGGATCCTGGAACCAATCCCTGACGGATACCGAGGGATGTCTCTATTTCTTTTTCTTGCCTACTTGCTCTGACTAGGGCTGCTAGTACTATAGTGAATAGAAGTGGCAAGAGTGGATATTCTTGTCCTGTTCCTGCTCTAAGAGGAAAATTTTTCCATTTTTCACCACTGAGAAATGCAAATCAAAACCACAATGAGGTATCACTTCACACCTGTTAGGACAGCCAAAAAAAAACACGAACAAAAGATAAAAAAGTTTTGGCAAGGATGTGGAGAAATGGGAACCCTTGTACATTGATGGTGGGAATGTAAAATGATGCAACCACCATGGAAAAACAGTATGGAGGTTCCTTGAAAAATTAAAAATAGAACTATTATATGATCCACCAATCCTAATCCTGGTTATATATCCAAAAGAATAGAAATCAGGATCTCTAAGAGATAACTACACACCGATGTTCACTGCAGCATTATTCACAATAGCCAAAATATGGAAACAACCTAAATGTTCAACAGATGAATGAATAAAGAAAAAGTGGTGTATACATACAATAGAGTATTATTCAGCCTTTAAAAACAAAGAAAATCCTACTATTTGCAACAACATGGATGGACCTGGAAGACATGCTGAGTGAATTAAGTCAGACACAGGACAAATACTGCATGATTCCATTTACATGAAGTATCTAAAATAGGCAAACTTATACAAGCAGAAAATAGAATAGTGGTTGCCAGGGGATGCGAAGAGGGGGAAATGGGGAGTTGTTATTCAACAGATATAAAGTTACAGTTATGCAAGATGATTCAGATCTAGAGATGTGCTGTACAACACAGCACCTATAGTTAACAAGACGGTATTATGCACTTAAAAATTTGTTAAGAAGGTAGATCTCATGTTAAGTCTTCTTACCCCTTCCCCACCCCCAAAAAAAGGCAAAGGACACAAGGAAACTTTTAGAAGTGATGGCTGTGTTTATTACCTTGACTGTGGTAACAGTACCATAGGCGTATACATATTATGCATATGGCTGCATGTCCAAATTATGTGTATGTTCAAGTTGCATACATTAACTATGTGCAGGTTTTTCTGTGTATCAATTTTACTTCAATAAAGCTGAAGAAAGAGGGGAGGGGAAAAAATGAAGAAAGGAGGAGCGGGGAGAGGAGGAAGAAGAAGAAAAAGAAAAGAAAAGAAAAGAAAGAAAGAAATGGCCAGTGGGCAATTAGATCTCCAGAGAAATGTCTGAGCTAGAGACAGATTTGGAAATCCTCGCTGATAGATAAAACCAGGGGCACATGACAGCATTCAGGAATGTTTTTATAAAGTGACAAGAGTGATAGGCCAAGGAAGAGATGAGAGAAGACCCATCTTTGAAATGGGAAGAGGAAAAAGAGCTTGCAGAACAATCTGAGAATGATCAAAGAGGCTGGGGCTTCCCTGGTGGCGCAGTGGTTGAGAGTCTGCCTGCTGATGCAGGGGACACGGGTTCGTGCCCCGGTCCGGGAAGATCCCACATGCTGCGGAGCAGCTGGGCCTGTGAGCCATGGCCGCTGAGCCTGCACATCCAGAGCCTGTGCTCTGCAACGGGAAAAGCCACAACAGTGAGAGGTCCGCGTACCGCAAAAAAAAAAAAAAAGAAAAAAAAAAAAAGAGGTGGGCGGAGGACCCAGAAGGAAGCACTGTCAGAAAGGAAGGAGCACACCAAGTTTCAAGAAAGGAAGTGGCCAAAAGTACTGGATACTGCAGAGAGCTCAAGATGAAAGCTTAAGAAGAATCCAGTGACAGATTAATTATAAATTGGCATGAGAGATATTACTGGACTGATAAAAATGTTCTAAAATTCGATTATGGTGATGGCTGCATATCTCAGTAAATTTTATGGTATGTAAATTACTCCTCAATAAAGTTGTTTAAAATTTTTTAAGTTCTGAGACACTTTCATATCTCTATGGAAAAAAAAATGACATTGTACCCATTATCTCACACCATATACAAAACGAATTCCAGGTCGATTAATGACCTAAATGTTGAAGCAAATGTAAAAGCTTTTAGAATATAATGTAGGAGAACAACTTCATGACCTCAGATTAGGAAAAGCAAGAATCAAGCCCACAGCTGTCTGTGTTCCTTCAACCAAATAAGATATTCAGCAAATGCAACAAATCATTCCACAGGAAGGTTAAGTATAAACATGACAGGATTCCCAGTTTTCCACAGAACCTGGAATAGAAGGAAGTCTCTCTGCCTTACCTCAACAGGAGCAAAAGTTGTTCATCTTCCATAACAACAGATATACCATTGTGACCACAGACCGCAGCTAAATAATGTAGACATGCTGCCTTCGGAGAATACACTGATCCATATAGTCAAAACTTTATCAAGTGCCTATTACTTGCATGACTTCTTAGCAGTGACTAGAGGGCAAAATGAGGTAAGATAGATCTCAAAATCTACAAAGGAAATAGACTTTCCCCCTAAATAATTAAATCACAATGAATTCTGAAGTTATCAACAGAAATAACAAAAAATGAGCTTGGAAAAAAAAGACTGAAAGAAAACCCACTTCCATACGTAGATGGGGATGAAATATTAATAATATACAGAACAAAAGGACAGAGAAAACAATTTGAATAAATCTTAGAGAAGAAAGTTCAGAATTTGTTACTGGTCTAAAACCATGACAGAAGGAAAAAGTAGAAGGAAGTAAAGAGAGCTAAGAAGGAAAAGACAGAGCCAACAGAGAAGCAGGTTACTCAGTTTCTACTTCAGTTTTATAAGCAATAGTATTGTAAGCAGAGGTTTGAAATACATCTGTGAATATTCACAGGCTGTTTCCTCAGAGTAAGATAGACTTAACTGGCCTCTCTCTACCAAGCAAACTCCATGTACATTAAATTCTCAAGTCTATGTTTAAACTTCCCCTGACCTCTCCAGGCAGAGCTAGGCTCCTTTCCCTACAGCTAGGCAAACTCTGAACATATCATAATTAGCATTTATCACATCATATTTAGTAAACTTATTTCTATGTCTGTTTCTCCTACTAGACTGTAAGCTCCTTAAGACGAAGAGAGTATATATCATTTTAGGCATCCTTACAGAGCCTAGAACAAAGTAGGTGCTCAGGAAATACTTGCTGAATCAATGACCAGAACTATTTTAAGAGATGGTGGCTCCAACAGGAAGTACAGACTAGACAGAGGAGAAATCAAATACACTAAAACCGGTTAGGAAATTGCTACAAAGTTCCAGGTAAGAACTAATAAGGTGCAGACTGCAGGCAATGACTGGAAAATAAGAAAACTGATGCAAAGACCATGAATGATTATTTGAGAGAAGTAGAAGACGATTACAAGATTCAAAGCCTTTGTTCCTGGAAAGTCAATTACTGAAATATTTACCGAGATTTTACTTGGTGTGATATAGCACTCTAGGCACTAGGAATACAATGGTAAGCAAAACACATACAATATATGCCCTCATTATAGCATAGATAGGGAAAACCAGAGAGAGATCAAATCAAGCCTTTGGAAACATTAAGTTTGGAATACAAGGCAACTGGAGATGTAGCGCTGAAGTTCTAGAGAAAAGTCAACGACAGAAAATATTTTAGCTCATGTTTTGTGGGCTTACAATATCAGTAAAAAAAAATGTGTAGGGTGAGCTGAGATACCAAGACTGAACTTTGAACTTTGAGAAATATCTATATTGATGGGGGAGAAGGGAATCAGGAAAGAAAAGAGGGTCAAGAAAGACAGAAAAATAGTTTTTTTTAAACTAGAAAAAAATGAAGATTAAGAGGTGGTATATAGGGTTAGTTACTTCAGAAATACACATCACTGGTACAAAATAACCTCAGCAAATACTCCCTTGGACTTGGTAAGTTGATCTCTTTAAGAACTTTCTGGAGAATAACAGGAATGAACACCAAATTACAAGGTAAGAGAAAAAGGGAAAGGAGAAAGAGAGAGACGAAGGGGAGCAATGCAGAAGAAGAAAGGAAGGTTACAGGAAAGAAATAGGATCTTCAATTGTTATCTGAAGTCAAAGGGAAAGATACATTAATATATAGTTGCTCCTCTGAGGTAAAATAGTGTCAAAGAAATTTTTTGACATTCATCTTTGTGGAATTTCAATAATATACATTATGGTAGAGCAGATACACTGATAATGAGAAAATGATAACTTAAAAAATTATTTATATAAAACTGACCTGTGTCAGAATCCATTTATACACAGCATATAAATGTATATAGTATATATGTATATATTAATTTCAAATATCATTATATGCATGTTGTTATAAATATTTATATTTTGGGGTCTGGAATGAAAAAGAAACATCAGTAATTTTAAAAATCATACTAACAATCCTAGAAAAGAAAAAAAAAATGAAATCATCATTCTTCCTCTGATACTACCAGATGTAAATAAATGTTCACAAGATGAAACTAATAAAGACTGCAGTAAAAATATTTAAGATCCTTTCAATGAATGGAAAAAAAGAACAAAGCATTCACTGGATTAAAGAGCAAGGGTAAGAGCAATAGCAATAGTCATTTTTTAATTGATCTGGGAATAAAGAAGGTATCTGCCATTTTCATGATGATTTTTCTTAAAAATCCAATATGTGACATGTTCAGAGACACAGAAATCAAATCAAGCCACTACTAGAATCTCTACTTGGCCACGTTTATGAAAAGCTGTTTTTCCTCCTGGGACTTTACTGCAGGTTTAAGGTGGAATTAGAAGGAAGGTGGAATTAGAAGGAAAACAAGATTTTGCGAAGAGTCTTACAATTGCAAAAGGCAGGCTTCCCAGAACCGGTACCTCTTATAACCAGCAGATGGTGCCCTCCATAAATACAATGCTTCCAGTACATAGTCATTACATAGTATAAGAAGTTGGGTTTATTCTTGGCCAGAGACAACTAAAAAACTAATGAGAGTGTGTTCTAAGAAAAAATAGACAAAATAAATTACGTTATTCTCCCCTAAATATATAACCTTAAGACTACATTTACATATTTTCCAACTATTATAAAAAGCTTTTTTCCATATAAATGGAAACTCACCATTCAGCTTGAATTATCTTTATTAATTCAAATTAAGTATATTTAATAGTTATTACTATATGTTCTGGTAATACAAAGTAATTTTTAATGCTTTAGGAAGTCCTTTTAGAAAGCAGGCCCATTTTGTTCATATTTTTAGTGTTTATTTATAAAAGGTTAAACATATGGTTACTCTCTTGCCTACATTCTTTTTAAGGACCATCAATGTTACAGACAGGAGTAGTATTAAACTAACTGGTTCAGACAGAAAAAGAGCCTCAGGCCCTAGAACTCCTCAACTAGCTCCAGTTTCTAATAACATGAAGTGTTGTATCAAATCCCTTTAAAGTAGTATTTTTATATAAATAATGATAATATCTCTCATTTACTGAATGATTGGTATTTTGGAGTTAGTAGTCAGCTCAATGTCCCATTCATTGACAGGATAAAATTACGTACTTTCTCTATTCACATCAAACCCCAAGCACACATTCTTGTACAACCCCCCACTATCAGCAGACTGCCTCTACTTCATTGAGAAAACAGAAGCTCTGTCAAACAGAAACTTCCCCAGTCTCCCACTACTAAATCTACTTGCCTATCTACATTTGTACCTATTCCCTTCTTCCTTTATGTTACCAAAGAGTTGGTAAGCCTCCTCACATCAAAAACTAATCCCTTCTCAAGTGCACAGAATCCCATCCTCTACAGGTCTCTCAAAGACTTTCACTTCATTAGTTATCTCCTCTTTCCTCAGCATCAGCATCCTCCTTCCCTCAGTATTCAGTGTAAGTACTCTGTTCTTGAGTGGACAGAAGGCATTCAGGCAGGAAGGGAGAGAAAGTACAACATGCCTGCTTAGACTACAAGTACCCTTCCAGCTACTGTCTTCTCTCTCAAATTACCTTCATACCCAAGCTTCTCAAAAAGTAATCTGCACTTCTTCAGTTCCCATTAGCTTTTCATACTAATCCAATCTTGTTTCCAGGATCCTCCATCACCAGCAATAATGCTTTTGCCATAATCAGTGTGACCGACTTCAAAAACGAGAAAAGATTTTTCTCTTCCCTGTATCTACACCCTTGCAATGTGACTTTGTGGATCCTCCCATCAAGAAGAGTGTTTTTCCAGCCCTTGAATCTGAGATGGTCTTATGACTTGCTTTGGTCACTGGGACACTGGCAAGCTTAAAAAGTGCTTGTGCTTTGGAGTTTATTGACTTACTGTTCTTGGAACTCTGCTCCTAACAAGTGCACAAGCACAGAAGTTATCCCACTAGAAAGTGAGAGCTATAGAGAGAGTCCCCAGTTATCCCAGCCATGATCATGATGAACGAACCCAGCCCCAGACAAACCATCAGGTGACGACAGACACTTACCTGTAGATATATGAGCAAGCCCAGGTGAATCAGCTAAGGCTAACCCAGATGAGTAGGACCACCCAGCTTAAGCCAAACTCAAGCTGCCACCCTGAAGAACTGGGAGCTTAATAAATGATGGTTGTTTTAAGCCATTAAGTTTTGGGGTAATTTGTTATGCAGTAATAACCAACTAAAAGTCATCACTACCCTCCATGTTGCCAAATCAAACGAACACTTTTCTAATCCTAATTTTATTGATCTGAGCAGTATGACACACAGTTGACAGCAGCCTCCTTCCTGAAACACTCTTTTCCTTTGATTTCTACTACACTTTACCTTTTCCTGATTTTTCTCCTACCTTTCTGGCCACTGTCTCCTTTGTTTCTTTCTCCTGTATCCAACCTCTACATATTAGCAATTCATCAGACCTCAATTTTGTCCCCTCTATTCACTTTTTGGTCTTTGTGTTTTTCTTCCAAGGCTTAAGCCCTAAGCTTTC